>NC_136961.1:28989130-29209130 GCF_032717465.1 Coenobita brevimanus | reverse complement strand
AGTGAGTGATGAACAGGGTGGCTTTAGGAGTGGTAGAGGACGTGTGGATCAAATATTTGCAGTGAGACAGATAGTAGAGAAGGCTTGTGAGAAGGACCATAAGGTGTTTATGGCATTCATGGATGTGGAAAAAGCATATGACAAAATGGACAGAGAAGGATTGTGGAAAGTTTTGTGCATGTACGGCGTTGAGGGTAAGCTGCTTGGTGCCGTCATGAGTATGATGGTAGTGAAGCATGTGTAAGGGTTAATGGGCATCTAAGTAAGTGGTACACGATTGGTGTGGGCGTGCAAGAAGGTTGTGTGATGTCCCCATGGTTGTTCAATATATACAGTTTATGGATGGGGTGATGAGAGAAGGAGAAACACGAGTAATGGAGAGAGGGATAGCGTTGGTAATGAATGGTGATAGATGGAATATCTCAAATTGTAGTATGCTGATGATGCAGTACTGCTTGCAAGTACCGGACATGATTTTGGTAGGCTAGTGCAGAGTTTTGCTGATGTCTGTAAGCGTCGAGCCTTGAAAGTAAATGTAGAAAAGACTAGTGTAATGGTTATTGAGAGAGATGACCCCCAGTGCGATGTAACAGTGATTGGAGAGACTGGAATTGGTGAGAGAGTTCAAATACCTGGGTACAGTGATAGAAAAGAGAGGGAAATGTCCAAAAGAAGTTGAAAGTAGAGTGACACAAGGAAGAAAAGTAGCTGGTGCAATGAAGGCCTTGATAAGAAACAGAGGCTTGAGTGTTGCAGCTGCACGAGGCTTACATGAACAAGTGTTAGTGCCAACTTTAACATATGGGTGTTAGACTATGGTGTGGCATGAAAATGAAAAGTCAAGAGTAAGAGCAGTGGAGATGGGACTGCTGAGGAATGTATGTGGAGTACGGAGGGTGGATAGGATACGAAATGTGACTCGTGAAAGATGCAGAGTGAAGAAGTGGTGGACACCAGAATCGAAGAGAGTGTATTGAGATGGAATGGTCACGTGGAGAGAATGGATAACACTACAGTGGTGAAAAAGGTATATCTGAGCGAATTCGAAGGAGGGAGGACTCGAGGTAGTCCAAGGAGAAGGTGAAGAGATATGGTGGATGAAAGTGTGAGGAAGAGAAGTTTGGAAGTCGGTGAGGCTAGGGAACCGACAGGAGATCGAGCTGGCTGGATGAATGTTTGGAGAAGTGCATGTTCAGTGATTTTGGCACCCCTTTTTAACATGGCAGCGTCTGGATTGACTCTATCGGATACGATTATGTGAAGCAACAGAACGTGGTGAATGTTTTTGGCATATCCGATAGAGCCAGGATTCCAGGGGCTTGAATGATGAGTGAATGGAACCGTGGCCCATTGGATTGGGCAAACTTAGGTTGTCTGGACATTGCTACTTCTCACCCTGCCCTAGGGTGGGAAAGGAGGTCCGGATGATGATGATGATGATGATGATGATGATGATGATATATATATATATATATATATATATATATATATATATATATATATATATATATATATATATATATATATATATATATATATACACGAGGTGCTACCCAAAAGTTCCAGTAATTTGAATACTGTAGGAAAATAAGTTACCTTACCTCCTAGTTCTCACTGTCACCTTCAAAGTAGTCCCCTCAGGAATGTATGCAGTGGTCCCAGCATTTCTTCCACAAGTCCGTGCATTCCTGGAAGACTTCAGGCGTGACGGTCTTGAGCACCTCCTGCAATTCTGTCTGGATCCCGTCAATCAAGTAAAATCGACGTCCTTTCAGTCGTAATTTCAGCTTGGGAAAAAGGAAAAAGTCACAGGGGGCAAGGTCATGCGAACAGGGTGGGTGGGGAAAGACTACTGTGCTAGTGGAAGCCAGGAACTGCCGGAAAAGAATTGATGTGTGGGCAGGGGTGTTGTCATGTTTCAGGAACTAGTCCTTGTTCTTCCACTGTTCTGGACGTTTGTAGCAGATGTTTTCCCTCAGTTGCTGCAAAACTGCACAGAAAAACATTCCATTGACAGACTGACTAGCTGGGACGAATTCTTGTGAACAATTCCTTGGATATCGAAGAAAAAGATCAACATCGACTTGACATTGCTGCGCCATTGGTCCGCCATTGCAAAACTGCCAAACCACCTACACACCACATTACAGTACAAAGCATAACCCAACAACACGTCCGCACACAGACACAGCCGGGGCCACACTGATGCACAAGGGGTGCTGCTGATTCTTCCTAATGGTAAAATGGAAAACTCAAAAGGTTGGCTCCCTCTGTTCAAATTACTGGAACACTTGGGTAGCACCTTGTGAGTTGATATATATATATATATATATATATATATATATATATATATATATATAGTTCTGGCGCCAACCCTGTTCCTGGTTCATATTAATTTCTTATCTGTTACCCACAATCCCATCCATTCATATGTAGATGGCTCAACACTTCACAGTTCATTCACACTCAAACACTCATTTACAAACTGTAATATCTATAACTCTTAACTCAGTACAGCCATCTCCATAAATCAAGACCTAACTACGATCAACGAATGGGGACAAAACAACCTTGTCTCATTTAATGCTAGTAAAACCAAATATATACACTTTACTAATAGACAGATTATATATATATATATATATATATATATATATATATATATATATATATATATATATATATATATATATATATATATATATATATATATATATATATATAGCTAAAGCAGATACATTATGCCACACGTAAGTCCAGTCTTGTTTGTAAAGGTTTGTCGCAAACTACCCAATCACCAAGTGGACAAGGTGCACGGCCTGAGTAAAACCACGATAGAATGATAATTGAGTGTACGACAAGACCATATTGTATTACTTAGATCTGGAGTTACTTTAGCATATGAACATTTAAGGAGAGTCAAAACACCACGTACAAAATTAACATAATCTATTAAACTACCTTAACTTACAACCAACAGTGGGAAAACAAAACACAAAACATCACCCTGCCTACTGGACAAGAGCATAAACTTGCTAAAGTCCATCCTACATCCCTAACCAAGGACATACACAAACCTTAAACCTGGACGACCCAGAGCTAGCCGGCGTCACTGACAGGGAAACAGAGAGTGAGAGCTAGCCGAGCCTCTGCGCCTGGGCTTATATGCAGGCCTACCACAACTTCATTGGGTCGCCAGTTCGTTAATTTACCAACACCTTAACTAGCTAGTTATACACGTGGCGCGAAGGGGAACAATTACCTACACAAAATATGCGTCCACGTGACACCTCCCCCCAAAAAAAAGAACTTTTTACCAAGCCAGAAAAAGTTACTCTAACATGTACAAACATTAGAGGTACAAAAGTAGGTTTACTTCAATATTACAAAAATTCCTTAAACCTAAAAACATAGAACGGGTAATTAACATGGTAAATCATAGGGAACCTACACTCTGTTCACACTCTTGACAATGCATCTGCAATGGTATTGTCCTTGCCACGAATATGCTGCAGTTTTATATTATACGGTTGCAAGGCTAGAGCCCATCTCAGCACTCGAGCATTCTTAAACTTGACCTTTTCAATAAACACAAGGGGGTTGTGGTCTGTGAACACTGTGATGGGGAATGCGCTACTGGACAGATATACTTCAAATTTTTCTATTGCCATGACAATTCCAAGAGCCTCCTTTTCAACGGTGGCATAAGCCTTTTGATAAACCTTAAACTTTTGGGAAAAGTAGCATACGGGATGTAACACTTCACAATATTCTTGCAAGAGCACTGCCCCCACCCCTACATCACTTGCATCGACTCTAATGATGAAGGGCCGATGTGGGTCCGGGGTTCGGAGCACAGGAGCACAAGCCAGCAGGGCCTTCAAACCCTCAAATGCCCGCTGACATTCATTTGTCCAATGGAACGTCTTCTTGGAGCTAAGTTGATCCGTAAGGGGAGCAGCGACCTGGGCAAAGTTCCTGCAGAAACGACGATAGTAACCCACCATCCCAAGGAACCTCATGGTAGACTTTCGGTCAGCTGGTGGTGGATATTGTAAGATGGCATCCACCTTTGCATCAACAGGGGCTAGCTGGCCCTGTCCGACCACATGCCCCAGGTACACGACGTGGGCGTGCCCAAACTCACTCTTGGCAAGGTTCACTGTGAGATTGGCCTCCTCCAGGACATCAAAGAGCTTTCGCAGCCTCTCAAGGTGTTCCTTCCAATTGTCACTCCAGACAACTAAGTCATCTAGGTACACACGGACGCCAGGCAACTCTGCAATCAAATTGTTCATTAGTCGTTGGAATGTGGCCGGGGCATTCCGCATGCCAAAGGGAAGAACTAGAAATTCCCAAAGGCCGCTTGGAGTGACAAAGGCAGAGATTGACTTGGCTTGTTCTGTCAAGGGCACTTGGTAATACCCTTGGAGGAGATCAAGCTTAGTGACGTAGCGGGCCGCTCCTAGGTCATCAATAATGTCATCCATTCTGGGTAGTGGAAAGGAGTCGGGCAGGGTAACAGCATTGACCTTCCTATAATCTACACAAAGGCGGTAATTTCCTCCAGCCTTGGGGACTAATACTACAGGTGAGGCCCAGGGACTCATACTTGGACGGATCAAACCTTGCTCTTTTAGCCTCTGCACCTCGTACTGCAGGAATTCCCTCTTCTCGGCACTGAGACGGTATGGAGCTTGTTGGATCGGAGGGGCTCCTTGAACATCCACATCATGGGTCAGCAGGGTACAGAGCCGAGGGGTGTCACCAAAGAGGTCTGGATGCTCCTGTAGAAGACAGTCAATATCGCCTGCCTGGGTGGGGGGCAGATGCTCTAATTTACTCATAAGATTTGTTAGAATTTCACGATTTGACAGCTTACTGCCTACGAATGGTGTAGGGTCATTTTCCTCTGACTTTTCCACTACTCTAGTTCCTGTTAAGGTGACCTGTTCCACTTCCCCTCCTTGTGATTGGTCACGAGAGTGATACATTTTCAACAAATTGACATGGACACTTCGCCTTTTCTTCCGCCTCTCTGGCGTAGCAATGATATAATTAAGGTCTCCAACCCGCTTCAAAACATGATATGGCCCAGAGTACCGAGACTGAAGAGGCTGCTTTGGTACTGGTAGCAGAGCTAAAACTTGATCACCAACATGAAAAATGCGGGATTGTGCCTTGTGAATTTTGTCATAATTGTCTTTCATTCGTATTTGAGCATGACTGAGATTAGAATGGGCAAACTTTAAGGCACGCTGCAAGTTGGAGCGGAACTGAGTTACATATGCAGCAATCGGTACAGTACTCTCGTCATTTAACCAGCATTCTTTCAAGACTTTGAGAGGACCACGGACCTGGTGTCCATAAATGAGTTGAAACGGGGTGAAACCTAGACTCTCATTTACACTATCTCTAATTGAAAACAATAAAAGATCAATAGCCTCATCCCATTCCTGACCCGTTTCCAAACAATAAGTACGTATCATAGTCTTAATGGTAGAATGGAAACGTTCCAGGGCTCCTTGACTCTGTGGATGGTAAGCGGTTGACTTACACTGACGGACTCCCAGGGCCCTCATCACTTGCTGAAACAGCCTGGAGGTGAAGTTAGACCCTTGGTCGGACTGCACGATGGCAGGTAACCCAACCTGTGTGAAGAACTTGATCAGGGCCCTGACAACATTCCTACTAGTGATACTACGGAGAGGTATGGCCTCAGGGTAACGAGTGGCAACATCCATTATGGTTAATAAATACTGATTCCCGCGTTTGCTCCTTGGGAGAGGGCCCACACAATCAACAATTACCTTACTAAAGGGCTCCTCCATGACAGGAATGGGCTGAAGGGGTGCAGGATTGACTTCAGTGCCTGGTTTGCCACTAATCTGACACACATGACAGGTACGGCAATAGGTACTAACATCTTTCATCAACTTTGGCCAGTAAAAATGAGACAAAATCTTGTGGTAAGTCTTACGGACTCCCAGGTGTCCACCCACCCCATCATGTGCCACCTTCAATATCTCTATACGTAGAGATTTTGGGACGACGATCTGATGGACTGTCTCCCACGTGTGATTGGCAGGAGCCTTAGATGGTCTGAATTTACGCATCAACACCCCCAAATTGAGATAAAAACAGTGTGGAACCTCATCTATTTCATTACCTTCAGTAAGCTGTGCAAGAAACAACTTACATTCGGGGTCACTAGACTGTTCCTGAATTAATCTCTCCCTTGTGATAGGGGTGCTACCAAAGTCAAGGAGACCAGAACTAGACTTACTGAGTGTATCATCAAACAATTCCGCAAGGGAAACATCTCCCTCGGGTGTGTTTTCCTCTGGCTCTACAGCAGGGGTATGTGCGTCCAACAACCTCTGGCTCTGACTACGAGTAACAGCACAAGTTGGGAAGAGATTAGGGTGTTTCAGCTCTAAGTCAGTAGTGTTGTTGATATCAACAGGTTTGTCTGAAACGATGGGGTTAGCAGTAACCTGGGAACCAGCTAAATCATTGCCAATTAATACTGAAATGTTCCTAACGGGGAGGTGATCTACTACAGCTAGTAGTACAGGACCTGTGACAAACACAGACCGAAGATACACTGAGCAAAGGGGATATCTAGCCTCTCCTGGCAGACCAGACACTAGTACAGTCTCACCTGTATAACAATCAAAATTGGGAACATCTTCCTTTAAAATGAAAGATAGATCAGATCCAGTGTCACGCAACACAACAACAGGAGCCGAGAATCTACTGGACTCATGTTTTGATACTACACCTCTCGAGCAGAATGGTTTAAATGATGAGGGTACTTCAAGGGAATCACCTGAATGTTCACATGGCCCCGAAACAAGTAAATCACTAACCTGTGGGTCACTCACCTCCACTGGTTGGGTGAGTGCACTGGCATGGAGAACTGCATTGCCCTGGGTGGGGCTGTACTTACTGGCCAACTTCCTACAGTCTTTTATGATGTGGCCAGGCTTCTTACAGTACCTACAGAAGAGAGACCTCCTCACGTCTTGATTAGTAACTCCACGAGCCTCCTCACCAGCGCACTCACCAGTGGGATCAAGCTTAAAAGAAGGTCCCTGGGTCTCCGTCAGCTTCTTATTCAGGGGCCGTTCACTCTGTGAAGTGCTGGCTGGCTTATGCTGGGGAGCAGTCAACCTGTACTTGTGGAAGGGTTCACTATTAGTTAGGGAGAAATGATCGGCAGCAATGCCAGCCTCAGATAACGTACATAACCCTTTTTCCTCCACATGTGACCTTACTCTAGCTGGGAGGCAAGATTTCACTTCCTCCAGCACAAACAACTCCAGCAAGCCCTCAACTGTCAAACTAGTCAACTCACTCTCAATCCATTTTTTACAAAGTCGTTGTTTGCGGCGGATAAATTCTACATAAGTCTGTCCCTCTGTCTTACGGCAGCGGCGGAACTGTTGCCGATAAGCTTCGGGCACTTTCTTGTATGCATGCAATACAGTTTTTTTTACAAAATAATAATCTTCAATTTGAGTGGCATCCAGTGCGGTAAACACTTCCTGAGCTCTACCAGTAAATGAGCTATGTATTAGCAACACCCACTTATCCTGGGGCCAAGAATGGAGCTCAGCCGACTTCTCAAAATGAGTGAAAAAATCTTCTGGATCCTCCTCATTAAATTTAGGAACAAACTTTAATGCTGCAGCAATTTTGAAGGAATCTGGCTCACACTCAGGCGATGTGGGACTACGAGAGAGACGGATTCTATCATTGTCCGCTTTCATCCTCTCAACCTCAAGCCTTTTTTCCTCCAGCTCAATTTTCCTCAAAGCCATCAAATCACTAGGATGTTCCAACATGTTCACTTCTTCCTCACTGAAAATTTCCTCCCTCACCATGTGTGCAAGTACTAACTGCTTTATATCATCTTTCTTCAACCTAGGACGAAGCTCAAGCTTATAATAAGCTGCCAGCGCTTCCCACTGAACCTTGGTTAACCTAGAAAGGGCAGTCACTGTAGGATTAGAAACAAAATCTTCCAACACAAACATGATGACGGCGAGAAGGGAAGGACAACGAAAATAAGCTAGCTAGCTAGATAGTGTAATCACTCAAATATCAGTAAACCACTTCACCTAGTGGGACAATAAACCTTCCACCACACACGGGAACGTAGCGCGCACACACACACACTACAAAAATTACGTGGGGAATACAATGTCACCAGTAAAGTGGGAGTACTAATCTCTGCTGTACGTGGGTACGTAATATTCTCCTAATAGATCCAAGTAAAACAACTGGTATAGTAAATATAACGATAGTGGTGTGTATGGAGCTAAGACAACAAACTCCACAAAACACTATACACCACACTATCAAATAATATAGATCATACAATATACATGACCCATATGCCCAGACAGAGTAGAACAAACAAAGAGTTGTAAAGCAACAACACTCTAGGAACAGTTTCGTGAACGGAACACAGCTCTTGAATGAGGTAACTGAGCAGGAATTAGCTACACGCGTATACACTAGTGCACACAATTAGGACTACCAGGGAGAACACTTGTTTCGTAAAGCAAACTCAAATATGAGGGAAACAGATGTTGCTAAAGGCTGAATTGCAATGCACAGGGAGTACACAGAAACGTGTAATGTAGCTAAATATACAGGCTAGTATACATATTCAATCCCGGACAGGCCCCCATTTGTCGCAAACTACCCAATCACCAAGTGGACAAGGTGCACGGCCTGAGTAAAACCACGATAGAATGATAATTGAGTGTACGACAAGACCATATTGTATTACTTAGATCTGGAGTTACTTTAGCATATGAACATTTAAGGAGAGTCAAAACACCACGTACAAAATTAACATAATCTATTAAACTACCTTAACTTACAACCAACAGTGGGAAAACAAAACACAAAACATCACCCTGCCTACTGGACAAGAGCATAAACTTGCTAAAGTCCATCCTACATCCCTAACCAAGGACATACACAAACCTTAAACCTGGACGACCCAGAGCTAGCCGGCGTCACTGACAGGGAAACAGAGAGTGAGAGCTAGCCGAGCCTCTGCGCCTGGGCTTATATGCAGGCCTACCACAACTTCATTGGGTCGCCAGTTCGTTAATTTACCAACACCTTAACTAGCTAGTTATACACGTGGCGCGAAGGGGAACAATTACCTACACAAAATATGCGTCCACGTGACAAGGTTGCATTTCTTTAAAACTGAACATAATCTCTCAAAAGGTAAAAAGAACTTAACATAGTTTAAACGAACAGGAGGGAGAGCAAAATCCAAGCCTAACGACAAAACATCCTTCTCCTCCTTAGTCAAAGACCTTGAAGAGAGGTTAAAAATTACTTTATCTATATCAACTGAACTATTGATATCAATTCCTAACCCCCTAAGCTTACGTGAATGTGTAGCAACAATCTTATTGATATTTTTCTTCACAAAACATTCAATGATTACACTGAGACATTTGAAATCAAAATATGAAACAAGGTTTTTTAGCTTATATTTCAATGCATCAATTTCTCTATTAAGTTTAAGCAGTTTGTTCTTCTGCTTCCTTATTTCAACATCCAAAAGGTGAAAGAGCCAAGATCTATATGTTGATGTGGCATAAAACCTTGAATCATGTAATTTAAATCTAATGAAATTAGGCACTTGGCCATAATCCCTACATGTCCTTAAAAAAATGAGGTCCCTTTCCACCTTCTTGACCTTGAATGCTGTCTTCTCAGTGCTCCTATAGCATCGCAGTGTGGGTTGGCCATATCTTGTTAATAAAATATCCGTAAAGATCTTCCTCTTGGGAACCTTAGTCTTGTCAGGAAAAGTAGTACCAACGTTGTGATGTACAGCATCTTTATTATTAATCCAAACGTTTCGGAGACACAATCTCCATCATCAGTGGATCTAAAAGTTTAAAAGACAACAATCATCGATCAATGTCAGGAGAAATAAAAACCTGTGTACAAAACATAGACTTGCATAAAAAAGAAAAAAGAAAAAAGAGGGAAGCAATATAAAAAATGGGGTAAAGCAGAAAAGTACCATGTTTAATCCTTGCAAAACCTGAAGATCAGGACAAAGGCTAACATATAAAAATGAAATAAAAGAAGTAGGAGTTAACCTGTTAAAAGTTGTTACTGCGTGAATAGTTGGGTAGCGCTAGTCGAGTTATTGAGACTGGGTCGCATTCTATGAATCAGGATGGATTCGGCAGTGATGAGGTCAGAGTAAGACTGACATGAAGTTAGTATCCGAAAATCTGCAGAAGAGAAAGGGTGATCAGAAAGGTGAGAGTGCTCCCTGATAGAAGAATAAGAGGGTTTAGAGAGGAACCTTCCAGTTCTAGTGGATTTACCTTGGTGCTCAAGAATTCGGTGGAGCAGCCAACGTGAGGTCGACCCCACGTATCTAGCAGGACAGCTAGAACATGAAAATAAATAAACCACATTGGACCGGAGGTTAGTATGAAGACAAGAAGAATGTTTAAGAAAGCTACCTATAGTACTCTTGTTTGTTAAGATTATCTTAAAATTAATTTGTGGATAACAATCACGGAGAAGTTTGTTTAGTGTTTTCCTAATTTCGTAACTTAATGAACCTAGGTATGGGATCTTGATATACAAACACTCCTTATCTACAGTGTGAACAGGCCTAATTGAGGAGAACTTTGAATTTAAAAACCTACTTAATAGTTTCTCGAAAACACTGATGGGGTACTTATTATTGGCAAAATAGGTTCTTAAGAAACAAATTTCGGAGTGGAAAGTAAGCCAAGAGGAGCAACAATTGTACGCTCTGTTGAACAACGTTGTAATACTGTTGATCTTAAAACCGTACGGGATGTAACTGAGGAAGTTTGTGCCTAGGCCAGTGAAAGTAGGTTTCCGGTAAACACTCGTGGATAAATGAGAGGGGTGATTGTTAACTAGAATGTCCAGGAACGGAAGGCGTTTATCTTTTTCAGCTTCATGAGTGAATTTTATGTTAGGATGTTGGGAGTTTATATAATCCTTAAACTTATGAATATCAGCAGGGTTTTTAAATATAACGAAAGTATCGTCCATGTATATCCGGTAAAAGATGGGTTTAAAATCAATGTGACAATTATTAAGCCAAGTTTGTTCATGGTGGCAAAGAAAAGCATTAGCATATGAAGGACCCAGTGGTGACCCCATCGCCACTCCATCTTTTTGAGTAAAAAGTTTTCCATTAAATGTAAACAGGGATTGGTGGGTTGCTATCTCCAACATGTTGTAAAATGATTTTTTGTCCAAGCCAACTGAAGTAAGAGTAGAAATACTGGTGTTATCTGTGATGAGCCGAGTGGTTTCATGCAAGGGAACATTCGTGAAAAGGGATTCTACATCAAAGCTAGCCAGGGTGACAGGGTGATCAAATCTCAGAGAAGTGACTTCCTTGACAAACTCTGCAGAGTTTTGAACCGTATATTTATTTGTACATAAGGAACTGATCAGGGGAACCAAAAATTTTGCTGTGTTATAACTGAAGGTACCAATAGATGAAATGATGGGTCTTAAAGGCGTGTTAGGTTTATGAACTTTGGGGAGACCATAGAGATAACCAGGAACTGAGCCAGAAGCATACAGACTATTAGTCGTACTATCACCTACTTTATCTTTAATACTTCGCAGTAATCTAGAACTGGAAGGTTCCTCTCTAAACCCTCTTATTCTTCTATCAGGGAGCACTCTCACCTTTCTGATCACCCTTTCTCTTCTGCAGATTTTCGGATACTAACTTCATGTCAGTCTTACTCTGACCTCATCACTGCCGAATCCATCCTGATTCATAGAATGCGACCCAGTCTCAATAACTCGACTAGCGCTACCCAACTATTCACGCAGTAACAACTTTTAACAGGTTAACTCCTACTTCTTTTATTTCATTTTTATATGTTAGCCTTTGTCCTGATCTTCAGGTTTTGCAAGGATTAAACATGGTACTTTTCTGCTTTACCCCATTTTTTATATTGCTTCCCTCTTTTTTCTTTTTTCTTTTTTATGCAAGTCTATGTTTTGTACACAGGTTTTTATTTCTCCTGACATTGATCGATGATTGTTGTCTTTTAAACTTTTAGATCCACTGATGATGGAGATTGTGTCTCCGAAACGTTTGGATTAATAATAAAGATGCTGTACATCACAACGTTGGTACTACTTTTCCTGACAAGACTAAGGTTCCCAAGAGGAAGATCTTTACGGATATTTTATTAACAAGGTATGGCCAACCCACACTGCGATGCTATAGGAGCACTGAGAAGACAGCATTCAAGGTCAAGAAGGTGGAAAGGGACCTCATTTTTTAAGGACATGTAGGGATTATGGCCAAGCGCCTAATTTCATTAGATTTAAATTATATGATTCAAGGTTTTATGCCACATCAACATATAGATCTTGGCTCTTTCACCTTTTGGATGTTGAAATAAGGAAGCAGAAGAACAAACTGCTTAAACTTAATAGAGAAATTGATGCATTGAAATATAAGCTAAAAAACCTTGTTTCATATTTTGATTTCAAATGTCTCAGTGTAATCATTGAATGTTTTGTGAAGAAAAATATCAATAAGATTGTTGCTACACATTCACGTAAGCTTAGGGGGTTAGGAATTGATATCAATAGTTCAGTTGATATAGATAAAGTAATTTTTAACCTCTCTTCAAGGTCTTTGACTAAGGAGGAGAAGGATGTTTTGTCGTTAGGCTTGGATTTTGCTCTCCCTCCTGTTCGTTTAAACTATGTTAAGTTCTTTTTACCTTTTGAGAGATTATGTTCAGTTTTAAAGAAATGCAACCTTTACAAACAAGACTGGACTTACGTGTGGCATAATGTATCTGCTTTAGCTAAAAATTCTTTTAGACAGCACTCTGCACATCTCAAAGAACAAAAAGAGGACTCTATATATATATATATATATATATATATATATATATATATATATATATATATATATATATATATATATATATAATTTTTTGTACTTGTGGGTGAATGCTATCGTAGGATTCTTCCGATTAGTGTTGAGGCTGAGCACTTCGATAACTGCCAAGAATGTTTGTTATATATTCGAAGATAAAGGTGGGAGTATTAATTTTTGTGTACAATACTTACATAATTAAAAATCTGTTATTTTCCTTCTATATTACTCCACGGCAAATAACCGCTCGCCATAACGCCATAAATAACACGTTACCCATAACTACTAAGTGAGCATGCGCGGGGATGGTTACACTGAAGTTTCGGAATAACTGTAATTCAGTGGCACACCCAAATTATCTAGTAGTGTGTTGCCTGCATTCAAGAAAACAAAAGTTTCTAGAAAGGCTTATCCTTCAGTCACCACAATCACACGAGCAATATATGAACAACTCTTACACTTTCAGCAAGGTTTCAATTTGCCTGTCTGCCTTTGCACTTCGACAACTGCCTTGATGATTAATATATATTCGCAGTTGGAGGTGGCGGTATTAATTTTTGTATACAATGCCTGCATACGTTAGAATCTGATTTTTCTTCAATAATATTCCGTCGAAAATCATCGCACTCCATAACCCCACAACCACCACCTTACCCAGTAAGTGCACATGTATGGGGATGGTTACTTTGAGTTACTTTGACGTTTCAGGGAAACTATAATTTTGTGGATCACCCGAATCATTCAGCAGTTTGTTGTCTTCATTCACAGTAACAAAAGTTTAGAAATGGTTTGTTCTTCAACTATCAAGTTCATTCGAACATATTAAGAACAGCTCTTAAATATTCAGCAAGGTTGGAATCTGCCTGCTTGCCCCTGTGTTTTCTCATGGTCAGCTTTATGTTGCATTTTCAGGAGCCAGGGCATTCCACTACGTTCATAAAAAAGTTGTTCAGAGTTTACCTCAAGGGGGATTAATAACAAACTTACAAGCAATAATGTGATATTTAATGTGTTCAATACAAATGTTTAAAAACACTGGTCAATTAAATTTAAAAAGTGTTATGGTTCTAGTATATTTTGAGGTGATTCCAAGCAAGATGATCCTGTAAATTTTTAATATGATATCCTATTTTCAATATCACATCCAGGTTTCAAGAACCAGTGTAACGTAGGAAAATCTGCTCGTATATTGGAAAATCCGACTCGACTATGATCTCGGAGATAAATACTCGTATAAATTACATAGGCGCACTTCAGGTAGTTTACAAACATGTCCTGTTGGTGATCAAGACAAGAATTGGTCACCCCATAAAGCATCCAAGCCCTGTGTAAACCACATGAATGAGTGGGTGCGTGGTAAATGACCAATCGTATGCCTTTCTCCATACCAATTGTTTGGCGTGAACCAAAGGATCAGTATACTGAGTGCTACTTTTGCCTCACCAACACCAAAGGGTATTCATTGAAAATCCATTCCAAGATCAAGTATCTTAATGTGCCATCTGCTCTTAGACCAGTACCCCGTGGCCCCGAACTTCTAGTTCCAAGTCCAACAACCTTTTGTCGGGCCAGTGATCATATCTGAGCACTTAAACGTGCTTGGAAAATGGCATCCCCATATCATAGGAGGTTGAGCATATGACGCGGGATACCTTCCCCACCAGTCAGCGATCATCTGGCTTTCACGTCTTGGGCGATGTCATTGCCTGGAGCGCGATCCCGTTGGCTGGGCAAGCTCAAGAAATCACTCGTGAAGTCGTCGGGTGTAGTTGTGCCACACAAATGCTCTCAGTATACTCCTATCTCCTATCAACCACAATGTCGGTAAGTAGATGAAAATCACACAGTATGCAGTTGAATGATTGTACTAAATGGTGATAAGTGAAAGTTCTGTTAGATACATGAAAGATCTGAAATAAGGTGCGTGAAAATAGTGGTGATCATATTTGGAGTTATGGGAAACCTACAAACCCATATTTGGTTAACTGGCCGGAGTTATGAGACACCTACAAACCCATACTTGGTGAATTGACCCATGCTATGGGGTTTCATGAAAGAACATTTCTGGGCATTTTGCCCCTTATTAGGAGCACTTTATGACTGATAAAAGCGTACGATGAAAGGCACTTTCTGACTTACGGAAGTGTATGATGAGTGCCGAAAATATTGTTTTATAATAATGCCTTGCTTATTATGTTATTCAATGTACTTTTCCTCTAGTAATTTTTTATAAATAATGCACTATAAGCCATAAATATAGTGAAGTATGTGTATTTTTGGTGTTCTTGTGTGTGTGTGTGTGTGTGTGTGTGTGTGTGTGTGTGTGTGTGTGTTGACTCATAAAAGTGTATCATAAGTGCCAAAAAAATTATTTTTCATTATAATACCTTTGTTATTATATTATTTAATGTGCTGCTTCTTTGGTAATTTTTACAAATAATGTACTATAAGCCAAAATTATTTTGGTGTATGTGTTTTTAGAGTGTGTGTATGTGTGTGTGTGTGTATGTGTGTGTGTGTGTGTGTGTGTGTGTGTGTGTGTGTGTGTAATTCACAGGGTCGGTCAGGATCACTTGATGGTCGTGATGGTCAGCTTTTACCCTCCCGGAAGGGAGCTGAGAGCTCATATAGTCCGATCTAAGGGCAAGGCTGTGACCTTCACACACGCACACACCCGTCCCCTTGCTCAAGGGGGACAGTAACCACCCACTTCGTCAGTGAAACTTTTCGCAACCTGAGCGAGGCGCGAACTCCCGTCCACCAGTTGGCAAGCGGGAATGTTACCACTGCACCAGCGAGCGGTGTGTGTGTGTGTGTGTGTGTGTGTGTGTGTGTGTGTGTGTGTGTGTGTGTGTCCACATATTAGTATCTGAAGCAGGTATTTATCTTCCAGGTTTCTTTTAGCAATTTCTATGGGAGAACCAGGCACCAGGAGTAGGAGGTCATCCTCCCACATAATCCTGCCATTAGAAATGATGAGTTGCTGGACGATGATGATGATGTGGTCGACCCAGATTATGAGCCTCAGCTACTCGGTGACAGGTGCCCGGATCCTGATGAGTCCTATGAGGAACCAGGACTGTCACACAAGCTGAAGATAACTAGCAAGGGAAATGGACCTCACAGGTCAATGATGGATGTGATTCAGCATGGGGAAGAGGAGGAGGAGGAACTAGCTGAAGTCGGACGGACCAAGGACATGTCTTGCAGGTGGAAGAAGGAGGACATATGACATCCACCACTACCAACCTACATCCACAACACTCCAGAGTTCATTGAGCCACCCTACCAGTACTTCCAGAAGCTCTCCTCAAAAGAGGTGGCTGACCACATAGTATATCGGACAAAACGGTATGCAATGCAGAAAGACATCAACACATCATTTTCAACAACTGCTGATGAGATAATGAACTTTTATCTTAATTATCATGTACATGGGGGTTGTTTCACTCCCATCACTGGATAATTACTAGGCTACAAGAACAAGAGTCTCTCAAGTTGCAAATCTGATTTCATTGAAACTGTTCCG
Source organism: Coenobita brevimanus (assembly GCF_032717465.1). Classification (NCBI taxonomy): domain Eukaryota; kingdom Metazoa; phylum Arthropoda; class Malacostraca; order Decapoda; family Coenobitidae; genus Coenobita; species Coenobita brevimanus. The sequence continues at coordinate 29,192,640 of NC_136961.1, read as the reverse complement.
ACTCCTGATGAGAAAATCCACTTCAGTGACAACTTACAGATCACCGGTACAGTGGACAGGTTCTTCAAGATCAGACCCATAATCACCTTCCTGACTAAAGCATTCCCGTTGATTCCTCAGACACCAAAGCAAGCTGTGGATGAGGTGATGGTGGGGTACAAGGAGAGGATGGCAGGCAGTTTTTGCCAGAACATCAGGAGCAAGCCAACTAAGTGGGGATACAAGCTGTTCTGCAGAGCAAGTGAAGATGGCTTCATCCACAACATGATCCTGTACCACGTGAAGACTACGTTTCTCTCACACCCCTTCTGTTTGCTAGATGAGGATAAGGCAATCCCCTTGAGTACACAGGTGGCCAGTGTACTTGCTCACTCCATGACATCCCAGTCAGCAACAGCCATCTGTGCAGATAACTTCTTCACTAGCCTGGAGCTAGTAAGGCACCTGCAGAAGTACAACTGCAGGTACACTGAAACAGCGAGAGACAACAGAATTGGCCGCCCAAGTCTGAAGACTACCGCTGAAATGAACAAGGCATCCACACCAAGAGGAGACCTCGATTACTGCTCGAATGAAGAGGGGATCCTGGCAGTCAAGATGAAGGACAACGAGGTGGTTACCATCCAGACTAATGACCTTGGGACTGAACCACTTGGAAATGTCCAAAGGTACTGCAAAGAGACCAAGAAAAAGGAGTACATCACCTGCCCCAGTATCATCAAGAATTACAATGCACATATGGGAGGAATAGATGAGAGTGATGTGTTGGTCCAGCTGTACAAGACACCTATGAAATCCAAGAAGTGATATTTACGGCTCTTTGCATAATGTCTGGATCTTGCTTTAATAAATGCTTGGCTGCTCTACCTGCGTGACTGCAAGGCCATTGGAGAGAGGGAGCTGACACTCTAGAACTTTCGGTTGGAGGTGTTTGCATCTATATGTTCAAACAAGCCTCTGGTCACTAGGTCCAACAGGTTGTCAGCCAATGAGGATACTGTTATGACCTCTGCCTCAAGAGGTTAGAGAACTCCAACACCAGGGGCAGTTGTGGGGTATGATGCCTCACTTTTCCACTGCCCACCCCCAATACACTTAATGGCACACCTGCAAGGTTTGCAGCAGAAAGGGCAATATAATTAGGTCCTACATTGTCTGTTTTGTCTGCAAGGTCCACTTTTGCCTTAACCGAAGCAGGAACTGCTTCAGGAAGTACCACCCTCCTGTGGCATAAGTGAAACTGGGGAACTCCTGTGGTGTTTTTCATTTTGGCAGTGATTTTTCAGGGGAAAATAATGCAAAAAAAACTTTCATTTTCGTACTTTTTGAAAATTAATCTAATAAAACGATGTTCAGTGTTTAATTTTGTTTATAAATTTCTTTACTTATCAACATTATAGATTTCAACAAACTAAAATTTTTGCGATCATAAAGCAACGAGGCATCATACTTGAGCACTTCGATTATTGCATGTTGCAAGAGTATTATGCAAAATACTGAAAAAATGCACAAGAGCAAAATAGTCTTAGAATGGGTTGAAGTTTAAGGATATATGATGAAAAATTGGAAATTCTCTGTAGTTCTTTGAGTGCCTGACAAAGCGTTGTACCACAAGTGAATCAGAATCAAGTTAGGAGGATAGCTGCATGAATGCTGACTTTCAAGAATAAGGGCAAGGTGCCACACCTCACCAGTCAGGTAAAGCTACATGACCTTATAAGAGACCTTAACCTACCCAGGGAGAAAAGTAAACTCCTTGAAGACAGAGATGGAGTTTGCACCATCACCTTCTGTCATGGACATGAAGAGCTCTCAATGTACAGAACTTCAAGATGGACGACATGATTTATTACTGTTATGATGTATCGTTAATGCAACACCTTGGAAGTCTCATCATTATCAAACAGGAGAATGGCGATTGTTCTTTGACTGGGAATAATACACCGAAGGTGGTCCGTCTCCATAATGGAAATGAGCTTCCTTCTGTTCCGTCTGTGCATGCCCATGGAATGAATGAGTTATGAAACTATGAGTACTCTCTATGTTACTGAGACACTGAAAAAGTTCAACAAAGGGGGATGGTCAGGAACTAGTCCCGAGGGCTGATGAAACGGGAGCTCCAGCTCTCCCTGTCATCAGCTTTCCATCTACCTTGGGAGTGCTGCCCTGCTCGACTGGTGCTACAGTCTACTTACAACCGCCACTCCCTGTCAGCGTATGAATATGTCAGAACTTATTTTCAGGCTGACACCCATTGATATACTGGTACATTCTGCAATTGTATTAGCACATTTTTAAAGTTTTGTGGGTGATTATTGGTAGGCATATGTGGGAAACCTTCCTTTACCCGCAGCCAGGTGGCGACACTGCCTGACCCGGCGTGACCGCCCCCCCCCCCTCACACGCCATTGTTCAGCAACTCACCTGTTAGTAGTGACCCGGCCAGTAAAGACATGTCGTGCCACGGTCTCTCTGATAAGGAAATTCAAGACGAAAGTGATTCCCCAGTCGATGACGATGTGGATGCTAATGATTACGTTGCGCAAGAGGAAGAAATGAGCAGAAGTGATGAGGAGGTAATGTTGCCAAGGAAGGTGCGGTATGTTGATGTGTTCGGTGAGTGAGACAATGCTTATGTTGCCTATATTGTTGTGTGAAAACCAATATATTCTTGAACTACATATAAATTTGTACCAAATGAACAAATATCTACTGTACTTATTCTGAGTAGTTTGCAATAGTCACTGCTACCATAGAAAACGTGACAGCAGCAACACAGCTCCAGAGAACACCGTACTAGGTGTTCAAAGGGACACCTGTATAACTATTTATATGCTCAGGTGAGCATTTTTTTGTGATTTTCCATTGTTTCTCACAAAAGCGGAGGTTTGAGCCCCCCCCAAAAAAAATCCAAAATCGGCCGGGATGGGGGAGGGGGGGGGGGATTGGTGAAAAATCAGCCAGGACGCGGCAGGTTAAGCTTGGCGATGTCAGTGATGTACACTCATGATTACTAATCTTTGACCAGGGACGCATGGCGGGCAGTGTTATGACCACACACGAGCCACGCATTCGAACACAGCCTCCGCACTAGTGTGCGGAGCAAAGAACTGTAATCAGGTGATCTGAAGCGAACTACTCCTCACATCATTGATATTACCATATTCTTATGCTTTCTCCTCCATAATATAATAATCTGTGTTTATTGACAGGGGTCGACATTTCTTCAATCAGTCTGCAATGTAGCAGTTTCCAAAAAGTAAAAAAAAACATGTGCCACTATAGGCTATGTGGGTATTGGTATCAGATATACCGTAATAATTATTTATGAATTAACGGCATTAACTTGCACACATTTTGACCAGAGGGGACATGCAGCTAAGACGTCGCGTAGGAATAGGGCAACCATTCCCACTGGATGGCAACGACATAGATATAAATAACACTAGATGCCGCATCCCCATTCTTCAGTACAGCGGCTATGCGTCTGTGAGGCCGCCATGTTGGAGCGGTCAAGCATGTAATAGTTTTTTTTTTTTTTTTTTTTTTTTTAGAGCGAATTCAGACTATGAAAATGAATATTGTTGTGGTGAAGGTGGTGATGGTGGTTATTGTTGTGGTGGTGGTGATGGTGGTTATTGTAGTGGTAGTGGTGGTAGTTGCTGTGGTGCTGGTGATGGTGGTTTTTGTTGTTGTTGTGTTGGTGGTGATGGTGGTTTTTGTTGTTGTTGTGGTGGTGGTGATGGTGATTTTTGTTGTTGTTGTGGTGGTAGTGGTTATTGTGTTGGTGGTGGTGGTTGTGTTAATTGTGGATGTTGTTGTGTTAGTGGTGGTTGTTGTGGTGGTGGTTATAATGGTGGCTGTTGTGGTGGTGATTGTGGTTGTTGTTGCTGTTGTGGTGGTGGTGGCGGTGGATGTTGTAGTTGTGATGGTAGTTGTTGTGGTGGTGGTTGTTGTGGTGGTGGTTATTGTGGTGGTGGTTGTTGTGGTGGTCATTGTTGTGATGGTGGTTATAGTTGTTGCTGCTGTTGTTGTTGTGGTAGTGGTGGTTGTGGTGATGGTTGTAGTGGTGGTGGTGGTTGTTGTGGTGATGTTTTTCGTGGTTGTTGTCTTTGTTGCTGTTGTTGTTGTGGTGGTGGTGGTGGTTGTTCTTGTGGTGGTGGTGGTGGTTGTTCTTGTGGTGGTGGTGGTGGTTGTTCTTGTGGTGGTGGTGGTGGTGGTTGTGTTGGTGATTGTTGCATTGGTTGTTGTTGTTGATGTTGTTGTTGTTGTTGTTGTGGTGGTGGTGGTGGTGGTGGTGGTTATTGTTGTGGTGATTGATGTGGTTGTTGCAGTGGTGGTTATTGTTGTGATTGTTGTTGTGATGGTTGTTGTTGTTGTGTTGGTGTTTATTGTTGTGGTGATTGTTGTGGTGGTTGTTATTGTGGTGGTTGTTGTTGTGATAGTGGTTGTTGTGGTGGTGGTGGTTATTGTTGTGGTTGTTGTTGTGGTGGTGGGTGTTATAGTGATGGTGGTTGTTGTGATGGTGGTGGTTGTTTTTGTGGTTGTTGTTGTGGTGGTGGTTAGTGTTGTGGTGGTTGTTATGATTGGTGGTGGTGGTGGTGGTGGTGGTGGTGATTGTTGTTGTGGTGGTGGGTGTTATTGTGGTGATGGTTTTTGTTGTGGTGGTGGTTGTTGTGGTGGTGGTTGTTGTAGTGATGGTGGTTGTTGTGGTGGTGGTGGTTTTTGTGGTTGTTGTTGTTGTGGTGGCGGTTGATGTGCTGCTGCTTGTGGTGATGGTGGTGGTTGTTATTGTGATGGTGGTGGTTGTTATTGTGATGGTGGTGGTTGTTATTGTGATGGTGGTGGTTGTTGGTGTGATGGTGGTGGTTGTTTTTGTGATGGTGGTGGTTGTTGTTGTGGTGATTGTTGTTATGGTGGTGGATGTGGATGTTGTTGCTGTTGTTGTGGTGGTGGTGGTGGTTGTGGTGGTGGATGTGGTGCTGGTTGGTAGTGGTTGTTGTTGTTGTGGTGGTGGTGGCTGTTATAATGGTGGCTGTTGTGGTGGTGGTGGTGGCTGTTATAATGGTGGCTGTTGTTGTGGTGGTAGTGGTTGTGGTTCCTGGTTCATCTGAAACGTGAACTCGGTGGACTGCAGGCTTAAATTTCCCTTCTGCAACCCACCATCCTCCTTTCTGAGGATAGAGAAGCAGCTGAGGGAAGTTTGCATAACCAGACAGTTGAGCCGCTCGTGCTATCGGTGTCACCCTGGATATATTCCGACGCTTTCTACACCCAAAAGCAGCACAGTGCAGTTGCATTTCTAGGTAAATAGTGGTCAGCTTTGACCATCGTCAGGAACCCGACATCATCTGCCACGACCGTTCCAACATGGCGGCCGCGCAGACGCATCTAGTGTCATGTGACGTCTAGGCTTATTTATATCTATGGGGTACCGGGCCTGTTATCACTAGAGAAAAACATTCAGTTCAAAGTACAGTAGTAGTAACAGTAAATTTTTGTCAATGATATAAGTATTATGAAATATTCTTACTTAGAATATGTCGTGTGAATGCCGGCTGCTGTGGCATCCGTGGATATTTCTCTGCTATCACCTACGAACAGCTCGGTTAAAGGCTCGCCTCAAAAATTAGGTCAGTGAAATAATGAACAGATAAATAAAATAGTGTATGAAATTCAAATATCACGCACTCATTATAGATTAAAATAATACCTACGACCAAATTTGTCTATTTCTTACCATGCATATATTACTTGAGAAAGTAATATAATATGTGAAACAAAAGTGCGTCAGTGATGCTTGGAAAAATGTTCGTTTGAAGCACTAAACCTTTCTGAAACGATGGTGGAGTGTGTCTGACTGTGTAGCCTACGCCTGGCCACGACTCTGGCTAGTTCTCTGGTCAGAGATTAGTGATCATCAGAGTGCATAGCGAAACGTTTCACCAGGAAATATCCATAATGGAGAGCCGATATCGAGGCCGATTTGATCCAGACATGATGAGCGACTATTATAAGACTTTACAGCGTGAAAGTAATTGCTCCTACAAACGCAAAATCAAAGTGCAGAAGCACTTTTAATGTGCAAAGGTTTTTAAAGAATGTTTTGTATATATCAGTTTCTGCTTGGTATGTGATAAAAAAACAAACAAACTGAAAGGTTAATATTTTTTGTGACACTATACAGACTTGTTAACACATATAAAACAAATGTGCATGCTTCAAGGAAGTTATCCTTACTTATGTTGTACTATGTCAAGGTTACGTGATACCAAATTTCAGAACCATTTTGGCTATTGACCAGAGTTATTTCAAAATGATCACAGTAAGCGATATGTATGTCAAAGTTAATACTATATTTAGTACATTCACTGCCTTACCTTCTTAACATATATCCACATATATTTTATGTCAGGTACATACATGAAAGGCTTCCTTTATTTCTTATTTGTATGGAAAGATGATTGAAGGGAATCCGAATGTTAATGTGTGTTTGTTTTGTATTAACCATTATTGCCTTACTTTCATACATTAAAGTTTAAATACACTGAAGGACTTGCCCAAAGAAATTCCTAGTATATTACTGATGCCTCATACAGCGGTCATATGGTAGTCTATACCAAAGGGACTTCACACCATCTACAGCCATGTTCTGCTGAGTTATGGTTTGCCTAAGTCTCTTCACTTTAGTCCTCCTACACACCACTGACATGAAATCTTCGCTCCATAAGTCACTTCATTCCAGTTACCACTTTTCCATTTCTCTACTTATAAAAATCTCAATAAATTTTACTTTCACCTTCTGCTGGTCTTTACCGTTCCTCTCACTCCAGCCATTTCTGTTATATGCACTTTCTTCCTTTAACCTCTCATCACTCATTGCCTACATTGCCATACCACTTTTTACACCATCAACTTTGCCCTTCCATTTACACATTTGCTTCCACAACTTCCTCTAACAATATGATTGCTCACTCCTGTCTTTGTCCGATATAGCCTACTGATCTTTCCTTCCACGTAGTTCTCATTGTCCCATAATTCTATTGTTTCCTAGCCTATCCATCCAGCCCACCATCCATTGTCTTTTCACTATCAGCAGAGTAGGACCACAAGGCTAGGTTACTAAGTCCCAATATAGGCGAGGGTGACCAGTATCACTGGCCCATGAGTGTCATTATTTGAACAATTAAACCCACTCATGCCTGGAATTTAAGTTCTCATATGATCAGTCCAACTGGATCGCCTTTACTCAATGCTCCACCATTCGTCATTCGTTTTTTGGTTACCACCCATGGTTACCACCCATGGCAAATGGTTTCCTAGTTAACAAGAAACCATTTGTCTCGTCAAGTGAGTACATGATGGGCACCCCTACCTACCTAGCCAATCCTGTAACTTTTTTCACGTCCCAGGATTCCATCTGCTGTTCTCTAAGAGTTTAGAATAAGATTTTTAATAACATGAGAATAAGTTAAATTGTTGCACGCATATGTATAGCAACCACACTTCTTGTACATTATGATGTCTGAAAGCAGGAAGATGCACAGACAGCTCTGCTGACAGTGGTCTCGGTCAGTTCTGGGCAATGCAAAGAAGCTGACGTTTACAGGTGGAGAGGTACTACTCAGCTGAGTGTAAGTTGTTGGAGTATCAATGACTATTGCAAACATTCATGGAATGAGGTCTCCACGGCACTGCAGAGGAAGTTGGGGTATTTATGTTCTCTTGTCCTGGAGATAGAGAGGCTAGGGAATTAAGTGACAATTTTAATCCCCCAAAGCTTGGTGTTTTTTTCTGATTCTGGCACTTAGCATTTTTTTTTTTTTTTTTTTTTGCAGGCAGTTTTTAAGCAGTCATAGTTCCATAACTACAACAAACAGAACTTTCAATTAAGGATAACAATACTCACCAATTCTTCATCTTCCCATTCAAGTGAGGTCTGTGTGGAAGCATTTTCGGGGTCGCAGAAGGCTGTGTTAGCAGGTGTGCCTGAGACTGTCGCTTCAGCATACAGCCCGTCTGCCTGGGCCAAACAGGGATTCTCTGGTTGCGCTCATTCCCGCTACTCCTTGCCCCACTTGACCTTGACACTCTCTGCACTGTTGCTTGCATGAATCAGCATCCCTTGTACGTTTGACTAGCTCAGTTTGTTCACCCAATTTTCTCTGCTTCTCCAGAATAACACTGTACACAACGGTGTATGGGTTAGGAGTGAGAAAAGATATTCCAAGGTGAATTACATGTTACTTGCCACATAGGATTATTTTCACTTTCTCAGCATTGCTTAGGATCACTTGAGTTATCCCTGAGGTAGTGTTCTTTCATGACACCCATACCTTTCTTATTTTCAAAAGACTTTCTTGGCTATGATCTTACTGCACTAGAAGAAGTGCACAAACTAAATGGTTTTACTATCACAAGAAAATCGTTAGTTACATGTACTGGAAAATACTTCCACAACAATTATTGGCACTTGTGTTGTTAGATCACTTTCATTGTATCCCAAGATTGTTTCTTTATATCTGTATTTTCCCCTAAATTGTTTTGCAGTAAAATCACTTACTTGGCTCAGTTCTTACTGCACTAGAGGAACTGCACAAAATATCTTCGACTTTATTGTCACAAGCATAATAATTTGCTTGTATATTGCGCTATATTACTATAAGACTAATTTGCACTTGTACTGCGAGTTCACCTTCACTATGGTCTGAGAACATTTTTTTTTTAAACCTGTACTTTTCCTTAATATTCTAAATTCTTCTATAATAATCAAAATATATTAATAAATCATTTACACTTTCCCACACAACAGTGCCTAGTACCTCACCTCAGTGTGTTAACTGGAGAAGCACCCGGTGTACAGTGCCACGTTGCGTTTACTGCTGTTAGTGTGTCTCCTTGCGAACTTGCCGCCATCATTTACTGTTAAGGATGACATGACACCACCGGTACATTTTTTCCCTGCGTGTGTGTACATCAGGTTCACCATGTGGCGATGCAAGAAGTAGTCAGTTTGGGTGACCCTGTTTACCAGATATGCAACACAGTATCTCCTTGGTGCAGCTGGTTGAATACGTCCACACTGCCAGTAGCTTGCTCATGAGTTTTTTAACAAACTCACATAAAGAAATGCCTGTGCCAACTTCCCACCCAGACAATAAGAATGCATTCAGCACAGTGGTATTAAACAGGTGTAAGAATGCTTTCTCGTACCACTTGCAGCACTTCCAGAGACAGTTGATGGCATCAATCTCCACAACTGATTTATTCATTAGCCACATGTTGATGTAATCATTGACAGCACCAGACTTGATCTCGGGCTCCTTGGTGTTGTGGTCCTGCACCCCAGTTCCTTTGTGAACTGTGTGAAGTATGTTGATCTTCCGCTTGTCATGCCAGTGGATGATCACTGTGTTATCATATTTCCTGATGAGTGAAACTCCCTTCTCGGTGTTCACTGATAAGGCAGGGTAGTGCCTCCTATTGGGCCTAACAGTGCCTTAGGCTCTTGTCCTATGCTCAGTGCCGGGGAAGTGTAGCAACCATGTGAATGGAATGTGGTTTGCCCCAAAGCATTTGTCCATTAGCATTTCACAGTTGCACCTAAGAAGCTGTGTAGGTTGTTACTAGAGATATCCACATCTGATGCAGAGTATACTACAAAGACCAGCATATATCCAGCCTTGCAGTCGCAAACGACAAAGAATTTGATGCCTAAACAACGACGTTTGGACGACATGTATTGGATATATGCCAGTCATCCTACAAACAATGCAAGTGACTCAAGTGACTCAACCACCCCCACTTTTTGGAAAGACTAGAAAAACTTAGCGAAAGAATCATTGATGAAGATCAAAATCAGGTGAATTTTCAACAACCTATCATTGGGTGCAGTTTCCAGGTTGGTGGAAGAGCAAAGGAACCACAGAATGGCCAGGTAGCTCTCATGCACCATGAACTTTCGGAATAAACAAGTTAGGCCATGAGATCATCCATTATCATGTAGTCCCGGATGGTATGCATATTTATGTGCCATCAACACTGTCTCACAATCAGGCCTAGCCACAGTTATAATTAACCTTCATTCACTAGGATCCACTCTTTTATGTTCAGGTGTTCCCAGTATGGTAATTCGAGCCACTGCAGGGAAATTCCCTGGTGGAAGTTAATCTCGTTCCCCCCAAGTATGCCATTTGAAACAAAAAAAAAAATGCAATGAAAAAGTCTAGAATGAACAAGGTCACTGTCCCCAGGATATCAGCTTCGATGTCTACATGTGAGTCATCTAAGGCAGCAACTGCAGTCACAAATTCTTCCCTCTCCCACACAAGTGTCTTCATTGTCCCTACAAATGGCCTGTGGGAATTGAGGCAATGGGTACATCCAGCCAGCACGCCCACATGAACGGGCTCTTCCATTGCTGTGAGGGAAGGAAGAATAGATTGAATCAGAGGGTCCTGACTCAGCACACAGCAATGCCTCGGGGGTGCTGGGAGATGGTGCTGCTTTCTGCAGCTGCCCACATGGTGGCCTCTGTTGTCATGAGGACGTATGTGAGAGCCTGGGCTGTGGGGACATACTATCAAAGTTACAGGCTCGGGCAATATGGGTGGTGGTGGCATGAAGCCTCATTTTGGCTACTGTGTAGGTGTCTGGGCAGCTGAAATGCAGTGCTTCTGGTGCACATGAGTGTGGGAATATCAGCCAACACTGTGGTGTCCTCTGAGTTGCGTTTTAAGTGACAGCATGGAGCTACAGGAGGAGGCAGGGGAGGGCAGCCAGGGCATGTCACTGTCCTCACATTACTAACAGCTTTTAGAGGTAGTTTCTCCACTGAGTAATGATAACATCATCATCTCTAGTGCCCTTTCAAAAGCACTATCACTCATCTCCTTCCATGGGTGCATGAAATGTTTTGCAAGGGTCAGGCAGCCACTCGAGGCCGGTAGGGTGTTGGGTGAAGCCAATCCAGGTTTCCAGATTCTTCCACATTAGTGTGGTAAGCAGGACACTGACCAGGACAGCCACACATCATCTCTAAGCTTAAGTGACTCACAGAACTCCGTGGAAATGGATAGGAATTTAACTGGTGGCAGGAAAAGCAAAGTGGCTACAGCCATCATCCAAGCTGTCTCGGCCACCTTTTTAGTGCAGGGTGTAGCCGTCATCTGAACTCTGCGGGTGACCAACTATTACAAAAGATTACTCATGGTGTAATATGCAATTAAACTGATGGGGATACATGAAAACCTTTAGAACTGGCTGGACTGCTCATCACATTATTCAAACTAGAGGGGCCCTCAGTGGAGTGCATCTCTTCAATAAGTGCTACGTAATTTTTAAACCAGTCTCCATAATGGGTCAGGTTTTCTCATAAGGGTTTCACAAAAATGTTTTCCGGATCCAGAATCTGTAATACGATCCGGATCGGTCCGAAAAGTTAATTGAATGTTCCCTGGGACATGGGATATCTACCCACCAAACCTGGTCCAAATCTCTCTTCTAGTTCTTGAGTTATCCTGTTAACAGACAAAGAAACTAATCCGGATCAGTCCCAAAAATTAGTCGATTGTTCCCTGGGACATGGGCTATCTGCCCATCAAATCTGGTTCAAATCTCTCTTTAAGTTTTTGAATAAACCTGCTAACAGACAAACTAACAAACAAACAAACAGAGGTGAAAACATACTTTCTTTGTCGGAGAGAAAAATGAAAAAGCCAGCTTTCCACTCAAACCTGAAGTACTGTTCTGTCAACTGATGGACTGATTACTTGGCTTTGCCAGTCTAGCTGTTACGAACTGTATAAATGGCTTTAAGTTTGGGGGATATTTCACAAAATGCTCAAACACTACAGCATAATGAAGAGGTTATATTATGCCTGTCAGATATGAGTCAGTCTGTACTGGTGACACGAACTGCTTTAGACATCATCTTGGCCACGGAACCCTGTGACCATTCCACTTTCTTGCTGGTGACAGATGGTACGCTATGGTCGGTCTCCGTTCTGAAGGTGAGTTTTTAGCTCCATGATACACATATTATGATTATGAAGCGTACAGTGTGGTGTGTGTCATTAAATCCACACTCGCATGGATTCTGAACTATTGAAGAAAGAGTCCAAACAAGTGCCTTCTTGTTCCTGACTATTTTGTCACTATCTCAATAAATCATGAAACATTTTTTAACAGTACAAATATAACTGATTGCAATGCTGTTTCCTAACATCTACAGAGGTGTCACTTGTAGATAAAATATACAGAAAATACGACTACCAAAGTAAAGATTTAACCCACTAGTACTATCAGTTCACACAAGGTGGAGGGTAGGTGATACACTCAAGGGGTACAGTACAGGGCCTGCCTTCACTGACCTGCGGCTGTAGACTGCCTCTGGGATAAATGTTTTACTTTAAAACTGGCCTGCTTTGCAGTACTTCAGGAAGGTTTTATTTTTTTACCGTTTAATACAATTTTGTTTATCGTCATTTGTGACGAAGATACGAAGTAAACAAGACAATTGTACAGGAGAGCAAAAGTTGATCCAGACTACTTCCAGTGCAGCTTACAAAATAAATTGGATATAATGACCACAAAGATAAAGAACAATAGAATTATTCCACCTTTTCACAGTGCAATTGATAGTGTAGTCAGAATAGTGAAGATCATTTCCAAAAATAATTTTGTCTTAATGTCAGTATACTTAACTGATCATCGTTTCAGATATCAAATAAACACAAATGCTTCACATGACTATCCGGCAGATCAGCATGTGCTTCTGTGGGGACATGTCAAAATCCACGGAAAGTCCCTTAGGGAAGGCAATGGCAAGAATCAGAGGTCAAAACAGGTCTTTATAATATTTCAAATGGCATTTATTTTAATTGTAATGAGTCCGTCAGTAGCCCAGCTGCAACCATCCTGCCAAGGTTCATCGCATTCCATTGACCAATTTCTACTGAGCTACACGATCACGCTCGCACGCGCGCGCACGCACACGCACACACACACACACACACACACACACACACACACACACACACACACACACACACACACACACACACACGGCCATAATTGTAGTATATTGCAAATTCTCTGCTGCTATATGGTGCAACTCAGAACCTGCTGAAATGCCAGCTGTTTCTGAACCGTGCTTCGGTTTGCTCACAACGAACGATTTCTGTATGGACACAGAAGCAAATCCTTTGCACATTGTTCCTGTATAGATGCATGAAACTCTTTGGAAATGCCCGGTTGTGTTTTCCACTTACCGGGTATTTCGCCAAATGTATTGTCAGTAGCAGTGGTGTCAAACTGGTGGCCCGTTGGCCATGAATGGCCCTCAAGGAGGAAACGAGTGGCCCGTGATGACTTAAGAAAAAAAGGAAAAATAACAAACGGAAAATCCCATCAAATTTGTCATATGATCAAATGAACATATATTACTGCACTGTTAAGTAAGATTTATTGATAATTTGATTGACAGAAATACAATTTGAAAAATTTATTGGTGAACGAATGTCATGAAACTTTTATTTATGAAATTTTTACTTTATTTATTATCAATAACTTGAAGCAGAAGCCAATGCCACAACAAAGGTTAGAAGGCATGCCTAACTTCTCAGAAAGTTTGAATAGGCTGTGGCTTTGCCGTACTATTATACCAGTATTATTATCACTCAAAAAGTTACCAATTTTATATTGCAAATTTTAAATTTGCATGCACTTTAAAGCAATATTGTATAGTACAGTGTGCAAACGTAGTTCACTCACCTGATGGAAATCTGTAAACAGTATTTCATATTTTGATAAATTCAGACGAAGTGCAAAATATAAACAAGCTGGTCTAGGCTCGCAGGGACACATATACCACCAATTTGGGTGAGCTGATGCTTAATAGGTATTATCCTATTGTTTCTACATTTAATTGAGGTCAGTAGTTATTGCACTGCACAGCAAATGGGAACAAAAGTTGTTAGTCACCAGATGAAATTGTAATAAGGGATGTTGATAATCTGTCACAAAATACAAACTTTTAGCTATCCTAACCTAATACAGCCTTTCCTAACCCAAATTCTATTTATCTAATCAAACATTTTTAAGAGTAGTCTACGTTCATTTTGTTTTCATGAAATTTATTTTTTTCCTTTTTTTTTTTTTTTTTTTTTTTTTTAATAGGACCCTTTCAGTGACAGCATTAAACCATGTTTGATTTTAAAAAATATGTATATCTCGCTTCACTATGTACTCCTTGTATAATCCTACGCTGATTTCGATCATCAAAACTGAAGTGTGGCCTTTGGGAAGGACTAAGTTTGACACCATTGATCACTGGGGACAAAATTAGTCAACAGTTTGACATGAAACTAAAACAGGCTTTTTGTGACCCAATTCCAGCCATCTTGTCAAGTTTCATCGCAATTCCCTTTCCAGTTTTGGCTGTACTTTATACACACACATACACACACACACACACACATATATATATATATATATATATATATATATATATATATATATATATATATATATATATATATATATATATATATATATATATATATATATATATATATATATATATATATATATATATATATATATATATATATATATATATATATATATATATATATATGTGTGTGTGTGTGTGTGTGTGTGTGTGTGTGTGTGTGTGTGTGTATCCATAAATCCATCCATCATCCAATCCTATATCACCCCATGAGGAGCGTAGAAGCCCGGGGCTAAGCAAGTTGGTTCTGACATTTAAGATGAGAGTGACCACCCTCACTCGTCCCTGAATGCCATTACGTGAGCAATAATCCCTAACCATCCCTTGTACATAACTTCACCGGCTCAATCCAATCGGAGAACCTTAATTACCCACTAAACCACCAGGCACCATAATTTGGTTATATGGTTACCACTCAGCATAGTAAATGGTTTCCTGGTGCTCAGAAAGCCATTTGGTTTGTCACTCAGTGTAGAGTCACCCAAAGACAGAAGGATGGGGAAAGAATGAAGGAGACAGACAGAAGAGGGAGCGTAAAGTCACCCGTAGGCAGATGCAAGAGGAAAAAATGAAGGAAAGAAAGACGGAAGAGGAAGGAAGGAAGAGGGGATAGGGTAGACAACAAAAGCAGCACTATATTGAGTGAGTGGATGGTGAGCGCCCCCATCTACCACTAGGTATGTGTGTGTATATATATATATATATATATATATATATATATATATATATATATATATACACACACACAGATAATTATATATATAGATAGATATATATATATATATATATATATATATATATATATATACACACACATATTCATTCATTCATATATATATATATATATATATATATATATATATAATGCTAAATACTGAATCAAACTGTCATTCACAGCAGTGTCAGTACGGTGCACAATTATAGTTTAAGGTAATGGCGGAAATGTTTACATGTTACGCCCTCTGAAAATCCGTGATTTTGCATTTGATCTTTCAAGGTCACTCAAGGTCAAAGGTCATGGTACCTCATAAAAATCCATATGATACTGCCTATATCTTGATAATAGTAAGTACATCTGTCTTCAACGAGTTTCGAGTTATAGCCCCTGATTATCCGTGACCTTGAGTTTGACCTTTCAAGAGCACTTACGGTCAAAGGTCAAGGTACCAATTAAAAACTCATATGGGATTTCCTAAATGCTGATAATAAATATCTCTATATTCAAACAGTTCCGAGTTATAGCCCTCTGAATATCCGTGACCTTGAGCTTGACCTTTCAAGGTCATTCGAAGTCAAAGGTCTTAGTGAAAATGAAAGCCAATATTACGTGTTCCTGTATGTTTATAATAGTAAATATCTCTATCTTCAACCGTTTTCAATTTATAGCCCCCTGGAAACCTGCGACCTTGATTTTGACCTTTCAAGTTCATCCAGTTACCTCCAAAATTTAATCACTTTCTTTTGGGGCCAGTGCCCACGTATCCTGAAAGTTTCATATAATTGCATTCAGCCGATTTTCCGTAATGTTGCTAACAAACAAGGAAACAAACAAACTCGACCAGAAACAATACCTCGCGGACTCCGTCTGGGCGAGGTAACAATACAAACAAAATGCCTCTGACCAGGACAGACCTACAGCTGACGACCAAGGACCGGAGAAAAGAACATGGTACGGATTACACTGTGAAATGAAAGGGTTGTGAATGATAAGGTGAAAGAGAGAGAGAGAGAGATTGTCTTGGTGACTGAAGATGTAAAAGTGGACATATGCGGATTGCCTGAGACTAAAAATAGGGGAGAGAATGTGAGAAAGTGGGAGAATGGATATATGCGCGGAAGAAGGTGAGAATGAGAGGGCAAAAGAGGGTGTATGTATTATTGTGTGCGAGAGATGGAAGAATATAAGACAGTATCGATCACTTTGTTCAAGGATTATGAGGGTAAGACTGAAAGTAGGAATACAAAATGTGGAAGTTTGTGTGTGTGTGTGTGTGTGTGTGTGTGTGTGTGTGTGTGTGTGTGTGTGTGTGTGTGTGTGTGTGTGTGTGTACCAATGCAAGATCGTGCATGCAGAGTGAAAGAAGAGTTCTGGGCAAGTGTGGAAGCACGCATGAAAACTTTGAGGGGAATGAGAGACTTTTTTATTGGAGATATGAATGGAAAGGTAGGGAATGTAAAGAGGGATGGAGTAGTTGGTGAGTGAGGTGTGTATACAGATGTGGATGAAAATGATAGTGGTGCAGTGGACATTTGTGCAAGGAGAAGGTTGGTGATAGCTAATACCCTCTTTAGGTACAGAATCATCCACAGGTATACACGGTGAGTGATGAGAAGGGTGGGTGGTGAACTGAATCAATGGATGACATTGACTTATTATGTGTGTGTGGCTGAGAGAAAAAGAAGGTATGTACAGAATGTGAGAGCACAAAGAGGTTGGGGAGTGGATTTTCTGGCCACCAATTGGTGGTGGTGAAAGTCATGGTACAAATCCAATAGATGAACAGAAATTGCAAAGGACAGGACGAAGTACTCCATACAAGGAGGGTACAAAGGTTGCAAGGGGATGAAAAATGGCAAAATATAAGACAAGATTGGGAAGCGATTCATTTGGAAGAAATTTGGGTGTAAAGTGGAGGGAATGTAAGAATATGTCCTCGAAAGGGGTAATGAGAGACAGGGTGATAAAGAAGTTAGTAGGAAAGTGAAAGATAAAAATGGTAGTTTGATAGTGGAGAAGGGAGAAAAGAGAGCAGTTGGAGACGACACATTAACCCCCCGTGTGCCAGCAGACTTTGGACCCTCATGGAGCCGTGGTGCCAGCCAATTTTCGACTTTTTTTTCCTAGATAGGTTAGAAATGATGAGAAAACGTGCAGAACAACCATAATAATACTCACAGAAGCCATTTAGGTCGATTTTGAGGTCTAGTCTCCCTAAGAAGCAGCTGAAAACTTCGGAGTAACACCCATAGACTTTATCGGCTGCTGCCGACATCCATTGAATTGAGGCAGATCTTCGTTTTCTTCATCGGTAACTATGCTATTCGAGCCAAGGACACTCTAGTTGGGTATACAGATGATATAGGAAGTGGGTACATACGTGGGAAGGGTGCGCGTGTGTCCATGCCAGTCATCTCCTACCAAATTTAACCCGTTAACTGCATATGGCGGTTTTTTGGAGGTGTCCACGGTGCGTAGACATAGAGGTAGAAATGAAATTTCCCAAAGGCCAAATTTTGTCTTAGGAATTGAGAGAACACATGCCAAAGTATACAGTAACGAAATATTAGCTCAATATTTACCTTGGTAAAGCCATGGATGAACATCAAGGTGTCTGATTCTCTATTGGAATGTTTGGTTTTCATTTTCTTTTTCGGTTTCGGTTTCGGTTTTGAAGGCTCAAACATGCTTGCATGGGTCGGCCTTGGTCACCATGGCACTATATTCGAAATTCACCTGCACAGCCAGGGCTGTACTGAGCAGTCGCACTCGGAACAGACCAGGCTGTATAAAGCAGTTAATGGGTTAAAGATTCCCGTGTTGATGCCGGTTGCAATAGCAGACCATACAGGTACAGCTCCAGCACTGTCCGCAGACGTAGGCACGGCCGTACCTGTATGGCTCCAGCACTCAGCTGGTTAAGGAACTATTAGACACAGGGAATGAAAGCAATGCGAATGTAAATGGCTGTGTAATGGCTGGAGAAAGGAAGGTCAGAGTGGAGGAAATCAGTAGTAGGGAAGTAATGGAAGCAATGAAGAAAGTCAATATGTGGAAAGCTCAAGGAATTGATGGAGTGTGTGGTGAAATCATGAAGCATGGGGGAGAGATGATAGTAGAAAGGATACGGAAGATGTGCAGATTGGCCTGGGAGGAAGGTAGAGTCACTGAGGATAGGAAGTTAGGAATAATTATTTCCCTGCAAAAAGGAAAAGGGGAAAAAGAAATGTGTGGTAATCACAGGAACATTTGTCTTCATGGTGTAATAGGAGTAGGATACTTATTGACAAAGCTAACGAAGCAACAGAGGAATTATTTGGAGAAGAACTGGGAGGTTTTAGGAAGAGAAGAGGTTGTGTAGGTAAGATAATTTATTCATTCTTACAACTTTAGTGGAAAAGTTTTTAGACAAGGAAAAGAAGTTGTATGCTGCATTCATGGATTAAGAGAAAGAATACAACAGAGTGGATAGAAAAGGAATGTGGAAAATATTATAAAATATATGGAGTAAATGGGAAGCTGTTGCATGCCGTGAAGAGTATGTATGAGGGTGGCAATGATGCAGTGCATGTGGATGGTGAACTGAGTGACTTTTTCTGTCTGAATGTAGAAACAGGGATATGTCATGTCTCCGTGGTTGTTCAGTCTGTATATGGGTGGGGCTATAAAAGAGATACAAGGTAGGGCAGTGGATGTTGGAGCAGCCTTAATGAGAAAGGGCAACGTTTGGAAACATCCTGTAGGTACTCGACAGAAGTTTTTGGCGGCAGGCTCCCTCTCCCCCCCACACAAAAAAAAAAACTTTCACATATTGAAAAAACAGGTAAATAATGCATTATAATTACCTTTAATGCTTGGTAGGGTACCTTTGCGCTTCTTCACGGAACGGAGACATCGTGGAAGTGAAAGGGCCAGGTTCCTCAGATGCTGGGGTGATATATTAGCCCAGGACTCACGAATGGCTGCTTCAAGTTTAGGCAGAGAGCTCACGTCCTTCCCTTGCAGATCCTTCTTTATGAGGCATCAGAGGTTCTCTATCAGGGTGAGGTCTGGCCAGTCCTTTATGAAGGGCACCTGGCAATCCTGAAGCCAGTTGGTGACAGATTTGGTGGTGTGAGCAGGTGCACCGTCCTGCTGAAACACTCGGGCATCTGTGAGCTTGAAGGACTCAGGTAGATAATCACAAAGCAGCTCCAGGTAAACTTCTTGATTCACTTTGTGGTTCCTGGGAAGCACAACAAGGTTCCCTAACCCTTTACCAGAAAAACGACCCCATACCATAAGTGAATCACGGTGTTTAACTGTGCTTTCCATGTAACGGGGTCAAACGAGTCACTACCTCTGCGCCGGGACACTCGCACTCCTCGATTACAGGTTATAGTAAACGTTGCCTTGTCAGACCACAACACAGACAACCACTGTTCCTCACCCAAGTTAAGGTACTTATTAGCAAAGGCAAGCCTATGAACTCTCTGGAAAAGTGTAAGAAGTGATTTTCTCACTGGCCTGTGGCTGGTATAACCAAGTTCATGGACCCTTCGAGAAACAGTGCACACTGAGACCTCGCAAAACACTTCCAGGTTGCTCTCCTTAAGCCTTCTTGCAGTCACACGAGGATTAGTCTCCACTGCACCTTTGAGCACATTAACAGACCTTGGGGAAGTTTTCCTGGGCCGACCAGACCGTGGTTTCTTTATAGAAATTGCACCACTGTTTTCCTCCCTGTAACAGGCACACCACTTCTGCACTGTCGAGCTTGCCAAACCAACCAACCCACTAATTTCCTTTGTGGGGTGGCCTGCCTCCTTTACAGCAATAATCTGCGATATTGTTTCACTTGATAATTCCCTGGTATGGGCCATAGTAAAGTACCAAAAGCAGAAACACAGCGGTTCACTAGGGAAAGAAATCGCACAATCAGAGAGACAGGTGCGGCGAAGTTCCCCTCTCTCTCACAGTCCACAGGCAACTGAGGCGCCAGTACTGCCTTGGGTTGCCGTGACGTCATGTTATTGCCCAAAACTTCTGTCTAAATTTCTTCACCAACAAAAGCACCATTCTTTTTTCGCCAAAAGTTTGTGGCACCTTGATATTGGTGCCAAAAACTTTTGTCGAGAACTGTGTACTGTTGTTTGCAGACGATACTGTATCAAGTGAAGAAAAAGGGAAACTGCAGGCTTTGTGAATGAGTTTAAACAAAATATAAAGGTGAATGTAGGGAAGAGTAAAATTTTCTTCATCGAATAAAATGATGTCACTGAATGTACAGTCATGTTGGATGATTAAGAAATGGAAAATGTGAATGCATTTAAGTACTTAGGTAGTGAATAAGGATGGAAGTTTGGAGGATAAAGTGCTTGAAAGGGTACAACAGGGAAGTGAGGTTGCTGGCTTTTTGAAAGCACTGATAGCAAATAGGGAAGTGAACACGAAAATAAAAATGTCGCTGCACAATAGTATTATGATATCAACCCTAACGTATGGAAGCGAAGCTTGGACCTCGCGGAAGGACACAAGTCAAGATGAGAGCAGTGGAAATGAGGTATCTGAGAGAAGCATGTGAAGTTACATGGAGAGACAGACTGACAAATAAGGAAGTGAAGGAGCATTGTAGTGTGGATATTGATGTGACAGAAACAGTTAGGAGAAATACACTGAGGTGGTTTGGCCACGTGGAGAGGACTGAGAGTGAGAGATTGAAAAGGAGAGTGTATGTGAGTCAGGCAAAGGGGGGGAGAGGTATGGCGAGGCTGAGGATGAGATGAAAGGATGGAGTGGAGTGGTATAAGAAAGAGGGAGATGTGAGCTGGGGGGAGGGCAGTGGAATGGAGGGGGACAGGGCGACATGGAGGCGATTTGTTTGTGGCCACCCCTTACCTGATTAAGGCATCTGGGAATACACACACACACACACACACACACATATATATATATATATATATATATTATATATATATAAACAGATAGACAGATAGAGATAGACAGATAGATGGACAGAAAGACAGACAGATAGATAGATAGATAAATAGACAGAATGACAGATAGATAGACAGATAAACAAAGACATATAGACAGATAGATAGACAGACAGATAGATAGATGGACAGAAAGTCAGACAGACAGAGAGATAGATAAAAAGAATGAGAGATTGATAGATAGACAAAGATATATATATATATATATATATATATATATATATATATATATATATATATATATATATATATATATATATATATATATATATATATATATATAGGGTAGATAGATGGGTAGACAGACAAAGATCGATAAAGACAGATTGGCAGGCAGATAGACTGATGTTAAAAAAATATATATTTCTGTCGAGAATGTACTGCATTCCCTTAGGAATGTAGAAAGCTGTTTCCCGTCTTTGTATTACATCTAGACAGGCAAAGGAACAGGGTAGTGGCTAGTTAAAAAAAAAAAAAAAAAAGTTTGTGAGCTGTAAAAATAATTATTACGCCATTTTGGAATGAAATTATTTATATGAATAACGATAAACTTTTCTTTCTTTGTAAATATTTTATATTTATCGGTACTTAACCGAAATACTACAGACGCTCGGTGCACCTTGTTTACAGATAAAAACGAGGAAAATGGTATTTCCTCATAGTCTGTACTTAAATTGAAAAGCATGTCTTGCTGATAATATCAATTAGCGGTCATTTTCTTATACTTTTTGTGCTACAGGATCTGAAGGAACTGCCAGCCCCATATGGTGCTGGTATATACAACACGGCTGGTGGTGGGACTGGTAATTCAACTCTGTTGGAGGTCTTCCGTGTGGTCACCCAGGCTGGACATGTATGTATCTGATTAGAGGGAGTGCTGTGCTCATTCATGACAAATATTTTTTCATTCTTGATCTGAGGAAAAGTGAAGTCATCATGTATATAGAGGAAATTCTTATAAGGCAAATATTCCATGCTAAGAGTAACTGTGACCATTTGTTTGCTGAAATGTTAGCACTGAGAATGTTTGGTAGGGATGGTAACGTCTTATATATATAAAAAACAACAACAACTGAAGAAAACAACATTAACACGAAAGAATACTTAGAACAGAAAACAGGAAGAGAGGTTTTGGTCATTTAATGGCTGGTTAACAATGTAGACCATGACAAGTGTTCTACGCGTCAAGATACGGATCGCAAAAGTAAGAAGACTTCTCTCACCCCACCAGTCTCTTAAACTGAAGCCGACAGGAAAAAAAGTTAGATTGGCCAAAGAACTTGCCAAGGAATTCCCTAAAAGAGGATGAATGGAAAATATATTCTTCACTATTTTTCTCTGCAAGAGAACATTAACATTAAGCTAAGTGCACACTAATGCTGCAATGCTGTTTCACCTTCTGTGACTGAGTGAGAGAAAAACTGATTTTTATTTTATTCAACTATATTTTTTTTTTCTATGAATCTAGGCCTGATGATTGTATCAGCAGATTCTGAATCTCAGTACCGTACAGAGTTTACCACTCTGACTGGCAACATTTTTGCACTTCTGTTGGAGGTATCCGTTCCGTTATCTGGCTGGTAACATTTACGAAACTGATTTAATTTTTACTTCTGTTTTTCTAGCTGATTATTTTTGAATAACAATTAGCTATTATCATATATATTTTTTTTTTTATATCATCGTCATCATCATCATACCTTTTATCCCACACACAGGTGACATGAAGTCGAATGCAATAGGGAAGAAAAACGAATCACGTGATAGACGCAGGACTAATTAACAGCCTACCTAATGATAATGGGCAACACTCTCATTCAATCACAAATCAGGCCCCCAGATGTTTGATGGGGCCGATTCGATGACCATCAAGTTTAAAAGAGGGATGCCAAACCCTTGTCATGATCTCCCTTGTACAAAATTTTTCCAACCAGCTCGATCTTTTGTCAATTCGTTAACTTCAGTCTCTGTACTTCGCTTTCTCACACACTCATTTGTCATATCTATCCTGTTTTCTATTGACATACAATGTATCCTCCCACGTTCAAACTCAGTCACACTTGCCCCTCAGCCACTCTCTTTGGATGTGGAGAAGGATGCCTGTATGTGGTGGCACTGACATGACTGCGAGGTGGAGTTGCATTGCCTCCTTATTTTTCGAAAGGAGGATGACGGACTGTGGAAGAAGGGTAATTTTGTCCGACATTCAACTGTGTTCACGTTCAAATGAGTCTGGGGTAATGGAGAATATCAGCAACTACTAATCAAGAACAATTCTGAGCTGGTTGGACATAGGTAGAGTGAAACAGATGAAGAAAAGGCAAAGATAAAAGACAAAACACAAGTGATGGAAAGATGTCTTTTATACAATAACAGGAATGCGAGTGGGGAGAACCATGCATAACGAAAAGCTTACGTGAATAGGAAATGTATGCAAACCGTAATGGAAAAGAGTAAAATGCGTTAATGAGTTTCTGAACATTATGTACAGTATACAACTGTAGGAGAGCTATTTTCCAAGCTGTATTAGCAAGGGACATTTTCCAATAAAAATTACATGGTGTAATGTGTTTAGCTGCAACGTGACTCCAGCAAAAAGAGCGAAATGTTAATACTAAGCGATGCATTCTGGTAATTACTGTATTGATTGAATATACTAATATCATAATGTACTGAAATACTCTGATTGTTACTCACTAATAGGGTACTTAGAGATGGATTCACTGTTGGCGAATCTCACTAGCGATAATGGTAATTTTGTTCCTTACAGCTGTGTGAAGTGTTGTGGTGTGTGACTGTGATTGTGGTGAGTGATGACCCGGTCTTCCTTGCTGCTTTCGCTGAATCCTCCTTCAAGAACCACCTTCTGCTGATAGAGACAACGAGGCTGATTATCTTCACTCCCTTGCCTCTCTACCGTCTCCAGAATCTCCACCACCTTCACAAGACTGTCTCACGTACCAACTCACTCATTGTCACCGTTACCGATGCATCAACAGTGCATAAGTAATATTTATATTTTTATTAATACAGGTACTCGTATATGCTCTTGCAGTTATTCTAAAAACAAATTTTGCAGTCAGTGTATACATTAATATTGTGTCTTCTTCTTTTGCTTGGCTAGGGCCAGCTTGTACTCCATGAAACCATTAAGCGAGTCCAATTCTCCGCCGATGCTGATGGCTTCATGGACTACTGGCCGAGGCTTGGTTTTTGCCTCTCCACCCCACATGTTTCCACACAAATTTTTGAGGTAAGGTGTTGCATGAACTCCTACAAAGACAGAATTATGTAGAATAAATACATTTACTAAACTGCAGCACTACTTAAGATGTTTTGTTCAACACGTGCCTACATTGCATATTGTAGGGTTCAGGGAGCTTCAACGCAGGCAGCGGGATAGTGGGCAGGACTAAATATATCGCAAAGTCCTCTGCCCCACTCTACAGTACAAGAAGCCATATACCAAACCACCCATTCCTTGTGTGATCGTTTTTCTAGGTAAAAAGTGTGATACATGTATTAACAGTTCTACCAATATCATCATTACCACTGTCCACATTGCTGTCATAGAACCAATGCTGGGAACGCTACTAATAACAAGTAGCGGCGCTCCCATTCCCGTTACTAGCTCGAAAAAGTAGTGGCGTTACTGGTTTCCCTACTTGATACGAAATGTAGCGGCACTCCCGCTTCTTTGGATAAGAAAAAGGTAGACGAAGGAAAGATTAACAAAAATCTGTGATACAGCAATACACTATGTACTGTTTTCGATATTAGTCTGAGTGGTTATGTTGTGTACCAGTAATGTCAGTATATACTTATTATGGAAAAAAAAAAACATCATATACATGTCGGTGTCACTTTAATGAAGCTTAGAGCCGAAGGTACAGGAAAAAGCTAATAAAGTATAGTGTAACAAATGTTCTTTTACATTGTTACCTAGTACACCTACTGAAAGTAACATACGTAAATAAAAGGCAAATACATGTGGCCTACCATTGATACATATTATATAGATTTATTAAATTTTCAATTATACCTATTTAAGATATGTACGAAAACGAAAGTAAAAATGAACTGGGGCTTTCTTTTAAATGGTACTTATACAATAGCAATTTTTTTTTCCATTACTTTAAACTGAAAGTAGCACAGTTACGACATAATAACGCAGTAAGAATCAGTCTGAAAGAGAGAGTGGGGGAGAGAGCGGGAGTTAGAGACGGGGATAGTTAGTTAGAGAGAGAGAGAGAGTGTGTGTGTGTTCTTACCTAATTGTTCTTACCTAATTGTATCTTTACAGGAATGAGTCAAGCTCGTACTGTCCCATGTCTTAAACCATATTTATCGTACATATCCTTAAATTTGTGAATTGTTTTGGCACACACTATTTCATTCGGTAGTGCATTCCATTGATCAATTGCTCTGTTTGGGAAACTAAATATCCTTACGTCTTTATCACCTCTCTTCTTATGCAGTTTTTTGCAGTGTCCTCTTGCTGATGCTTCTCCATATGTCAAGTAATCATTTATGTCTATTTTCTCCTTTCCTGATATGCACTTATATAGCATTATCATGTCACCTCTTTTCCTTCTCTCCTGTAGTGTTGGTAGATTCAGTTTATTTAGTCTTTCTTCATAGCTTAGGTCCCTTAAGCTTGATATCCATCTTGTAGCGCCCTTTGAACTTTTTCAATCTTGTCTATATGCTTTTTGAGATGAGGACTCCAGACTACTGATGCATATTCCAGGGTTGGTCTAATGAATGATGTTATTATCCTTCTTAGCATGTCTTCATTTATGTATGTGAATGCTATTCTCATATTTGCAAGCAGTGTATACATGTTCCGTACCTTCTCGCTGATGTGGTCTGCCGGAGATAGTCTGTTATTGATAATCACACCTAGGTCTTTCTCTCTTTCTGATGTGTATAGGGTTTTATTTCCTAACTTATAATCCCAATCAGGTCTTTTTCCACTTTTACCAAACTTGATTACATGACACTTGTCCACATTGAATTCCATTTGCCATGTACTACTCCATTCATGAAGTTTGTTTAATTCTTCTTGTAGCTCCCTACAAGAGTCTGTGTTAGTAATTCTCCTTTGTATTTTTGCATCATCTGCAAACATGTTCATATAGCTCTCATTTCCAGTGTTACTGTTTATATCATTTATATACACTAAAAACATGATTGGTGCCAGCACCGAACCCTGTGGTACTCCACTAGTCACTTCTTTCCATGATGAGTAGTTTCCTCTAAGTACTGTCCTCATTTCTCTTTTTATGGGAAAGTCTTGCATCCAACAAAAAAGTTTGCCTCGAATTCCTCCTTGATGGTACAGTTTCCATAAAAGTCTTTGGTGTGGTACTGTGTCAAAAGCTTTCTTGAAATCTAAATAGATACTGTCCACCCATCCTTCCCTTTCCTGTATTGTGTTTGTTACTCTGTCATAGTAGCTCAACAGATTAGTAACACATGATTTTCCTTTTCTGAAACCAAACTGTCCTTCTGTTATCATACTGTGTTCTTCTAGATGATTTACCCAAGCTTTTCTTATAAGTTTTTCTAATACCTTGCTTACAACACTGGTCAGTGATACTGGTCGGTAGTTGAGTGGATTTTGTCTATTTCCTTTCTTGAATAAGGGGACAATATTTGTTTTTTTCCAAATATCAGGTAGTTTACCTTGACTCAAGGATTTCTTGAAAATTAAAAATAATTGTTTACTTAACTCCTTTGCACATTCTCGTAATACCCAACATGAAATTTCATCAGGACCACTTGCTTTTCCTCTGTCTAATCCACTCAACTCCTCCTGTATTACTTTTTCTACTATTTGTATATCTGGTAGTATGTGTGGACACGCGTGTTCCACATAGTCCCTCTCAAAATTTTTTTCTTCTGTTAAAACTAATTGGAAATTCTTATTTAGTGCTTCACAAATATCTTTCTCTTGTGTATAAGTGATTCCCTCGTCCGTAATGGATTGTATTATATCTTTTATTTTGGTTTTGCTTCTGATATAGCTGTAAAACAGCTTTGGTTGATCACTACTTTTATTTATTATATCCTCCTCAAACTGTTTTTGGGCTTCCCTCCTTATTCTTGTATAATCGTTTCTTGCCTGTTTGTAATTATTATACGCCCTTTCACTATTGTGTCTTCTGTATCTATTCCACAACAAATCTCTTCTTTCTTTTGATTTTTTACATTCTGTATTGAACCATTTCTGTATTTTCTTATCTGCTTCTTTGTGCTGTGGGATGTACTTCTGGGCTCCTATTTCATAAAAGTCACAAAATTTTTTATATACAGCATTTAAATCTTGTCCTCTAAGCTCATTTTCCCAATCAACTTCTAAGAAATACTTCTTTACGTCTTGATAATTTCCCTTTTTATAGTTTAGGCTCTTTTTGTAACTGTCATTGCTGTTTACTATGTCATATGCTATCCTGAAGTTATAATTTAGTACTGCATGATCGCTTTTGCCGAGTGGAGTGTGATATATTAAACTGACAATATCATTTTCTTGCCTAGTAAATATTAGATCTAGCACTGAAGGTACATCGAGTCCTCTTTTTCTGGTGGTTTCCCTCACATGTTGCGTTAAGAAAAACTCTTGTACGAGATCCAGGAGCTTTTGGTCCCAACAGCTTTCTTGGCTATTTATATCTAGAATATTCCAATTTATATTTGTATTGAAGTCCCCAGTTAGTATAATTCTTTCTGATTTCTCTTCCATTTTATGTAGCAATGATCTTATACTCTGAATTGTACTCTCTGCCAGGTCCTCATATTCGTCTCTTTCCCATGTGTTTGATCTGGGTGGCATGTACAAATTGGCTACAATTACTTTACCTTCAGATGTGTCGATCTCTACTGCAATCAGTTCTACTTGTGATGATAAATCTAGTTTTATTTCCTTGACTTTTAGATTTTTCTTAGTTAATATTATAATTCCTCCTCCTTTTTTTAAATTTCTGTCTCTTCTCCATATATTGTATTCCTCTAAGTTTAGTATGTCATTGGCTATCCTTGGTGTTAATTTTGTTTCAGTTAGGCATATTATTTGTGGTTCATTTTCTCTGACAATCATTCATCTCTAGTAATTTAGATACCATTCCATCCACATTTGAGTACATCAACTTTATCATCTTGTTTATATACTTGTCATGACATGGTTCTACTACCTTCCTCCTTTTTCTTCCATCCTGTTTGTGTACCACTTTCGTACCTGCAATCCTATTACTTTGTAAAACAAATTTCTTCTTCTCCTCTTCTGATCTTCCCTCATTTTTTGTTTTTGCTTCCTCCCTTTTCTCTTTCAGTATTTCCAGTTCCTCTTGTGTTAGGCATCTTTTTATCCATACATTTTTGAACTCCTCTTTTTCCATAAGATTCTTTGCATTTTTTAGTATCTCTTCCACAGTGTTTACACTCTGGAAAGTCACCTTTAGAGGTCTTGCCTTGCTTTTCTCGTTTTTCCCTAACCTTTTGTGTTCCTCTATGTCTTTACTACAGATTTCCTCTGATACTTCTTTCAGTAAGTTCATTACATTTGTCATCTCCTTTTTGTCTCTTGTGATCTTGTTTTTAACTTCTTCCTCTTCTATACCAGTGATTACTATTGATTTGTTTATCTCTCCTGAATCTCTGACTAACTTTGGATTGTTTTGGATTATTCTTTTCACCTCCTTTTTAATGCTTTTTTCCTCCACCCTTGTTTCTAAGTCTTTCTTTACTTTCACCATTTCAGCATACGTGGTTTCTACACCATTTTTGTAGCTCTGCACAGCTTCATTCACTTGTGTTATCTTCTCCTCAATATCACTGCTCTGGTCAATAAGACTGCTAACTTGCCTAATTGTCTCTGTGTCATTTTTGAACTCTTCCATAACACTCTCGTGATTGACTACTGTACTAGCCATTTCACTCATTTTCTTCCTAAGTGTACTCAATTCCACTGTTAGTTCACTGATGGTTGTGTCTTTCTTATTGGCCTCCCTTCCTAGTTTTTCTATTTCTTCCTTTTGCAAGTGCATCTGTTTCTTTATTTCATCAATTTCATTTTTGAAAGCCATTTCTAGTTTGTTTACACGTTCAAC
This sequence comes from Coenobita brevimanus, assembly GCF_032717465.1. NCBI lineage: Eukaryota > Metazoa > Arthropoda > Malacostraca > Decapoda > Coenobitidae > Coenobita > Coenobita brevimanus. The sequence goes on along the minus strand of NC_136961.1, from coordinate 29,163,327 downwards.
CAGTCTATTGTGAGTCTCTACTTCAACCAGTTCTTGGTAGAAATCATCATTTTGCTTTTTACCTTTATCCCTTTTCTTTTCCAAATTTGCTTTACTAAAGTATGTATCCATTTTGCAATACTTAAAGTGCAAAGCATATACTTACAATCTCCGTGTTGTAGTCTAAACAAACCTCATAGATGACTCAGCGTATTCTTTCGTCTTGGTTCTAGTTCCTGTTTGAACAAGTCGTGTTTAAACTTATTATTTTTTTCCTTTTAATAATGAACAATCATTTAGTCTAACCTGGTACTGAGCTTGACTCATACAAAGATACAAATTTAGGTAATGCCACTGGCCGTGATGATTCGGCACGGAGCGCTGGCGTCACACGTCCGTCCAGCTTGAATCCCTCTCTGTGTGTGTGTGTGTGTGTGTCAGCATTGCCCACAACTAGCTGACATCCTTATTTATCTTTACTTAATTTATATGATCGATAATTAACTAGCAAAATCCTGTGTAATTATTGCATATTACTAATAAATAATATTTAATAAACTACTGATGTAATATAGAGCAAACATCATTAACTGAAAGAATTGACGAAAGTATTATTTTTCGTCATTAATAAACACAACCAAACCGTCGGCATATCTGTATGTACTCACTGACTCCGGTCCTGTATTTGTCGAGTGAGTAGCGAGGAGCGCGGTAACGCTTGAGTACAGCCAAAATGTAGCGGGGCTGTCAGCTCCGCTACTGGCTGAAAAAAAAAGTATTGGAGCAGTGTGCCAACCAGGGGGAATTATCCCCAGATTTAGGGAATTCGGGGTACAAATGGGGAAACGGGGAAATCGGCTTTCAATCTGGGGATTTTTTTTTTTTTTTTTTGCCAATGGCAGGATACTTAACCTATAAACTGAGCTGTAGAAATTGAAGTAGGTTATATATAAAAATCATAATTTCAGAATGACTTTATATTTTCTAAAATGAAACAATAATGCATTTGTTTTTCTTTATCGATAAGGTCAATAATTAGCGTGCATTCGAATGAACGAAAATGGGTGACAACAAGAGCAGCAACAGTAGCAGAGATCAGCTGACTGTTAATAATGATAATGATGCCTTCCACAAACTGTACCCATTATTATTTTTCTTGTCCAGAAGTTACTGTACAGAAAAAGAAATTAGACATACCCTAAGTTAACTTAAGAGAAATTTAAGTGATGTTAGTTTGTGTAATGTTTTTCTTCATAATTCAAGGATACTTTGATGAAGCATAATCTATATTTGTTTCGCATATTACATATTCCAAGGCTAACCCAAAAGCAATATGGGTGGTATTGTTTCTACCATTCATAAGAGTAGTGTAACACTCCCCAAGAGTATATTGTTGAGACTACTGTATATGCTTAATGTTCGTCATAACCCCAAAAGTGCATATCTTCTTTAGCCATTGTATTTATTTCCCACAAAATAATAGGATATACAATTAGAAAAACTTGTATTTTAATAAATCAGTTGTGAACAACCATTCTCCCTAATATGTTTGCAGTATTCTGTCTATTAGACTACACCTGTTCAATAATTATTAGAGATTATAATATATTTTTACTGAATGGGGAATTTTGGGGAATTTTAACCTGGAGCTGTGGGGAATTTCGGTTGTCACTGGTTGGCAACATATAATTGGAGTTACCACCATCGCTATTAAAATAGTAGCGGCGCTATGTAGCGACGCTACTATGAGCGGCGCAATTCCTAGCTCTGGATAGAACCACTGTGACTGGTTGGTAAATGGTGGATGAAGACTTCGCAAGGCAGGGTCAAAGTTTATTCCTGACTAGTTTGCTGTACAGCTCTGATGAAGATTTACAACGAAACTATTCGTGAATAAATTTTGACTCTACCTCCTGTATACATCATCCACCATTCGCTATCGTAGAACGCAGCAGAAGCAGTTGAACCGATGTTTTCAGGGTCAGTGGAGTGGAAGCAGGGCTACAATTCACATGGTTAAACATGTGGGGACATTAGTTATCCTTACCAATTTCATTCCTTACATTGAGCATCAGGGAAATAAGATTCGAATTAACTTTGCTTTCGAATGTACTGGCCAAAGGGTGGCAATATTTTTGCTAGACCAGCAGTTTGCTATATCCATTTCTTGATACTGGTCTTGTTCCTGGGATTCCTTGAAAGGCGCCATTGTTATGCTTACGTTATGTTACGTTAGAGGAGATTTGGCACTAGCACAGAACTTGCAAGATTTCATCCTAATGTTGATTTAATAGTTTTCTCATATGTTACTGCTGTAGATCTCACATTAATTGAATGAAAATTCGGTGCTAAACAATTAATGAAATTCAGAATTATTTTTCATAGCAATAATCCTACATTTTTCTTCCAAGACGTGTATTTATTCTTACTATTCAATATTATCATGTGTGAATACATTGGCGAATCGAGACGTGTGTCCTCGACGATGACAAGCAGCAAATGGATCAGTGGCATGTGTTTCATACATTAATGTTTGTTTTAAGATGTGTGTTCGTAATACAGGCCTACTCTGGTCTGCCTGTTGTGTAAATACTACATGTACTTTACATGTACTGTACTTGACCTGTAATGTGCAAAAAAAAAAGTGGTTTACCAAATACGCAACAGTTTGCTACCAAGAAAATTAGTTTCTTCCAATTTCTTAACAAGGTTGTTGAAATAAGATCCACACATTTCATAATCTCAACATCGTTGTTTTATTCATTACTCACGGTATATTCATTTTGTAATAAAGTACTGATAATTTCTAACCCAAGGTTCCCCCACGGTCCTCATCTGGTGGTGACAGCAGAGCAGCTGGCAGGGAATTTTGCAGTGATGGTGGATGACCCAGCGGCGCCAGGGGGTCAGAGGCTCACCTTCAGGGGTCACATGGACAATACCATCCGCTTCATTGCCAGGCAGATGAATTTCACGTGTGTGACATGACCATTAGAATCCACATGACAATTAGAATCCTTATGCATAGTTGTGCTAATTCCACCACGAGCATTTGTGGTTTAAAGCCATATCTGTTTTCTATTTGTCAACAATAGTTCTCAGGAAAAGTACTCTCGGCTTAGACACACAGGGTGTGTGTAAGCTTGAATAATTAATATATATATATATATATATATATATATATATATATATATATATATATATATATATATATATATATATATATATATATATATATATATATATATATATATATATATATATATATATATATATATCCGTATCTATCTATCTATCTATCTATATGTGTGTGTGTGTGTGTGTGTGTGTGTGTGTGTACGGAATCAGATATATATACTTGTATATTTTGTCAGATTTATAAATTATGTACGGAATGGCATTAGGTGTGTGAATGAATGAATTTTAAATAGGTAATGGAGCGAGATGGGGCAAGTGAAAATATGCTTGAAAAAACTTTGTAAAAACAAAAGTTTGGAAGTATATATGGTGGTTGCATGCATTTGTATTGTGTGCATAGGAAACTTCTGACTGCAGTGAAATTGCAATGAAAACTTACATGAATAAAATGTAAAGCAACTTCACAAGATTTCCTGGGCTGACGATACGCTCGATAGTCCAAATCCTGACCTTTCCAGGTTCACGTACAAGCGACCCACTGACAACAACTGGGGCACCAGGCAGAGTGATGGATCCTGGACTGGAATGGTGGGACTGCTTATGAGAGAGGTGAGTCCGGGTCCTGGACTGGCACGGTGGGTTACTGATGAGTGAGGTGAGTCACGGGTCTCGGACATTCATGATGGGGCTGCTGATGAGAGGTGAGGCACGAGTCCTGGATTGGCTTCGTGGGGTTGCTGATAAAAAAAATGAGTCACGATCCCTGGACTTCCATGGAAGGTCTGCTGATGAGAAAGGTGAGTGACGGGTCTTGGACTGGCATGGTGAGGTTCCTGCTTAAAGAGGAGAGTCTTGGGTCCTGGACTGGCATGGTGGTTGTGCTGATGAGAGATTTGAGTCACGGGTTCTGGACTTACATGGTGGACACTGAGGCATGTGTTATCAAAGGTAATGCAAGTGTGTGGCTCTTACTACCAAACTATTTCGGCAATTATGTGGAAATTTGTTCTTTGAGCACTAGAATCTGCTGTTTCACACCAGTGTTTGTCAAAAGAAAATATATTTGCAAAGTTTCTGGAGCTACATGATGAACTTGAAATTTTTCTTCAAGCCCAAAGGAAGGAGGACCTCTTGTTAATTATGAGAACACCTGGATTCAAAACACATCTATCTTACTTATTTGACGCATATCATGCACTGAATTCTTTGAATACCAAGCTGCAGGGCAGGGAGTCTAGCATAATTAGTCACAGCGATCACATTAAGGCATTCATAGCCAAAGTTTGCCTTTGGAGAAAAGAAGTGGATTAAGCTAAGTTCTCAATGTTTCACAGACTGAATGAAACCTGTGATGGTGAGTCCATTAACGGTGATCTGAAAACAGACATCAGAGAGCATCTTAGTGCTCTTGAAAATTAATTCAAGCGTTGATTCTCAGGGATTAACACAGACGGCATTGAAAAATGTGTCATACAGGACCCACTGAGATGTAAAGTGGATGATTTTCCTGAAGAAATTCAGTAAGAGTTTGGAGTTAAGTAATGATTCGACTGTGAAACTTGAATTTCCCAAGTTGAGCCTCTCTCAGTTCTGAGTCAAAGTAGTTCCTCTGTACCCGAAGATCTCTTTTCGAGCTCTTTGGATCCTCATCTCATTTTCATCCACTTACCTGTGTGCATCTGCATTTCTATCTTTGCTAGCAATAAAGACAAAAACACTAAATAAGTTGGATATTGAGGCAAATCTAAGATGTGCTTTATGTGTCACACCACCTTGACTGCCACTGACAGCTGCAAAGAAGGAACGTCAAGTTTCCTATTATTGCAGTGTAGTTACAATACTGAAGCAAAAATCCAGGAAAATTAATTTTAAGTTTTGGTGGGTGACCGCTATTTCGAAAATACAATACTCTTATATATTTTATTTTCATTATTTAAAAGTGATTTGGAGTAATTCTTTAGTAACTAAAATATTCCATTCTTTTCACTTTCCTGTAGTATGTTTTTGCAGAGTTCCTTAAAATATTATTTGATCCTGGTCTTTAGTTTAGTATTTTCTAATGTGTCCGACATTGGGCAAAGGATTCAGGGTCTATCTCCAGGGCATATCCCCAAGGCCCAGTAGTTCTCCAACATCTCAACATGTCACAACTTCGGTGCTAACACCCACCATCCATAGTGAATACTTACTAGGGCTGTCTCATAAAGGAGTGAGTATTGGTAGTGGAGGGGGGGAGGGGTTTACATGTCGGTAGGTCTTCTGGTAGATCAGGAAAGTCTACTTTTATGACATTCAAATTCATAAAAAGTGCCTTGCCTCAGCGGGGATTTGAACCAGGGTCCGCTAGGACTGCAGACGACATCTCTGCCAATTGAGCCACCAACCACCACAAATGTACGTCTCTGACTCTGTCATGTAAAGCTTTACATATTAACTTTGTTAATAATAAATAATGTGTCATGAATTCTGTTAATGATAATATGTCATGAATTCAAATAGCACTATGAATTGCATGAAGGGGAATTTATACATATAGTTCTATACTTCTTTAAAGTGATTCTTAAATTACATACTTCTGGAGCCAATGAGGTGTAAAGGGGGAAGCAACAATAACGTAGGTGGGCACTAAGAGTATATGGGCAGAGGACCTCTGGGACAGTAAAGAAGTCCACACCCAAATGTCTCATGACTGGCCTGAGATTTGAACTAATGACCCTTTGGTTGAGCGCAGAATATATTTCCATTCTCACACAGCCACCCACTAAGTTGGTTAGGTAACTGTTATGCTAAGTGTTTTAATGTCGACTTCTCGTCCTATAAGAACACTAGCTAATGGGCGGGGTTCCCTTTCGAGACCGGAACTAGGATACACCACAAGAGGAACAGGGCATAAAAACTCAGCAGACCAGCCTTACACTTATATTGCCTTAATTCTTATCATTCACAATATACAACAAATATATACTGTACATGTAGATATGGACACAGTCAGGCTTTTAATATGCACATTAATATATGGCCAGGTAGGTATGGACACTGTCAGACCTCGAAATGTACAGTAATAGATGGCCAGGTAGATATGGACACTGTTAGGCCTGTATTTACACAATAACATATGGCCAGGTGGATATGGACACTGTCAGGCCTTGATACGCAGGTTGTAGTGCCATAATTTTAAGTATAGAGTAAGTTAGTATAAACTAGTGCTGTAAATATAGTTCGTACAGTTCATGATTTAGCCGTTAAGTCCTAAATTTAAGTTTAGTCTTAGTTGATATTCATAATGTAAGCATGATTCTGTTATTGATAGAACTAAGTCGAATATTAGTGTGAATATGATTAACTTTTATTACATATGAACCAGCCGTTTCAACAAAGACTTATAACCGCGGAAGTTTTAGTAGAGATTAATAATCGCGAATGTCTTTCTTCGTATTCTGATCTAGAGATTTATATGTCAGTGTTAATAGTGCTCCCTTTTTGAACTATGCAGTAGTGGATTGAGAGCTGTCTGGAATAAAATTGTTGATGATAGTCATTAGTGAAGCGCGAAATTCATGTTATTGGAGTCGAGTTTACAGTAACGTAGACACATGAACATTGCATGGTAATAAAATTGTTCGGATTCCTAATTGATTTGGCTTCGTTATGATTAAAGTTCCTTTATGCCTATTAAAATATTTTTAAACATCGTAAGTCACTTTTCTACGTATGTCGAGTGCAAACGTATCATTCATATTCTTTGGAGAACTTGGAAGAGTCAGTACTATTACAAGGTAATAAGTTCGTTTTAGCCAGTTCCCGAATACTGTGATGATGTAGTATATTAGGTGGGGAACCACACAAAACAATCTCTGTGGCAAGGTCAGTGGACCAGACTAAATATTCCAACTTGTAAGCCGCACCTAGGCGACTGGGACACCGCCAACCGCCCTAGTCGCCTTGAGGAAAAAGTATTAGCACGGCTACGGCTTAATGCCATCATTTTAACTCACATGAAACCATATATGGAAAGACGCTTCCCACTGCACTGTGACATCTGTAATGCGGTGTTATCTATCAGTCATATCATCCTGCGTTGTCGGCGATTTATTCGTGAACGTGCCTCACTTATAAATTACTGCGGTGCAGCAGACGTCCCCTTCACCCTTTCCACCATCCTGGGTGATGGGGACGTTGTTATGACTGATAAATTGATGGCTTTCCTGAGAGAGACCGGATTGATCAGAGTGATGTGACTTTTTTATTGTATGGTTATAGTTTTTATCACCTGTAAATATGTATATATAGTTCTGTTAATTAGGGTTGACAATTGACGTATTTGAAATAGTTCCTCCACCCACTGATCTATTTCTAATATTGATGTCCCCTACATTAAACTCTGTTCCTCGACTAACAGTCACCAGCTGATGAGTGTAAGTGTTCATTACAGAAAGGTATTGGGCACTTGCAGTCGATGGTGGTCTGTTGGCTGAGGTTCTTCACTTTTTGTACAAATTATGTAAATACAGTATACCATCTTGCTTAAGTTATTCTAATTAGGGCCGACAGCTGACGTATATGGAAATGTTCCTGACTCGTCTGGTTCCCTTTCATATTTTGATGTTCTCTATATTAGGTTGTGCGTCGACTGACAGTCACCAGGTGATGAGTGCAGGTATGTCATGTAGAAAGACACTACATATCTGCAGTCGATGGTGTTCTGTTAGTCGAGGTATTTTTACCATTAGTGTAAGTCTAGCTATTTGTCTCTGTAGGATTTAATATAGGTTAGCGATTTGTCCGTTAAGGTGATTAGTTTTAGGGTCTTTAGATTAGTTTGTCTTTATAATATAAGGTATAAAAAATGTAAAACCAAGAAAAAATGTAAAAAAATAAAAATACAAAAAATAAATTAAATTAAAATTATTATTATATATATGTACGTTTGCATGAAAGTGTGTCTTTATGTATGCATGGAAGTGTGTGTGTGTGTGTGTGTGTGTGTGTGTGTACATATATATATATATATATATATATATATATATATATATATATAGGCCAGGAAAAAAAAAATCACACACCACAAAGCCAGCCAGGAGACAGGACGTGTGTGCTGGGCAATCCCCAGGTACTGTCCTCCCCACTTACTGTTTTTTTAACCAGCCCATACCCCATTGACCGGGCTAATATATGGCCCGGCCTGCACTATAGGGGCAGGAAATCTTTGAACGAACGAACGAACGCCAAACAATGAGATCGCTGCTCATCTCTCCATCGTTCACAGGTTAGTGCCGAACTCTCATCCCTCCTCCTTTCTCCCTCGTGTAATAAGTCCTCATATACGTGAGTAAAAATTGGTGATATTTCTACTGATCCTACTTGTACTGAATAATGAGATCGCCGCTCCTCTCTTCATCATTCACAGATCGTGTGTTCAAGTCACTGCCTAACCTCTAACATTAAATCACACGCCCTCTCCTTTTTCTTAGTTCATGCAGTCAAAGTACTTATTGGCTGGTCCATTTGATTACGGTCCTTTTGATTGCTTGTCCATGTAACTACTGTATCAAATTTGTATAAGATTCTTGAGTTATTGTACAAGTGTAGGACTACATATTATATTTACAAATCATGATAGATAGATAGATAAATAGATAGACAGCCCTCTGCGAGCCTGGGAAAAGGAAATGAGGTGTGCAAGTTACACTGAGGAAAGCTGACGACAGCAGCCAGTAAGGAGATGATGCAGTTAGCTGTCAGCAGTCCTCTCGTGAACAAAGACCTGGTGACCACACGCACATATACACACATACTCACACACAGGCTTCTTTAAACTTTCCATCCACCAGGAATACTCGTGATACGTCTTCTGTTTCACCAGATTTTAGGAAAGAGAGCTTAGAAGGGGACAAGCGATCCTAGAGACAGGTCACGGGAGAAGGGCTTGGCAATTTGAGAGAGAGACAGACAGATAGCGAGACAGGGAGGTAGCTACCCGGGACTTATACTTCGTTCCGTGTGAGAGACTTGTTAATATTTCCAAGACAAATAAAAATAGTCCCATACTATTCTTTACCTCTCCTGTCACTACACGACAAATGGGGAAGCTACTACAAGATATAAAAGCCGCTCGACCACAAGTCTAAAATATATATATATAACTCAACTACAACTCAACCACAAAGAACCACAAAGTATTTTATGACACAAAGTCATTTATGACATTTGGTAGCAGCGAACGTATACGAACCTCGTCTACGAATCAACATTAAATTCCCACAAAATATCAAGATTGAAAACAAGAATATCTCTCTCTCAACCAACAACACAACCAGCTCCTGACACTTCTCTCCAACCAGCCCCCTCCGTCTCCCAGATCATCATGCTGATGCAGAGGTCAAGAGATCACACGACGCCTTCCAAGTAGTTTAACAAAATTGATACAATATTGCAATTTCTACGACGAACCAGCGAAACTACGGACATCGTCTCCCAATTAAAAGCAAATTTCTACAAAAGCAGGCGAGACTCTACAAGATTAGCTTCAGTTCTACAGTGAATCCCGACAAAATACAGCCTACAGTGCAAATAGTCTACAAGTCTACGAAACAATTCTATAATCTTCATGTAACTTCAAGCAGCAACAAGAATATAAAACGAAGCAAGTAAAGAGGAGGAAAAACCAAAGCAACAAGCACACCACACTCTCCCGCCTGACCCAGAGGTCAAGACACGCAGCAAAACACCAAGTCCATATTCACAACTCGTCTTACTCACCCGTCTTCACTCAAGTTACTCATCGCTACTCATTCACTCACCACAGCTACCAGTGTGGGAAGCCGACGTCACCATGTGCTGAGATGACATCACAACGCGAGTCTGCCATGCCAAGCAACGTGTGACTGACACCAGGCACTTCTCACCCACTAATCATTACTCATTATTCACATAGCTCCTACTCATACTCATTTATTTTCACAGTTAAGTTGGAAATTCGACGTTCTATGCTGAGGTTTGCCTGGGACAGCCGTTAACCACTACAAATACCAGGCCATGGAATTTCCTGAGTAATATCGTCCATCAACACCACTAGAATTATCAAGAGATCTTCAATCAAACCTGTATTTTCTTCCGAGATCGACTTTTGTATCGACACACCTCTACGATCTGTATCAAGTGGGTAAAATTATACTTGCTCATTTCTTCTCAGTGCTAAAATTAGCTATATTCAACTTATTTACTCATCTAGTTTGCTAGGACATAAATAAACAAGAGGTGTATTTCATAACACCATATCTTAATGACAGGAATATTTTCGCCACCACCCACGTTAATACCAGATGACACACAAATTGCCACAACATCAGACTCACAATTAAGAGACAGCCCACCCCTTGTACAAACCTCACCACACGCTAAAGATAAAGAAACAAATACGGGAGTTTCAGATGATGAGTGGGAAACCCTTCAGACATAGAGAGTGTGGACTTTGCAGCTGCCTTGCATACGTATGCCAATATACTTAACAGGGTTCACCGGTCCGGTCATATATATTCCACCATTCCCTCACACAACGATAAACACGTACAAGTTGAATTAACAGGGCAATCATTAAAAATGAATCAAGAAACAAATACCGCTGATCTAAAAACCACACCTCACGTTTTTGTGTATCACGAGGATAAGACTGCCCCAAAATTCTCTGGCACAGACAAAGATCGCATTGATGTCATTTCATTAGTCAGTCAGTGCGAACAAATGTTCATCAAGCGCCACATACTAGATGAACAAGAGAAAATTGCTATTTTTTCATCTTGCATAAGCCAGGAAAGATGTCCAGCAAGCAATTTATTGTGCTCCGATAAGCTCCATCGTGCTAGGACATATGATGAATTTAAAACTGAATTTCTGAAGAAATTTTCTGGAGGTATGAACTTCTTGCCAGGTATAATTCCAGAATTACATAAAATTGTAGATCTTGTAAGGGAGCACACTACAAACCATGTGCTCAGTGAAATAACTGCTGATATCTCCACAATCAAGAGAACTCTATTAGCTACTCTGGAGAATTCTAATTGGATAACAGATGATGGAAAGATGTCCCCAGACCTCGTCGTGGACATCATTGGTTATGTAGCTGCCTTGTGTAAATTACCTGATAGGACCCTTAAGATCGCCAAGACGATCGCGTACACCCCAGGAATGTGCTTGCTAGACTTAATGAACGAGGTAGAGATGCAGTGCAGTAAAGCAGGTGTGGTAGACACACATGCACATTCTGGTAGAATCAGGGTACCTGAGACAGTATCAGCTGTGAAAACATCTACACCGACCCCAAACAGAGAACAAAATCGATCGCGACCAGAAATGAGGCAGCCCAAACAAACAAAGACGCCTAGAAATCGTTCCCACACGCCTTCCTACAGGCAGTTTCATAAGTTTTCGCGCAGCCCGAGCAGGTCTCGCGCCATAAACAACACTTCTTATGGGAAATCACCTCGTAGGTCACAGTCAAGGGATAGGTCCATTCTATGTCATTATTGTGCAAAACCAGGACACACAAGGTATGAATGCTTTATCAAGGCAAAAGAGGATAAACAAAAGACACAAGGATTTGGTCCTTACTGTAGGCATCATAGATACCAAGGGCACTGGACTAGTGATTGCAAAACAGTAGAAAAAATTGTGTCTATGTTCAAATCGGGGGAAGACCAAGTCATGACAAAAAACGAACAAACGTAAAGAAGAACAAGGCTAAACTTCACATAGGAGGCATGTTGGGAAATGAGTGTATCTTGATACCAGCTGTATGTGAGGATCAAAACGTTTCCTTATTTTTAGATACAGGCTCTCCAGTGAACTTAATAACACATGAAGAACTAAATAGAATTCTTAAAAATAAAAAGAAAGTAACTTTTCTGGATGAAGCTGATTTAGATTTATACACAGTAGATGGTCAAGAGATTACAGTGAAAGGTATGAAATCTCAGTTTCACAGAAACTACAAGACCATTCTCTGCATTTTTCTATACTGTTGAAAACTTAGCAATTAAAACTCATATGTTACTGGGCTTAAGAGCCATGAGAGCTGAGAACATAACTATACTCCCACAAATGAATGGAATAGACTTTGATAATGAATTCATAGAGGAAATAACTTCAGAGCCCTCACCGATTGGTAGAAGAGAGCCAAAAAGAATTGGTAATATTAAAGGCTTAAACAAACATACACAAACAGATGAGTGTATAGATCCACTTACACCAGCAACCCCATCCTCCAGAATTAGTGACCCAGATAACAGTACTGATTTATCAATTTTTCCAGCCAATCTCACTAATGATTTAGTTATACCACCTAATTCATACATGAAGGTTACCATAAAGAGCAAATTACGGAATAGTACTGTTCTTGTCTTAGAAGAATTATGTAAAGTAAAGGGATTGTCAGTAGAAAACGCATTCATACGAACGACGAAGGGCTAACTCAGATATTCATTATTAATCACATGAATGGGGATGTTCAGTTGAAAAAGGGAACTTGCATAGTTAATATTGAAAAATGTTTCGCCCCTGTGAAGGAAATAAATATTGGTGGAGTAACAAGTGAGATAAAATCTACGGATAGAGAAAGAATAAAAGAGAATTTAATTCACTCAGGTGAATTTGACGAAGAAAATGATTTGTTAACCCTGCTGGAAACACACAGGGACACCGTAGCATTGCCCGGAGAACAATTAGGGTGTACTAACTTGATTAATCACATGATTAATGTGCACCCAGAAACACCACCAATTTTCGTACCAGCTTACCGCATACCACACTCCCAACGTACACTTGCAAATCAGTATGTCGATGAAATGTTAAAGCTTGGAATTATTGAGCCTTCAGTTTCCCCGTGGAACGCCCCCCTTTTCTTTGTGCCCAAACGAAATGGAGAAATGCGTGCGGTAGTAGATTACCGTAAACTAAATAATCACACAATACCAGACAGATTTCCCATGCCATTGCTAAGCGATGTTCTACAGAATATTGGTCCTGAGAATAATATATTCTCGACCATCGATCTCCTAAACGGATACTATCAGATTCCGGTATCTCAGGAGTCACGTAAATACACTGCCTTTTCAACAAACAGAGGCCATTATCAATATACAAGAATGCCAATGGGACTGAGGACAGCCCCAGGCACGTTCCAGCGTCTTATGAATTACGTATTGTCCGGAATTTTAGGACAAGGAATATTTGTTTATCTTGACGATATTATTATCGCAACGAAGAATATTAAGGATCATCTCAGGAAATTAGACTTACTCTTACAAAAGCTTAGTGATGCTGGATTAAAAATTAAACTTTCTAAATGCAAATTTTGCTTTAAGGAAATAAATTTCTTAGGCCACAAATTAAGTTCTGATGGTATTCACACCACTGATGACAAAATACAGGCAGTGAGAGATTTTCCTGAACCCACTACGACTGACGAAGTTAGACAATTTTTAGGTCTGGCTGGGTACTATAGGTCATTCGTACCACAGTTCTCTCATATAGCCTTCCCTCTATTCCAACTACTCAAAAAAGATGCTGTATTCCAATGGGAAGAAGAACAAAAAAGGGCATTTAACAATCTAAAAATTAAACTAACAAATGCACCTTGTTTAGCATATCCGGATTACACGAAATCATTTCTTATTTGTACAGACGCATCAGTTAAAGGATTAGGGGCTGTACTGATGCAGGAAGATAAAAGAGGAGAGAATCAACCGATTGCATTTGCCAGCAGACAAACAAGAGGTGCGGAGAAAAATTATTGCACTACAGACTTAGAGGCACTTGCAGTGGTTTTTGCATTACAAAAGTTTCGAGATTTGGTATATGGTTACGAAATCCACTTATTCACCGACCATAAACCACTGGTGGGTATGTTTAAAGAAAAACTCCTTTCTGGGAGGAGAGCAAGATGGAAATGTACAGTTGAAAACTACAATGTACAAATTCATTATATACAAGGTAAAATGAACATAGTAGCTGACGCATTATCTAGGAACCTGAACACAATTCAGGTCGCGGCGTTAGATCTCAAAGGAAATATCCCAAACCACGAGGATATCGCAAAGGCACAAAGACTTGACCCAATATGGTCAAAGGTAATATATAAGTTAGAAAGTGGAGATGACATACAATTACCCAAACTTCATGTCCCACTTGAACAATTCACAATGGTCAATAATACATTATACAAAATTAACTCTAAACAACCAAAACGCCAAAGAAATACTAACCAGTTGGTAGTACCTAATGACATGATACCCCAAGTATTACGATTGATACACGACAGCCCACATGCAGGACATCCTGGAAAGGATAAGATATTCAACCAAGCCCAGCTATTATATTACTGGCCTTCATTACGAAGAGATATAAACAATCATATAGACAGATGCGAATCATGTGCGAAACACAAAGGATACCCAATCACACCTGCACCGATGGGTAATTACCCAGTACCACATCAACCATGGGACGTTGTCGCTGTTGATTTACTCAAGATGCCATTATCATACAATAATAACCTATACTTATTCGTAGCAACGGATCATTTTTCCCGTTGTCATTTTAGCTCCAATTAAAGATAAGACAGCAGAGACCGTAGCAAAGGCAATAACAGATAATGTAATATGTCGCTTTACTACCCCAAAGGTATTAATAAGTGATAATGGAGGAGAATTTAATTCTGAGATCTTACAAGAAATATGTAAACAATACAACATCAAAAAGGTTAACGTTTTGGCCTATCACCCAGCATCGAATGGGTTGGTAGAGAGAAAAAATAAAAAGGTATTAGATGTGCTACGACACATTCTCAGTGAAAATTATGCAAGCTGGGATGATTGGATTCCCAGAGTAGAGGCCTCAATTAATGGGTCTATAAATAAATCCATTGGTGACACACCACATTTCATTATATATGGCACAGATAAAAAATTACCATATGAGCTCCTAGAAGGTGACAGCATGCCTATATACAATTACGATGATTACTCTAAACTCCGTTTACGTGAATTCCAGGACATTCACAAAAGAGTCAAAAAACAATTAACGATGTCCAAGGAAGAAATGACGGAGGCATTTAACAAGAAGGCAAAAGATTCACCTATCAGCTTAGGAGACATTGTTTACGGAGTCATTCATACGAGAGACAATAAATTATCCCCAAAATTTGAGGGCCCATACAGAGTAATTAACATAAAAGCAAACAAAGTTTTAATTAAGTCACTTTCAAGTGGCGAGGAGAAACAAGTTCATATTGACCATTTAAAACGAGTTTCAAGGGAATTATCACATAATTATTCAGCCTCGGATACAACCGAACAGGTGAACGTACAGTCACGCGTACTAATTTCTGCTCAGGGGTTACCCCTTCCTTCCCCCCTCTACCCTGGACAGAGGGAAGGGGGGAATCGCGAACAAGTCTACCCCGCCTTCTGCCCCCAACTCCCCCACCCTCCACCTCCAGCTGCCAGTTACTGATTAGACGCAAATTTTCTCATGTCCTGTAAACATGACTAAACTGTCGTCGCACACGCTTTCAACGGCCAAGATTTGGACTATATTTAAGAATAAATTATTACCGTATTGAACTGCATTCTCAAATTGAAAATATTCACCATCATTGTAATCCAGTGTCGTCCGCTGCACAATTCTGGGTTCCAGTGCTTACCTTTTCACTTCCCCCAGCTCTCTCTCTCTCTCTCTCTCTCTCTCTCTCTCTCAATTTACTTTTCCCACTCACTCTTTCTTTTTAGATTTATATAACTTTCTCTTTGCTTCTCTCCCCCTCTCCCCCTTCTCTCTCGTTCTTTGTCTTAAGTCTTCCCCGCCTCTCACCCCTCCCCTCCCCCCACCTTAGGCCTGATCAGCAGTCAGTTATACCGTCACCGCTCCTTCGTATATCGTGTGCAGGCAACATTTATCACACACACTTAGGTCAGATGTATGGAAAGCTAATTTTTATTTTATATATAATTGTATTTCTCATTATGTGCCAAGGTCAAATAGAGAACACCAGACCAATATTCGTAATTTTTATTAGAGTGACCGTTCCACTTCACATAGCTGGGTAGCTGGGCTTATAAACTGCACACACACACACACACACACACACACACACACACACACACGACTTAAATTTTGCACTGACAGCGTGGCGACTACAAATATAGTCATTCTAACAACTGGATCTGCTGGCTCCAAACCTTCCCTGTCCCAGTCAAACTCCTCATTCAATAACCGGTTACTTAAGACAAAGAACGAGAGAGAAGGGGGAGAGGGGGAGAGAAGCAAAGAGAAAGTTATATAAATTTAAAAAGAAAGAGTGAGTGGGAAAAGTAAATTCAGAGAGAGAGAGAGAGAAAGAGATGGGGAAAGTGAAAAGGTAAGCACTGGAACCTAGAATTGTGCAGCGGACGACACTGGATTACAATGATGGTGAATATTTTCAATTTGAGAATGCAGTTCAATACGGTAATAATTCATTCTTAAATATAGTCCAAATCTTGGCCGTTGAAAGCGTGTGCGACGACAGTTTAGTCATGTTTACAGGACATGAGAAAATTTGCGTCTAATCAGTAACTGGCAGCTGGAGGTGGAGGGTGGGGGAGTTGGGGGCAGAAGGCGGGGAAGACTTGTTCGCGATTCCCCCCTTCCCTCTGTCCAGGGTAGAAGGGGGAAGGAAGGGGTAACCCCTGAGCAGAAATTAGTACGCGTGACTGTACCTCAAGAAACCAAGCAAGAACACAACAATGATTACAAAAAGAAATTAAGGTCATATACCAAACAATCGAACATAGGTGCAACTATTCCAATAAAATCTACAGTACATCATTTACGAGAATTAAATATCGATTTAAACTCCTTCTATAAATGAAATAACAGTTAACCGTAACGCACATCATCACTATCATCAACCACAGCTTTATAGGAAATTAATAGATTTTTTTTTTCGGTAGGTTACGATGAAGGGACTTATGCTATGGATTCTCCTCTACATAGTAAGAGTATATGCGCACCTAGACCCCAAGCATATAGTACGACAAGGATGCCTCATAGCTCCAACGGCCACGACTACAATCGTTAAGGACGTCATGAGTACTGAAATAAGTCTAGATTACTTGTATGACTTACCTACTTATCTAGAAAGACTTGCGACGCCGATGCGAACTCTGGACTTCAAGATAGGGAATTATGTTTCACAAGCACATAACACCAAGGAAGTGAATGAAATGGTGAAGTTAGCGAAATGGAAACTAGAACAGGCGAAGTCAACTATGCTCGTCATGATCCAAGATCTCCCATCTTATGGACCGGAGGTACTGAGCGACAGGAACAACATCACACGTACTCGCCAAAAGCTCGGTTTGTTCGATCTGGGCGGTGCAGTTCTTGGAAACATCTTTGGATTGGCTACAGAGGATGACCTTAAAGAAATAAACAACAAATTTAATAAGATAGCTCAGGTACTAACATACCAAGATAAATTCATCACAGGACAGAACTCAGCAATGAAGACAATTGTGAAAAATCTGAAACAAGCAGAAAACGTAGCTCTCGAGAGTGTAGATAAAATAAATGAATTAGAAGGAAACGTTACTCTTTTCCAGCACTTCTCCATCATCACAGAACATATTGACACGATTCTACTACAATTAGAGAACACTAGAGATCGTTTCAGGGCACTTATGCAAGGAATTTCGAATGCTGGTGATGGCAAGATCACAAATGACTTACTCCTGGTTCATGAGCTACGTCAGATAGTTAGTCAAGGAATACATAAACATAAATTGAAGCCATTGTTCCGCAGTAGGGAATTTATGCAATATTACCCGTATTTAGAAGCAACACTAACACCAACATCAGTGGTAGTTCATGTACCATTCATCACTGAAGACCTGTTCACAGTATACCAAATACACCCTTTCCCCTATAAAAATAACAACACTTTGGTCATCATCAACATCAACACAGACACCGAACTCATCATGGTCTCCAAGAGACGAGACACTGTCACTTTCGCAAGTGAGTCAACGATTGAGCGAAAGTGCCGCACATCCTTACATGCTGTTCATCTTTGTCCTGCGTACATTTTCACGTTTCAGCCTACTGATACGGTCCCTTGTGAAATGGCTATCATCAGCAATAACAATATTCATCATCATTGCAACTTCACTTTTGCTCCAGATAAACTTGTACACCATCAACGCATTGGACACTCACAGTTTTTTTATTTCCCTCATAACACATCAGTTTACATAGTCTGTCCAGATATACCACCATCTCATACATCAGCCTCAGGATTATACATAGCACCAGATTACTGTGCGGTATTTACACCAGCCATGTCTACTTTATCCACCATCAATCACTACGCCATTCTCAACCATACACACAAACATTTCCACCCACTGCCTAATATGAACTTAAACATGAGCACAAGTATTAAGCTGACTTCACCTAAGTTTGAAACTATGCAGCTGATCAATGAAACAATGAAGCCCTGGGAAGATTTGAGTTTGAGTATGTTCAACCCATATTATGTGTATAGCCCAGCACCTACTGTCTTTATAATCGTCTGCATTGTAGTTGCAGTACTGCTGTTCGCAATGCACAGAATGCATGCACGAATTGCTAAATTGGAGTCATTATTTAGTGGGGGGAGAGTTAACATCACAGTTAACCACCCTGAATAAAGTGTATATATTTTGTATATTGTATTAATTATATATATATATATATATATATATATATATATATATATATATATATATATATATATATATATATATATATATATATATATATATAAATGACCCATATATGGCAGACCAGTACCATTATCTTTAAATGAAATATTAATAACGCTTACCATAATCTTCATTTTAAACAATTTTTTTATTCTTGCATGTATGCATTTCACTATAATAACCCAAGTACATAGTGTATTACAGTTAAATAATTTACTTTAATGCATTTATTCAAATATGTATACAACTTGTTTAAAATGTAATATTACTGAATAATCACTATTTACTATAATATATGTATACAATATTCATACAGTTATGTTACTTTACAATATTATGTATTTCACTTAATTAGCTTATAAGTTCATTATAATGTGTATGTAGTATGTAATAATATATTAGGACTATTAACTGTCGATGGTACGCCATTTTCGCACGGCCGAGCAGATGTAGGACTACATATTATATTTACAAATCATGATAGATAGATAGATAAATAGATAGATAGACAGCCCTCTGCGAGCCTGGGAAAAGGAAATGAGGTTTGCAAGTTACACTGAGGAAAGCTGACGACAGCGGCCAGTAAGGAGATGATGCAGTTAGCTGTCAGCAGTCCTCTCGTGAACAAAGACCTGGTGACCACACGCACATATACACACATACTCACACACAGGCTTCTTTAAACTTTCCATCCACGAGGAATACACGTGATACGTCTTCTGTTTCACCAGATTTTAGGAAAGAGAACTTAGAAGGGGACAAGCGATCCTAGAGACAGGTCACGGGAGAAGGGCTTGGCAATTTGAGAGAGAGAGACAGATAGCGAGACAGGGAGGTAGCTACCCAGGACTCATACTTCGTTCCGTGTGAGAGACTTGTTAATATTTCCAAGACAAATAAAAATAGTCCCATACTATTCTTTACCTCTCCTGTCACTTCACGACAAATGGGGAAGCTGCTACAAGATATAAAAGCCGCTCGACCACAAGTCTAAAATATATATATATAACTCAACTACAACTCAACCACAAAGAACCACAAAGTATTTTATGACACAAAGTCATTTATGACACAAGTTTAGTCTAAGAGCATATTCTTTGGTGGTAATCTTTAGGTCTCTTCCCAAAGAGTCCAACTGAGACCACGGGCTTATTATATCCAGGTGTATCAGTATTCTTTGAATATTAATTTAGGTTGTAAAGATTCGTATTTTTGGAGTTAGAGACCCTGATTATATTTTGTCTGCTTAGTTTCATTCACAGTTTGAAGAGTAATCTGTCTTTCAGTTCTTAATGTTTAGTAAATCTTAGGTTAAGTTATTTCGAGTTTCAATCTTACTACCCTCTAAGGAGTTACACAGACTAGACTGAGTGGCCCGCCAGGGATACTAATATCTATTCGGCTCAAGCACTCTCATATCAGATCATGCTACCCTATTTTACATAATCAGATTAACTCACGCTACCCTATTGCCCTATAATCTCTAAAATTCTGATCATTACACTGGTGGTCTAAAAAAATTTTCAGCATTACACTGGTGGCATTAGCGGTGGTTAATTCTGAGCATTACACTGGTGGCATTAGTGGTGACTAATTCTGAACGTCACAGGGTAACTAGAGGCACTGTCAGGTTTCACCATACAACATAACACATGGCACAGGGAAATACACTGTCTGGTTTTTCTTGGGCTGCTTGGCCTGGGCAGATTACAGGTGGTTCCCAGGCGTGGGAGGCAGGTCATCAGGTGTGCCTTCCTTCAGGAGGCACAAAACTCCTGCCAGGGGCGAGGTCATCCAGGTGGGGCTGTGGGTTGGCATGTAGGGAGGCCCTTTCTTGGTGGGGCCTCGACCTGCTGTGTGGCCCTCGAGACTGGGGCCAAACAGGGCCAACAGGTGCGCCTGTCTGCGTCGGCTCCTGGCGGTGGATTGTCTGCAGGTGGGGCTCAGGAGGTCCTGCCCTGGGGTCCTGGGGGTGTCCCTGGGTGGCTGAGGGCTGTGATCTCCACCGGGTCGGACCGCCGTCAGGAGCTGCCTGTGGCATCCCTTCCTAGTGGCGTCCGTCAGCGTTGGGCGTTGTCCAGGGATGGCTTTAGGGCGTGGATCCCCAGGTCTTGGAGAGGCCCTCACCACAACTCCTCGAGTTGCAACTACTCTGGGGGGCTGCACCTGTGAGGAGAGAGAGAGAGAGATGTCCCACTTGGCTTCCAGATGGGTGATGGGCTGAACCAGGGACTTCCTCCAAATGGGTAGTCTTAGGGGCCCTAGATGAAGGGCGTACAGTGGCCATCCCTTCCCCAGTGCATACAGTGGTCATCACTGCGGTTCCACGAACCCTAGAGACAACAACTGAAGGGCATACAGTGGCCGTCCCTTCCCCGGTGTGTACAGCGGCCATCACCGTGGTTCTGCCTCTGCCTGGCTAACCAGCTGATATGCATACAGTGGCTGTCATGTCCTGCCCGGTGCATACAGTGGCCGTCATCGAGGGGCTGGTTCCAGGGGTGGCTGCAGCTGACGTGTGTACAGTGGCCGTCATGTCCTGCCCAGTATGTAGTGGCCATCATCACGGGGCTGCAGGGGGCAACAGCTGAAGGGCATACAGTGGCCATCCCTTCCCCGGTGTGTACAGTGGCAGTCCCTTTCCCGGTGCGCTCAGTGGCTGTCACCGCTGTGCTGCTTGGGACTGTATGGAGACAATTCCCACCCTGACCCTGGGGAGGACTGGCCCGTCTGGGATGTCGTTGACCAGGACTGCTCTCCTGCTGGCGGCTGTGCTGAGTGGAAGAGGGGTTTAGGTCCATGGACCACCTAGGCCTGTCTTGCATGGGCCCGGCACTCTCTCCATATGCCCCTCTGTGGTGTCCTCCTGGGGTGGGTGTGGGGCCGTGGGTCCTTCCTGGGGTGGGTGTTGCAACACCCTTCCCTGGGTGTCTCGTGGGGGCGGGCATTTCAGTAACATTACTTATTCAAAGTCGGGTGAGCTTAATCCATAAGTATTAATTGGGCTAGGTCAGCTTAAGCTGGCTAAGGTTAGGCTGTGTAAGATTGGGTAATGCTAGACATAGTAAACAAGTAATCTCAGAGAAAGAAAAGATGTGGCATATTTATGAAATTAACTCTTAATAATCTGTGTCACAATTAAGAGTAGCCAATTAGCACCTGGGGGAAAAAACAATAATGTGCCAGCCAATGGCAACACCCACTGCACACCAGCCAATTAGAATTCGTCATGGGAGCAGCTCACTTGGTGCACTGAGCATACTGTCATGTTCTGATTCTTGCCCATGTTTTTCATATAATATAGACGTGTATGTGTGCTCCTATCTTCTGACCACATGCTTGCGAAACTTTAGTGGTATGACTAACTCTGTGGTGTCCTTTACTTTTTATGCGAGGAAGTAGGAACCAAAGGCTGCGGGCCCGCATTGTTCCTTCCAAGAGAAAAACAATAAGCCAAATTCAAGATCAATTCATTTCGAGATGCCTGGACACACTGCATTTGAGAGACTGGAGATCATAGGAAACAGGAAATACAGACAGAGGGAGACAGTTCCAGAATTGACCTGTTGCATACATGAAGGACTAGGAGTAACGGTTAACTCCTGCATTAGAGAGTTGGACAGAAAAGGGATGAGAGTTTGCTGCTACACAGGTGCTACGAGCCCATTGTAGAGGTGGGGGAATGCATGCAGAGGGTTCAGAGGAGCAGTGACCATTGAAGTAGCGATAGAAAAGAGATAAAGATGCAACAGTGCAGTGAAGAGACAGAGATTGAAGGGAGTCAGTAAGAGGAGGAGAGTTAATGAGACGAAAAACCTTTGATTCCATCCTACTGAGAAGAACTGCATGTGGGGAGCCTCCCCACACATGAGAGTAGTACTCCACACAGGGGCTGATAAAACTTCTGTAAAGAGTCAATAATTGTGCACGGTTAAGGAAGGAACGGAGTCGGCTTAGCACACCTAATCTCTTGGAGTCAGATTTTACAAGAGATGTAATATGATCTTTCCAAGATAAATCCCGAGTAAATGAAACCCCAAGCATGTTCAAGGATGATGCAGGATTAAGCTGAATATTATTAAACGTTAGTGGGTATACCTGTGGAAGATTTTTTCAGGTTGATAGGTGTAAAAACTGAGTCTTTGATGCATTAAAAACAACCATATTATTTTTACCCCAGTCAGAGATACGAGCCAAGTCAGACATTAGGTGTGCCATTGCCTCATCCCTTGTTTCTTGAAGTAACTGCTGAGATGGACGTTGCGGGAACCGAATGGAAAGGTGAAGGGTGGAGTCATCAGCATATGAGTGGATAGGGTTAGATGTACAGCCTAGAAGGTCATTGATGATAAAAAGGAAGACAGTTGGTGATAGGACAGAGCCCTGAGCAACACCACGGTTGATAGATTGAGAAGAAGAATGATGGCCGTCTACAATAACGGCTATAGAATGAGAAGAAGAATGATGGCCGTCTACAATAACGGCTATAGAATGAGAAGAAGAATGATGGCCGTCTACAATAACGGCTATAGAATGACCAGAAAGGCAGCTAGAGATGCAGGCACAGATAGAAGGACAGAAACCGTAAGAGGGCAGTTTGGAAATTAAACATTTATGCCAGACTCGATCGAAAGCCTTTGAGATGTCAAGTGCAATGGCAAAGCTTTCGCCACCGTCCCGAAAGGAGGAGGACCAGGAGTCTGAAAGGTAGGTAAGAAGATCGCCAGTGAAGCGTCCATGACGGAACCCATATTGATGATCAGAAAGAAAGTTGTGATAGGAAAGATGCTATGAAATTTTTCTATTAAGAACAGACTCGAAAACTTTTGGGATACAGGGTGTTAAAGCATTTGGACGATAGTTAGAGGGTTGGGAATGGTTGAATGAGAGCAAATTTCCAGCAAGAAGGAAAGGTACAAGTTGATAGAAAAAGGCGAAAGAGTTTGCCTAGGCAGGGTGTAAGCACAGAAGCACAGTTCTTGAGAACAACAGGAGGGACCCCATCAGGCCTGTATGCCTTATTAGTATTGAGGCTGTGATGGCAGAAAATTCATCAGCTGAAGAAATTTTAATGTCAGCCATGAGGAAGTCAGAGGGGGGAATTCATGCAGGAACAGCACCGAAATCATCTAAGGTGGAACTGGAGGAGAAAGTCTGAGTGAAGAGATCTGCTTTATCAGTAGAAGAAATAGCTACAGAGCCATCAAAGTAGAAAGGAGAAGGGAAAGATGATGAGGTAAAGTTGTTAGAAAGGTTTTTGGCAAGGTGCCAGAAGGAGCGGGAAGAATTCGAGTTGGAGAGTTGAGAGCATTTAGTACGGATGAAATTAATTTTTATCAGAGTGAAGAACAGACTTAGCACGATTCCGGGCAGAAACGTATAAAAGATGTGATTCAGGGGTGGGTAGGCTCCAGTACCTTTAATAGGCCCTCTCCTTGTTGCGGACAGCATTAGAACAAGCGTGATTAAACCAAGGGTTTCTTGCATTAGTCAAAGGAAATGAGAGAGGAATGTATGCTTCTGTGACCAAGAGAATATCCTCCCTAATGCACAAGGCACACTCAGATACCTCCTGCCCTTGGAAGCAATAATCATTCCAGGGAAAATCAAAGAAGTACTGCCTGAGGGCCTCCCAATCCGCAGCTCCAAAATGCCACAGATAACGATTCCTTTCAGGGTCCACAGGCCGTACTGGAGCGATAGGACAAGTTAAGGCGATGAGGCTGTGAACAGAGGAGGTCAACAGAGAGAAAAGATTAACAGTGTAAGCAGAAGGATTAGTTGTAAGGAAAAGGTCAAATATGTTGGAGCTCTCTCCAAGGCGGTCAGGGATATGGGTAGGGTACTGTACAAGCTGCTCTAGGTCATTAAG
This sequence comes from Coenobita brevimanus, assembly GCF_032717465.1. NCBI lineage: Eukaryota > Metazoa > Arthropoda > Malacostraca > Decapoda > Coenobitidae > Coenobita > Coenobita brevimanus. The sequence goes on along the minus strand of NC_136961.1, from coordinate 29,138,562 downwards.
GACAGAAAAGATGTAGGTTTGTTCACTGGGTAGATCAGTGAAAGGAGAGGAGAGCCAAAGGTGATGATGAACATTGAAATCTCCAAGAATGGAGATTTCGCAGAAAGGAGAAATGGATGGAATGTGTTGCATCATAGAAGTAAGATAGTCGAAGAATTTTTGATAGTAGAATTAGGGGATAAGTAAACAGTGCAGATATATTTAGTCAAAGAATGACACAAAAGCCAAAGCCAGAGTGTAGAGAATTCAGAAGAATCGAGTTCAGGAACACAAGAGCAAGATAAGTCATTGCATATATGATATGGGGGTGTGAGGGAAGGTGTGGGAGTATGAGGGAGGATAAGGGAGTGAGGGGGAAGGTGTGGGGTGTGAGGGAGGATACAAGGGTGTGCAGGAAGCGGTGGGGGTGTGATGGAAGGAGTGGAGTGTGAGGGAAGGTGTGGGGGTGTGATATAAGGTATGGGGTGTGAAGGAAGGAGTGGGGGTGGGATGGAAGGTGTAGGGGTGTGAGGGAACCTACTGCCATATCATAGGGTTAAACGAGTCTTCACTTCTTCCCCTTCTCCATCTCCCCTTATTATATATTTAATTTGCGTTTGCCGTTTTATACATTTTCTGTTACTTAAGCCAACTGACATCACACACAAGCCACGCCTCCCTGTGCCCTGATGGAAAATGATCTGACTTTAGTAGAAGTAACAATCTTTCTACAGGGTCACTTGATGCAAGGGCAGCAATTTTCTACATGTAGGGCTTTTTCAGGCGCCGATACTGCTCCTCTTGTAGGATACTGAGTGAGCTTTGGGAGTCATTCAGGTAGGACCCTACCATGTCCGAGCTCTCTGTTGTTTTCACGATGCTGTCGAAGAAATCATCCCCTTCTGCATTGCCAAAAATCCGGTTTCCCTCACCATCGCCGCCAACTACTGTCTCTTGATGTCCCAGATTTGCAATCGCACATCTGATATGATTTGTGATTTGTCTCATTGAAGCCTCATCTGTCTCGAACAGCAGCTTGAAGCAAGGAGTGAGCACCATGGCCATCCTTATTTATCTTATTTAGCATCTATTTGCAATATTTTTGGCATTTTGGGGGGCAAAATTTTTTAAGAAAATGGCAGTCTCTTTTTGTAGTAATAAAATGAGCATAATAAACTCTAATATATACCATGAAATTCACATGCTTCATTGAAAATGCATACACACATGCATGGTTATGCGCAGCCATGGCATACACACACACATATATACACACACACAACAAAAAAGTTTAAGAGCTGATCAAACTTCCGGAACCAAATACCAGTTTAATCAGACTTTTTCACCGTACCATTTTAATCATTTCCCAATCAATCAAACTTTCTGAAAAACCATTTTAAACATTTAACCCGCACCATCCCGACCACTTTCCACCACTGACTCCCCCCAATCCCGACCATTTTTGGAAATTTTTTTTTTTTGGCCCAAACCTCAGCTTTTGGTGAGAAACATCGAAAAATCATAGAGAAATCGCTCACCTGAGGTTTAAAATACTCGATACAGGTAGCAGTACCTCCTTACCTAACTGGGTTTTCTATGAGGCTGGCTCCAAAGAAAACGAGTTCTGTGGGAGGGTAACCATTCCACACCACTCATACGCGGTGTCCTTTTTTTTTTTTTGTACGAATTTATATGTGGTATGAGTGTATATTGGTTTTCACACAGTAATATAGGCAATATAAGCATTGTTTTACAAACAAAACTCATCAACATACCTGACCTTTTTTGGCCACATTACCTGATCATCATTTTGACTGGTTCTTCCTCTAATGCTGTGTAAAATTTGTCCTCCACATTGTCATCGATTGGGGAATCACTCTGGCCCTGAATTTCGTACCATGGCACGACATGTCTTTACTGGCCAGGTCACTGGTAACAGGTGAATTGCTGAGACAATGGCATGCAGGGGGGAGGGGGAGGTCATGCTGGGTAAGGCATTGTCCCTGCCTGGCATCTTGTAGAGGAAGGTGTCCCGTGTACACATACCAAAAATCACTTGCAAAAATTGAAAATTGTTCAAATTAGGGACCTTGCAATTGATTCGCGTTTATGTATGTCAACAGGATTGGCAGTGACAAAACATGTGGACGTTCATTCACGTCAACGGGACGTGGTGGGTTAAATGTTTAAACGATTGAACATTCCTGTTAACTAAAGTATATGGTAGGATACTTATTGACAGAGTTAGCGATATAACAGGGGAATTAGTTGGAGAAGAACAGGGATGTTTGAGAAAAGGAAGGGTTTGTGTTGAGAATAGGAAGGGTTTGTGTAGATCAGATATTCATCCTCAGGTCTTTAGTGAAAAAGTTTCTAGAGAAGGGAATGAAGTTATATGCAGCCTTCATGGATTTGAAGGACGCATATGACAGCGGATCGACAAAGAATGTGGAAAGTACTAAGAACATATGGAGTAAATGGGATATTGTTGAATGCCATGAAGAGTCTTCATGATTGTGCTAAGGCTGTGGTGTGTGTGGATAGTGAACTGGGTGAATTATTCTGAATGTTGGATTGAAACAGGGATGTATCATGTATCCATGGTTGTTCAATCTGTGTATGGACGGGGTTATAAAAGAACTACATGGTAGAGCAGTGAATGTTAAACAGCCCTAATTAGAGAGGGCAGAGTTTGGAAACTTCTTGTATTGCTGTTTGCAGATGATACTATAATGTTAAATGAAAATGAAGGGGAACTGCAATGCTTGGTGAATAAGTTTTGGAGAGCGTGTAAGAAACGGAATCTAAAGATGAATATAAGGTAAAGTAAAGTTATGGTCTTCTAGAGAAGTGAAGTCACTGAGTGTACTGTGGGTCACAAAAGTATCGGTGCACAGTATGCGTGAAACATTTGGGAACATGGAACGAAGGTCACTGAAGTATTAGTGTCCCACCTACCGCACGTCCTGATGTCAGGAAGTGTCATATATCACTGACTTGCAATGTCCTCCTGCAAACATATAGCAAATGTTATGTTTATATAAACAGACATTATTCATAACATGCGTCATACATCATACATCAGCAGTTGTCCGAATGTTTTCGGTCAGCATTCAACCCCCTGTACACCGATACTTTTGCGACCCAAAGTACATGGAGGCTGGATGGTGAAGAAATGGAAAATGTGATTGCATTTATGTGCTTTGGTAGTATGATGAGTAAGGACAGAAGTTTGGAGAGTGAAGTGCTTGAATGGGTACCACAGGGAAGAAAGGTTGCTGTTCTTTGAGAGCAGTGATAAGAAATAGGGATGAGAGCATGGAAGTAAAAAAGTCACTGCATGATAGTATTCTGATACCAACTCTAACGTATGGAAGTGTAGCTTGGACTTCATTGGAAGGACACAAGTCAAGAGTGAAAGCGATGGCAATGAGTTATTTCAGAGAAGCATTATGGAGTTACATGGAGAGACAATCTGACAAATGAGGAAGTGTGGGATCTTGGTATGAGGATGTGGTTGTCATAGAAAGCGTTAGGAGAATTACACTGAGGTGGTTTGCCCATTTGGAGAGGATGGAGAGCAAGAGACTAACAAGGAGAGTGTATGTAAGTGAAGTGGAGGGGGGGGAGGAAGGGGGAGGGCGAGGATGAGGTGGAGGGATGGAGTGGAGATGTATATGAGAGAGGGGGTGTGTGAGCTGGGGGGAAGACAGTGAAATGGCGGGGGACAGGGGGACATGGAGGCGATTTGTTTGTAGGCACCCCTTGCGGGATTGAGGCATCTGGCGGTACAAGTAGATCGTAGATAAATGACCCTTTCTTTGTTTATGGTTACAGGAAGCTGAAATTGGCCTGGGTCCATTCTTCATGACCCAGACCAGGTTCAAGTACATGCAGTTCTCTCAGTACATCACCCACTTCGAACACAAAGTGACCGCCACTCTGGGGCGCCCTGAGGTTGACCCGTGGGGCTTCCTACTGCCTTTGTCACCACTGGTGTGGGCCGCCATGATGACGGCACTGCTGGTAGTGATCACTGTCATACTGATCCTGTCATCATGCCTGCCCACTGATGCACAGCACTCGGCCAGGCGAGATGCAAACATCCTCAACTGTGTTCGCGTCCTACTCCAAGAGGGTTATTTTAAATCTCTTTAAAAATATTGATTTCTTTGAGCTGAATAAACTGATCTTGCATAATCCAGAATGAAATAATACGTTATGATAGGCCACAAGTTATGGCGATTGTAAAGCTAAAAGGGCAAGAATTTCTGGCGAGGTGACAGATGCATGTAAACTTGTCTCCAAACAGACGTAGTGAAACCATCTGGTTGGTGGTGGTGGGAGCGAGTGGTGCTGGGGGTGTGGATGTTGATGGTCCTGGTGCTGACACAGAGCTACGCTGGTAACCTCATGTCCCTCCTGGCCGTCAGACACATCAACCAAGCTTACCAGAGTCTCAGGAATGTTCTCGACGATCCAAACGTTGTGCTAATACTTACGGCAGACAACTCAAATTTACCGAATTATCGTGTAAATGTCTTACCTCTTACTCTAAAAATAAAAGTATAAATTAATTAGCAAAATGGAAAAACAATGTTGCTTATGTATGAAACAGAAAAAAATATTATTAAAATCAGGATTCGTGGAAAACTAATGAACTGAAGCTAAAATGAAGTTTCTGCTGTTCATGATCAGCAAACTGATGGCGTTTGTCATGTAAAATATTTTTAATATAAATCTATCCCAGCTTTTAAAAGATGCAGTAATCTATTTTTATGAAATTGTTCAGGTTATTGTGAATACGTTATTCCTATTCCTTATATAAATATTGCATCAGTACATACAGTATTTTTCGCAGTAGTGATAATTATGTGATATTAAAATTCAGCATGTGATATTGAAATTCTCGGTGTTTCTCTTTACAATGCCCTCAGCTGAACCTCTCAATTCAGATCATTTGCTAAAGCCGCCCCAAAGAAACTTGGATTATTGTACAGAGTCCGTAGCTTCTTCACTGACGAGCACTGAGCTATAATTTATAAGACTCATGTGCGCTCTCAGGTAAAATAATGCTCACTCTTGTGGAATGGATGTGGAGAGGTTGCACTAAAACAACTAGACAGAATTCAGAGCAAAGCAGTTGGAATTATTAATAACCTTGCCTTTTTAAATAAACTACCTCCCCTACAACTAAGAAGGAATGTTGCCTCCCTTGCATTATTTTAGATACTTTTATGGTAAATGCTTAGACGAAGTTGCTTCCTTTGTGCCACCTCTCCATGCCTTCCCTCGTGCTGCACAGGCATCTGGTAGTGCTCATGACTGGAATGTCACACAGCCATATTGAAGAACAGCTGCCTATCAGAATTCATTTATTCCCCAAACTGCATCTTTCTGGAACTCGCTTCCCCGGAGTTGTTTCCCCCCAAACTTCAACCTACAGCTGTTCAAGTCCAACTGTTACAGATTTTTTATGAATGGAGGACGCCAGTAATCTGATGTACGATTTTTTTATTCATTTGTTTTTCCCTCCTCTGTTCTGCTGTAAAAAAATGCTCAAGAAAGCTCTACACATATCTGTGTGATTAGTGTGTTACTTGTTAAATCTGGTTGCAATGGGTTCCATTCAAATGATAAGGAATGATCCCCGGCAAGATAAAGAGAGGTAAGACAAGGACCTTACAGGCATAGCTAGGCTCTCAGGAGGATCATGCCCTGAACATTGCTGGGTCAAAGGGGTTGAATCCTAATAGCTGCCATGGCCCAAGAGTCAAAAGCCTCAGTATTGGTAGCGAGAGGTGAGCTTATGACCTACGATGGACGAGTCTCACTTGGATGTTCAGGAGTAGTTTTATTGCATATCTCGTAGTAGTCTATAATACCCTACTCTTTTTACACCAGCTTCGCCTAGAAGTGTCACCGCTTCATCTTGAATACCGAATTCTAATAATAAATTAACATTAGACTTCGATGCTTATCACAAAGAGGTGTTATGGATAGGAATTCGAGATATAGCTTCGTCTTTTTGTCACTCAGATACATCAAATAAGCTACAATAGGTGGAAAATGTGGGTCAGGTTATGTAAAAACGGTCTATCAGTGACAATTAGGCAACACAGGTAATGAGGGTCCAAAGAGAATCACTGATCAGTCAAATGAAAAGTAGATATTCCTTTTATTACAATGTGTACGTCATTCTCCCCAGTACCACGGATAAAACGTACACTTTTGTAGGTAATGTGGAGAGAGAGAGGGGGGGGGGAGTTGACACTGTTCTATTTGCCGTGGGGAGGATCATTATTTTGATGGTTTTGGCTCCTTTTTTGTGGACAAAATATACAAAGGTACAGATAATGCAAATTCTGTGAGAAGGATGGGGAAAGGGTGAAACTGCAGATAGGAAATGTTAAGGTGTGAATGAAGGCAGTGGAAGGATACTCACGTAAAGCACCGGTAGGAGGTCTTTCATGGGTCAAGGTAAATGTTAATATTTGATAAGATGTGCCTAAATCTTTGGTCGTGCTTGGGTCAGGGTGAAAGGTACACCCACGAGCAAAAGTTCGCCGACAGTCCCTGCCAGGCATATGTTTCCAAACATAGCCCATAGATGGCGCAGCGCTCGTCCACCAGGGTAAGGGAGAGGGAAGGAAATGGAGAGGGGGAGGGGGAGGGAAGCAACGAAACGGGAGGGAGAGAGCCTGTGGTGATGGTAAATGGCACATATCGGGTGTTTATTATTATTATTATTATTATTATTATTATTATTATTATTATTATTATCATTATTATTATTATTATGGAACACCTGGTAACCATTAACTACGCTGGGTGGTAACCATATAACCAAATTTTGGTGCCTGGTGGTCTAGTGGGTAATTATTGCTCTCCAATCGGATTGAGCCGGTGAAGGTTTATATCCTAGGGATGGTTGGGGATGATTGCTCATGCGTTGCCACTCAGGGATGAGTGAGGCTGGTCGCTCTCATCTTAATGTAGGGACCAACTGCCTAGTCCCGGGCTCCTACGCTCCTCATGGGACAATGTAGGATTGGATGATGGATGGATGGATGGATGATTATTATTATGCATGATATAAGTTTAAGAAAGAAGGACGTAATCCAGTGTTTGCCTTTAGAAAACGGCTGACATCTTTTGTATTTTTTCTGAGTAATTCTAGGCGATTTTTCTTGTGTGACGGAAGCACGAGTGATGTCCAAAGGCTAAGGGTTTGATAAAATCCAGCAACCCATAAACAACGGTTTGAATTAGATCCAGACGAATCAAAGACGCCACAAGAATATCCCCATCGTCTGAGGGTTAAGTAAAAAATTTATTTAATCGTGTCAGGTAATGTAAAGGTGGACTGCGAGGTAGAAGGACGTAAACTAAGAGAGAGAGAGAGAGAGAGAGAGAGAGAGAGAGGAGGGAACAAGGAGAGAGCAAGTGAAACACGTAAAGGGCAATGCCTAGTTTGGAGGTATTTGAGAATAATATAATTACATACCTCAGAAATGGAAGGGTGAAAGGTAGCAGGATAATTATGTTGGTGATAGACATAATGTATTATTGCTACTCCGACTGAAGAGGACTGGTTGACCACTTCGCAGCCTGGCAGCGCCATTGGTCGAAAAGAAATGGAATATGTGTAACATCAGAAATGTAGAAATGCAGCACTGACCCTGCCTTTTCGTCATCAGAATAATAAAGATTATTATTTTTAATACCTTGTAAAGTTATTATCATAACAGTGCAATTATCAGCTTCATTCGTTCTTGGAGTATGTAATTATATGATTCCCAAATACTTACCACCCAGCAAAGCATTTCTCTTTAAGTGCTTCACTTGCAAACGCCTTGTTCTCTCTCTCTCTCTCTCTCTCTCTCTCTCTCTCTCTCTCTCTCTCTCTCTTAGTTTACGTCCTTCTACCTCGCAGTCCACCTTTACATTACCTGACACGATTAAATAAATTTTTTACTTAACCCTCAGACGATGGGGATATTCTTGTGGCGCCTTTGATTCGTCTGGATCTAATTCAAACCGTTGTTTATGGGTTGCCGGACTTTATCAAACCCTTAGCCTTTGGACATCACTCCTGCTTCCGTCACACAAGAAAAATCGCCTAGAATTACTCAGAAAAAATAGTACAAAAGATAGCCGTTTTCTAAAGGCAAACACTGGATTACGTCCTTCTTTCTTACACATAATAATAATAATAATAATAAAACACCCGATATGTGCCATTTACTGTACCATCGCCACAGGCTCTCTCCCTCCCATCTCGTTGCCTCCCTCCTGCTCCCCCTCTCCGTTTCCTTCCCTCTCCCTTACTCTGGTGGACGAGCGCTCCGCCCTCAATGGGTTATGTTTGGAAACATGCCTGGCAGGGACTGTTGGCGAACTTTTGCTCGTCGGTGTACTATTGCCTCAATGTATTTCTTTACCCCCTGTTGTGGGTGTGGTGTAGATGTGGCAGCACAGCAATATTCGAGTTAAAGTTATGAATGAGATCTCTCTCCCGGGTGATTCAAAGTTACGGATCACACAATGAATCAGTGTTTCGTAATCTTCCATAACGATAATGATGTATGGATTTTTCACCGTGCCTCATGCTAAAGGAGATAAGAAATATGCATCGTTTCACGGAATTTTGTAATATGAACGTATGACTATATGAATACAGAATCAGATAAGTTACATCATTTACAGGTGTGATTAATTCGGCCTTCATCCTATACCGTGGAAAACAACCCACCCCCTCTCATGTTAGCTATCACAGAGCTAAAAGATTGTGATGTAATAGGATTACCTGGTACTGAAGCCCTGAAATGTTTAATAAGTCCTACTTTGTCGTTAATGTCTTTGCTATCATTACAGTTGTGGAATGTGGTCAATATTTCTTATATCACAAACACCTGTTATCAAAACACCCCTTGTGACATGCAACCAACATTGAAAAGATGGCTGAAGCTGGCGTGACCGATATTATGTAATTTACAAGCAGTGCAACTGTGAATGGGGTGATACATTATGGAAATACTAATACATAAAAATTGTTATATAAATTGTTTCATATTGAGTAACCTTGAATAACTATCATTTAGTGGTAAATTTTATGAAACTAATGGTAGCGAAAAGTCTCATAATGGGTGCCATATGGGATTATGTGTTTTAATGATCTAATCAAAGCTAAGTGGGAGGTACCGGTAAGCCTTATCAATGGAGCTTATTAGCATCAAAGCAGCGTCCGCCACCTCCGCTGAATCATTATCAGAGAAGCAGCGGTTCTTGAAAACTGATGACATGTTCTGCAAATCACAAAACCTTAGAAAGATGTATGAATTAGTTTGGCCTACTGCTATGAGGCTAGAGATTTCTTTGATCTCATTATTTTCCTAATTATAATATCACGACGAGAGACAGGTGTGCCGCAAGATAGTGTAAGAGGAGTTTAACAGTGCAATCATAAATGCGTATTACTTTGCACTGTTACTGAACATGTTATTTTTTATGGAGTATGCAATATATTTACATACACATTAGGTATATGTATAATACTATTAGTAAATGATGTAACACTGATTACTGTGGTGATATTATAACCATTTTTAAGGGGTATAGAAATAATACATAGTACGCTTCCAGTACTCACAGTATTTTTAACAGGAATATACAAGAAATATTGTTTCGTTGCCAGCGATGTAAATAATATAATACAGGTATTCACATGTGTGTAGTAGGTCTGCCTGATGTCTGGTAATTCATCGCTGTCGTCAAATGTCAACCTTTTGAGTCCAAGACCACTGTCAAACATTCCTGTAGATGTGAGGACTTGTGAAATAGTCTACAGTTCTAAACCAAATAACATATGGAGGGTGGAAGTATCCTCCAGGTAATTCGCTTGAAATGTAGAATTCCATCACTATTAGTATTTGGTTCATCCACCGTTAGTTGACACTGCATCCTGTAATCTGTTTGGAAATGAAGCCACGTAGGTATAAACAGACTTTGGGTTTCTGTATAAGAGCTGCCATTCATCTTGAGTATGCTGGAGCAGGTGCACCTTGGACCATTCCCGACCTGGGCTGGGATGTTCAAAAGATCGTTGCGAGACTTCCCTGTGATCATCGTAACGCGCTCATAGCGGCCATCTTTGAGCGTGAGCTACGACAACCGCTAAGGTGTATCTTCTAACACTCGCAACAACGCTCGTAGCTCACGATGATGCGATCGTAAAATCCGTTCCGTTCCGTTCCTATTGTTCATAATGCAACCCAGCTGATTGTCGCTGGGCCAATCAGAAGAGAGATTTTATAAACTTTGAAAGACTGTGAGCCAATCATAATGCAGTTTCAAAATGTAAACAAATAAACTTATCCAAGCACGCCATTACATCACGCAAACAACTACGATATTCATCCCAAGACATATGAGACATGGCAAGTGACGAGCTCTCCACCAAATGAATTCGTCGAACAAATTTTACAGATGAGGAGATGATGACGCTCATACAGGGTTGGCTCGACAGACAGACAGTGCTGAAGAACAATCACATCACTTTAGGTATAACTATAGTGTGGGCGAAAGATCCATATCATTAACAAAACATAGTGATAATTTTTGAGAATATCGAGATCCAAATTGAGACCTTTTTACTTGAATAAACAATATATCATTGGCTTCAGACTGTATCATTACAACTCCTACAGACAAACCATGTTTTAATGAACAGTGCATCCGTCTGTATTTTTATAGGTGTAAGCAGTAGAAATGGAAAATTCTCCATCTCTGCTTACCTCTTGACATCTTAACTTCCTAAGAGATATCCTGTACAACACGTGTGCCACTCTTAATTATTCTGCTCACACATCCCTGTGTTAAGCCGAATGTGTCTGCCAACACAGTCTGAAATGAGCCACTTGCATAAAATCTGAATGTCATTAACACCTGCAAATGACATGGCACAGCACGGGATCTTCTTGTCGCTGGTCCAACTAGTGGTTCAACTCTTGCACACCAGTGAAGGAGTTCTTGTCTGGGAAACCTATAATATCTCAACAAATGTTCGTCACTGTAAGCAAATGGATCCATTCTGTCTCTGTAGTTCCTCTCAAGTCTCATCGCTCTTCGTAATGGCAGTTCTACCTGTAAAACCACTTGTAACTCCATCTTGGTTGACAGAAATGGGTAAATAAACTCAGCATCACTTGATACGGCTTGTTTATTAAAGAAACATACACAAAACGACACTACGATCAGCTTAAGGGTACTTGTCAGAAATCGTAGCACTACGAGCAAATATGGCGGACGAAGGATCGTAAAACTTGTTTGAACATACACCTTAGCGGTTTACGAGCGCACTATGATTATCGTACCCGCTACGATGATCTCAGCGCCCGTTAGGAGTCTTCGAACATCCCACCCCTGGCTCCCATACATTTTCAATCGGGTTAAGGTCGCACCCTTTGCTTGGCCAGTTGAGGAGGTGGATGTCGCGCTGCTCGTCAAACCATCTTTTGTTAATTCTTGCTGTGGATGGGGGAGCTATCTTCTGTTAATTCTTGCTGTGAATGGAGGAGTTATCCTGCAAACATAATACGCATTTTTTTTTTTTTTAAGCCATGTCCCTTTTTTTCGATATGGACTACAGCGTTGTCCCTGGGTGGAGGACTTTGGTTTGGAGCATGTAGCACTTTATGACCGGATGCCCTTCCTGATGTCAAACAGTGACCCTTAGGTGGACTCGAATCTCCGACCTTTCGGTCAGAGCAGAGCACTCTAACCCACTGAGCCACTTTCAGTCCGGGGACGTCTATTTTTTCACCGTTTTACTATTTTATTCGAGTTAACGTCAAAAGATTTTTCTAGTCTAAGCAAAATCTTTACTTGTAGTGATGGTGGTATGCAACCATCTATATTGCCCATAGTTTTTCCTAAATCCTAGCAAGAGGTGCAGATATACTTAAAAGTATTATATACGTCTTGTGTACTACGTGCAATTTGTAACTAGACTGTTTATGTTGAACAGACTGTAGTATGGTAAAGTAGTTTAATAAATAACCGCCAAATACAGCATAGTTAACCAGTTATACCTGTATGAACGTAAACGATTCGTCGTCTATGAGAAGGTGCACGGAGGGAACCATGACTTCTACCGTTATTTCCAAATACAAGTCAGCAGTAAATTGTTCTGTGATTTCCGTTAGCTCACCCACTCCATGCAGCTGGATCCACCCCCATACATTACACATGATGTACCCGCTTCCTGCCACGTTGTAAATATGATGTGGCTGATACCGTGTGTTGTTTGGGCGCCAATTATGCAGACGGCCATGAGCAGTAAATGATTTTCTTTCTTTTTTTTAAATCCGAGAAAACACGTCCCAACTCCTCTAGATCCATATGCACATGGTGTTGTGCAAAATCCAGGTGTGCTTGTCGACGTCAATCGTTTAATATTTAATAGCCGGAGATCTGTGGCGCATCCCCGCTTCGTGAAGCCTGTTACAGAATGTTCTGGCTGAAAAATCAAATCCCAAGCTGTTTCTCAGTGCAGCTGCATTTGTCAGTGGGGATCGTCTAACTGCCTCAAGGATTTGTCTGTCCTCAGCCGGGGCAGTTTTCATGAGTCCGACACACCTGGGTTAATCACGTATATTCCCGACTCTTCCCATCCCCTACACCAAAGTCTGACAGTGGGTTTATACACTCCAAATTCTCGTTCAGTGGCAGCGATAGCCGTACCGGACTGCTTCATGCCGACAAATCTCGCCCTTAAGGACAACCTTTCGCCTTGGTGATTCATACTGGAGCTGTCTTATTGACTGTGATTCTACAGCAGGGAATTGTGACAACATTTCAACATGAACCCTGACTATAAGTCGGTCGCGAGGTAGTAGGTTCATTGATACTAACCCAGTCCATTTGTAAGGCTTATCTTGGAATTACCTGGGACTGTGTAAAGACAATGCTTATGATGACTAAATATGAAAGATTTTCCGAGCATACATGTATCGTTATTTTCAATGTTAGTTGCATGTCACAAAGGGTGTTTTGATAACAGGTGTTTGTGATATAAGAAATATTGACCACATTCCACAACTGTAATGATAGCAATGACATTAACGACAAAGTAGGACTTATTAAACATTTCAGGGCTTCAGTACCAGGTAATCTCATTGCATCAGAATCTTTTAGCTCTGTGATGGCTAACATGAGAGGGGGTGGGTTGTTTTCCACGGTAAAAGTGAAGGCCGAATTAATCACACCTGTTAATGATGTAACTTATCTGATTCTGTATTCATATAGTCATACGTTCATATTACAAAATTCCGTGAAACGATGCATATTTATTATCTCCTTTAGCATGAGGCACGGTGAAAAATCCATATATCATAATCGTTATTGAAGATTACGAAACACTGATTCATTGTGTGATCCGTAACTTTGAATCACCCGGGAGAGAGATCTCATTCATAACTTTAACTCGAATATTGCTGTGCTGCAACATCTACACCACACCCACAACAGGGGGTAAAGAAATACCCTGAGGCAATAATACATATGCCAATTTTCTTACGGGCCGAATGACGCAACAAGATCCCAGTGCAACAAGAGGAAGCAGTGTGGGAATATAGATTTACATTGTCACCAAAGTATTGGGCCCATTCAGTCGTGCATGATAAAGCAAATAATATAACCTGTTTATTTCCGCAGTCAGTGAAGTCAGGTATATTTCGGGAGGTGGGTGACCTGCTGGACACGGAGCGAGTTACCTACAAGGGTCTAAATGAGCTCCCTGGCGCCTTGGACACTTTGGTCAGGTCCGGCACTCATGTCGTTTTTGCCGTGGACACAACCATACGCAACATGTTGGCGGACGACTTTGCCAACACAGGTACTGCTGAGCTGGGTAACAACTCAGTATCACCACAAACATCACACCTTGGAACTGCATGTGTAGTGACTTTACAAGACTGATAAAGGATTAGAACGCGTACTTGACGAGTGTAAGGCAATAATAAATGCCGCTGGACACAGTATGGGAAATATAATCAGGTGGTTTAGTTATACAGGTTGACCTGAAAAAGAGAGATTGAGAGCGTTTTGATAGCGCAGTTAGTACGAGAAGAAGAAATAGGGTGGACATTTCGCACACACTCACAATCGCTTGCGTCATGTATTCTCATTCTCACCTTTTCTTTCCTTCACTCTCCATCTCAGTCATACCTACGTTCTCGCAATTACACTTAATCTCTTCCACTAAGTCTTACAACTCACTCATTCCCATTCACATCAACTCGTCCACTTTATTCTCTAAGTTTCATACTCCAGCTCACAACGTTTCACTCTAATTTTTTCACTCACTGGGGAAGAACGAGAAATGGTGCAGTTCATGAACTTAGGACGGGGAGTAGGGAGGGTATGACAAGGATGGCGGGATAAATCAAAGAATATACAGAAGAGATGATGACGTAGTTGATTGAATGCTGCTTAGTCAAATTCTTATAATTCTAAGAAGTTTCAGTTACTTACAGAGATAGATAGATAGATAGATAGATAGATAGAGAGAGAGAGAGAGAGAGAGAGAGAGAGAGAGAGAGGGGGAGGGAGGGGGGAGGGAGAGAGTTTGTTTCATCCAGCAATGTTCTCTCACCAGGCACGTGTGAATTCTACATGGGCAGGAGTTCTTACTTGGCCTACACCGTGGGCATCTTGACACAGAAAAACAGCCCACTCATTCCTGGTATTAATAAGGGGTGAGCATTTTACACCACTCCAATTACGTAAGCTGCATTATGTTCTTGCTACCTTCACTTAGTTTTTATTTAGCTCGAGAGGGGCTTCGACCTGGACGAGTGACCTACTTGAAGAAAACCGTCTGGATATTTCTACCTTTATCTACCTTGTCTGTCTGTGGCCAGATGCCTTATTCCCGGAAGGAGTGGCCACAAACAAATTGTCTTGAGGTAGTAGGAATGGAAAAAAAGAGAGAAAAAAAAGTCTTGGGACTGCGGGGTTTAACTCGGCTCTAATATTTCAGCAACATTAAGTTCAACTGCAAGAAAATCGAAATACTGGACGGCTTTAAAAACTCCAGAAGCCATTCTCTGTTATCGGTACACCTAAGAACCTGATTTAAGCTAATGACAGATGAATTTGTTCATTCAAAATAAATCCGATACTCATTTTACTCTAATTTAGCTAAAACTTACTATTGCTCCATCTTGAGTGCGTAGTTTGAACAACAGATTAACAAAGTAGTGTGACGCTATTATTAAGTAAATACTATAGAAAAGATGCAGAGCCGGATCATTGTCTTACTTTGCCATTGAGCTGCATGAGATGATCTGCGAAAGGATGATAATCTGGGCCAAGTTAAGGTGAAAATAAAAAGTATAGTAGTTAAACCACTGATTTCCTAATGGCCACGTCTTTTCTCCCAATTTATTCCAGGTAAAGTTAAACGATATTATTTTTTCTAAGAGTGAGTCACGAGCATTTACTCCATTACTGGTCGGTACAAATACAGTGTGTAATCCATCAAACATCAGACGATTTCTTTTTAAACTAGAATGAATCTTCGAAGCATGAAGTAACACTGGTTAGATTAACCTTTTTTATTGTCTGGACATCTAGAGTCTTTTATTCCATCTCATACTAGACGATCTTATTCAGATGAGAGTGAACGTCGGCGCCTGCGAGTGTTGATACTGGTAGTTATAAATTAATTTTTTTTGTCAGGTAAATTTTAATATTCTACTCTTGCTAATGCCAGACGATTTTATTCAGCTTATCAGACTTATTCCATTCACCAGAGGAGCATGAGTGTTGATAAATATTGTGTAATGAGAGGTACATGCTCAGCCTTGTTAAACATTCCCTTTGTTAATTCTTTCAAACAAATCACATGTTTTATTGTTATTCTTGATACATTCACACAGTTATAATTATTTACAAAACAGGAAAGGACTCTGTTATTGGATGAGTTACTAAATTCTATATCCAATACAAACACATGTGTACCACGGTACTTTGACAACAGTCTGGTACTTTTCCATATCAGATATGCGAAATTCAAAGGATCAGATTGACTTACAGACTGAATAGTTACAATTCAGGCACGAAACTTAATTCAGATCACCATCAAACGATATTACTCGATTACAGGAAAATCTACGGTCTCAGTGAGGTAACTGCACCCTTTAGTTCAAAAAGTTTCTCCAAATCATAATAAAATTGTCTGGGGATAGAAAGACTGTATTAAAAAGAATGTCATTGTAGTTAATGGTTTAACAATGAAGTACTGGGATTACTGCATGCACAAATGATACCTATATAAACAAGTTGATATTATGGCAACAACCAATCCCATTTTATCCCCTTTGAGGTTTATGAACCCATGACCATTATAACCATAGTTTAGTACATCTTAGGACAGTAGGAAACGCTGTGTCTCGTGATGGTATTAAATAATCGATAAACCTTCAGCTACCTCTTGAGACTGAACCTAGATAAGACTGTCACTGAGATTTGGGCAGTCTAACCAATAAACCACTATACACACCATTAGGCAACTTATATTCCAAGCCCTGCCCTCCTCCTGAAGCCAGGGTCTTAAGGTTACAGACTTCCACTCTCTGGGCGGTGGGTGGGGAGTCCAGGCTTCTGATACAAGTTGTCTGGCAATGGGTATAGATGCCGTAGCCAATGTTACTGTGATTATTTTTCAGACTCGCTTGGCTGGTGGAGTCTGGTCTTTTTGATAAGTGGCTGAGATTTGAAAAGCCTCTGCCCAAGTCCTGCATCAGTCCACCAAGAACCATCACTGTCAATGAGGTCCTTTCGCTGTCAAACTTGTGGGTAACTACTGAGTGCAATACAGCAAGCATTTCTTTTGCATCTGTATAACTGTTACCATGACATTAAAACAAGTAGGTAATTATCCGAATTGTCTCAAAGTCTTGGCCTAATTAGCAGTTTCCCACCTTAAAGGCAGCTGGTAATTAGCTTACCTTCTGTTAAATGTGGCTACGTACACACGATTTTATTTGTTAAAGGGAAACGTTCCGTCTTCCAGGGGGAAATATCGTTTTGCTAATGTTTCTTAAAGAAAAAGCAAAACCCCATATCTGACACTATTATGAAGTTCGTAGCCTAATCGAAAATAGAAGAAGCCTAACGTCTCTGGCTCATTGCTAATTTCGACAAAACTAGTAAAGAAATAATATATTCGCAAACTTGGCTAAATTTACGATAGCTTAAGACCTCGTTTACAAAAATCTTTAGCGAATGTCTGACGACCAACCTGGGTCTTACAGATACTACCGTATGTCTGAAGACCAACCTGGGTCTTACAGATACTATCGTATCTAAAAATGCAGTCTGTCCAATTACTATCCTCAGAGATGCTTTAAAACTGAACACTATATTCAGGGACGTGCCAGCTCCTTCACGTAGTCAGGTTCAGTAATACAACTGTTAGGGTGTTTCCAATCATCTGAAGGAACCGGCATAGACAGTATTATTTTCGCGTGATCATGCCAGTATACCGTGCCAGAATATGTTGGTAATTTTTTTCTGTCATGAAAATACCACTAAAATGTTATATGGTCCTCCAGTTATATATTCCGTATAATATATAATGGAAAAAACATGTTTTAGTAGAAAGTAAGTTTTTACCCCTTGGCATGATTTCAAGGAAATTTCTTATATTTGCATATGCTTATCACACATTCACTAAACTTTGCACTGACATTTTAGTCACACACACACACACACACACACACACACACACACACACACACACACACACACACACACACACACACACACACACACACACACACACACACCGCTCGCTGGCGCAGTGGTAATGTTCTCGCTTGCCATCTGGTAGACGGGAGTTCGCGCCTCGCTCAGGTTGCGAAAAGTTTCACTGACGAAGTGGGTGGTTACTGTCCCCCTTGAGCAAGGGGATGGGTGTGTGAGTGTGTGAAGGTCATAGCCTTGCCCTTCGATCGGACTATATGAGCTCTCAGCTCCCTTCCGGGAGGGTAAAAGCTGAGGATCACGACCATCAAGTGATCCTGACCGACCCGGTGAATTAATTACACACAAAGGTGTAATAAAAACATTAAAACACACGAGTAGTATTTATGGCTTAATGGACGAAAATCTGTCTTTGTTCTATGACCTTGTTCTTCGTCCGATTTTTTTCAGAAAAGAATTACATCATCCATGCCTAACCCTAAAACGTTCCACTAAAAATAGTTCAGATAAGACCAGTACTCTTAGAGTTGATATTGCCCTATGTAGGGTACTTGGCCCTTGACCTATTAATGTCACATCTCATCATCATTGCCCGACCCTTAGTCATTATACAGCGCGCGCACACACACACACACACACACACACACACACACACACAAATATATATATATATATATATATATATATATATATATATATATATATATATATATATATATATATATATATATATATATATATATATATATATATAAAGGTATTTATAACCCTATGTATGTTGTATAATGCGACATTATTTCAGGGAGTGTTTGCTGTCCTTGGTATTGGGTGTGTTATGAGCGTGGTGTTGCTGGTACTGGAGATTACCTTTGGCACCTATGAGGCTGCACACTGATCCCCCAAAACCACCATCATCACCGCCTCAGAAGCTGTGTGTTTTGCAAATTGCCTGACCATACTGCACCTTCCAGTCATCTACGATTTACCACTTTATTATTCTGACGTAGTTTTCATTTTACTCTCCTCACATTTAGAGGATATAATTAAATTTAAGACCTTTAAAACTGTAGGGGTTAGATGCATAAGCCACTACTGATTTATCATGACAGCACGCCTCCTGGCTTCTGTTCGAAAAGTTATTCATAATTGTATTCCTTTTTCTTTCAGTCAGATTATATTTTTCTGTTATGACAGGTAATTAAAATTCAAGTTCCTTTATGCTTCTAACAATATATTTTTTAACCCCTCTCTTGCTTAGTTGCCTTCGCCACAAACTCCCGAAAGTTCCCAGTTCTCACCTGATAATTGAATATAATAAAAGACGGTCAATTAAAGTACTTTCTCTTGTGTGCTTCAAGTATCACTGTAGTCTAGGGTGACTAGAGTCCCGCTTTTAGGCGGGACAGGCCCGCATTTTTTACAATTGTCCCGCATTTTTAATTATGACTAAAATGTCCCTCTTTTGAGCAGATTGTCTAAAATGTCCCATTTTTAGAAAATTGCTATTACATTAGATATAACATGACCTTGTTATATGAAAGTATGATGAACCAGTAAAATTATGCATAATACATACCAAATGGAATAATGAATTGTTAATATAAAATCAGTAATAGCTACTAACTGGTAAATTTTGTCGGCCCATTCACCGAACCGCACAGTATATTGGAGTTCGTTTGAGAGTTGAGACCATGAGACGTTAGTGTTTGATTAGAAGCCTTAGGGTGAGATCTCGCATAAGTCACAGAATATCTATCTATCTATCTATATCTATATCTTTTGATAGATAGATAGATAAATAGATAGATGTAGATATAAATATATATACGCACACACGTGACATTCTCCCGCTTTTAGTTCCAATAAATCTAGTCACCTTACTGTTGTCGCTCGTTTGTTCGTTCGTTTTTGAAGGCTCCAACACGCTTGCATGCGTCGGCCTTGGTCACCTAATGGAGGCTCTCCATGCTGCACGATCTATGGCAGCCTCCTTGTTCAGTCCCTTAACCCTGAGGTCACACTTAATGACCTTGTCCCACTTCTTTACTGATCTACCCCACGCAACCACACCCCCAGTATTAACACTTCTCACCTTCTGCACCCAGTTATCATCCCACATCCTCTCCATATCCCAAACCACCTCAATCTACCTCTCCTCATCACAACACCAATACACTCCAGTCCCATCCTACCTGTCAACTCTTCCATCGTAAACCCAGCCCCTCCAGGTATTGCACACAGGGACGCACTGCGCATCCACCTAATCATTGTCATTTCTCTACGTTTGAGCCTGCAAATATTTTCTTCCTTTACTGCCCAGGTCTCACTACCATACAGCATCACACTCCTAACACATCCTGCATGCAATGACCCCTTTGCACGCAGGGAGAGTCCTCTCAGTGTCAGGAGAGGCAACAGCTTCCTGAACTTCTTCCAATCACCACTCACCCTAGCCACATAGCTAGATCCAGCCCCACCTCCAGCACGTAATATGTTTCCCAAAGAACAAAACTCTTCCACACACTCAAGAGACTCACTAGCAAGTTCAATCCTTTCATGCCTGACAATCTCCAGCTGCTCTTGCCGACACGCTGCAAACATAAAATCAGCATTATCTCGCAGTCTACCTCTGATAACACTACATCTCTTGTGCACCCATTTATCACAAACACTGCACAAGATGGCATTACTTCCCACGCCCTTGTGGCAAACTGCGCATGGCCACTCTCTCTCGTCTTTGACAGTACCCCCACCAACACTAGATATCATCACTTTTGTTTTATCCGCATTTTCCCTTAAGCCCTTGTGCCCCATACAAACTCTCCACGTTCTAAGTCTTTCCTCCACTTTCCTTTCATTCTCTGCAGTCAACACCAAATCATCACCATACAACATTTCCCACGGAAATCCGTTTCTAAAGTCACGTGAGAGGGCTTCAAGTACAATGATAAACAACATGGGACTCAAAACTGACCCCTGATGCACACCAACATTCACGGAAAACTCATCACATTTTTACAATTACACTCTTCAACCAATCATCAGGGACAACACACTCATGTATAATCATATTTATCAGGTCAGTGACTAACCTCACCCCTGTATCTCCTGAGGCCTTCAACATTTTGGCAGTCAACCCAGACAAACCTGCTGCCTTCCCCACCTGCATCCTGCCTATTGCCTCACTCACAGTAGCAGCGTCAATCAAAGGCCAAGGGCCAAACACTGGATCTGCTGGCTCCAAACTCTCCCTGTCCCAGTCAAACTCCTCATTCAACAACCGGTTATAATGCTCTCTCCATGCATCTTTAATATCCCCACTGTTCACCATTACCCTTCATCATTTTTCACACACTGCTCGCCTATAATATCCCAATTATCCCTCTTCACCTGATTTGCCACCTTAAATAGTCACAAGTAAAATATTAAAATATTTACCCATGCAGTGAGGAAAAGACGCTCCATTATGGTAAGAAAAATGAATCACCAAAGTACTTTAACATACCGTTTCATTTCCGGGACCATTAGGTCAGTCCACCGATATTCATGCTCCCATTATTTGATTGAAATGAATAAGTCATATCCGTATACAGTATATGTAATTATACAGTATATATGAAACTAGTATCAAATAATTTGATTGCAAGGTGTTAGTAGACCTTAGGTGAAGACTGTATGCGATGACTCGTTCGTCCCACTGAGCTCTTTAACCCCTTAACCACGGGGCGTCACTTTCGTGACGCTTGGGAGCAAGGCATCATACCGCGGGGTGTCGCTTTTGTGATTCTGTGTTATTTTGAATTCACCCGGGCTTCCAAGTGGGGGCTTGTATCATCTATCAGTACTGCCAATGTCCAACACTAGTCAGCACTCCTAATCTCATCTGTACTCCCATCCATTGTTGACAATTTAGCCATTTCTCCCTGTTCTTGACTCCCTTCCCTACCCACCTTCCATACCCTATCCTCTCGCCTGCCCGGCCGTGCTACGCTAAGTAAATCTTCCCTGGAATTTTTCACTGATTTCATCCATTGAAATAAGCCCTATGCCCTATTCTTAAACCAAATAATATATACAAGAAAAAAATAAGGTAAGTGAGAGTGCCATACACCTGGAATTGGCTAATTATCACCTGACAACACCTCACGTGCACTCGTTCGCTAATTTTCGCTGTTTTTTTCCCCTTGAAATATGCCATATAATCTATTTTCGTAATAAATATACATATAAGGAGGGAAGGGAGAAGCCTAAGTGATATTTACATTCACCTGGAACAACCTAATTTATAATGTATTGTCTAGATTTCCTGCCAATCATTTCAGTGAAATATATAGCCGTTTCAAGAGCTACGTTGGTAGTACTGAATATCCCCTAAGTAGGCCTCTACCTGGGCCGGCCCTCCCTTATCAGTTCTCTCTCATCTTCCGAAGAGGAGGTACGCGTCTGTTCCTCTTGCTGACTTCAGGGCCTTTTTCACCCCCATGCAAAAGCCCCTGTGACCTTTACCCCCTACTAAACCTCGTGTGGAAAGAGGTAAAGGGCTGACAATTGATAAAAGAGTGACTACGATCTTTCTATTGAGTAAAACAGTGCAAGTGGAATTGTACATAATGTGTAAATAATGTGTAAACAGCAAGTGAAAGTAATGAATGTAAATATACGTGAACAATGGAAAATAGTTTTATAAGTTACTTCAAGTGACAGTGCATAACACAATGTAAATAAAATAGAAATGTAAATAACGTAAATGAAATAGAGAACGTAAATAGAAATGTAAATCAGTAGTATTATAAGAATACGAGTATATACCCTAGGAGTAATGAAAGTCAAAGTTTCACTCTAGCATGTCTGAATACTATGAGTTATGAGAGTGAAGATGAAAGTGACATTCACTCTCAATGCTAGTATACAGGACGAGAAAGTGAATGCTACGTATTTTACTGAAAGAAATTGAATCCCTACAGTGACAATAAACTAATACTACTAAAGGAAACTTATGGATAAAGACTGTAGATATATATAAATGTTATATAGTAATAGAAATATAAAGTGTGAGGGGTTTTATGAATAATAAATGACAGAGTACCAAGAGCGAACTACCGCAAGTGCGGCGGTCAGACGTGCTCATAATTTCCATTGCTTTCACAGTGGTTTTTTTTTTGGAGTATGGATCCCAAACTACTTGAAAATCATAGAGTAGTGTTTATAGTGTTAATATCTGGCTGTGGTAATCATATTACGGGTTGTCGGGAAGTGTAAAGTGGAGTCTTCGTTACCCAACTTCAGAGGTCTCCACAAGTCCTACGGTAACCGACGAAGGCTCAACAAACATTGCAGGAGAAAGCTGAAGTTATGTGCCATAAGCATATATAATTTTAATATTCTAGGACTAATAACTGATTTTTGGCAAATATTTTTTGAGAGTCTGTCGGAGCCCAAATAACCCCGCGGCACACGCAAAACATCGGTAAACATGCCCGCGGTGTAGGGGATAATATGCAGAGGCTGCCTCAAGGGTAGCACTGCGTAAATTGTGTGTCCGCTGCCGCTGGTATAGTGGCAGCCATGTTACACCACGCCTGATGCCCACAGTTTTTTGTGCTGGGGTGCTCGTTGGGTTTTTGAAAGCAGCCGATGATTCCCGAGCAAATAGTGCCATGGTCAGCTGCGCAGCTTATGGATGCAAAACTGGGTAAAGGAATTCATCAAAGAGAGATGGCATTACATTTCACAAGTAAGAAATATATCTTGTTGCTAATTGTATAAGATTACTTTATCATGCCGAAATATAGATTATTTTCATATATGTGCTCTTCAGTCGACATAGTTTTATCATTACTATCATCAACAGACGTTAGGTTGTCATACAAAAAAACGAAAAAGAAAAAGGGTATGTTATGCACTGTAACTGCTTATGGCGTTTTTTTATACTCTGGGCTAAATGTATTCGGTATAATTCGTTGAACCAGGCAGAAAAAAATATCCTTATATGTTTTTGTATTATAGGCGACAAGTGCAGGTGTTTCAATATGGCGGCCAAAGACACACGCTCGTGACGGATAAAGCCTATCCATAGTTTAGAGCTCAGTGGCTCGTCCCACGACTGAGGGACTTTCAGAGTGTTGTCTGCTACCCGGCTGGCGAGATTGGCATGGAAATATTAATAAACCGTTTCATTCGAGGGATGATTATTTTTTCTTAGCTCAGTCACCAGTTAATCACTCTGACTTATATTCTTTCTGTAGTATTTCAATTTGCGAAAAATTTATGTTCATATATCCATATACGAAACTAATACAAAGCCGTCTGAATCCAAAATAATTATATTTTTTAAGGGCAGAATACACAAACGCATCCCCGTAGGGTTACCGTAACGCCACAGCCGCTGCGGTCCCCGTACGATGATCGGTGTTTTGCCATGCACTAACGTATCTCCTACCATCGTGCGGTGACCGTAAGGCTAATGGCGTGGAAGTACTCGCTGTGTTTGGGAGCATTTTTCCCCGCTCAGCTGATGATCTCTTTGGCCAATCACAACGCAAGATGCCTCTCTGCCTAGAAACTTCAGTGTTTGGAGACACTGCCTCTCTCAGGTGACAAGAAATCAAAAACAAAACGAGGGACAGGCCCTCTCACATTTGAATGAAATATATCAAATGTTTATCAGTTTGGGAAGTGCAGAGTGAGGAGAATACATTACTCACATTATTACCAGCACAACTACTGTTGCATGTTACTACTGCTGCATGTTGTGCAGCAGTACTGTACAGTATAATTACTAAACAATTATACAACAGAGTACAGTACATTGCTTTCAGTATACTGTTACTGTACAGACTTAATTTCTCGCATATTTAACATTAAAGCTATACAGCATACTTCGACATTAATGTGTGTTGTACATAACTAAACTGACCCTACTCTACACTGTACTTTACTGTACGTGACAGTATATGTAGAAAAAAGACCCCTAGTACACAGGCCACTGGGATAAAAGCTCCAGCAAGGAAAATAGACTTGTGTTACTTCCTTTATTTGTTTAACAATAGCCTATCCTGACCTAACAACCTAAAATAACCTAGGCTAAGGTAGCTGAACAATCTAGGCTACGCTGACCTAGCATTACTCTAATCGAACCTAACTTTAATTGAACAACCTGACCTTACTTAAATAAAACATCTAACTTAACATAAATAACTTAGTTCAACAAAAATAACAACCAAACAGAGTAAACTTACCTAAGCTACCAGAATAAGCTAATCCTAACCTGACCTAGCAAGCTAAATTTATCTTATCAAACTATAACCTTGGCCAGAGACTCGCATACTGCTCTTGGTCATTCCTTCCCTTTGCCAGAAAATACTGGATGATTCCTCTCTAACTCCCTAGGGAGGATGGAATCCCCTCTTGGAGTTATTTTAAATACTCTAGATTTAATTCTAAAATTTAATGGCATGGAATTTTGTGGTCTTGTGGAAATTTTTGGTATGTTCTGGGTATATTATGAAGATTTTGTACATTTGTATGGCATGCCAATTATTTGAGGACCCAAATTATGTCCTTACTCTTAAAAGGCACATATCAAAAGTCAGAAATCATCAAATCTACACATAAAAAGCTTTTATGACAGTTTTGGCTTTCTCTACTTATTCCCCCCTTAGAATGTCCAAATTCCCCCTGCCCGCTTCCCCTAACTTATACTAACTCCACAGTACCCTAAACTAAAGTTAGTCTAACTTATCAAATTAAGCTAAGTTTAACCTACTCCATCCCCAAAATACTCTAACATAATCTAAATAACCCATTTTAAATTATCCAGTCTAACCTAAGAGTAACCAGGGCTTAACCTAACCTTGCATAACCCTTTAACTAATCTCACCCAACACTAACCCAATCTAGATTAGCCTAACCAAAGTTTCACAAAGCTAACCTGACAATAACCCAGTCCAAAAATAAAACCTAACCAAACAAAAATTTACCTAATGTAACCTAAACTTAAACCTAACCTAACCTTCAATTGGCCTTAACAAAGTTAAACTTAGCTAAGCCAAGCATAATCCAATCAAAAGATAAACAAACCTAACCTAATAAAAATTTACCTAATCTAACCTAAACTTAAACTGACCTAACCTTACCTTGATCTTAACCCGTGCCGTCCCGGCGACATGAATTAACGCGGCAACATTGCAAGGTCCCTAATTTGCACAATTTTAAATTTTCGCGAGTGATTTCGCGAGTGATTTTTCGCACGTATACACGGGACACCTTCCTCTATTCCTCTACAAGATGCCAAGCACTAACAAT
The DNA here is from genome assembly GCF_032717465.1 of Coenobita brevimanus. Taxonomy (NCBI): domain Eukaryota; kingdom Metazoa; phylum Arthropoda; class Malacostraca; order Decapoda; family Coenobitidae; genus Coenobita; species Coenobita brevimanus. The sequence goes on along the minus strand of NC_136961.1, from coordinate 29,112,507 downwards.
GCCTTACACCGCATAACCTCTCCCCCCCCCCCTGCATGCCATTATCTCGACAATTTACCTGTTACCAGTGACCTGGCCAATAAAGACATTCAGGGCCAGAGTGATTCCCCAATCGATGACAATGTGAAGGACAAAGTTTAGAGGAAGAAATAGTCAGAAATGATGATCAAGTAATGTGGGAAAAAAAAGGTCATGAATGGTGATGAGTGAGTGAGTGAAACAATGCTTATAATGCCTATATTACTGTTTGAAAACCAATATACTCTTGTACTACATATAAATTCGTACCAAGTAAATAAATAAATACTGTTTATGAGTGGATAAAATAGTTACCCTCCCATAGAACTCGTTTTCTTTGGTGCCAGCCTGTTAGAAAAGCCAGTCAGGTAAGGAAGTACTTGCACCTAATTCCGGTATTTTAAACCTCAGGTGAGCGATTTCTCTATGAATTTTCGATATTTCTCACCAAAAGCGGATGTTTGAGCCAAAAAAAAAAAAAGGTCCAAAAACGTCGGGATGGGACGGGTTAAATTAACCTATCTTGAAACAGTACCTTAAAAAGGGACTTTTGTTCTAGATGCTTGACCTATTAGGCTATTCTCCGAGGGGATTTCGTCCTGACAGTGTAGATTACTGTACAACATGACACATTATACTACTGTACAGCACTACACCTTACACTATTACACACCAACATTACTGTATACGACTGTAGGCTACAACATTAAAGCACACTAAAATTTTGTACAACACTAAAGCATATTTTAATACTGTAAAACACTATTGTACACTGTACTATTACACAACACTAATGTACACTAAAATACTGTACAACACTAATGTATACATGATACAGTAGAAGACTAACGTACACTAATACTGAAACCACTAATTTACACTATTGTGAATACACCTCGCTGTATATTGTTGTATAGCACATCTATAAATGACTCAATATGGTGAAATAATTCGTTTACAAAAGAATGTTTTATTCGGTTTATTTCCGGGTGGCTGAAAGATACAGGAGACATAAAGGTGGTCTGGCCCACCCTTAGCGGCGATCTAAACTCCGGCTCCCGTAAGGTCCCCAAAAGTGCTTAGTATATACCAACATCCGACACCACTCCCCTTTTCCCCGCCCATAGCGAGTTACAAGACTGCAACTACATTAGTGCATCCTGCCTGAGGTCAAGTCAAATGATGTCATTAATAAAAACAAATGACTGGGGTCAGGGTCAAAGGAAATGGTTATGTTTTGAAGGTATATCTGATATATACACTTATAAAGACAATAAAACTAAACTAATTTGATTCTTGTATTTGAATATATTCAGATACGTCAGTAATACCGTGTATACTGGCGGTGCAATCAAAGGTAAAATTAACTGAGATGTTTACAATGAGCATATAGACTCCCGAGTGTGACAAGAGTTGAATAGACCAAAAGTAAAAACTGACAGAAAGCTTCATCAGAGTTTTCCAAACTTAAACTCACCATAGTTTTTGTTTTATTTTTGTTTTGCCTTTATAAATAGACATGATTCATAAAGGACATAATTATAAAGTTCATTGTGTAAAATATTCAGTTAACTCGCCCCGTCCTGACCGATTTTCCACCACTGACTTCCCCCAGTCCCAACTACTTTTAGAAAAAAATTTTTTTGGCTCAAACCTCCACTTTTGGTGAGAAACATTGAAAATTCATAGAGAAATTGCTCACCTGAGGTTTAAAATACTCAATACAGGTACCAGTACCCATTACCTTACTGGGTTTTCTATCAGGCTGGCTCCAAAGAAAACGAGTTCTGTGGGAGGGTAACTATTCCATACCACTCATAAACGGTACTTATTTATTTGGTACGAATTTGTGTAGTACGAGAGTATATTGGTTTTCACACAGTAATATAGGCAATATAAGCATTGTTTCACTCACCATACACATCAACATACCTGACCTTTTTTGGCGACATTACCTGATCATCATTTCTGACTGTTTCTTCCTCTAATGCTACATAAACTTTGTCCTCCACATTGTCATCGATTGGGGAATCACTCTGGCCCTGAATTTCGTACCATGGCATGACATATCTTTACTGCCCAGGTCACTGGTAACAGGTGAATTGCTGAGATAATGGCGTGCGGGGGGGGAGGTCATGCGGGGTAAGGCATTGTCCCTGCCTGGCATCTTGTAGAGGAAGGTGTCCCGTGTATACATACCAAAAATCACATGCAAAAATTGAAAATTGTGCAAATTAGGAACCTTGCAATTGATGCGCGTTTATATACGTCAACGGGATTGACAGTGACAAAACGTGTGGACGTATATATATGTCAATGGGATGCGGCAGGTTAAACCTTTGCACAGGTTTTCCGTTATTTGATGTGGCAAAATAGATGTTACTTAAATTTGAAACAGTTGGGGATATAACAGAGGAATTACTTGGAGAAGAACAGGGAGGTTTTAGGCAGGGAAGAGGTTGTGTAGATCAGATATTGATCCTATTATCTTTAGTGGAAAAATTTATAGAGAAGGGATAGAACTTGTATGTGGCCTTCCTTCATTTTATATAAAGCATATAACAGAATGGAATAGACAGGGGATGTGGAAAATGAAGAGTATATATAAGGGTGCTAAGGTTGCAATGCCTATGGATGATGAACTGAGTGAATTTTTCTATTTGAATATTGGATTGAAACAGGGATGTGTCATGTCTCCATGGTTGTTCAGTCTGTAAATGGATGGGGTTATTAAAGAGATACAAGGTAGGGTAGTGGATGTTGGAGTGCCTTAATGAGAAAATTTGGAAACTTCCTATTCTATTGTTTACAGATGATACTGAATTGTTAAATGAAGACAAAGGGGAACTGCAAGGCTTGGTGAATGAGTCTGGGAGAGTGTGCAAGAAACGTTATCTAAAGGGGAGTGTAGGCAACAGTACGATCATCGTCTTCGACAGAAATGGAGTTACTGAGTGCAGAGTGATGTTGGATGATGGTGAAACAGAAAATGCGAGTGCATTTAAGTACCTGGGTAGTGTGATGAGTATGGATGAAAGTTTCAAGGACGATATTCTTGAAAGGGTACAACAGGGAAGAAAGGTTGCTGGTTCTTTGAAAGCAGTGATATAAAATAGGGAAGTGACCATGGAAGTATATAGGTTGGTGCATAACAGTATTGTGATAGCAACTCTGACATATGGAAGTGAAGCTTGGATCTTGTTGGAAGGATACAAGTCATGAGTGAGGGCAGTGGATATGAGTTACTTGAGAGGAGCATGTGGAGTTATATGGAGAGACATACTGACAAATGAGGAAGTGAAGAAGCGTTGTGGTGTGGTTGTGATAAAAAGCATTAGGAGAATACACTGAGGTGGTTTGGCCATGTGGAAAGGATGGAGAGTGAGAGACTAATGAGGAGAGTGTATGTAAGTGAGGTGGAGGAGAGGAGAGGGAGAGAGAGACAGGATGAGATGGAAGGATGTAGTGGAGAGCTACATGAGAGAAGGGGTTGTGAGCTGGGAGGGGGGCATGGAAATGGTGAGTAGCACAGCGACATGGAGGACATTTGTTTGTGGCCACCCCTTACGAGATAAGGCGTCTTGCTATAGATAGGTAGAACATACTTAAAATTTTCAATAACAAAATTACATTAAATATTCACGTCAATTTTAATGGCAGACAAATGCTAGTGGTAACAAAATGTACCGCAAACCATGTACTTATGTACCTGACACTGGAAGGTCACTGAATTAATAATATAATGACTACATTTACAGCAGTATCACACTTACTTACTTTCCGATATTGTTTGTTATGTTTATGTCAATAAGTTTGGCGTTATATTTATGTGAGAAATCGGGAGTTGGGACAGTCACTCTATTGTCGTTCGCTCCATGAGTGGATTTTGGTTTGTTCTCCAACCAAAGTATCCCTATGAAGAGACCTGTCAACCATCAAGGTCACATTGGCCATTCGTTTTCAATGGCAGTAGACCTTCCTGACATTCTTCTTCTGAGTGAATGTCCACTTGGATATGAAAGTCAAAGCCCTGGTGAGCCTCACCACACGCACAAATAACTTTTGACTGGGATGGCCTTTTCACCAGTTGTTGCATCAGGTAGGCCTACTCAGAGCATGCCACCATAGTTTTCTGTGACACTGTAACATTTTGTGTATCAGTTATATAAAAGATGCAACATCAAATAGCACGTTTGGATGACTAATAGATTCCCAAATTAATGTTTCTTTTGTCTGTTAACAGTGTCCTTTTTTTTTTTTCATTTCTGAGGTCATCGATTTCCTTCTCCAATGAACATTTTCTTTCCAGTCCCACGTCAGTTTGTGCCTGACCATTCATCAATTAGGTTCTTAACACAGAACGCTGGTGAAGAACATTTCCAAGTTTCTGATTACTCTCGGAAACTGCCGCATCTGCAACAGTGATTATACATTTTTTAAGTTTTATCTCAGTTTCTGTTTCTTCTGTTTTCTTAAACTCCTCTGACATCCTTTCCCTCTCAGTTTCTGTTTCTTCTGTTTTCTTAAACTCCTCTGACTTACTTTCTCTTTCTGTTGCCATTTGTCTTGCTGCTTTCTTTTATTATTTTTTATTTTTTTGCTCATCTCTCTTACGTTTCTCTTGACCTCTAAGTCAGCTTGATATTCCTGGTAGAAATGTCTCATGGATTTCTACAGATCTGAAATGAGTGGGATGCCCATTATTCCACCAGCATTCACAAATTGCTCTTTCACTGTTCGCAAGGCAATGAATGGTTCTGACCACGCACTGCAACAGTACACTTGATAATGGAAAAGCCACTTTCAGGGACAGAATTTCTACGACTTACAGTCAATACACACTTGACAGTGCAACTATTTGTGGTGATTTCTTTCTTCCCATCTAATCTTTCATCTCACCAATGTCAGCCATGTACTTATCAATCTTCCTTATTCGATATTCAAATGGACCCCCTTCCGGGAGTCCAAGACCAAACTGTACATGTACATGTCTCCAATATGAGTCTTGCACCGTAGTAGAAGTTTGGGGAGTGACATTTTTTGATGTACATTTCCTGTGGAATGTGCTGTCTGATAAAACTTCCACAGCTTTCTGTCCATATCACACAGGTTTTCTGATGTTGCAGATGGATTCATTTGTAACACGGTTATCAAAACATTCCCTGGTCAAGGGGTTCTAAGAACTTCTGAAATGCTAATTGTTAATTTAGAGATCAGTCCCAATCAAGATGGGTGAAGTTTTTTTTTTATTACTCTCGTTTCTAGGTGTAGAACATAGGCTTGCTTGAGGACAGGCATATCAAATGGAAGATTTTTTCTGCTGGGAAGATATAGAAGTATTTTAAATGCAAACAAGAAGGAACCAAAGGGTAGACACTCGCGTTATTCCTTTCAAGAGAAATAAAAACAAAATAACAGAGAGCTAAATGCAAGATCCACTCATTTCGAGATACCTGGGCACACTGCATTTAAAAGACTGGAGGTCATAGGAAGAAGGGAATACAGACAGAGGAAGAAAGTTCTAGAGCTGACCTGTTGCATAAATGAAGGACTGGGAGTAACAGTTAACTCTTGCATTAGGGAGCTGGACAAACGGGATGAGAGTTTGCATGCAGACAGGTGCCACGTGCCCGCTGTAGTGGTGAAGGGATGCTAGCAGCCAGTTCAGGGTTACAGTATTCGTTGAAGTAGCGATACGGAAGATAGACAGATGCAGCAGTGCAGCGACGAGATAGGTTGAGGGGAGCCAGTAAGAGAAGCAGAGTTAATGAAACGAGAAGCCTTTGACTCCATCTTGTTGAGTTTCCCCACACAAGAGCTGTACTTTAATCTGAGATGAATAATACCCCAGCATAAAGTCAACAACTGTAGCCTACAAGGGTAAAGATGACGCGGAGTCGGCTTAGCACACCCAAACTCTTGGAGGCTGATTATACAAGAGAAGTAACATGATCTTTCCAGGACAAAACCCGAGAGAATGAAACCCCAAGTATATTTAAAGATAATGCAGAATTCAGTTGGTACTCTTGTGTTAGATTTTGAAAGGTCGAAAAAGGTAAGAACTGATATTTTGATGCATTAAAAACAACAAAATCACTTCTACCCTAATCAGAGATATGTGTCAAGTAAGATAATAAGTGTGCCATATCCTCATCCCTTGTTTGTTGCAGTAACTGCTGAGATGGATATTTTGAGAAGTAGATGTTAAGGTGAAATGTGGAGTCATCAGCATATAATTTGCATAGAGTTAGATGTACAGCATACAAGGTCGTTGATGAATAGAGGAACAGAGTTGGTGATAGGACAGAGCCATGAGGAAAACCACTGTTGATAGCTCTAGGAGAAACACAGTGGCTGTATGTAACATCAGCTATATAACGACCAGAAAGGAAGCTAGGGAGGAAGGCACAGGCAGAAGAAAATAAATCATAATCTGGCAATTTCAACATTAGTGATTTTTGCCAGATTCAACTGAAAGCCTTTCAGATGACAAGTCCAATTTCGCCAAAGTCCCGAAAGAAGGATGAGCAGGAGTCTGAAAAGTATGTAAGAGGATTGCCAATGTAACGTCCCTCACGGAACCCACACTTGTGATCAGAATGAAGGGTGTCATAGGAAAGGAGCTTTAAATTGTTTTTTTTTAAATAAATTATAATACTTTAGAAAAGGTGTTTTATTTTTTTTTTGTTAACAGATTATAAAACTTTAGAAATAGGGAAGTTAAAAAAACTGGGCGATAGTTAGACGGCTTGGAATGGTCACCCTTTTTGGAGACTGAGCAAACTTCCAGCAAGAAGGAGGGTACAAGTTGACAAAGGGAACAAAGTTATCTAGGCAGGGGGTAAGCACAGAAACAGTTCCTGAGGACAACAGGAGGGACCCCATCAGGCCCATAGGCCTTGTTAGTACTGAGGCCAGTGATGGCAGAAAATACATCAGTTGAAGAAATTTTAGTGTCAGCCAAAAGGAAGTCAGAGTAGGGCAGTGATAGCAGAACAGCACCAGAATTATCTAAGGTGTAATTGGAGGAGAAAGTCTGAGAGAAATGTTCTGCTTTATCAATAGAGAAAAAGCCTCAGAGCCACCAGAGCTGAAAGAAGAAGGAGAATGAAGTAAAGTTGTTAAAAAGATTATTGGCAAAGTACCACAAGGAGCAGGAAGAATTTGAGTTGGAGAGTTCAGAGCATATAGCACAAATGAATTTTTCTTTTTTCAGCAAAGCAAAGACTTAGCATAACTCCTGGCAGAAACATGGAAGAGCTGAAATTCGGGGGTGGGTTGGCTCCAGTACCTTTTGTTGGCCTTCTGCTTGTTGCGGACGTAATTAGAACAAACGTGATGAAACCAGTTTTTTTTTTTTTTTTTTTTGCATTATCCACCGGATAAGAGAAAGTAACGTATGTTCCCATGCCTGAGAAAGTAACCTCCGTAATGCATGAGGCACACTCAGATGGCCCTCGGCCATGGAAGCAATAATCATTTCAAAAATCAAAGAAACTCTGCCTGAGGCCCTCTCAATCAGCAACTCAAAAATCCCACAGCCGCCACTTCCTGGAAGGGTCTACAGGCCATTCTGGAGCAATTAGAAATGCTAATGTGATGAGGCTGTGATCAGAGGAGCCCAATGGAGAGAAAACACTAACAACTTAAGCAGAAGGATTAGTTGTAAGGAAAAGCTCAGTTATGCTGAAACCTTCCAAGATGGTCAGGCATAAGGGTACGATGCCGTACAAGTTGCTCTATAGAAAAGATGTAGGTTCGTTCACCAGGTGGATCACTGAAACGAGAGGTGAGCCAGAGGTGGTGGTGAACATTGGAATAATCTAGAATGGAGATTTTAGTTAGGAGACATTGATGTGTTCCATCTTAGAAGCAGGATAGTCAACGAATATTTCGTAGTATAATTAGGGGATAAGTACACAGCACAAATATATGTAGTCAGAGAATGAAGGGAAAGCCGAAGCCAGAGAGTTGAGAATTCAGAAGATTCATGCTAAGGGACACGAGCGTAAGACATGTTGTGTTCATGTACTCAACAGCCTTCTTGGACTTTGAAATGAGTATAGAGAGAGCAAGAGGAAACAGTGAAGGGTTTGCTATCAGTCGCCTGAGACAGCTGAGTCTCTGTGAGGAACAGAAGGTGAGGTTTTGAGGAAGAGAGGCAGAGTTCAACAGACAGAAAATTAGAGGACAGGCCATAAATGTTGGTGAAATGAAAGAAAAAAAAAAAGTCAGACAGTAGTTCCGAGCATCTCACTCGGTCGTCACGGGAAGAGGGGCAGAAGGTGGGAGCTTTTATGCCTCGTCTCCCCCTCCCCGGAATCCGAGGCTGGGTGCGAAGATGCTATATTTCTTTTTTATATCGAAAATGAGTTCTGGTGTGCAATGGGTATGTAGTTTTTTTTTGTGTGTGTCCGACTCTGGGTATAGGCTTCAAAGCCTGCTCCCAAGGCCAAGTAGTCCTCCTACATTTCATACACCTCCACATGTCACCACTTAGGCGCCAACACCCACTATCCATATTGAATACATGCTAGGGCTGTCTCATACAGGACTGGTGTACTGGTATTAGCTGGGGTTGGAGGAACTTGTATAGGAGAGTATGCTGCCCTAGTCTCTTTGTTACTGAAACACTGAAAAAGTTCAACAACAGGGGTTGGCCAGAAGTTAGTCCTGGGTGCTGATGAAACAGGAGCTCCCCATCATCTGCTTTCTTACCAACCTAGGAGTACTGCTCTGTTCGACTGGTGCTACAGTCTACACCGTTGTGTAACACATGCGCTGTATTTCAAACAGTTCCCTCTGAAGCTGTGTCGTTTATCCTTACTGCTGTCCTGCTGAATTAAAATAGCCTTTGACACATGTCCCAGTGTCTATATAAACCATTCAGGCTCTTGTGATTGCATAATCCAGGGACAGCAAAGTGGTTATTTATTTCAACTTTTATTGAGGTGACTGGAGAGTGCATTAAGCATGAGAACCTTCTCTGCGACAGATTTTGTCAACAGTTCCTTGAGAAGTTAGCCCATGCAATCATACAGTAAATGGATCGAGTTCTCCTTCTAGAGTTTCAAAACGAAACCATCGAAATTTTAGGCATGGAATTCAACGAATGGGAAGAAAACTGAGGATAGGTCTGCTTTCAGCATATCCGAAATTCATTTGTACCTTTAGTTCATTTAATCTCCCTCTTGAAGTTCTTTTGTTTTGGCAAGAAATGAAGGAGGTATTCCTGTGGATTCTCCCACTGCTCCAAGATTCGAGGTACAAGTGTTTTAGAGTTAACCATCTTGAGGTCAAATGGCATAGTGCACACCAAGCTGTACACTGAGTTGTTCCAAGGGTACGTAATCTTCCCGTTTGGCATTAAACTTTTTAAAGAATGAATGAATGTCATAGTCAAACTGGTCAATGTGCATGTTCATTTTGTGAGTGATTTTCTGAATGCATTATGCTTAAGATGAAGCGAACAGGATCCAATCTGCAGATGTTTTGTTCGGCAACCATCTTATAGATTAGCTATCTGGTTTTTCTCAAACGATAAATTCACACTGGGCTCATCCATACCAACATGAAGCAAGTATGGTGTATTGCAAATTCCACAAAGTGAGTCACCAGATCTGCTGTACAGTGACTTACAAAGAGTTATCTGCAGTCGCAAATTTCAGTGTCATTTTGTGGGGGACTAGCAGTGCATTAATTCTATTATATTGTTTTTTCACCTTTAATATAGCAGTTTCATGTGAAATATAGCAGTTTCATTAATCTTAAATAAAATTGGGGTGTTAGAAAATGTGGTGAAACACCATGCTGAATGCAGTATTTCACCTTTGTCTCCTTGTTTGTAACTTTTTGTTATGTCGGAATCTGGAAACATTGAAAAAGAGTCACTCAGAATCATTTGTGACCACCAAAGAATAATTGAAGCTGAAAAGTTTCAGAAGTTGAACAGTTTCAGCTTTACGAACAACTCCTCCTTGGTCCGAACAATGTCATATTGAACAACTGAATGCCTTTCCTATATTACGAAATGGGTTTGAGCTGATAATGCAGTAATTTTTTTTTTTTCTATTTCAACATTTTTTCCCCTGTCACTGTGGGAACTTACTTTACTCGGCCAGATCCATCAATTTTGAAGGCGTTTTTACACACTGTGTACAGTAAAATGCACTAGACTTACCGTTCTTGATACTTGTGATCCATGGAAAATCATTTTCATAGCATTCACAGTAACTAGTCTTGCCTATTGCTTATGTAGATCTACACTGTTTCAACTGTCAGTACTTCCCGAAAACAAACATTAAATTAATGCAATACATGAACACAATACGCCATAATAGACAAACCACAAAGAATAAAGATAACGTCACTATTCGTATGAAGCAACCTTTTACTGCATAATATTTTTTCAGCCAGGAGACTGACACCCCTAAAAGAAACACACCTGTATATGCTGTACACTTTACTTCAAAGTATGCATACACTACACTTCATTTAAATAAATGTTACCTATTCACAATAATGTAGATATGAAGTTTGTCTACTGTAGCCAAAAAATGAATCATGTAAAGGAGAGTGGAAAGGTTACAAGACGTTGAGAAAAAGGCAGAATATAAGAGAGAATTGGAGGAACCATTGGGTAAATATGAATTGGAGCAGATGGGGGACGAGGAAGTTGTGTACAAGATATTTACAGAAGAAATATGTGCAGCATGTGACTGGGGGGTGAAGAGAAGACGAAAGGGGGTGCAAGGAACAGCATGGTGGAATGAAGATGTGAGAGAGGCTGTGGCACAAAAGAAGAAAGCAAATAATGAATGGATGAGAAATAGGGGCGTGGAAGAAGTTGAGAGTCGGAAGAGAGAGTTATATGTAGAAAGGAAGAGAGAGGTGAAAAGATTAGTAAGAGAGAGTAAGAAGAGAGTGGATGAGGAATTTGGAAGTAAAATGAGTGTTAAATGGAGGGACTGTAAGAAAATGGTCTGGAAAGAGGTAAAGAGAGACAGGGTGGTGGTGAAATTAGTAGGGGAATGAAAAATAAAAACGGTAGATTACTAGTGGAGAAGGCAGAAAAAGTGAGCAGATGGAGAGAACACTTTAATGAGTTGTTGAACATAAAGAATGAAAGTAATGCGAGTATAAGTGGCAGGGGAATGGCTGGGAGAAGGAGGGAGGTAAGAAGACAGGAAGAAATCAGTAGGATGGAAGTTGTGGAAGCAATGAAGAAAGTCAAAATGGGGAAAGCCCCAGGATTTTTTTTTTTTTTTTTATGTGACCGACTTCTGGGCATAGGCTTCACAGCCTGCTTTCAAGGCCCAGTAGTCCTCCTACGTACCGCACACCTCTACATGTCACCACTTCGACGCTAACACCCACCGTCCATACTGAATACATGCTAGGGCTGTCTCATACAGGACTGGTGTATTGGTATTAGCGGGGGTATTTTTACGACATGTCGGCGGGGCTTCTGGTAGATCAGTAAAGTCTGATTTTCATGAAATTCAAATCCTTAACCTGTTCCCTGCCCCAGCGGGATTTGAACCCGGGTCCATTAGGACTGCAGGCCAACTCTCTACCGATCGAGCCACCGCCTAGCATGGGGGAGAGATGTATTAGAATGGATGTGAAAGATGTGCAGATTGGCCTGGGAGGAAGGTAGAGTCCTGGAGGATTGGAAGTCAGGTATAATTATTCCCTTGTACAAAGGGAAAAGGGAAAAAGAAGTGTGTGGTCATCATTGGGGCATTTGTCTCCTTAGTGTAACTGGAAAAGTATGTGGTAGGATACTTACTGACAGAGTTAGGGAAATAACATAGGAATTAGTTGGAGATGAACAAGGAGGCTTTAGGAAGGGAAGAGGTTGTGTAGATCAGATATTCATTCTTAGATCTTTAGTAACAAAGTTTCTAGAGAAGGGAATGAAGTTGTATGCGGCCTTTATGGATTTGGGGAAAGAATATGACAGGGTGGATAAACAAGGATTGTGGAAAGTATTAAGAATATATGGAGTAGATGGGAAGGTGTTGAATGCTGTGAAGAGTATGGATGAGGGTGCTAAGGGTGCAGTGTGTGTGGATGATGAACTGAGTGAATTTTTCTATTTGAAGGTTGGGTTGAAACAGGGATGTGTCATGTCTCCACGGTTGTTCATTCTGAACATGGATGGGGTTATAAAAGGGATACAAGGTAGGGCAGTGGATGTTGGAGTGGCCCTAGTGAGAGAGGGCAGTGTTTGGAAGCTCCCTGTACTGTTGTTTGCAGATGATACTGTGTTGTTGAGTGAAGACGAAGGGGAGCTGCAAGGCTTGTGGATAAGTTTGGGAGAGTGTGTAAAAAACGGAATCTAAAGGTGAATGTAGGGAAGAGTAAAGTGATAGTCTTCGAAAGAAGTGAAGTCAGTAAATGTACAGTGAGGTTGGATGATGAGGAAATAGAAAATGTGAGTACGTTTAAGTACTTCGGTAGTATGATGAGAAAGGATGGAAGTTTGGATGGTGAAGTGCTCGAAAGGGTACAACAAGGAAGAATGGTTGCTGGTTCCTTGAAAGCAGTGATAAGAAACAGGGATGTGAACATGGAAGTGAAAAAGTTACTACATGGCAGTATTGTGATACCAACTCTAACGTATAAAAGTGAAGCTTGGACATTGTTTAAGGGACACAAGTCAAGAGTAAGAGCAGTGGAAATGAGTTATTTGAGAAAAGCGTGTGGAGTCACATGGAGAGACAGACTGACAAATAAGGATGTAAGGGAGCGTTGTGGTGTGGATGTGTTAGGAAGCTTTAGGACAAACATATTGAGGTGGTTTGGCCATTTGGAGAGGATGGAGAGTGAGAGACTGACGAGGAAAGTGTATATGATTGACGTGGAGGGGGGTAGAGGGAGAGGGAGGCCAAGGATGAGATGGAGGGATGGAGTGGAGAGGTATATGAGAGAGGGGAGTGTGAGTTGGGAGCAGGGCAGTGGAATGGCGGGGGACAGGATGACGTGGAGGCGATTTGTTTCTGGCCACCCTCTATGGGATTAAAGCGTCTGGCAATAGTAAGATAGATAGTAATATAAAATGACAATGTACTATCGTGAGCAAAAGTTCGTCGATAGTCTTTTGCCAACAGTGTGTTTCAGGCCCCAATACACAGATGGCTCTCTACGCCGGACTAGGGAACAGGGAGAGCAGGGAGGAGGCGGAGGGGATGGTAATGGAAAGGGACGGCTCCACGTTAAAATGATTTGACAGACAGGGAAAGTTTTAATAAATAGCTCATAGAGCTCTCAAGATAGAGAAAACAGTATCTAATGTTCTGACGTGAGTTATCAGGAGAGAGAGAGAGAGAGAGAGAGAGAGACTTACTAGGCAGTTTGACCACTGGTGTTAAGAGTATGGTTGGGGGAAAGGTAGGAAGATAAGGCACAGTAATTTTCGAGAAAAGAAAAAAAGATTTAAACTCACATATACACAGTGAGTAAATCAGTTAATGGCTGTAAATATGTAGATACTTGTGATAATCTGTGGCCAGCAGAAATTGATTGTACCCTTTACGTTAACTTTTATATTCAGCATCCGACTGCTCAAATGGTATTTCGTGGGTTAGTTAATACATCAAGAGGGGTGTCATCCGAAGAAATGGCGGCACTTCTGGAACGTGGTAAGAAACTACATATACCTACAATCTTAACTGAGAACCAGTTATTGAACCAGGTCATTTAACGCTTCACAAGCCTCACTAAACCGAGGCCATGTGTTAGTGGAAGAAGTCCTGCTCTCCAGTCTGCTATTGTCACGGTATCGGGTAGGGTTGTGGTCGCCTTGTGGTCATAAAATAGAACAAAAGTGCCCAGGACTACGCATGCGAAGTCCTGGACAGAGGTTGTACTGGGCATCCCCCCCCCCCATTGCGTAATACTGGGCATGCCCTCAGGCATCCCCTTACTTCAACCCATGCCTAGGACCACGCACGTGTAGTCCTGGATAGGGATTGTACCGCCCATCCCCATTATTAGGTCCCATACCTCCTGTCCAAATCTACGCAGGGCTGAAGAGTTTTGATCACGAGAGGGGTGGACTTATACCTTCTATGGTGGGTGCTGGGAAATTGTCCAAAATGAGTGTCTTTGACCAATTTTCATCAGGTGAAAGACTCTCTCTCTGTCTCCTAATTTCTATCTGATTTCTTCTTCTTATTCTCTACAATAACTACATTAACACCACCATCACTGTTACCTGATTTAAGAAACGTTTTTCATATAAAGGACAAATAAAAACAAAGTGAAACATTTGAAGACATTTATTAATAATGTTTTTCCTATTGCACACATCCTAAACTGAGACATATCAGGCACTGTGCATCACTCAAGTACAGTGGGTCTGCACATTTAAGCTTAATATCGTGGGTATTTTGTGTGGCTCACATAGTGTTTCCAAATGTTCATCACACCACAGTTCAGCAAAGGGTGATTTCGCATAGTTATCCTCGAGTTTGATAGCCTTCCATAGGTCACATCCCGGGCTTGTACCTAAGGACAAAGAAAAGTTCAATAAATCACTCTCAGATACAGTAAAACAAATACTTCATGAGTCCCCCTTCAAAGATACCTTACCCATCCGGCTCTTCCATTTTCCATAGACGTCTGTCGGAGCCTCACCTCCGGAGGTTTATACAAGTATACTGTATCCATCTCTAGATTATTACCAACTACTGTCATACACCCATCACCTATTATGGAACTGCAAGGACTGATACTTACCAATATGAATTGACTACACACTTCAGGGACAATTCTTGCATAGGTAAAACGCACATTCATTGTAATTATTTTTAGTCACACAGAAAGTGTGTCGACAGTCAGGGAGAAGCAGAAGAAAGTATTTATACACATATTTAGTACCCGTTTATCGTTCTCGACATAATTATGTTTGTGGAACTGTTTTTTTATTATCATCATCAATCTATCTACACCCTCTGTACATATGACATGTATGAAAAATAATACATAGGCCCCGCAAACACGGGAAGAAACACTCTGCAGGTGGTAGGGTTGTGCGCACAATTTATACGTTTTATGATTTCTTTAAAAAGTTACAAAATGTTCAGAGTACTAGTTAGGTAGAAGACCATATGAATCAAGGAAGTAAATAATGTGATCCTTTATGTAAAGACAAACCCAGTGACCCATTTCTCCAGTTTTTGAAGTGGGTCATATGTTCGTCATGATTAACAGAGGGCCAAGTGTGTCAGGTATTTTCACATGTATCATTTCATCAACAACCCTTTGTCTGTCAACTTGTACCTTTCCTTCTTGCTGGAAGTTTGCTCTCATTCAGCCAGTCCCAAAGAAGGGTGACCACTCCCAACCCTCCAACTATCGTCCAGTTGCTTTAACGTCCTGTATTTCAAAAGTTTTCGAGTCAATTCTCAATAGAAAAATTTTAAGGCATCTTTCCTATCACAACCTTCTTTCCGATCGTCAGTACGAGTTCCGTCAGGGACGCTCCACTAGCGATCTTCTCACCTACCTTTCAGACTCCTGGTCATCCTCCTTTCGGGACTTTGGCGAAAGCTTTGCCATTGCACTTGACATCTCAAAGGCTTTCGATCGAGTCTGGCATAAATCTTTAATTTCCAAACTGCCCTCCTACGGTTTCTATCCTTCTATCTGTGCCTTTATCGGTAGCTTCCTTTCTGGTCGTTCTATAGCCGCTGTTGTAGACGGCCATCGTTCTTCTCCTAGATCTATCAACAGTGGTGTTCCTCAGGGCTCTGTCCTATCACGAACTCTCTTCCTTTTATTCATCAATGATCTTCTAAGCTGTACATCTAACCCTATCCACTCACCTTTCCATTCGGTTCTCGCAATGCCCATCTCAACAGTTACTTCAACAAACAAGGGATGAGGCTATGGCACACCTAATGTCTGACTTAGCTCGTATCTCTGACTGGGGTAAAAATAATATGGTTGTTTTTAATGCATCTAAGACTCAGTTCTTACACCTATCAACCCAACAAAATCTTCTACAGGTATACCCACTAATGTTTAATAATATTCAGCTTAATCCTGCACCATCCTTGAACATGCTTGGGCTTTCATTTACTTGGGACTTATCTTGGAAAGATCATATTACATGTCTTGTAAAATCTGCTTCCAAGAGATTGGGTGTGCTAAGCCGACTCTGTTCTTTCTTTACCCCTGCACAATTGTTGACTCTATACAGGGGTTTTATCCGCCCTTGTGTGGAGTACAACTCTCATGTGTGGGGAGGCTCCCCACATGCAGCTCTTCTCAATAGGGTGGAGTCAAAGGCTTTTCGTCCCATTAACTCTCCTCCTCTTACTGACTCCCTTCAACTTCTGTCTCCTCGCCGCACTGTTGCATCTTTATCTCTTTTCTATCGCTACTTTAATGGTCACTGCTCCTCTGAACTGTCTGCTTGCATTCCTCCACCTCTACGACGGGCGCGTTACACCCGTCTGGCAGCAAACTCTCATCCCTTTTCTGTCCAGCTCTCTAATGCAAGAGTTAACCGTTACTCCCAGTCTTTCATTTATGCAACAGGTCAACTCTGGAACTGTCTCCCTCTGTCTGTATTTCCTGCTGCCTATGATCTCCAGTCTTTCAAACGCAGTGTGTCCAGGCATCTCAAAATGATCGGATGTTGAATTTGGCTCTCTATTGTATTTTGTTTTTCTCTTGGAGGGAACTGTTACTGCTGGCTCATGGCCTTTCGTTCCTTCTTCCTCGCATTAAAAAAAAAAAAAAAAATCAATTGCGAGACATTCCCAGAATTGCTTAACACAGTGAAGGGGTAACTTTTTACACCTCACAGTTTCGAGTACTTGATCATTCATTTTTCTTTAAGCTTTCACATCAGAATATATCTGCCAATCATTATTTATTCTTAGAATTCCTTGAGTGTCTCCAAACATCAGCAGGACATGATTAGACCCACTGGCTTTCTTGAATGTTAGATTTATTCTCAAATTTCCTGTGTATACAGGATCAATTGCATCTTTAACATCCTCAGGTAAGAGGTCTAAAACTAAAATCATTCTTCCTTTAGTATAGGCCTCATAGTTAAGTTAGTGATCTCGATTGAGAACGTCACCTAGAACCTTCAAGGTGTAATGGTACAATGATGTGAACTGATAGGGAAAAGAGATTATGGAGTTATACAGACTTCTCCCAGTGATACTTACAGCCAGCCCTGACAAGTCAGCATGAGTCATATACGAAGGATTCTTATTATACGATCCAGAAAAAGCCCTCATATCAACTATGCACGAATACAGTATGTTTGGAACACAGTTCCCCCAAGGGTTGTCAACAGTTACTGAACTTTGTTTTTCAGCAAAGACGTATGATTTTACCACTTGTTTACACATACTCTACAAACGACCCTGGTTCAGATAACAAAGCATTAAGTGCAGCCATGGACGCCGACTGAGGAAAGACACGAGTAACCCACAGTTTACACAAATATATGTGGAGCTTCATTTTGCCCCCATCTTGATGAGTATTAATAATATAACTCGAATTAGCAAATTCAAATCGAATATTGACGTCAATGTGATCAAGTAAATATCCATCCAACCCATTTAAGTCCATCAGTAGTGGACTACATAGATGCAGTCCATGTTCATTAGTTAGAGTAAGAAACCTTTTCCCTGATCACTGAGCCCAACAAAATAGTCTTCAGTGTAGAGGCACGTCCACATGTGCTCCCGAACATATGTTGGCAGCACGGCAGGCAACATGTTTGGGAACATGTTTGCAGCAGTATTTGGACAAACGTACGCAAACATGTTTCAGTGCAGCTTCGAACACCGGCAGCAGTGATAAGTGTGTCCATACCAGGCAGTTGAGACTTCATCATGATGTTGCCAACATGATCTGGACACTGCTGTTCCCAACAAGTTTGCAGCGTGTTCGTTACTTCTTGCTTACATGTTGCCAGCACTTGTTCAAGCACACGTGTGGACGCGCTCAAAGTAGCTCCTATCCCAGTACCATTTTCATCATGAAGTAATTTTATAAAGACAGCATAATTATACATATAGCTATTTTCAACCTGAATCCCATTTCAAAACACTGATGCATTTTTTAGTATTGTAAGTAATACTGCATTCACAAACATCATCTTATCATCTCTACGAGTACTGAAACTCCGTCTGCTTTCGTAACCCGTAATTTCAACTCGAGGGCTAGAGTGCTCATTTCAGTAAATTACCCGTCAGCTCTAGGTATGCGAAATTCTACATATTTATAATTTTTTTTTTTTTAATCAAAGCTTGCATTTATCGGTAGATTATCCGGATCCTGCTTTGAAGCAATTGATGATTCTATCATCTGGACTTTGTGAGGACAAGGAAACATTTCTAATATGGCAGCTGAATGATTGCTGAAAGGGGATTTTACCCCAACTCCCGAGAGCAACATCAAGAGACATGTTACTAGAATCAAATCACTATTCTAACTAAGCTATATTAAGTCAAGTACATCCTTTATATAGCGCTTCTGTAATGTCCGCCTCCTTTTTGACTTTCGCTTACATCCTCCTTTCATGCTAGCTCTTTGAGCGACACCTTTCGGGGTTGTAATACCTCTCTGTTTCAGAGAGGCCTTCAGATTTGCCTTGTCATTAGATACATCCTCAAGTACACCTCGTCCCATACCCAGAGCTTCAGGAACTACATTTTTCATAAAAAAAGGAATTACCCGTTTCCCTATGCTCCATAGAAAGTAAAAAATACCAGCCTCTCGTTGGTAGTATATGGGGCTCCTAAAAGTAGTTATATCACTTAGAGCCCCTCCTCATTTGAGTAGGAATGGGTCTTTGAATAGTAACATGAATTCATCTTCGGAAGGAGTAATCAGGGTAGTACGCATCATGGTGTCAAAAAGAGTAATGAGTCTGTGAACATCTTTACCTATGTCTTATATGTGAAACACAGGTAACACTGTGATTGTCTTCAAAATATATTGGTCCACCATTCTGATTAGTAACTTTTATGCCAACACTTTCTATGGTTGAACTACTGATTGTTTTGTACATTATAGGATTAACACCCTTACATGTCACATCCTTCAGGAGGGGTATAGCATCAAGGATATTCACAATTTGGCCCCCCGAATCGCGAATGGTTAACCAGGTCAGAGTACACAAATAAAATTAATAATCATTGTAACCATCAGATCTGGGTGGATATGGACCCATAACTTTAACAGGGTTGGGATTCGAGGATGAGGGACTTTCCTTTTCAGTTTTTTGAAATACCCCAGCACTATGGCAATTTGAGGAGCAAACTCCATTCATAACTAGGTGTATAAACGATCTGCATCAGCCACAACTACCATTTTTTTTATGACAACCCTGTCTATGTTGTAATCATAGTGTAATATTTGCTGGTATGGGAAGTAATCAGCATACATTTCTTGAATAATTTCCTAAAGTTCTTTCAACATTTGATAGTTAATGGATTCGATTATAGATTCTAAATTGCGAAAGATTAAGTTGGAAACAATATTTCTTTCAGTAATATAATTGTAAAAATTGAACTCATAGTCTTCGTTTTCAGATCTCATTATTCGTGCACGAAAACCAGTTTTACACTCTGGATCACCATTTCTGAGACAGTACTAATATTATGGGAATAAAATATTATTTAACCCAACTTCATATTCATGATTTGGATGTAGCTGCAGTGGGCTAATGCGATTCTGAAAGTTTGTTGTGGTATTATCTGGGTAAGCATCTTCAATTGCAATGGAAGAGAGATAGAGGTACAGTATATGTCATCAGTGTCTTTCAGTGACTTGTCTGCTTCCTTTGTAGAATACATACTAACAAAAAAATACTATATGCCATTGTTTTATAGGTTAAGAAAACTAGCGATTTGTAAATCTTTTTTTTCTTTTTTTTCTTTTTTTACTATATTAACAACTTACTTACGAATATCTATCACCCCGCCCCCCCAAAAAAAAAGAAGTACTTAGAAGTACATACAATCACCCAGGAACATATTACAGGCTATTATGACTAAATGCTAGTAGTAATCAAGAGTGGATATGCAAGAGTTTCGACAAGTCTTATTTTCTTAAGTAAATCTGTGTTGCAGTACTTAGATTTATATACCATCTCCCGAAAACATCCTACAAACTACTGTTAGTAATCAAATTTCGGTATGCTTAGTTTGGTAAGTATTAATTTCTTAAGTAATATTGGTGTAATTTCTCAATATTAATGATTTTCCTTTAAAAGATGGCCTCTTTTATATATATAACAAGTTCCATTTCTGGCTTCTTCCCAGGCAGGGGAATCATCATATACCTTTAATACTCTAACATTATTATTTATACTCATTTTTTTTTTTATGATACTCACTGGTTCCACTTCATCTGAGGCTGCTGCAGGTCTTTTTCGTGAGTCCGTGTGTTGTCTATGGTGCTGCTGCTGCTGCGGTGGCTCATGCTGGGGTTGGGGCAACTGCTGGTGCTGCTGCTGGTGCTGCTGCTGCTGCTGCTGCTGCTGTAGTGGTTCATGCTGGAGGAGGGGTAGTAACATTGGATCCTCCAGCCACACCCCCTCGTCGGAAGGAGGCTGTGGTAGAGGTTGTGATTGCTGTTGTGAAAGCTGTGCTAGTGGTTGTTGTGGTGGATACCGCTTGTGTTCTCCAACTGTAGGTTTATGATCAGAGACATTTCTCCTATTAGTCCAGGGCCCGTACTTATAAAAACTACATCATAGTTAGATGAAAGTCATAAATGTGATACTTAAGGAGCACCTCATCATAACTAAGTCGAGACTTTGTTAGGTCGAAGTCACAAGCTGCTGAGTTAGCGGTTGGTGCTGCGTAGCACTTGAGAGTTTCGAAAAATGAAGAAAAATCTAAGAAAACAACAGAGAAAAGCTGCTACAAAAAATCAGAAATTACTACGATATTTTCTTAAATGTTTTCAGGGTAAAGTAAACAGATTAATGTCATTTTTGAGGAATTATTAATTTACCACTTTGTGTTGTGGACGAGGACATGTTGCCTCTCCACACCACCCTGTAAACAAACACCACCACCGCCATCCAAACATGGAGAACTCCAACAGTGTAACAAGCAAACGTTCCAGAAAGCAAAATTGGACCCCCGATGCCACATATAAGCTTTCACTTTCATTTCAGGGGTTAAAGCTTTGTTTCTTGCCGTTGGTCTTGTTAGTGTCTCCCGCACCAAATCGGTCACAAAAATTATGCCTGCACTGTCTAAATGATATCTCTTGACCAGTTCTGCATCACTTAGCTTGTTAAGCACATCTTTCCTTTCACGAAAACGTCTTGGTTGGCTCTGGCGAATTTGTTGTTGTTGTGGTGCGGCAGCCATCTTTACTGTTATGATCGAGTCATAAGCCGAGTCCGAAGCGCTATAACCACTCAGGAGGGGTCTTAAGCTATGACTCAGTTTAAGTCGAACATAAGGACTTATGACTCGCTCCTATGAATTTAGGACAGACTTTCGCCTTATGACTCGGTCTTAGTGTTTTATAAGTACAGGCCCAGGCCCTAAGGGACTAAATTGTGCAGATTTGTCTACAAGCACCAAATTTGGCTCAGATGTAGACCAGAACATACTTATTTCATTTTTGGAGGGCGCCAAGCCCAGCGCTCACTCGGGCCGCCATGTTGGCCAAATCCAAAATGGCTGCCAGCCGATACATGATTGTATCACAACTTCGTAACCAAAAGTCGTAGAATCATGAATGAACTCACTTTTTATAGGTTTTTGACCTCAAGGATTCCAAATCTGACCTCTGTTTTGACATTCACGGTCAGGATAACCCCCCAATGGCATATAAAACGTCAAAGGAGATAAAAACTAAGCCAAGTAAACACAAAGTTTTATTTACATCATTTAATGTTCAACTCCCGAAATACTCCAGGCCCTATATGGCAGATTTGTCTCCAAGCACTAAATTTGGGCCAGATGTAGACCAGAAGACTGTTTTCAATTTTGGAGGCCTTTGCCTTTTGATGTGAACAACATAAATGTGGGCACTTGCGAGAATGCTACCGCGCAAGTGTGTTACAAGGGTGCTGAGCACCAATCACATTGGAACTATAAGAAAACATCACTACTGCAAGATCTAATTGATTCTAATCTAGGTATCGTCATTGTTCTTCCTCTTCAAGTAAGATTCCAGTGTTTTGTTATAAAATTCTGTCCCCGTCTGTGAAGTCTTGAGTAACCCTGTGATTCTGGTTTACTTAAAATGATTGAAAAAGCGTCCGTTACAGTAGCTCCAGTTTTTCGTTGAATGGGATGGACAAACATGAAACGTGAGAAGACATCTACACATAGCAGTAAACTTACACCGTTATTTTTCCTCCGTAAGTGCGTCAAATCAGCCAGGTCACGTGTCAGAATAATGCAGGGTCCTGCTGCTACAATGCCTTGTTGTGGGAATCTTTTTCTTTGTAATTTATGCAGAGTTTAAACTCTAGGACCTTTAAAAAATCTTTTCACATCTGTTTTAGTCACTGGAGTGTTTTTTTTTTTTTGGCAGCCCGATATAATTTTTCAATACTACCCAAGCATGCAGGTGATGTAAGATCATAGAACATGTTTCGAAGTAAGCTATTAATTTCCATCGGTATAGACTACTTCACAAGGAGGCTCTCCAACAATGTTTGACCTAAATTGCAGCTGTGGGGGAGTTTTTATAGATAAATCAGTTAGTAAATATCCATAAAGTTTATTGATAACGGCTCGCCTGTATATTTCAAGAATGTCTGGCACATGTTGTTTACCAAATATCTGACGAGCTAAACATTCCACCTGACCCAAGTTACGCATTTGTTGGAGTAAAAAATGCGTAGTATTAAGGTTGAAAGCTTCAGCTATAATCTGACTTTGCATTGTCTTCAAGTACAGATCATCTGAGGAGTGATTTTCCTTGTGGAGTTGAGTGTACTGAAGGGTCTATTACACCTTTGTGCACAGAAACTTTACGACCAATGAATGGATCATCTTGAAGGGGGTGATAGCTTACACCACAAATAAATAATTTTGAAAACCTTTTTGCATAGTATATGATGAGTTTAGATATCAGTACGGTTTCTCCTGATTTTGCAAACCCTGTCACAATACTTCTGGCAGGATCACGAAATATATCTGTATGTTCTGATGTATAAACGTTCTCCATGGTCTGTAACCACACACTGAGAGAAAACTAAAATGTCCTCACCTTATAATTAAAACATGGACACTGCAGACACTTTATTTACAAATTATCAGTAAAGGTTTCTAGTACAGTATTTTTTTTTAATGCGAGGAAGAAGGAACCAAAGGCCATGAGCCCGCAATAACAGTTCCCTCCAAGAGAAAAACAAAATACAATAGAGAGCCAAATTGAACATCCGATCATTTTGAGATGCCTGGACACACTGCGTTTGAAAGACTGGAGATCATAGGCAGCAGGAAATACAGACAAAGGGAGACAGTTCCAGAGTTGACCTGTTGCATAAATGAAGACTGGGAGTAACGATTAACTCTTGCATTAGAGAGTTGGACAGAAAAGGGATGAGAGTTTGCTACCAGACGGGTGTAACGCGCCCGTCGTAGAGGTGGAGGAATGCAAGCAGACAGTTCAGAGGACCAGTGACCATTAAAGTAGCGATAGAAAAGAGATAAAGATGCAACAGTGCAGTGGAGAGACAGAGGTTGAAGGGAGTCAGTAAGAGGAGGAGAGTTAATGAGACGAAAAGCCTTTGACTCCACCCTATTGATAAAAACTGTATGTGGGGAGCCTCCCCACACGTGAGAGTTGTACTCCACATAGAGGCGGAGAAAACCCCTGTATAGAGTCAACAATTGTTCAGGAGTAAAGAAAGAGTGGAGTCGGCTTAACACACCCAATCTCTTGGAAGCAGATTTTACAGGAGATGTAATATGATCTTTCCAAGATAAGTCCTGAGTAAATGAAACCCCAAGCATGTTCAAGGATGATACAGGATTAAGCTGAATATTATTAAACATTAATGGGTATACCTGTGCAAGATTTTGTCAGGTTGATAGGTGTAAGAACTGAGTCTTAGATGCATTAAAAACAACCATATTATTTTTACCCCAGTCAGAGATACGAGCCAAGTCAGACATTAGGTGTGCCATAGCCTCATCCCTTGTTTGTTGAAGTAACTGTTGAGATGGGCGTTGCGGGAACCGAATGAAAAGGTGAAGGGTGGAGTCATCAGCATATGAGTGGAGAGGGTTAGATGTACAGCTTAGAAGGTCATTGATGAATAAAAGGAAGAGAGTTCGTGATAGGACAGAGCCCTGAAGAACACCACTGTTGATAGATCTAGGTGAAGAACGATGGCCGTCTACAACAGCGGCTATAGAACGACCAGAAAGGAACCTAGCGATGAAGGCACAGATAGAAGGATAGAAACCGTAGGAGGGCAGTTTGGAAATTAAAGATTTATGCCAGACTCGATCGAAAGCCTTTGAAATGTCAAGTGCAATGGCAAAGTTTTCGCCAAAGTCCCGAAAGGAGGATGACCAGGAGTCAGAAAGGTAGGTGAGAAGATCGCCAGTGGAGCGTCCCTGATGGAACCCGTACTGACGACCGGAAAGAAGGTTGTTATAGGAAAGATGCCTTAAAATTTTTCTATTGAGAATTGACTCGAAAACTTTTGAAATACAGGACGTTAAAGCAATTGGACGATAGTTGGAGGATTGGGAGTGGTCACCCTTCTTTGGGACTGGCTGAATGAGAGCAAGCTTCCAGCAAGAAGGAAAGGTACAAGTTGACAGACAAAGGCGAAAGAGTTTGCCTAGGCAGGGTGTAAGCACAGAAGCACAGTTCTTGAGAACAACAGGAGGGACCCCATCAGGCCCATATGCCTTGTTAGTACTGAGGCCAGTGATGGCAGAATATACATCAGCTGAAGAAATTTGAATGTCAGCCATGAGGAAGTCAGAGGGGGGAAGTGATGGAGGAACAGCACCGGAATCGTCTAAGGTGGAATTGGAGGAGAAAGTCTGTGCGAAGAGATCTGCTTTATCGGTAGAAGAAATAGCTACAGAACCATCAGAGTAGAAAAGAGGAGGGAAGGATGATGAGGTAAAGTTGTTAGAAAGGTTTTTGGCAAGATGCCAGAAGGAGCGGGAAGAATTCAAGTTGGAGAGTTGAGAGCATTTAAAGTCTGACAAATCTAAACGTAGGGTTTTGGTGGAGTCAGCCCTTCCCTGCACTGTTGCCACGTTTCCGAGCTGACCTCTCCATCAGCGATGACCTTGACACTGTTTCCCTCTTGTGATCTCCGTTTTTCTAATACCCCCTATACCCCTGCCTCCAACACCCCCTATACCCCTACCCCCAACAACACCCCCATCAACAACACCCGCTATACCTCCACCACCAACACCTCCTATAAATATACAGTAGACCCCCACCATCAACACCTGTATAATAATTAGCCGTTGATAATTGCTTTGCTATTTTATTGAGAGCATACGGAAATGTAACCTACCGCACCGTAACTGCTTGACTCTCTCTCTCTCTCTCTCTCTCTCTCTCCTCCTCCTCCTCCTCCTCCTCCTCCCAGGTGCATTGGGAAACATTCTACCCTATTGCTCAAACTCCCTAATCTTACAATCCCATCTGTCTTAATCCTTCCCACTGCCTTCGTTCCTAAATCCCTTAATTGATCTATTTTTAACCTAAGTGTCCCCACACCTTTTAAACCATTTACCTCTCTGTCACTATTCTCCACCATATGTATCAACTTGTATTATATTGTGTATAGAACTTTCATACTGTATGCTGTACTACTGTATAATGTATAAGAATACCCACTGTTTAGTGGAAATAAAGTTTTATTATTATTATTATCTCTCTCTCTCTCTCTCTCTCTCTCTCTCTCTCTCTCTCTCTCTCTCTCTCTCTCTCTCTCTCTCTCTCACGTGTCGCGTGAGTGCTGCCACCCCAGAGCTGTTTGATATATTTATTTTAATTATGAAAGGATCGCCTCTTCCCACTTTTATCCCTTCAAATTTTCTTGCAATTATACCCTCTAAATTAATTAGCAATGTTAGAAGTGTTGGGGAAGTAAATAATAATTAGAATATTTTTAGAGCAACACTGCCAAATTTTTATGCCACGTTTCTCTATTATCGTATAATATAGTATGCAGAATAGTTTTATTCTTCCTTGATACATGTCAGCACTTTCATTACAGTTATATTAGTATGAGTTATGTTTATGTATCATTCCTACTACACAAACCACAGGCGTTATACATCGTAGGGTTAGGAAACATGGCAACAGTGTAGGGAGGGCCTGACTCCACCAAAACCCTACGTTTAGATTTGTCAGACTATAGTACGGATGAAATTATTCTTAGCAGAGCGAAGAACAGACTTAGCACGATTCCGGGATTTTGCATACAAATTATATATAAAAAGAATGATACAAACACCCACATAGATCATGGAGTAGTTTCCTTATCTAGGAATGGTCTTTAACACACATTGAAAGAAAACTAAAATGTCCTAACCTAATAAATAAAGGATGAACATTGCAGACACTTGTTTACAAATTATCAATAAAGTTTTTTTTAGTAGAGTATACACAGTATATAGGATTTGGATACAATTTATCTATGAAAAGAATGATACAAACACCCACATAGATCATGAAGTAGCTTCCCTATCTAGGAAATATTTACCTCTTTTCTTTTTCCTTTGTCACATAACACCGGCCCTGGTTTCGCTTGCATGGGAAATACTGTTGAGCAATGTGGATGAGTCGTGACCCCCAAAGACGGAAGCTCCTTCCCATCGCTTTCTTCTTCTTCTTCTTCTTCTTTTACTTGAATGTTGTTAGCCAAAGGATGCCCATAGCTGACTGACTGAGTAGGGGACAAATAATGTTTATCTTCAAATTCACTCAACCCTCTCTTGTTTAAAAATAGCGTGATCTGTCCCTGCCGGTTAGATATATTGGTGACTCTAACATAATGAATCTTACTGGACCCCAGGAGAGTGTCTTTGTATTATTTAAGTTTTATCCTGTCATAACTGAGAATTCCCTTACCAGTTATCATCTCTGTACTTGACTGCATGAGCAAGGAGTATAATTTTGGCTTCAGACAACATGCTTGAACTATCATTTTCTCCCCTACCTCACTTTTTAACAGATCCAACTGTCCTTTACGTGTATCACTGTACAAAGGATGCTGGGAACTGAAATTAGATGTACCTGTCCAGTCCACAAGAGGATACCTTTGTAATTTGCTGAATATATCTTCACACTCAAGTGAAAATACAAAACTGTCTGTATCGGAGTACACTGCTTTTACTCTTTTCCCATAGTGCTTTGTGAGAACATCATACCTAAAATGGTACATCTTCACCTTGGCTAACTCAAGAATTTGAAATCTCACAAACTGGGGATGAGACAGTTCTGTTTTGGGAGACAGAGATTGTTATTGCTCGATTTTCTTTTAAGGGTATCACCCTTCTGAAGAAAGGATTCCTAACACTTTTTAAGAATTCTTTCCTCTTTCGGCAGACTTTAGTTTTTGTGGCATATGTCTGGAGATTGAATAAAGTTTTCCCAAACAGTGAATTTGACATTAGCTTGCACATAGCATTTTTGTCCTTAGTTGAGGCATTATTACTTAGTTGAATGTTTCGTTCTGTGTAGGCTTTTAGATATGGTTCCTGTCTAAAAATTTACACTGAGATCACTCTACCTAATCTCAGACCATGACTCATATATAACTGCAGCAAAGGTAGAACTATAAGAAACTGCTGATTAAGAAGCTACAAGTTTTTTTAAATTTAGGATATTTTCTACCTTCTGTTTCTAACAGCTGTTTAGAATAGGGTGAAAGATCATCATAAGCAATATTTTTTTTGCTCTAAGCCCAGAGGAAAATCATCTGTTAACTGAGCAACCTCTGCAGACACTGGTAGAGTGTCACACAGAACCCAGTACCCAAACATACCGTCAGTAGGTTGCCTTTCAACTCCCTTATCAAGAAATGTTTTCATCTTACTGTCACTAAGCTTCTTTATATCACCAATGGGAAGAGATTCTGTCATTACAGAGACATAAAGTCAATTAAAGTCATAATAACATAAAAAATTTGAAATACCTATCGTGCTATCAAAATTAGGGTTGGTGAATTTGTTTTTAGCTCTCATGAAGCTGCGAACAACAGTAGTGAAACCACCTCGGATGTTAATCTGAATGAGGTGAATCAAAGACCTATCACTGATGAGTTGAACTTCTATTTTTGAAGATTTCAGCCAGCACTCGAAACTGAATGAAGGAAGGGAGACAAAATTAACTATATCTAAATGGTATTGTTGCTGCAAAGTTCTACGCCAGTTTGTGAAAGTATCAGCTAGTAGACCACAGTCTGCTACCCTAGAATACATACGCGGGCGTATCACACCCGACACGTACCCGAGTTCACGTGATCACTGAGTAGGTTATTGTCTGAGACGGCTGGGCACCCAGATACCCTTCTTCCACGTGTTGCCCTAGTAGGGAGAGGTAGTGTTGCTCCGCTCTCTTTGAAGGAAATCTCCATATCGGCGCCCTTGGGTATCTTACACCCATCGTATATACTCCCGTACATATGTGACACAGAGTTTGTCATATCCAGCAAGTAGTGTGAGTATGATTTCTAAAGTGCTTTTCCTTGCAGGAAATGAATATTTCTTAGAACACAGATATTTCTTTGTGAACTGTTAAATCATGGCCCACCATTTTTTGAGTGATGAAGAACTTGTTAAATAATGAACACCATTGGGTGCTAAGAATCAGAGTCCACCTGTCCAGTGCTGGGAATGCCCTGTTCGGACTGACAGGAAGACATGCTTCCGGTGCACCAAATGTCAGAAGGCTGTCTGCCAGGGGCATTATTACCCTGTCTGTGGTGATTGTTTGTGAGTCCAAGTAAGTGCTCATGATTTTGAGAATTGTCGAGGAAAATTCGAACAAATTATTTTTCTCACGGCCATAAATACACCACAAATGACAAATAGCAACTATTTTGGATTGCATGCCACTGTGTTTTGGAATTATGAGGTTTCAGTAGTAAAATAATAACATTCACTACTCAAGAAATGACATTTCCTGATAATTGTAAGTTCTATCTTAGTTACTCCCTAAAACAAGGTTATGGGGGTGGGTGGGTGGTCAAAATCACTGGGTAAAGCCTTAGAGAGGTCCAAATACCATGTAGTGTTCAATTTCAAGGGTCTGGGATTGCATGAAAAATTGCCAATCTTCGTACTCCATTTTTTTACTCTAAAAAAAATACCCCATTTTTTGTCTACCTCCACCACGGTCCACCGTGAGTCTGTAAGGATTAGAGTGCCATGTGCTGAAGCGCCCATGACCCAGGAGTGTGTGTGCAAGTGCAGAAGTCCGCAGCTCCTGTTTCAAATTTTCCACATATTTTTTTTTTAGTTACATAAGAATTTTTCCCCATTTTTGAAACTTTTTTTCAAGTTACCACTTAACCTTTAAGATATCATACAAACTCATTTACATAAGGTTCAAGTGAAAGTACAAAGCTTGTATTTTTTATATATGTACTTGGTTTTACTAAATTTGGATTTTCACATAGGTGTATGACTTTCCGAAAAATGGGTTTATCAAACCCAGCGTATGTATTAAGATGCAGTAAAATTAGTGTATGTATTCTAGGACAGCATGAGATAGTCCTTCAAGGTTGAGCAACCTGCCATTGACCGTACTTTTGAAGCATGATCATACTCTTCCTCTGTAATGCAGCATCCTTTTAATGAATTGTAAAATGCATCAGTGGGTGGTAAACTTTGATAAAGCTTATCAGTCTCAGAAAGATATTCATATGGAAATACTTGCTTCCCAGAAATTAGCATTCTTTTAACCCGCCCCATCCCGACGTTTTCTAGGCAGTGGTATGCCCCAGTCCCGATATTTTTAGACCTTCTATTTTTTTAGGCTCAAGCATTCGCTTTTGATGAGAAACATCGAAAATTCATAAAGAAATCGCTCACCTGAGGTTTAAAATACTCGATCCAGGTACGAGTACCTCCTTATCTGACTGGGTTTTCTAACAGGCTGGCACCAAAGAAAAGGAGTTCTATGGGAGGGTAACTATTTTATCCACTACTACTATCTCTCCCATGGGGGAGAGATAGTAGTAGAATGGATGTGGAAGATGTGCAGAGTGGCCTGGGAGGAAGGTAGAGTCCCGGAGGATTGGAAATCAGGTATAATTATTCCCTTGTACAAAGGAAAAGGGGAAAAAGAAGTGTGTGGTAATCATAGGGGCATTTGTCTTCCTAGTATAATAGGAAAAGTGTATGGTAGGATACTTATTGACAGAGTTAGAGAAAGAACAGAGAAATTAGTTGGAGAAGAACAGGGAGGCTTTAGGAAGGGTAGAGGTTGTGTAGATCAGATATTCATTCTCAGATCTTTAGTGGAAAAGCTTCTCGAGAAGGGAAAGAAGTTGTATGCGGCGTTCATGGATTTGGAGAAAGCATATGACAGGGTGGATAGACTAGGATTGTGGAGAGTGTTAAGAATATATGGAATAGATGGGAAGTTGTTGAATGCTGTGAAGAGTATGTACGATGGTGCGAAGGCTGCAGTGCGTGTGGATGGTGAACTAAGTGAATTTTTCTCTTTGAAAGTTGGGTTGAAACATGGATGTGTCATATCTCCATGGTTGTTCAATCTGTACATGGATGGGGTAATAAAAGAGGTAAAAGGTAGGGTAGTGGATGTTGGAGTGGCCCTGGTGAGAGAGGATAGTGTTTGGAAACTCCCTGTACTGTTGTTTGCAGATGATACCGTGTTGTTGAGTGAAGACAAAGGGGAGCTGCAAGGCTCGGTGGATGAGTTTGAGAGAGTGTGTAAGAAACGGAATCTAAAGGTGAATGTAGGGAAGAGTAAAGTGATGGTCTTTGAGAGAGGTGAAGTCAGTGAATGTACAGTGAGGTTGGATGGTGAGGAATTGGAAAATGTGAGTACGTTTAAGTACTTGGGTAGTGTGATGAGTAAGGATGGAGGTTTGGAGGGTGAAGTGCTTGAAAGGGTACAGCAGGGAAGAAAGGTTGCTGGTTCTTTGAAAGCAGTGATAAGAAACAGGGAAGTGAGCATGGAAGTGAAAAAGTTACTACATGACAGTATTGTGATACCAACTCTAACGTACGGAAGTGAAGCTTGGACGTTGTTGGAAGGACACAAGTCAAGAGTGAGAGCCGTGGAAATGAGTTATTTAAGAGGAGCCTGTGGAGTCACATGGAGAGACAGGCTGACGAATGAGGTTATAAAGAGGCGTTGTGGTGTTGATGTGGATGTGATAGGAAGCGTTATGAGGAACACACTGAGGTGGTTTGGCCATGTGGAGAGGATGGAGGGTCAAAGACTGACGAAGAGAGTGTATGTGAGTGAGGTGGAGGGGGAAAGAGGGAGGGGGAGGCCGAGGATGAGGTGGAGAGATGGGGTGGAGAGGTATATGAGAGAGGGGGGTGTGAGTTGGGAGCAGGGGAGTGAAATGGCAGGGGACAGGGCGACTTGGAGGCGATTTGTTTGTGGCCACCCCAAACGGGATTGAGGCGTCTGGCAATAAATAGATAGATAGATTTATTTACTTGGTATGAATTTATATGTAGTACAAGAGTATATTGGTTTTCAAACAGTAATATAGGCATTATAAGCATTGTTTCACTCACTAACCGACCATTCATGACCTTTTTTTCCCACATTACCTGATCATCATTTCTGACTGTTTCTTCCTCTAATGCTATGTACACTTTGTCCTCCACATTGTCATCGATTGGGGAATCACTCTGGCCCTGAATGTCTTTATTGGCCAGGTCACTGGTAACAGGTGAATTGCCGGACAATGGCGTGCAGGGGGGGGGGAGAGGTTATGCGGTGTAAGGCATTGTCCCTGCTTGGCATCTGTAGAGGAATAGAGGAAGGTGTCCCGTATATACGTGCCAAAAATCACTCGCGAAATCACTCGCAAAAATTGAAAATTGTGCAAATTAGGGACCCTGCAATGTTGCCGCGTTAATTTACGTCTCCGGGATATGAGTGCACATCATGTGAGGACGTGAATTCACGTCTCCGGGACGGGGCGGGTTAAGGATTCATCCATTTCTACAAGTATTTCCTTAGTGAATTTGAGAGACTTTCCAGACTGAATGTGTATCTTAGCCAGATCAGCAAGACTCCCACTCATAAAGTCATAACTGTCGATGAATTTCGGCTTGCCAGTATCAACCCTAAAAAATTAAAGTGCCTGTTTGCAAAGTAGGTTAATGGGGAGGTCTTGGTTCATTTTCTTAATGACTAACCCTAAATCATACGACATACTGTGAGCAATGGTAATTAGTCTATTAGAGGTATATTTTATTTGCATATTACATTTCCTCCACAGAGCCCTTACATAATTGTTAAATTGTCTGTAATGTAAATGGTGTCTGTGGTTATTGCTACCGTTAACAAATGCCGACCCACATAACTGACACATCATTTGCCTTTGAAAGTTTTCCTCATCCTCGTCTGTCATATGGATGGGAAATTTGTGGTGACTTTGTAACTGCTCATAAGAGAGGGTTACTTTATCTATGAAATGTGTGGCTGCATCGGGTCCAACATATGTATATGGATCTACTAAATTATCATCTCTATCCACAGTAATATAGGCATATGCAATAGGGTGATCTGTGTTGACAATATGATCCTTATTACCCCCATCCTTTAGTTGGGCTTCAAAATTATAGAAGCACACAAAATCAGGGGACACTGTTTTCCACCAATTTTTAAATTTAATGGTGGAACCTGACTCCGGAATTACTTCTTTCTGTCGAGAGCAGCAATACTGAGAATGTGAATCCATCTCCTTCCCAGTAAATTCCGAAAAGCACACCTCACAGAAGAAGGGACTCATAGGTTGACGTTATGTAGAAAAGCCTGAAGAAATTTCTTTAAATCTTTTATCGGACAAGAGTGTTTGTTGTCTAATAAAAGTAAATTTATTTTGTCCACATAC
This sequence comes from Coenobita brevimanus, assembly GCF_032717465.1. Taxonomy (NCBI): domain Eukaryota; kingdom Metazoa; phylum Arthropoda; class Malacostraca; order Decapoda; family Coenobitidae; genus Coenobita; species Coenobita brevimanus. The sequence continues at coordinate 29,079,431 of NC_136961.1, read as the reverse complement.
TTCTTGCTCCCTATTCTAACTATAGCGAATACATGGGGATGTTTATCATTCAAGGTATAAATATTATTTCTTAACTGATTTTGAGTTTGAAACTATCAAGGGAGTACCAAGGAATCTCTCTCCCTCGAGGAAACTTTATCAAAGTACTATATTCTACCCATGAATCCACTCGACGCTGCATATTCCTCCATTTATTATGGACAGAAAATATCTTATGAGCAGCCAAGCACTGTATTATACAAACATCTTTATTTATTCCTGTTACAGATCGAGGATTAAATATCTGCCTGCATCCTCTTACTCTCGTGGGGAATTCCACATATGTACCTATAGTCTGAGGAACAACATTTTAAATTATATTCTAAGTATTTGGTGTAGAAAAATACAAATCTACTCCCCTTGGTGGATAAAAGAACGTTTTTCTGTATGATTTAATATATACTGTTTCAGATCCTCCAGTGTTTGTCCTATAGTACTGAAAGTAATGAAAACTCGTGGAGTGTGAATATAGTGAGTTCTGGTTGTATCTTTCCCCTCTAAAACAGGTTCCCGTCTTAAAACAACTGCCAGCACTAAGTATATACCAACAGATGGTGCCTGCATCTGCCTCATTACATTTTAAATATGGCGACTGAAAAACGTAGCAAAATCTGTTAAGAACACAACAGGGTCATGAGTGTAATCTTCTGGAGGGCTAAATCTGACCTCTTGTAACAGGCCATTAAGAAATGACCTTGAGCTTGATGGTATAGATGATGAAGGCGGATGTCCGTCACCCCTACTTGTAGAGGGTGTAGGGACATTCTCACAGCTTCTAGAGCAGTGATTCTTAACCTTTTTTGAGTCACGGACCTCTTTGAGAATCTGGTGAAAGCTATGAACCCCTTCCCTACAAAACACAACATTTTGCATGCAATGAATATACTTTATTTTATTGAAAACTACCTCATGCAGTGTACGACATACACAAAGTATAAAACAGTCTTTACAAAGAATTATTTTCATACTCTTTTTCATGCAAAAGCTAATGGCCACTCGACGAAAAAATGAAATACATCCAACTTATGCAAATTAAACAATACAAAGCTTTAATTCTGCTCAAAATTTTATTTCAAGGAAAGCGTTGTTGTTGTTTGGCTTGAATAAGAAGATGAAACTGTGGAGTGGTCTTTGACAAGGAAACACTTATGTCATCGCTGACATCCAGTTGATTTCGACTAGCAACAAGTGCTGAAATCCCTGACTGACAAAGGTATGTAGTAGCAAATTGAATCAGAGCACCCATAGCTCGCGTTGCCAGACGAGGGTAGGCTTGTGTCAACGAACACCAGAACTCAAGACTCTTCTTTTTTTTTTTTCAGCTAATGATGCCAAACGGCATCATGCAATATCGCTAAATTGTTATAAATTATTCTGACCTTCACGGATCCCCTGAAGCCCATCCATGGACCCCCAAGGGGTCCATGGACCCCAGGTTAAGAACCCCTGCTCTAGAGGCTGTGGCCACAACCCCCCCTGCTTGTAGAGGGTGTGACCACAACCTCCCTACTTGTAGAGGTAGTGGCCGCATCATCATCAGTTGTTGTGTTTCCAGGGTGGGGTCATATTAACTGCGTTGAAGTTCCTCCGACTCAGCCTGTGAACAACGTTTCTTTTTTTTCCTTAAGGTTTCTTCCTGATAATTTCCATCTTTCTATCCATCTATTGCCAGACCCCTTAATCCCGTAAGGGGTGGCCACAAACAGATCGCCTCCATGTCACCCTGTTCCCGCCATTTCATTGCCCTGCCCCCATCTCACACCCCCTCTCATATACCTCTCCACTCCATCCCCCATCTCATCCTTGGCCTTCCCCTCCCTCTCCCCTCCACTCTCCCAAACTCATCCACCAAGCCTTGCAGCTCCTCTTCGTCTTCACTTAACAACTCAGTATCATCTGCAAACAACAGTACAGGGAGTCTCCAAACACTGCCCTGTCTCACTAGGGGCCACTCCAACATTCACTGCCCTACCTTGTATCTCTTTTATTACCTCATCCATATACAGATTGAACAACCATGGATACATGACACATCCTTGTTTCAGTCCAACCTTCAAACAAAAATTTCACTCAGTTCGCTATCCACACGCACTGTAGCCTTATCACCCTCATACATACTCTTCACGGCCTACAACAGGTTCCCATTTACTCTATTTCTTTCTTAATACTTTCCACAATCGATGTCTATCTACCCTGTCATATGCTTTCTCTGAATCCATGGAGGCCTCATACAGTGATACTGTGTAACCATTTAACAAAAGGACGTACGTATACAGGGTATTCACTCTTCAGTGTTTATGATTACTCATCTTGTAAACAGGACTGTCTGTAATAGCGCTGGAAAAAGAATGTTGAAGAATCGCACACAACCTGGACATTTCACACAGATGTGGGTGATTTTGATGTTAATCTTGTTGCCACACTTCTTGCAGCGGGTCTCTAGACGTACCATGATGAAAGGGAACCCCCAGAGTTTATCGGTGGCTTTCTAAATCCTGAGAGCCTAAGTTGTCACTTGTAAGCTTCGTAGGTCCTTTCGAGATGTGCTCAGATTTTTACAGACGCACACACTTTCACAAAGGGAGATTACTGTTCTTGTTCTTAGCCATTTAATTTGGTTTAATTATTTTTCCAATCATGGTAGTATTAGTGGTCGTTAATTCAGCTGTAATAATGATTTTGACTATAGTAATAGGAAGAAAACAAATGAGAGAGAGAGAGAGAGAGAGAGAGAGAGAGAGACAGAGAGACAGACAGACAGACAGACAGACAGAGACAGACGACAGACAGACAGACAGACAGACAGAGACAGACGACAGACAGACAGACAGACAGACAGGCAGACAGACTCACAGATAGACAGATAGACAGTAATTATTTTTCCAATTGTGATAAATAATAATGCTGTAAAATCCTAGCTGAAGGGTGATTTTGACTGTAGAAATCAGAGAATAGGAAAAAAAATGAAGAGAAAAGAGAGGGAGGCGAGTCATGTGTTTCTTGATATTTTTCACTCTCTGTCATTATAGGAGTGTCTGAGATTTATTTATTTTCGACAGGTGACAGCCAATGAAAAGTGGTCACGATCTGATAACCTGGGGTCATTAGTGAGGGTGGGTGGGTCAGAGAATGAGAAAAACAGACAGATGGAGACAAAGACAGTAATTAATTTTCTAATCATTGTAATAATAGTACCATTAAATTCTAGTTGTAACATTCGGAAACACAGAGTGACCCACACAAGATACCCATGATATTTTGCTCTAAATGTGCAGACCCACTGTACCTGAGTGATGCTATAGGAAAAACATTATTAATAAATGTCTTCAAATGTTTCGCTTTTTTTTTTTTTTTTTGTCCTCCATATGAAAAGATGCTTCTTTAATCCGGTAATACTGGTGGTGGTGTTAACTGTAGTTAATGTAGAGAATAAGAAATTAGAAAACAGAATGAAGAGAGAGAGAGAGAGAGAGAGAGAGAGAGAGAGAGAGAGAGAGAGAGAGAGAGAGAGAGTCTTTCGCCTGGTGAAAGTTGGTCAAGGTCACTCACTTTGATCAGTTTCCCAGCACCCAACATAGAAGGCAGAAGTCTGCCCCTCTCGTGATTAAACTCTTCAGCCCTGCATAGATTTGGACAGGAGGTATGGGACCTAATAATGGGGATGGGCAGTACAACCCCTGCCCAGGACTATGCATGCGTGGTCCTGAGCATCGGTTTGAAGTAGGGGATGCTTGAGGGCATACCCAGTACTACGCAGTGGGAGGAGGGGAAGCCCAGTATAACCCCTGTCCAGGACTATGCATGCATAGTCCTGGGCAGGGATTGAACTAGGGGTTCGCCTGAGGGCATGTCCAGGACTATGCACTGGGGGGGAGGGGATGCCAATTGCAAAGTGGCCAGGACTACACACGCGTAGTCCTGGGCACTTTTATACTACTATAATTTAACATTTTGTCCTTTAATAATCTGCAATGATCTGCCTTAGGTAAAGTCATAGGAAGTGAGGAATGTGTGCAGCAGCACAAACTATTGACTTGTGATATGGTGCTTAAAGGACGAGTGATGAAAAAGAGGACTTATGTACCTAGGAGGAAAATATGGAAGCTGGAAAACCAAGTAGTAAGGGACGCCTTCTATAGCGACATGAGGAGAGTGGTGGCTGAACAGAAAGCCGTAAGCAGAGGCGTTAATGAACAGTACAGAGCCCTCAAGAACAACCTCTTGAGAGTTACTGATAAGATATGCGTTGGACAAGAGGCCCTCCAAGACATGAAGTAACTTGGTGGTGGGATGAGGGTGTAGAAGCTGCAGTTAAGGAGAAAAGAAGGCTTTTCCGGGAATGGAGGAAGGGGTGGTAACAAGGAGGAATACTTGGCTGCCAAGCTTAGGGCTAGAGGAGAGGTATACAGGGTGAAGTCTGAGTCACAGAGACTTTTACTTGATAACCTAAAACATAGGGAAAGGAAAAATATGATATTTAGGGTGGCAAATCAGATGAAGAAGAATAATCGGGATATTATAGGTGAGCAGTGTGTGAAGAATGATGAAGGAAAGGTAGTGGTGAACAGTGGGGATATTAAAGATGCATGGAGAGAGCATTATAGCCGGTTGTTGAATGAGGAGTTTAACTGGGACAGGGAAGGTCTGGAGCCAGCAGATCAAGTGTTTGGCCCTTGGCCTTTCATTGACGCTGCTACTGTGAGTGAGGCAATAGGCAGGATGCAGGTGGGGAAGGCAACAGGTGTGTCTAGGTTGACTGCCGAAATGTTGAAGGCCTCAAGATACTTGATACTTGATACATTTATTTGGCTTAACATAATATAAGATACAGTATACACATATACAATTTGCAAGCCACAGACCATTGAGCCGATGCTCTTTTTTGGACCTGATGATGTTTTCATATTTTGTTTGTCTTCGTGGATTTGAATGGACATGGAAGAAAAAAGGTTATACTTAATTCAAATATGGAAATCTGTACTGATAGCAATATAAGAAATAATAAAAGTGTACATAAGTTATAAGAGAAATAGCAATGATAACAGTAATAATAGAAAAATATTAACAGCAATAATAACTAATAATGTTAGTGCTTTGCCTACAACAGTAGTCTCAAGTGATAATAGCATATGAAATCTTAGATATAGAATAGGAAATTTAAAATAGTAGTATAATAACAGTGACAGTGATAATAATAATGATAATTTTTAACAGTAATGGTAATAGTTGTAGTATCAATAGCAATAGCAGTGGTAATAATAACAATAATAATAATGATAATAATAATAATAATAATAATAATAATAATAATAAACAATAATAATTACAGTACTTATATGTTCTGAAGACACTATAATTACCAATATCTCCATCATTGCCCATACCATTAACATTACCCCGCGATAAATATATTCCCAGTTCAACAACATACCTGAACACATCTTTTTACGTGTTGTGCGTGTGATGTTACATGCAGTACGTATGCAATCCCTGTTTCCTACCTACGCCAACACACGCCCACAACTACACAATTAATACACACACTGTCCATATATACTTTAGCAGAAGTTAGATTGTAATTTAATTATATTTTCTGAATAATTCTGCTTTAATTTTGTAACTGAAGGAGTTAAGTGACATAGTATTCTTGACGTCCCCTTGCAGTTGGTTCCACACCTTTGCTCCCCTAAAGGTGACACTTGTTGTGCGTGTGATGTTCTATACAGTGGGAGTCTGAGGTCATTAGTTCTTCTGGTGTCAATAGTATGAGATATGTATCTGAAACCACAATCAACTTGGTGAATAAACACAGCTTTGAACACGAACAAGGAGGTCTGAAGGTGGATGATGTCATTAAATTTAAATATTTTATTCTTACTGAAGAGGGGATTAGTATGGTCGTATCTTTGTTTGTGGAACATGATACGAATTATTTTTTTCTGTGCTATGAATATGTTATCCAAGTATGTTTTGTGTGTCCCTCCCCATATTGCTGAACAGTATAATAAATGTGGATAAGCAATTGATAGATATATTTGTCTTAAACAGTCGGAATTTAAGAAGTGTCTTATCCTATATAACACACAAGATATTTTAGAATTTTTAATTCGTAAATCATATAAATGGGAATGCCAATTTAATTTACTGTCAAAAATAATTCCCAAAAACCTTGTTTCATCTTTGATTTATTACGTGATTATTAATTTTAATTTCAATGTCAGGAGGTAGCATCATATTTGAATGTGATACCATAAAGTGTGTTTTAGAAATATTTAGTGTATATTTATTACTCTTCAACCAGTTTGACACATGAACTAATTCTCTGTTTGCTATATCTCTCAGTTCAAAGATGTCTTGGCCCTGTATAAAGATAGTAGTGTCATCAGCAAAAAGTAAGAAATTTAGCTTATTACTACTACGGGTTATATCATTTATATAAACTAAAAACAGTACTGGACCTAAAATAGAGCCCTGTGGTACACCATAGCTATAAACTATATACTGTTTTCTCTTACTTAGATAGCTCTGAAACCATTTGAATGCCGGGCCACGGATCCCATACACAAAAAACTTTTGTAGTAAAATAAAGTGGGGGATGGTATCGAAAGCTTTTGTCAAGTCACAGAAATCAGTCAACTGATACATTTTACTATCTAAGGCAGTGTAGATACATTGGCTACGTTGGTGTAGTGCCAGTTCTGTGGAGCGTTTAGGGCGGAATCCATACTGAGACTCTGTTAACAAGGAATGTTGATTAAGATGGTCAAAAAGTCATTTTACGACAACTTTTTCAAAGATTTTACTGAAACTTGGTAAAATTGATATTGGTCTGTAATTGGTGTGCATACTTGCGTCACCTTTTTTATAGATTGGTACTACTTTTGCAATCTGTAAGTGCTTTGGAAAGGAACCCTCTTTAAAGGACTTGTTTATAATATACTTAAGGAAAGGGGAAATTTCGTCACGACACTCCTTTATTCTTTTTATATTAATATCGTCATGACCTGGTGACGTTACACTAAGTTCATGAATTATTGAGTTAATTTCTGTGGTTGTTGTTGGTCGTAAAAAAAAAAAAAAATTGAAAAGTTAGTGGGCTGTGGAAGAAAACTTTTGTATGAAACAGGAATTGGTCTTACTTGTGCTAGGGCGTTTGCCACATTACAAAAATATTCATTAAATCCCTCTGCTATGTCCTCACTGTTTGACGTTGTCCTGTCATGTAGTGCAATGGAAGGTGGAGATGTAAGATTTTTATTTCTACCCATGAGGCTCTTGATAGTTTCCCAAGTTTTCTTAGGATTACCTGCTTCTTCCTTAAGTTTTGATGTGTAGTATTTTTCTCAAGAGATATACGGATGAGGTTAGTCACTGACCTGATAAATATGGTTATACAGTATATGAGTGTGTTGTCCCAGATAATTGGTTGAAGAGTGTAATTGTAAATGTGTATAAAGGGAAGGGTGATGCCCTGGAAAGAGGAAATTATAGAGGTATAAAGCTTTTAGATCAGATAATGAAGGTAATGGAGAGAGTTCTAGAAGGTATGATTAGAGAAAGAGTGAATATTGATGAGATGCAGTTTGGGTTTATGCCAGGCAGGGGGACCACTGATGCCATATTCATTGTTTGACAGTTTCAGGAAGAATATATTGGGAAGAAAAGTGATCTGTATTTTGTTTTTGTTGATTTGGAAAAGACCTTTGATAGAGTCCCTAGAGAGGTGGTGAAGTGGGCAATGAGAAAGCTTGGCTTGGAGGAGTGGGTGGTTAGGGTGGTATGGCTATGTATGTGGGTGCTCGCACCCAGGTATGAGTGAATGGGGATTTGAGTGATGAGTTTTCTGTGAATGTTGGTGTGCATCAGGGGTCAGTTTTGAGTCCCATGTTGTTTATCATGGTACTTGAAGCCCTCTCACGTGACTTCAGAAACGGACTCCCGAGGGAGAAGTTGTATGCTGATGATTTGGTGTTGATTGCAGAGAACGAAAGGGAGGCGGAGGAAAGATTTAGGAAGTGGAGAGATGGTATGGGGCACAAGGGCTTAAGGGTAAATGCAGATAAAACAAAAGTGATGATATCTAGGGTTGGTGGCAGTACTGTCAAAGACTAGGGAGAGTGGCCATGTGCAGTTTGCTACAAGGGCGTGGGAAATAATTCCATCTTGTGCAGTGTTTGTGATTAATGGGTGCACAAGAGATGTGGTGACATCGGAGGTAGACTGCGAGATAATGCTGATTTTGTGTGTGCGACGTGGCGGGGAGAGCAGGTGGAGATTGTCAGACACAAAAGGATTGAACTTGCTGGTGTGTTTCTTGAGTGTGTGGAAGAGTTTTTTTTTATTTGGGAGACATGTTGCGTGCTAGGGGTGGGGCTGGAGCTCTAGCTTTGTGGCTTGGTTGAGAAGTGGTTGGAAGAAGTTCAGGGAGCTGTTGCCTCTCCTGACATTGAGAGGACTCTCTCTACGTGCTAAGGGGTCTTTGTATGCAGCATGTGGCATGTGTTAGGAGTGTAATGCTATATGGTCGTGAGACGTGGGCAGTAAAGGAGGAGGATATTCGCAGGCTCAGACGTACAGAAATGACAGTGATTAGGTGGATGTGCAGTGCGTCCCTGCATGCAAGGCCTGGGGGGGCTGGATTTACGATGGAAGAGTTGAGAGGTAGGATGGGACTGGAGTGTATCGGTGTTGTGATGGGGAGAAGGTAGATTGAGGTGGTTTGGGCATGTGGAGAGGATGGAGGATGATAATTGGGTGCAGAAGGTGAGAAGTGTTAATATTGGGGGTGGGGTAGTGATGGGTAGACCGAGGAAGACGTGGGACGAGGTCATTAAGTGTTACCTCAAGGTTACGGGACTGAACAGAGAGGCTGCAATAGATCGTGCAGCATGGAGAGCCGCCATTAGGTGACCAAGGCCGAAGCATGCAAGCTTGTTGGAACCTTCAAAAACGAAAACGAAACGAAAACGACGAATTTCATACACCAACATGTTGTGTACAATGTTTGTAATAAATTGGTGTGATAATTACATTTAGTCATAGTAAAAATGCACCCATATTGTTTGCGTCGAGTCTGATACCGATATCGTCCCCATATCAGATAAAATGGCTGAGCACCGTCAGAATTCCCCCACCGTAATACCAGACGGTAGACGGATTAATGGAACGTGGGAGGCTGGTATGACTGTACGGGAAATTCCACGTGAAACTGGTCTACACACGTCCACCGTTTAAAAGTGAATCACATGGTGGCACCAGGAAGGGTGATAAAGGAAAAGGCCTGGTAGTGAACAACCAAAGGTAACAACACGAGAATAGGACGAGGCTGTCATTGAGACAGCACGACATCGCCCACTGACACCAGTAGCACAGATAAGGCGCAACCTCCGCTTGACCTGCAGTGATTCCAGAGCAAGACGACACCTGCACAAAGCAGACATTTCTTGTTATGTCCCAGCTGTGAAAGGAGAGTTGTTCCCTGCAAATAAAGAGGCTTGGCTGGGTTTTGCCCTTCAGTACTGTATAGAAAGCGATGATTTTGGGAAAAACGTGATCTTTACTTTTGAGAGGTGTTTTTCGTCTGTTAAGGCAGAGGCAAGGGTGTGCTGGAGGCCAAATAAATACTGGATACATGGAACAGCACATAGTGCAGAAAGCACAAAGCGGTTGTGTAACCACAACCCTTTGGGGGTGGATGAATGCATCTGGTCCAAATGAGTTAACAGAGATTGTGGACGGATTAACTGGTGGGGAGTATGTCCGTATACTAGAGAAGGTTCAGCTACCCACCGTGCGAGTGGTGGCCATTCTTGCTCCTCAGACAAACACTGTTGTCCATGATGTAAGTCCAGTCTATATGAGTCAGTGTGTGAGAGTGTAGGTCCAAACACATTCTGGGATCAACTTCCTGGATTGGCCTCCAAAGGGATGTGAATTAAGCCCGATTAAGCATATAAGGGCTATTATGGTGGGGGACTGGGATGTTGGACAGGAGCGTACTACTGTTGCTGCTGTTTACCGTGTGCAGAAAGTGTGCGAGAGCGTCTGCTGCCTCCCAGATGTTTGTCCCAGCCTTGTAAAATCCATGAGAAAGAGGTTAAATGATATCATCGATGCTGGGGGAGGGTGGACATCTTACTAAGCCTGTATATAATGATATGGTATATTTTTACACACAATTTGTTTTCCTTATTAGTGTCTACTGTTATATTAAACTGCTGCTGTCACATGTGTTCTTATAACACTCATGATGTAACCCATAACATGAACAGATTAATATATCTCACATATTGATTGTAACTAGTCCTATATGTATTAAGTGTCTAAATTTATAGTACGACTGAATGAATGCTAACCTGCAAAATGCCATTGGTGAAGATGTCAAACATATTAATATGTTACATACCACGTTACAATAAAAGAAAGAAAACAAGGTGCTGATATCAAAGTGGATTTAATCTAACTGATCACGATTACAAGCAACTAAACTTTTTCCATACAGTAAATCATGTAAGTGTCCATAATACGGTAACTAACCCGCGAAATACGTTTCTAGTATTTGGATAGGTTAACGTAAAGACTACAATCAGTTTCTGCTGGTCACATCTGATCACAAGTATCCATATATTTACAACCATTAACTGATTCATTCACTGTGTAAGCGTGAATTTAAATATTATTTTCCTTTTGTCACAGTTACTGTGTCTTCTCTTCCTACCTTTCCTCCACCCATAACCTTATGACCAATTGTCAAACTACCTAGTAAGCCCCCCCCTCTTTCTCTCTCTCTCTCTCTCTCTCTCTCACACACACACACACACACACACACACACACACACAGAGGGATTCAATCTAGGCGGACGTGCGTCACCGGCGCTCAGTACCAAATCATCACGGCCAGTGGCATTACCTAAATTTGTATCTTTGTATGAGTCAAGCTCAGTACCAGGTTAGACTAAATGATTGTTCATTATTAAAAGGAAAAAAATAATAAGTTTAAACAAGACTTGTTCAAACAGGAACTAGAACCAAGACGAAAGAATACGCTGAGTCATCTATGAGGTTTGTTTAGACTACAACAACACGGAGATTGTAAGTACATGCTTTGCACTATAAGTATTGCAAAATGGATACATACTTTAGTAAAGCAAATTTGGAAAAGAAAAGGGATAAAGGTAAAAAGCAAAATGATGATTTCTACCAAGAACTGGTTGAAGTAGAGACTCACAATAGACTGGTCGAACGTGTAAACAAACTAGAAATGGCTTTCAAAAATGAAATTGATGAAATAAAGAAGCAGATGCACTTGCAAAAGGAAGAAATAGAAAAACTAGGAGGGGAGGCCAATAAGAAAGACACAACCATCAGTGAACTAACAGTGGAATTGAGTACACTTAGGAAGAAAATGAGTGAAATGGCAAGTACAGTAGTCAATCACGAGAGTGTTATGGAAGAGTTCAAAAATGACACAGAGACAATTAGGCAAGTTAGCAGTCTTATTGACCAGAGCAGTGATGTAGAGGAGAAGATAACACAAGTGAATGAAGCTGTGCAAAGCTACAAAAATGATGTAGAAACCACGTATGCTGAAATGGTGAAAGTAAAGAAAGACTTAGAAACAAGGGTGGAGGGAAAAAGCATCAAAAAGGAGGTGAAAAGAATAATCCAAAACAATCCAAAGTTAGTCAGAGATTCAGTAGAGATAAACAAATCAATAGTAATCACTGGTATAGAAGAGGAAGAAGTTAAAAACAAGATCACAAGAGACAAAAAGGAGATGACAAATGTAATGAACTTACTGAAAGAAGTATCAGAGGAAATCTGTAGTAAAGACATAGAGGAACACAAAAGGTTAGGGAAATACGAGAAAAGCAAGACAAGACCTCTAAAGGTGACTTTCCAGAGTGTAAACACTGTGGAAGAGATACTAAAAAAATGCAAAGAATCTTATGGAAAAAGAGGAGTTCAAAAATGTATGGATAAAAAGATGCCTAACACAAGAGGAACAGGAATTACTGAAAGAGAAAAGGGAGGAAGCAAAAACAAAAAATGAGGGAAGATCAGAAGAGGAGAAGAAGAAATTTTTTTTACAAAGTAATAGGATTGCAGGTACGAAAGTGGTACACAAACAGGATGGAAGAAAAAGGAGGAAGGTAGTAGAACCATGTCATGACAAGTATATAAACAAGATGATAAAGTTGATGTACTCAAATGTGGATGGAATGGTATCTAAATTACTAGAGATGAATGATTATGTCAGAGAAAATGAACCACAAATAATATGCCTAACTGAAACAAAATTAACACCAAGGATATCCAATGACATACTAAACTTAGAGGAATACAATATATGGAGAAGAGACAGAAATTTAAAAAAAGGAGGAGGAATTAAAATATTAACTAAGAAAAATTTAAAAGTCAAGGAAATAAAACTAGATATACCATCACAAGTAGAACTGATTGCAGTAGAGATCGACACATCTGAAGGTAAAGTAATTGTAGCCAATTTGTACATGCCACCCAGATCAAACACATGGGAAAGAGACGAATATGAGGACCTGGCAGAGAGTACAATTCAGAGTATAAGATCATTGCTACATAAAATGGAAGAGAAATCGGAAAAAATTATACTAACTGGGGACTTTAATACAAATATAAATTGGAATACTCTAGATATAAAGAGCCAAGAAAGCTGTTGGGACCAAAAGCTCCTGGATCTCGTACAAGAGTTTTTCTTAACGCAACATGTGAGGGAAACCACCAGAAAAAGAGGAATTGATGTACCTTCAGTGCTAGATCTAATATTTACTAGGCAAGAAAATGATATTGACAGTTTAATATATCACCTTCCACTCGGCAAAAGCGATCATGCAGTACTAAATTATAACTTCAGGATAGCATATGACATAGTAAACAGCAATGACAGTTACAAAAAGAGCCTAAACTATAAAAGGGGAAATTATCAAGACCTAAAGAAGTATTTCTTAGAAGTTGATTGGGAAAATGAGCTTAGAGGACAAGATTTAAATGCTGTATATAAAAAATTTTGTGAATTTTATGAAATAGGAGTCCAGAAGTACATCCCACAGCACAAAGAAGCAGATAAGAAAATACAGAAATGGTTCAGTACAGAATGTAAAAAATCAAAAGAAAGAAGAGATTTGTTGTGGAATAGATACATAAGACACAATAGTGAAAGGGTGTATAATAATTACAAACAGGCAAGAAACGACTATACAAGAATAAGGAGGGAAGCCCAAAAACAGTTTGAGGAGGATATAATAAGTAAAAGTAGTTGATCAACCAAAGCTGTTTTACAGCTATATCAGAAGCAAAACCAAAGTAAAAGATATAATACAATCCATTACGGACGAGGGATTCACTTATACACAAGAGAAAGATATTTGTGAAGCACTAAATAAGAATTTCCAATTAGTTTTTACAGAAAAAAATTTTGAGAGGGACTATGTGGAACACGCATGTCCACACATACTACCAGATATACAAATAGCAGAAAAAGTAATACAGGAGGAGTTAAGTAGATTAGACAGAGGAAAAGCAAGTGGTCCTGATGAAATTTCATGTTGGGTATTACGAGAATGTGCAAAGGAGTTAAGTAAACCATTATTTATAATTTTCAAGAAATCCTTGAGTCAAGGTAAACTACCTGATATTTGGAAAAAAAGCAAATATTGTCCCCTTATTCAAGAAAGGAAATAGACAAAATCCACTCAACTACCGACCAGTATCACTGACCAGTGTTGTAAGCAAGGTATTAGAAAAACTTATAAGAAAAGCTTGGGTAAATCATCTAGAAGAACACAGTATGATAACAGAAAGACAGTTTGGTTTCAGAAAAGGAAAATCATGTGTTACTAATCTGTTGAGCTACTATGACAGAGTAACAAACACAATACAGGAAAGGGAAGGATGGGTGGACAGTATCTATTTAGATTTCAAGAAAGCTTTTGACACAGTACCACACCAAAGACTTTTATGGAAACTGTACCATCAAGGAGGAATTTGAGGCAAACTGTTTTGTTGGATGCAAGACTTTCTCATAAAAAGAGAAATGAGGACAGTACTAAGAGGAAACTACTCATCATGGAAAGAAGTGACTAGTGGAGTACCACAGGGTTCAGTGGTGGCACCAATCATGTTTTTAATGTATATAAATGATATAAACAGTAACACTGGAAATGAGAGCTATCTGAATATGTTTGCAGATGATGCAAAAATACAAAGGAGAATTACTAACACAGACTCTTGCAAAGAGCTACAAGAAGAATTAAATAAACTTCATGAATGGAGTAGTACATGGCAAATGGAATTCAATGTGGACAAGTGTCATGTAATCAAGTTTGGTAAAAGTGGAAAAAGACCTGATTGGGATTATAAGTTAGGAAATAAAACCCTATACACATCAGAAAGAGAGAAAGACCTAGGTGTGATTATCAATAACAGACTATCTCCGGCTGACCACATCAGCGAGAAGGTACAGAACATGTATACACTGCTTGCAAATATGAGAATAGCATTCACATACATAAATGAAGACATGCTAAGAAGGATAATAACATCATTCATTAGACCAACCCTGGAATATGCATCAGTAGTCTGGAGTCCTCATCTCAAAAAGCATATAGACAAGATTGAAAAAGTTCAAAGGGCCGCTACAAGATGGATACCAAGCTTAAGGGACCTAAGCTACGAAGAAAGACTAAATAAACTGAATCTACCAACTTTACAGGATAGAAGGAAAAGAGGTGACATGATAATGCTATATAAGTGCATATCAGGAAAGGAGAAAATAGACATAAATGATTACTTAACATATGGAGAAGCATCAGCAAGAGGACACTGCAAAAAACTGCATAAGAAGAGAGGTGATAAAGACGTAAGGAAATTCAGTTTCCCAAACAGAGCAATTGATCAATGGAATGCACTACCGAATGAAATAGTGTGTGCCAAAACAATTCACAAATTTAAGGATATGTACGATAAATATGGTTTAAGACACGGGACAGTACGAGCTTGACTCATTCCTGTAAAGATACAATTAGGTAAGAACAATTAGGTAAGAACACACAAAATTCCTGTCATTCCTTGTAAAATGGGTAACGAGACGTGATACTGACTTCCTTATCATATCACCGGTACGACGAGGTTGCAGCCTTATCAATGGCTTTTCTAATTATTTTTTGGTTTGATTAGCAATTTTTTTTATCTGTTGCCCAACGAAGGCACAACGTTGCTGAATCATTTCTCGGTGAACTCGCTGTGATGCTGCCAATATGGCTGGATGACTAAGAGTACCCTAAGAAAAAAACATGCCTCCCAGCAGTGCTGGGAGTAGCAGTGCTACATGTAATGGTGGTAGATACCTGTGCTACTTTTTAAAAAGTAGCGAGTAGTTCTAGTGCACTATTTTTGTCAAGACGACTGAAACGATAGTGATGCTACTTTTCTGAGGCGTTCTAAATGCAACTCACTGCTTTTAGTCGTGTTTGTATCAGACGAGAATTAGACACATCTGAGTGTGGTATGCGCCAGATATCAGTGGAGCACGCTAAAAGGTAGCAAATTTTATGAATAATCTTCCTGGTAATGAGGTAAAAATTCTTGGTATTAACCATCAGTTTCCTAACAAATATATAAGTGGTTGAAGTCTTCATAATCTGTTTATTTGGGGTCATGCAATATATGTCTTGCGGATAATTTATTACGATTACTGTAAGTGATAGCATTTTCCATAATATAAGGATGTATTAGATGTCAGGTTTCAGACATTTGTAGATACAGATGAAGATGTGGATATCAAATATTCACATTTTGCAAATGTGGATATCCGGCTTTCACATCCTCGAGGACATGGATTGACATGAGTAGTCTCCATTAAAAGGAATTGTTTGGTTCCACAGTAGTCCATTTGATTAACCTGTGCACATTAGATGTATGGGACAAGCAGACTATAGAAGGAATGAAAGTAGGGTGTGTTTGATTCATGGCTGCTGATTTGTCATTGAAGTAAATGCAGGCATATATTGTAGTGCAACATATGGACGTAGGTGTACACCGTGGTTGGTTATTATAGTGCAACATGCGGACATAGGTGTACACCGTGGGTGGATGCAGTGCAACATCCGGACGTGGTGTACACCGTAGGTGAATAATTTACTTCAAATGTCACTCATCGTTTAAAAAAAGAATTATAATCACCTTATATTTTCTTTGATACCATAACAGAAATCTTTTAAAGCTAATTTTGCCCTCTTCTGCTTCGGAAATTATTCCATATTTACACTGGCTGCTTATATTGCAGGCCATTTAGAAACAAATATATGCGTATTAAAATAAGACAAGCTGTAGATTTACATCATCGGCAGCCAATCAGCAGCCGCGAATCAAACACACCCTACTCGTCCCATACATCTCAGCTGCACAGGTCAATCAAATAGGGCATAGGAAACTTTTGTATGAGTGGTAGGATGTTGGTGAAGAGTATGTATAGAGAACGAAATTGTATAATATTATGATGTTCCTTAGTTGGGGCTAATTTTAGTCTTGTTAGCGTGCACAAATTGCCTTGTCTGGCAGTTTACTTTGGGAAAGGAAACAGGAACCCTGGGAAAATCAGACTATTTCATCCACGTGATGTGTGTCTAAGGGACACTTGTGTAGTGTGGTACACAAAAAGCCAGTTTAGGGAGGAAATTGCTTGCGTAATGGTTGTACTTCATCCCCCCCCATGTTGTTTTTGTAAGAACATTCTCCTATGTTTACTTATCTCCTGGACCAAGGTCATTTTGAATTATTTGTGTGAATGCCTCAGTAGTGACTGTCTACATATTCTCAATCATTGCATTCCAAAGTGTCATCGCACATGGGGAAAAATAAATTTGGGTGAAAAATGATCAGGTGCACAGCGTTAAATAAATGACAGTTATTTTTTTTTTTTAATCTTTACACCATAATATCCCATGTTTTTATGCATTTTAGCCATGATGTTATGTATTACATTGATTCATTTTTTTTATTGAACGATGACACTCGAAGCTAACATGTTACCAATGTGTTCCTATATTTTTTGTGATATTTACCCATATTCCTAAAAAGGAAATATCATAGAGAGTTTAAAAGTTTCATCATAAGGACCCTCGAGGAGAGGGTACTGCGCTTTCCTGAAGGGACAGACGCTTTCACTCAGTTTGGTCTCTCTGATGGGCGACACTGTATCTTTCCAGCCTGGGGCTTTCCCTTCTCCTTTCGCACTGAGTTGGCTTCTAAACCCTAAAGGACTTTCGGTAGTATTAAACAGATATTAGTAATATACTGAAGATGGAATCTACCTGAAAATCATGAGATATGGGAAGAGGTATAGAACAGCTGGGCCAGCATTTTGTCATCCTAGAGTAAAATTGTCTTGCCTGTTACACCAATCTGATACTAAAAATTGTTTTTAAAATTATGAAATATAGTTGATGAGTTCTTATCACATGCAGTATCACTCTAAAGAACAAAGGTGAGCGTGGTCAAAGGGCAGCTGAATTATCTTATTCCCTTGGAATACTGATATGAAAATTTTTATTTTTCACATTTAAGTAAAGTAATTTCACTTTAGTAATCAGCTTGATACTACCTGAATGTTCCAACACTTTAAGAGGGATGAGTCTGGTAGTGGACTTCAATTAAGTTTTTGCATCGTACTTTCTACACCACTTCTTCATTAATTAGCAACGCAGTCCGTTGTTGACCTATTCCTGTTTTTCGACATTCATGTTGGAGAGACGTTATTTTACGTATAGCTAATGTGAGCAGACAGTAGAAGGAGTGAAAGTAGTAAAGGATTATTCAAAAGTTATAAATGGAAAAAGAAAATGCAAAGTTGGAACAAAGGTAGGAGGATTGTACGGCACTAGGAAGGAGGGTTGATATCTGAATATGAAGAAACAGATGTTGTTGAAAAAGAGGAAGCAGAAAAAGAAAGTGAAAATAATAAGAGCAATCATCGTCATAAAATCCCGCGTTGTGCCGGCGTAACCCTCATAAAATATCCACTTAAGCCATCCTTATCATGTCATTGCAGATCATCTTAACCCTCTGGAGGCCAATGATACTCAGACCTGGATCATTTTAAATTGTTTTTCAGAAGGGAACCCTAAGGTAGAGACCTATGAGCCTCGAGAAAATGAGCCAATGGGCGAAGGATGGTACACGATGTCCCCTCCCCCACTATAGTAGATCCGATGTGCAGCACCCCATGGCTGTGGGGGGTTGACACAATTTAGGTCCAGTCTGGCCCAATTAGTTTTATTAAGGTCAAAAAATTTCTAGTCAGGTCCTTCATGTATTCAATTTCCTTCAAATAAGTTCAGGGTCATTCAGGTCCAAGTAAACTATGCAGTACCTTCTCAAATGCTCCATTTCAGCATTCAAGGAATTGCTAAGTATATAAAAAATAATAAAGTGACGTTCGCACAAACATTTTTGGTTAGTCAAATCAGTTGTGCCATGTAACTTAGCGACCTCATTTAAACCTAACCCATTATTGCTACCTAATCTGACCTAACTAAACCAAACCAAGCCACCTAACCTAGCTCCTTACCTGACTTAACCTAATAAAAACCTATCCTATATACCTATCCTAATCTATCACCTACCCTAGTGACCTAGTCCAACAACCAGTAACCGAGTAGAACCAAACCTAAAACTTAAAGAAACAAGACCTAACCCACCACCTAACCCACCCTAACCTCACCAAACCTAATCACATAAACTAGTCCTGTCTAACTGTATAACCATCTAACTTGAAAATAATGAACCACCTATTCTTCTAAACTATCAAATTTAGCCACCTGAAGTACCATAATCTTACTTTAACCTGTCTTATAACCTAGCCAATTACCCTAACCAAGCCACCTAAATTAGCCAAATGAGATTTGCTTAAGACCTTACCTAGCTTTACCTGACAACTCAGTCATTCAGACCTAACCACACTTTAAAAACTTAGCTTATGCAGAATTAGAAGAGACCTCCGACAGCACTGTGTATATCAACATTTATAGCACGTGTTTTTTTTTTGTTTTTTTCGAGACATGTACAGCAGATGAACAATTGCAAAGATAAGATCTGCAATAAAATCTGGTCACTTGCAACTAATATAGATTCAGCGATAAGGTCATTCTAAATTTTCTTGGTTCAGACAATATCTAATCCACCAGTACACGGCAAAACCCAACCTGTTGACCACCGATACTAGCCTACTGCGGGCAACAATCCATTACTAACCCCTTCACAGTGGTGACGTGATCATGCTATTTGCAAATGGTTTTGCATAACTGAGGGAATATCTGCCGTATGGAAGGGTTGTTTTAAGATGTCTAGCCACTACCTTTATTTCGAAAAATCTCTCAGCTAAAGAAAAGTGGTTGGTGGTTGGAATAAGAGAGAGAGAGAGAGAGAGAGAGAGAGAGAGAGACAGACAGACAGACAGACAGACAGACAGAGAGAGAGAGAGAGAGAGGAGAATGTCCTAGGTTGAACGGACTAAGAACGCACACAAAGCATCCAAAACTAAAACTAAAACTATTGTTGATGATGAACACGACGTACAAACAAGCACAACAAAATCATAAATGATTTATGTAATGGTACGTGGTAATAAAAGTCATAGAAATTTCTCTGAATCATGAAAACCGTCGATTGCAACGAAACCGTACCTTAGATCCTTGTGTGTAATACCAATACACCAGCCCTGTACGAGACAGACCTAGCATGTATTCAGTATGGACGGCGGGTGTTAGTGCCGAAGTGGTGACATGTGGAGGTGTAGGAGGACTACTGGGCCTTGGGATAGGCTACTGCCCCCGAGATATAGGCCCTGAAGCCTTTGCCCAGAGTCGAACAAATTAAAAAAAAAAAAAAAAAACAGGAAATAATTTATACTGAAGAGAAGTAGGCTACATGAAAAACAATAATACAAACTACATAGCTTACTTATGACAAGGTGAAAATGGCTAAACTAAAGCAACTCTCGCTCGATGGGGGTGATCCCATCTGCAACAACCTGTGTACTGATTTTGGAACCCCATTTCACGTTGCCCTGCCCCCGTGCCGTTTTTTATTAATTGCAACACTTATACTATGTAACATGCACACATAAGTTAAATGATATATATATATATATATATATATATATATATATATATATGTAATATATATATATATATATATATATATATATATATATATGTATATACCGTATACTGATTAGATACTACCGGAGCCAGTGACAACGTTTAATTCTGGTACTAGTAGTTTCATAAAATCACACATACGTGTATCAAGTGCAAACTAAATCTTTTTTTTTTTTTTTTTTTACTTGGAGAGAGAGAGAGAGAGACAGACAGACAGACAGACAAAGACAGACAAAGACAGACAGACAGACAGACAGAGATAGAGAAAGACTATTACCGTAATTATAAACAGCTGCATCATCCTCATTCATCAACTGATGGGGATGTTGATTTCACTATAAATGTGGAAGCAAATGCGGATTTCTATTTTTTAATGCTGATGCTCTGTGGATGCAGATGCGGTTGTGGATGCCACATACATCCCTAATGTGTTGTTTATTTATTCTCTAGAAATTTGAGTCTTGTAATGAGGAAACAATTTTTTTTATATAAATTATCACGCACCTTAATGATTTGTTAATGTCAGTGCTTTTTATTTATCTTTTTATTTATGAAATTTGATATACAGGAAATATGTTATCTGCTTTTCAGTAAATTAAGCCGTAACTTGCATCTGGGATGTGCTTTCTGATATAAGCTTAATTAGCAGTGTCTGCATAAAGTTACAGCAGAAATATTATCTGAATAATGTAGGGTATTTGCATTTAAAGTAGCGGTAGCTACTAGAGTAGCTGTTGTATATTACTGTCTAAAAAAAAAAAAAAAAAGCTGCAATGGTAGTGTCACTATTATTTGGTCCATGTAATGGTAATGGTTGTGCCACTACTTTCAACAGGTAATGCGCACAGTACTGCCTAGGATTCCCTTTAATGGGTGGATTATTTCAAGCAGCGCAACAGTGCACTGTGACTGGCTGGCAGTATCCATATAAAGTCCGCAAGAGGGAGGTCAGCACTCAGTGCTCAGCTACTGTTCCAAGCTGTACGAGTCCCGCTTCGTCCTCACCTTGCTCCCACACCTTCACCGTGAGCACTGGGGCACCGTGTTGCCACACAGTTTGTTGCCAGTCATGTGGCACCGTCTTGCCACACAGTTTGTTGCCAGTCATATGGTACCGTGTTGCTATACAGTTTGTTGCCAGTCATGTGGCATCGTTTTGCTACACAGTTTGTTGTCAGTCATGTGGCACCGTGTTGCTACACACTTTCTTGTTAATCACTGGCACCATGTTACACTTTGTTGTCAGCCATGTGGCACTATGTTGCTACACACTTTTCTGTTAATCACTGTCATCATGTTAAACTTTGTTGACAGTCATGCAGCACCGTCTTGCCACACACTTTGGTGTCCGTCATATGGCACTGTGTTGATACACTCTATGCACTCATTTATGAGGCACAGTGTTGCTACTCTCTTTACTCTCAGTCATGTAGCATCCTGCTGCTACACACACTGTTGTCCGTCATGTGACTACCTGTCACTACGAAAATCGCTTGAACTGCCAATATTATCGATTGCTTTCCGTTTGACCAAAGTCGTACAGTACAATATGAAATAAAAAGATGGTTATTACACTGTAATTTCCATGTGACTTTTTAATGGCATGTAAATCTCTCTGAGGCGGCTTTTTCCACTACGTCTTAATGTGACCTTTTCGAAAGTTATATCATATGTGGGTAGTAAAGTATTAGTGTACCTTTTCTTCGTGCACCGTTTCACAGTCGCAATGTTAATCTGACCAAATTCAGAGATCTCCCAATAATTAACCAATGGTAGTGCCTTCAAACATGTCATGCTTGAAGGCACTGCCAGCTGTTAATTAGTGGAACATCTCTGAATTTGGTCAGATTGACTTCGCGACTGTAAGAGGGTGCATGAAGAAAGGGTACGCTAATACTTTACTACCCGCATAAAATATAACTTTTGTACTGTTCATGTTTTATCTGTACAATTTCATGATTCCGTTCGTCACTAAGATAAGTCAGTAGGATGGGCGTTTCCGCGAATAACGAGCGAGCCAGCTATGGTATTTCAATTTTTTTATTGCAAGCTCCACAGTTTTACGGCGTGAGAAAAGTTCATTGAATCATAAAATATAAAACTGAATTAATCGATCGACCAAGCATCTAGACACAAAAATCACTGCTCTACCTATCATTGGTAAATAGGTATTAGTGTCTGAAAAGCGTGACAATAAGGGTCGGACCAGGTCGCTCATTGTAATTTTGCACCCACACACCAACAATAATCTACGCTCGCTTGCTCGTAATAATTTGTGTGTGTGTGTGTGTGTGTGTGTGTGTGTGTGTGTGTGTGTGTGTGTGTGTGTGTGTGTGAACTGACGGGAACACGCAGTCTGGCCAATATGAAGTCTTATAAAAGAATACAGCAGAAGTGGCTACAAAGACGGAGGTATCGGTCATAAAGGAATATGGAGAGGCTAAAAGAGGCAGGAGGGAGGGGAAGAAAGATTGAGTTAACCCCTACACCGCGGGCTTGTTTACCAATAACTTGCGTGTGCCGCGGGGTTATTTGGGCTCCGACAGTCTCTCAAAAAATATTTGCCAAAAATCAGTTATTAGTCCTAGAATAATAAAATTACATATGCTTATGGCACATACCTTCAGCTTTCTCCTGGAATGATTGTTGAGCCTTCGTCGGTTACCGTAGGACTTGTGGAGACCTCTGAAGTAGGGTAACGAAGTCTCCACTTTACACTTCCCGACAACCCGTAATATGATTACCACAGCCAGATACAAACACTATAAACACTATTCTACAATTTTCAAGTAGTTTGGGATCCATACTAAAAAAAAAAACACTGTGAAAGCAATGGAAATTACGAGCGCGTCTGATCGTCGCACTGGCACTAGTTCGCTCATGGTAGCCTGTCATTTATTATTCATAAAACCCCTCACACTTTATATTTCTATTACTATATAACACTTATATATATCTACAGTCTTTATCCATAAGTTTCCTTCAGTAGTATTAGTTTATTGTCACTGTAGGGATTCAATTTCTTTCAGTAAAATACGTAGCATTCACTTTCTCGTCCTGTATACTGGCATTGAGAGTGAATGTCACTTTCATCTTCACTCTCATAACTCATAGCATTCAGACATGCTAGAGTGAAACTTTCACTTTCATTACTCCTAGGGTATATACTCGTAATCTTATAATACTACTCATTTACATTTCTATTTACGTTCTCTATTTTATTTACGTTATTTACATTTCTATTTTATTTACACTGTGTTGTGCACTGTCACTTGAAATAACTTATAAAACTATTTTCCATTGTTCACGTATATTTACATTCATTACTTTCACTTGCTGTTTACACATTATTTACACATTATTTACAATTCCACTTGCACTGTTTTACTCAATAGAAAGATCATAGTCACTCTTTTATCAATTGTCAGCCCTTTACCTCTTTCCACACGAGGTTTAGTAGGGGTAAAGGTCACAGAGCCATTTGCATGGGGGTGAAAAAAGGCCTTGAAGTCAGCAAGATGAAACGTACGTCCTCTCACTTCGGAAGATGAGAGTACACTGATAACGCAGGGGCAGCCTAGAGGCCTGCTTTAGGGGTTATTCAGAGTTACCAATATTACTTCTTGAAACAGCTAAGTCTAGCACTGATATGATTGGCAGGAAATCTAGACAATACATTATAAATCTGGTAGTTCCAGGTGAATGTAAATATTCTCCCTTCCCTCCTTACATGTATATTTATTACGAAAATAGATTAGAGGCCTACTTAGGAGATATATAATCAGAGCTACCAATGTTAAATCTTGAAACAGCTTTGTGTAGCACTGATATGATTGGCAGGAAATCTAGACAATACATTATAAATTAGGTAGTTCCAGGTGAATGTAAATATCATTTAGGCTTCTCCCTTCTCTCCTTACATGTATATTTATTACGAAAATAGATTATACGGCATATTTCAAGGGGGAAAAAACAGCGAAAATTAGCGAACGAGTGCACGTGAGGTGTTGTCAGGTGATAATTAGCCAATTCCAGGTGTATGGCACTCTCACTTACCTGATTTCTTACTTGTATATATTATTTGGTATAAGAATACGACATAGGGCTTATTTCAATGGATGAAATCAGTGAAAAATTCCAGGGAAGATTTACTTAGCGTAGCATGGCCGGGCAGGCGAGAGCATAGGGTAATGGAGGGGGGGTAGGGAGGGGAGTCAAGAACGGGGAGAAATGGCTAAATTGTCAACAATGGATGGGAGTACAGATGAGATTAGGAGTGCTGACTAGTGTTGGACATTGTCAGTACTGATAGATGATACAAGCCCCCACTGGAAAGCCCGGGTGAATTCAAAATAACACAGAATCACAAAAGCGACGCCCCGCGGTATGATCCCTTGCTCCCAAGCGTCACGAAAGTGACGCCCCGCGGTTAAGGGGTTAAAGCAGCAAAGAGGTTATACCAGTATGATGCAGACTTATTAGAGAAGCAGAAGAGGTATAGAGATTATTGTTAAATATTTAATGAAAGTTCCCCTTTTTTGACATGACAGACAACAGACTGAATGTCTCACAGGTGTATGTGAAGCGTATCTATAAAGGAATGTACGGAGTATAAGCTAGATTACGGTTAGGCATGTAAGGCAGAGTCAGGATTTCGGGAACTTGAATAATGTCTGAATGACTGTGAGGCCCATTTCACTATGCTTTATGTAAACGATTTTCCCACGTTGGTACTTTCTATTTTGATCACACCACAGCCGAACTTTAATTAGAATAGAGGATTAGGATGATTAGGATGATTTCGGTATATGGAATCTTGCAGGAAGATAGGTCTAGTATTTAAGAAAGCAAGTGAGGAGTGTTAAGGGAACGGCTTGGTGGAATGTGGCGAAAGAAAATGTGATGAACAGAGAACAGGCAGTGACGGAAGAGCAAAAGGGACGAGGAAATAAAAGAAAATAAGAGGTAAATGTATGTGACACGGAAACAAAGCGATAAATATTGAACACAGTAGATGAGAAGTTTGGCAGGCAATTAGGAAGTAAATGTGGAACAGAGAGAATTAATATTATGAAAGCAGCTGAATGTTAAAGAGGAAAGTGAGAATTTCCTAGGAGTAGTGAAAATATCACGGGGGGTTACAGAATAGATGTCGTGATCACCCACGTTAGTGACAGTGCTTCTGACAAAAAGCAAGTGAATATTGAAGATGAATCGGGGAAATCGGGTTTCTCATATCTCAAAGCTGTTTAAATATGATGAAAGGAAACCGCACTAACACAGGAAATGTATGCTAACTATTTTCGATAATTATCCTTGATATCAATGCAGCTTTGTTATCTGTGAAAACACTGTACAGCATGGAAAAAAAAAATAGTGCAGTATGACGAAGTGGATTGTTCAGGCTCTTCCATAAACAAGCTGAATTTGCTAATCCATATACAGTACCGCAACTTCCACTTTCCAGTATAGTATAACACCTATTCTTCTTGTTCTTGTTCTTGTTCTTCTTCTTATTATTATTATTATTATTTTTTATTATTATCACCATCATCATCATCATTAGAGTTATTATTATTATTATTATTATTATTATTATTATTATTATCATCATCATTATCATCATCATCATTAGAGTTATTATTATTATTAGTATTATTATTATTATTATTAATGATGATGATGATTATGATGATGATGATGATGATATATACTGTGCCAAACGTGAATGGTCTTTGTTGCCTAGCATAGTGCATCTTACACGAAAAAAATCACTTCTTTTCTCGGGTTGCATTGATATCTGTGCTCCGAGTGACTCCGATTTTACACTGTCGGGTATGACGTAGTTGGGATCATTGTATCCACATATCAGAAGGTATTTGCTGATAAGGTACAGCAGTTTCAGCCGGACTAAAACTACCCCCTCGCGGTATGAACAGAGACACAACAAATGTGCGTACGTATAGCGAGACGAGGGATAAAGGGAGGGAGGAGAAGTAAGAACTAAGGGGGGTTTCCTTCCCTCCACTCCCAATCTAAGGAAGGTCCAGGGCGCTCCCAAACTAGTTTTTTTTTTTTTTTTTTTTTCCCTATCGACCATTGAGGCCGGAGCCCCTGGGCATTAAGGCAAAATTATATATATGTATATACATTGACATATATATACATATATATACGAACATATATATATACATACATACATACATACATACACACATCCATGCATATGAACATACACACTTTCATGCACACGTACATATATATATATAATAATTTTTATTTTATTATATTTTTTGTATTTTTTTATTATTTTTTTGGTAATTTTTTTTATATTTTTAACCTTATATTACTTATAAACAAAAATGCCTAATATAAAGACCCTAAAACTAATCACCTAACAGACAAATCGCTAACCTATACTAAGTCCTAAGAGACAAATAACTAGACCTATACTAATGGTAAAAAAGCCTCGACCAAAAGAACACCATCGACTGCAGATATGTAATGCCTTTCTACATTACATACCTGCATTCATCACCTGGTGCCTGTCAGTCGAGGCACAACCTAATACGGGGGACATCAATATATGAAAGGGAACCAGACGAGTCAGGAACATTTCCATATACGTCAGCTGTCGGCCCTAATTAGAATAACTTAAACAAGATGGTATAATGTATTTACATAATTTATACAAAAAGTGAAGAACCTCTCCCAGCAGACCACCATCGACTGCAACTGCCCAATACCTTCCTATATTGCACACTTGCACTCATCAGCTGGTGACTGTCAGGCGAGGAACTTGGCTTAATGTAGGGGACATCTATATTAGAAATAGATCAGTGGGAGAAGGAACTATTTAAAATATGTCAACTGTCAACCCTAATTAATATTACAATATATACATATTTACCGTTGATAAAAACCATAACCACACAGTAAAAAAGTCACATCACTCTGATCAGTCCGGTCTCTCTCAAGAAAGCCATCAATTTATCAGTCATAACAATGTCCCCATCACCCAGGATGGTGGAAAGGGTGAAGGGGACGTCTGCTGCTCCACAGTAATTTATAAGTGAAGCACGTTCACGAATAAATCGCCGACAGCGCAGGATGATATGACTGATAGATAACACCGCATCACAGATGTCACAGTGCGGTGGGAAGCGTCTTTATATATAAGGTTTCACATGTGTTAAAATGGTGGCATTGAGCCGTAACCATGCCAACACTTTTTCTTCCAGGCGACTGGGGCGGTTGGCGGTGTCCCAGTAGCCCAGGTACGGCTTACAAGTTGGAATATTTAGTCTGGTCCACTGACCTTGCCACAGAAGATTTATTGATTTCTTTCCGAGAGAGAGACTCGACCGTAGATCACGAGGAACTTCCCAAGTCTCCTCGAGCTCTACAGCCGACTTTGCAAGTAAGTCAGCCTGCTCATTGCCGTAGATACGACAATGACCAGGTACCCAGATCAGCGTGAATGACTTGTTGCATGAATGCAACTTATTAACGATGCGGCCCTGGATCTCGTGAGAGTCCGGAGTACAAGATGCAATTGCCTGAAGGGCTGATTTTGAATCTGAAAATATGACAAATGAGTCGTGCCTAGAATTGAGAGCATAGTCTATGGCTTTGTCAATAGCAAAAAGTTCGGAGGTAAACACAGATGTATGAGTCGGCAACCAATGCCTAAGTGCACATTCAGTCGACCACACACTTGCACCCACACATTCACTCGACTTGGAGCCGTCAGTGTACAATTGATGGGACCCCAAGTGACGAACAATGATGTTACGAAATAAGTGGTGGACCTCCGCCTCCGGCGCCTTGGCCTTTGGTGCTGGGAGCCATGAGACATCCACTGTAAAGCCGGGTGGCTCACAAGGCGCTATTTTTTAAACACCAACTTGTCACAGTCACTGGGGTCCACACCAAGCTCCTGAGTCAGTAAGTGGAGGCGAACGGCAAGTGGCCGACGCACCCCCCGCAGAAGGTGGTGGTATTGACGCAGGGGGGTACAGGCCACATTGCTGATATTACTTTTCCTAAATGTCCTTACGCCGTAGGACAAGGCCAGGTGGTCACGGCGAATACGGAGGGGAGGCACATTCGCCTCCACTTCCATACGAGCCACACGGGTACACCGGACGGCTCCAAGACACATTCGCAAACATTTATTCTGTAACACATCCAATCCTTTCAGTGTGGCATTGGATGCCGAGCCATACACCTGTGAGCCATAGTCTAGCTTCGATCGAATAAGGGACTTATACACCATTCATATAGATTTTCTGTCGGCACCCCAGGTAGTACCCGCTAGGTACTTGAGGACATTTAATGGTTTATCACAACGAGCAAGCAAAGTATTAACGTGAAGTTTAAAATTCATTCTATGATCAAAATGTATTCCTAAAAATTTTACAGAATTTTGAAAAGGTACTGCCTGATTATCCAAAGTTAAGCACAAATTAGGTACGTTACGATTAATCAAGACTATAGCGGCACACTTACGGATGGAAAACTTAAATCCCCACTGCAAGGCCCATTGGTGGACGGAGTCAATGGCTGCTTGAATCCGCCCAGCCGAAGATTGTGCATTACGGGAAGAGTGCCATATTGCACAATCGTCAGCGTAGAGCGAGTATTTAAGATTCCTCGGGATGGGAGCTGATGACAGAATATCATTGATCATAATACTAAATAAAGTAGGACTAAGCACACTTCCCTGTGGCACCCCGTTTTCCTGGATATATATATCCGATGTAACGTTACAGGGCAATTTGACAGAGAAAGTTCTGTCCCTTAAGAAATTTGAAATAAAAATAGGCAAATTTCCTCCTAAACCATAAGCATAGAGCTTCATTAGTATACTGTCGCCAGGTCATGTCATAGGCTCTATGGATGTCCAAGAACACCCCTATCATGAATTCTTTATTGGCAAATGCCTCTGCAATACAATGCTCCAAATTCATTAAATGATCTACTGAACTTCTGTATTTACAGAAGCCACATTGTTGATCATTTAACAAATTCTTCGACTCTAAAACAAAAAGAAGCCTATTGTTAACCATACGTTCCATGACCTTACATAGACAAGAAGTCAACACAATAGGACGAAATGAAGTGGGATTCATAAGATGACCAGCCTCTTTGGGTATCAGTATGAAGTGCGCAAAGTGCCATGAATTTGGGAACGTTCGAGACGCCCAAATCTCATTGTACAATGCTAACATCTTAATCAGGTTGTCCTGATTAAGATGTTGGATCATACCGTACGTGATGGTGTCTGGTCCAGGGCTGGTGTCTTTACAGGATTTAAGGGCAAGGAGCAGTTCATCTAGCGTAAACACTTGGTTGTACGGGGAGTCTACGTCTTCTATAGCAAAGTCTAATATCTGTAGCTCAGCCATGCGTTTATGATGTTGAAAACGCTGGTCATAATTGGCTGAGCTACTTATATGAGAAAAACTCCTGGCGAGGATGTTAGCAACGTCCACAGGCTCGTCATAGGTGGTGTTATTCACCTGCAAGGTGGTCACAGGGAAGTATGGGCGTTTATTATTTAATAATCTTATAGTGGACCAGACTTTATGTAATGGTGTTGTACGAGTCACCGTGGACACAAAGGACCGCCAGGAGTCACGTTTAGCCCTTCTTATTATTCTCCTTGCCTCAGCCCGTGCCTGTTTGTATGCAATAAAATTTTCCTCAGTGGGCTGACTATCAAAAATCCTGTATCTCCTCTTGTGTTTTCTTAATGCTTGTCGGCAATCCGGCGTCCATCAATGTGCTCTATGCTTCGCTTGAACTGTAGAAGTCTTGGGAATAGCAGCCTCAGCTGCGTGTAATATGGAAGTAGTTATATTTTCGACCTTAACATCTATGGTCTCCCCAGATATATCTAAATTGGCGATCCTTGAGAAGGATCCCCAATCTGCTTTCTTATACTTAAATTTTGGAGGTGGAGGGTCCGAAATGATGTCGCTTGTATAAGAAAGACAGGTGGGTAAATGATCACTTCCCAAGGAATTGTCATAAGGGTCCCATGAGAAATCTTGATGTATACCAGGGGAGGCCAAAGAAGTCAATGGCCGAAAAATTACCAGTACGATCATCTACACGAGTCGCTCTACCATCGTTCAGAAGACAGAGGTTGGACTGTAGTATTAGGTCGCCTACTTGCTCCCCACGACCATCGATCCTCAAGCTACCCCATTGATAGTGATGGGCATTAAAGTCGCCCAGCACTAACTTATTCCCAGGTAGATGTTCAACTAGTGAATTTAAAGCATCACTATCAATGGGGCCGTGTGGAGGACAGTACAGAGAGCAAATAGACAGATACGTGTTATTAAATTTTACTCTGCACGCGACAGCTTCCAGAGTAGAATTTAGAATCACTTCCGTTTGTGGGTGTGATTTGTGTGTGTATATGGCAACTCCGTGACCTTCATATCTTCTATACAAGTGATAGTGTTTGAAATGTGGAGGATCAGGATGATCCTCCAGGAGCGTCTCCTGTAAACAAACAACGTCTGGCCTGTGTATTGAAAGCAAGATTGCTATACTGTGTAACTTATTCCCGACACCTCTACAATTCCACTGTAATAAAGTGAATGCGGCAGTTTAAGATTTTCGAGGGTGGCCAGTGTGCTTAGTTTTTTTATGCCCCCCATGACCAGGCGAGTGGCTACCGGGGGACCTTTCCTGGTTCTTACTCATGGAAACCTCCATATTTTCATCAATTACAAGGCTCCCAGACTCCACCGAGGAAAAGCTATTCTTTCTCTCCCTCGCTGGACCAGGAGCGGGAAGGACATGAGAACGTGACTGTTTACTCGTAGTGAGGGTGGTCAAATTAATCTTGTCAGACTTGTCTGGCTTCGATTTTGGCCGTACTGACTGCGAAGGAGCAGCGGCAGCCTGGGAGTAGGAAGTAGCAATAGGGATGCCCGTCAGAGAGTTGGATCGTACAGGAGGCTTAGACTGAGAGGTAGGGCGTGGGGCATGAGGAGCGAATGTTAGGTCAGCTTGTGTCTCAACAGTGCACATCACGGGACGGGACACAACCGCCGATGCATAGGGGATATTAGGCTTGGGAGTTGCAAGCAACTCCTTCACCTTCTTCCTAGCATCGTAGAAGGAAATGCCCTGTGTTGCTTTTACTGTGCAGACCTCTTTCTCCTCCTTCCACTTGGGACAAGCCCTCGAGGAAGTGGAGTGAGCATCCTTGCAGTGAAAGCAGCACTCGGTCTCGGATGTACAGTTGTCAGCAGAGTGACCTACAGCCGCGCACCTGCCACACACGATGTTGGAAGCCCGACAAGACTTTTCGTGGTGTCCATAGATCTGACATTTTGAACAACGAAGGGGGTTCGGGATGTATGGTCTAACATTTACAATTTCGTATCCAACCTTCACATTGGCTGGAAGAGATACTTTGCCAAAAGTGAGAACAACTGTTGCGGTCTTCGTCCTTATGCCTTCCGAGAATCTGGTAATGAACCTCGCCTCTATGATATCTTGCTGAGAAAGTTCCTGTACAATTTCTTCTTCCTCCATAAGCACAAGATCCCTGCAGGTGATAACACCCTTGCAGGAATTCATGGATCGTTGTTTGGACATCGTGACAATGGAACTTCCTCAGTTTAAGCAAATCCTTGACCTGAGCTGAATTCATGGTTTTTACGAGGAGGTCTCCACTTGCAAGTTTTTTCACTTGTTCCACCTCTCCTGCACACCCATCAATCACCTTCTTGATGATGAAGGGATTGAGGCTGGACAGGGGAGTGGAACCAACCGCATGAATCAATACAAACTCGGCGTTATGAACATTAATGTCAAGGCGGGTACGTGTCTGGGGCCGTTCAGTCTGGGGGCAGTCCGTCCGTGCAGCAGTCGGGGGTCGGTCAGGACTACCTCACCCCCTGAAGAGGGAGGAGGCAGTAGTGGCGTCCGCCATAGTTACCACTTTCCCCTCACGGGGGAAGTGGGAAGAAAGAGAAAAACAACCAAGGGAGAAATTGCCCGGGGAAAACACACCTAATCTGAGATTACCCTCTCAAACCACTCTCGGGAGGACGGGCCTGTGTGTCACTCACACCCCAGAGCGATCAGTGGGGGGTACACTCCAGATGTGAGTAAGCAAAGGCAATCTCAGGAAACAGATACAGGCACCTACTATATCTCTAGTAAGGGTAGGGAGGAATATGAATGCTAGCTAACCTAACATTATGGGGAAAAAGCGCAAAAAAAAAAAACTGTTGCTGGTGGGGCAGCCCTAGAATCTGGAGGAGAGTTCAGCACACGTCTGTTCTCTCCGCAACCATGCATAAAATTCCCCCTACTGTGTTTCTTATTAACCATCACTTATAGAGATTCAGTCACCAACAAAAGTCCTCGGCAGCCCACAGTCGTAGTTTGATCCTGCAGCGTTTGATGTGTGTGGACTGAAGCAGTTAATAGTTCATTCCCCAGCCAACAGATGCCGTAATGAGGGGGTTATGAGGATTGTGGAGGAACAACGGGGATAAGGAGCGGTTAAGTGATACGAGATGTACGGAGTGGTGGTGACGGATACAGTTAAGATTAGGGTGATATTTGCAATCTCATATTAATAAAAGGACAGTGGATTATTTGTTTTATTAAGAACACATACACACACACACACACACACACACACACACACACACACACACACAATTATCGACTGTCTGTCAACCTCACGAGCCGAGGGGTCCATCATAAGCTGACTAAAATAGGCTCGTGTTAGCTACTTCATATAAATAGGGTTATCGGGTTACCAACTACTGCCAGGGACACTAACAGCACTTACAGAGCTAATAACAAAATTATCGTTTTAGTTTTATACGAAATAAGCATGCATCAATTTTATAGTTAATACTATAGACATCAGCTGATCGAGTCAGGTGCGGGGAAAGTATGGGTTCATTATGACGCGGCAGGGGTAAACTAGCTCTACTGTCGGGCCCTGCCGCGGATGCCGGTGGATTGCACTGCGCAGTTGACCCTTGTGCGATGTGGTGAGGCTAATGTACGAGTAATGTGTGTGTGTGTGTGTGTGTGTGTGTGTGTGTGTGTGTGTGTGTGTGTGTGTGTGTGTGTGTGGATGAGCATTTTTGGTGAATGTGTCGTCCTGTCTTGGCTATCTCCTGATGTAAAGGAAATAGCCTGGGTATTTGGATAGAGACAGACTATATACATCACTTTAGGGCAGTGTTGCTTGTCAAGTTAAACGCTATCACGGTCATAAGCCTACTGTAGTGGATTTATTTTTAGTAAATATTAAGTGCGACAGATCCACTACATCTTGAGGGTACATCCAAACTGCTGAGAAGATTTTGTAGACTATATTCTTGACAATTATATACAGCTTGATGAACATAGGACATGACCAGGACGGTGTAGAGAGACAGCCTGGTCCGGTGGTAGTCTGTGAGAGTGCTTTGCTGAAAAGGGCGTGGGAGCCGACTGAGCTTAACACTGATGTTAGTAAAATTTGTAACTAAGTGAACTCAACACCCAGGGTTGCCACATCTTATGATGCACTAATTTATGAACAGCTCATACACGTATTTACATATATTACGATGATTAAGAATGAATATTTACATAATAAATGGCATATAAATAATGGGACCAGCGTAGTACTTAATAACAAACGGTAAAAGCCATACAAGCCAAGAGCTAATAAACACAGGCTAATTATACCTGCACTGAATCCTGAATGTTTTCAACAGTAAACAGTATATAATGTTGAGTGTGTATGTGTTTGTATAAATTTATGTAAATTGCACCATTACTATTCATGCTCTGTAATTTCGGTAACATAAAAGTACACCCGTTGTGTACATTCATTATCGTCATAATTAAAATACAATGTTAACTTTGCCAGTATGAGGATATTCATTACACGTCACCATCAGCCAGCCCTTTCGTATCATTTCATCGCCCCACACCCTGCTTTCTTCCCTCCTATCATCCATAACTCCGATACGACATACAAGTATGTTGGCTGGCGAATGAACTACTATCAACTGCTTCAGTCCCCGAACCTTAGATGAAATAGGTTCTTGCAACGATTGTGAGCTGCGTAGGACTTTTGTTGTTGACTGTACTTACTTTGTAACACAGATGTGTACCTGTTAACTGCACGTCATTATTCAATATATTGTACACCCCAGGAATAATTCTTCCTGTATCTTGAATATTTTTTGTCTGGGTAGGATACAAACTGGAACGATGTGGTATCGCAACGATGATGACTCCTTAATGGTGACGATTTTGAAGAATGCTTTATATGATGACACTTCCAAAAGGATTATACGGCAGAATAATGAAAATCACTGTTCACATGCAGTTTCATGTATCACGTTAGTCGGCGGTATCTACAGTACATGTACTGTGTACTCACATGAAATGTCCAATACTGTGAAAACAGTAGAGGCATGTTCTTATGTTGGATTTTTCATTAAACTGAATAAGTAAAATCAACGATTAGCAATAAACGCAAAGGGTAAAGGTAAGGAAAATGAATTAGGGTAGCCTAACCATTAGCCAGAGTATATCTTTACAAACATTTTTTTTCGTTATGGCTTATGTAATTTTAAGGTATAAACAACAAGTACAAAAGAACTAGACAGATGAGGAACCACTGAGGGGTAAAGCGAAGCACCACATGGGGCTTTGTTAGTGATACAAAACCTCGTTTGAAAGCTATAGTGAAGAAGTCAGATGATTCGCTAAAGTGAAACACCTTGCATATGTGAGTTTTTGGAGGGTAAAACGAATTACCATAAGAGTTTTCGGTAGAATGAGTCACCTCTCGTTGAAAATTCTTAAGGTTTGATTTATCAGGCCGCTCCTTGAGATACAATGCTCCTAGAAACAACCTATTTAAAAACACTGCAGGTGCCACATACAGCCAGAAAAGAAGACTTTCATTAACCTTTGTGTGCATTGTTTGGTATATGAATAATTCAGACTGTTTCTCATAATTCTGTAGTTAAACGAAGCTATAAATAACCGAAGTCCAGGAAGTTATTATGTTGTAAAATAAATAAAACACTGAAATAAACAAGAAATTCTGTAGAAGGATAATCGATTGAAAGTGCAAATCAGACGAAAACAATGCCTTCCTGAATTAATAAAACAAAATTGGACGCACACACAAACACACACACATATATACATACACACACACACACACACACACACACACACACACACACACACACACACACACACACAAAGAGAGAGAGAGAGAGAGAGAGAGAGAGAGAGAGAGAGAGATCTTGCAGTTAATACACTAAGCGAACGAATGTAATGGCTTATGAGAGTGGAATGCCGGAAGTGTAATTGGTGTTATCTCTATTCAGCTACTGCATATTTCAAATCGTAAAGGACTGTCCATGATGAGTGCAAAGAAATTCCTGGGAACCCTTCCTTTACCACTCACCTCCATTACCTCATGCCAAGCCAAACCACCTTCCCTCATCTATTGTATTGCTCCATTTTTGCTCTCTCTCTCTCTCTTCTCTCTCTCTCTCTCTGCTACTCTTCCATCAAAGCTTCCGATAATTTCAATAATAATATTCTATTCTACACAGTGTACCATTTACAAGAGTCTCTACCCCCTTAATTACACCTACTGCAGTAAATTCCAGTCCACGTTTCTTGCGGTGAAAGTGTGATGTTATTCGTCACTCCTCGCCCTCCCTCTCTCTCCCCTGTTTCCCCTTCTTTCGAGAGAGGATTAAACTGATTTTCATGTAGTTTATCAGTGTCTTTCAGAGGGTTCGGCAAATAACAGTAAACCTCTTCTAAGGTTCTGCTTCTGTAAGCAGGTATTTCTACAAATTTTCCCCTACAGTTTACCTATTCTCCTCTTAGAGACGTTGGTTCTATCGTCTGTCATTGTCCACGTCATACTTAGAAGAAAATAAATAAATTGGCAGTAGCACACTATCACAGTTTCAGGAACATTACTCAGATTCTACATATCATTTTTAGCTTAGGTAAATAGACCACTTTCTTAACCTTCTCACGGTCGGGTCATCTTATATTATTTTAATTCAGTTAATGCCAGCTGATATTATGTATATAGCTGAGAGAGATTCAGATAAGACTAACAGTGTCAGACCTGTTAAAACCATTAATTCTTTCATGATCAGGACTACTGTATTATTCTGCCTGCTAAAGTCAGATGACTTGATTCAACTGAGAATATGTCACAGTCGTCTGAGGATGATATTCTGCTGGTACTTTACAACTGCCACTTGGGAGTTTTGGGCTACATAGGAACTGCAAATATCATCATTATCATCATCATCATTCCGCGACAAACACCGCAAGGCGCAAAGCCTCACACACCCGCCGATTCCACCCACATGCTTCATACGATCCTTCAGGCAGTGACTCTTCCATCTCCAAGTATCTCGCGACATAAATGATCAATCTGCTTCAGTCATGATATCCGTGGCCTTTTCCTTAGCCTCCTCCACCCCAGGTCAACTCAGAGTTAACTCTCTCACAGTCAACTCCCAATGGTCAGGGTCAGCCTTAGGGAAATGGGCCACGTGCCCATATTGTGGTGCTGTTGAATTATGTGGGTAATAAGCCTCGACTCAATCTCAAGAAGTGGTCGCTTGTTACGTACCTGGTCGTATCAGCAATATCCCATGATCCTGCTTTTTCATTTGCATGATTACAGGCTTCCATCTCCCTGACATACTCTCCTTGTCCCTTCTCAGCAAAACTCCTACCTTTCGAGACAGAAGTCTGTGCTGCTCCCAATCCCCAGTCAGTTTGGCAGCACACCTCTCCTCAGCAGTGGCCAGTGTCCCTGGCGAGCCAAAATCACTCCTTTAACTTGGGCACTCTCCAGTAAATTCATCAACTACTGCTGGGGTAGCAGGTTCAAGGATGTCCCATTATTCAACAAGATCCTCGACAGTGCTGAGTACTTTAACCCAATTTGAGACTGCCACAGCATACTCATATGCACACTCTTAATCCCTGAATTTCTTAAGGTGGAACTGTTTTTGGTAGCATCTTGAGCGTCCCTCAGTTTTGTTTTGAAGCCATAGAGTAGCAACAATAAGTCTGTAATCACTGGCAAAGAACTATGCACTCCTGAAAACCCCGCAGTTCTGAAGGACCCTGGAGCTAGTACTAATATGCATGTGGTCAATCCTCTTTGGAACCCCCTCAGTAATGGCATACCATGTAAAGGTTTGATTATCTGGCCCTTGGAACCAGGATCGAGCTGTTCTCAAGTTATGGGACCTTGCAAAAACGAGAAGGTAAGAACCACTGGAATTCCTGGATCCACAGCAATGTGGACCTACACATTCCTCGAAGCCTTCATTTTCAGTGCCAGTAACCACATTGGAATCAAGCAAGACCAAGAATATATCCATAGGGGGCAATGTTCCACAAATGAGTCAGGTTTAATGTAGACCAGTTCCTTCTCCTCAAGATCACTGATTTCGGTCAGAGTTTACATGGCATTAGGAGAGAAGCCTGGCAAGTTTTTCAACCTCATCAGCATTATATGGTCGTCAACCAGAGTAACCCTATCAACACAGGAGACAAAGCAAACAGCAATTGCCACAGCATCATCTCTACACTTGGTACCATTGCTGCAGCCGCACAGGTAGTATGTATAACTATTGGTACTGATCTCGCCATGCCCAGGCTGCATCCCTTCAGACATTGCAGCAATGGCAACCCCCTCACGTGGCAACAAAGGCACTCATCATCCTTCGAAAGGCTTAGAACGTTCCAAGGCCCCAATCATAATGCCTTTTGAAAGTACACGTGCATGGTTCCATAGATTTGTATTTCCTCTTCGCCACGGTGACACGAGTTTAAAACAGGGTTGGAGATTTGCAGGTTTCCTCGCCATTATCTAGTTGCTAAGGTCCTGTAGGCTTTACCCAACAATCGACTTAATTGGTGCCAGAATAACAGGGGCTCAAAGGCCCCGTCATCTTGGCGCCCTTGGGGGGACCCCGAGGCTAAATGTTTCAGGGTCATGCAATCCACTCCTACCCTAATCCCTCTTCCTCTGTTTCAGTTGTGTGAAATGTTAGTTTTGTCCAAAGAGAGGCTGCAAAACTCCCATGTCTCGGGAGGACTCACCACTAGCCTACGAACACGGGCGTGGGATCCCTGATGAGGTCTGTCGAGGTTTGATTCAAAGTTTTCCTTCTTCTAGGTGGACTGTCAGCCAAGGCTAACAAGGGTCCACTCATTGGCTTAAGTAGCTCATCTGCCCTCTGACAGGTCTTGCTGTTAGTTGTGTGGAGTGGATAACCACCTTTTTCACTGACCTAAGCCAGTGGGGTTGCCCCTTTAGATGCCAGCGATCAGACCATAAAACAGGAGTATTGGATTACATGTTGTCAGCAGCAGAACATTTTCTGACCTGATTATTTTAAGAGTATTAACAGAAATCGCTTTTGAAACAGATGGAAATTTTGTGAAAATATCTTTGATGTAATATCAAGTACTTGCTGAACAATGTTATGGATCAAAATAACCGTAAATAAGGACAATAATAAGCAACATCTCAATGAGTTGAAAATATTGACGATTTTCGTTACTGAACTTTCATTATTTACGGACATGTAGATGCATAACAGTTTTTAACAAGTACCGTACTTTGAATTAGTAACTTTTCTACTTTAAACAAGATTTGTGCTAATACTACGGAGAATATCATTGGCAACTTTTTCAGCTTTCTTGCGGCCAAAAACTGACAAGTGGCCAATTGTGGACCAACAAACTTGAAGCCTTCCCCTCCACTATAACCTGAGTGGGGTGCTCACCACCCTCAGCACCAGTGGGTGCAGCCATGGTTGGATATTCAGAGGGTTCATATTGCTTCTGGTTCAAAACAAACACGCCTCTAAATGTGTTATCTAACTTTAAGTTCTCGTCTCTAAAAATATTGTGCATATAGATTCTCCTAAAAATTTTTTACGTAAAATATGTTTTCCTCTTACATTATGTTAATTTGCTCTACTGGTGGTCATACAAGTCATGGATGTCAGTTTGGAAGTGAAGAACAACTTAGATCTCGTAATAGCAACTCAGATAACGTGCCAAGTTCCGATCTTTCACTGTTCTTTCCTCTTTCAAACCGATCATGCTGTTTCTTTATTCCTATCTGTAACTCTTACAGCACCATGCACTCTTGCTAGTATTCTTATAAACTTACTCTTTATTTCATTTTTTTTTTCTAAATCCATCAGATCCCATTCACACTCTCCTGTCTATATCACAGCCAAATACCATCCCGTATACAAGCACATACTTTCTTTGCATCATACAAATTTATAAACATCTTTTTGTTTATAATATGAAGTACTATTGCACAACTTAGCTTAAGCCACATGTCCTTCATTTGTGATGATATGACTGCTGGTTTTCCATATTATATCCTTCAGTCTCACATTTCTGTTATCACGCTGGAACACTCTTCCTTGGGAATTACAGCATCAGCACGTAATATAATGCAGCTACTTTCCCCTCAAATTCAAGGTATTTTTTCGTTCTTCACATACATAACATTTCCGACAAAAATCCACATTCTTCCCTTCCCGTATTCTGGCAGTACGCCATCAATTAAAACAAGTTTGTAGTTATTGCAAACTTTACGTTATAATTCAAGCACCTCCCACGGTCATCTCCGACTATCCAGTCATCGGACAAGTTTCAATACCCCATCTGCTTATTTCAGGGAAAATTCTGATTCACATACCCTGTCTATCTGAAAATTTAAAATGGTAGTAAACAAGAAACTGTGACATAAGGTTGAAAATGTGAATGATTACTTAACAACGATAAACAAGTAAATAGATGATATGAAGTATGCAGCAGTTTTAGAATAGCAATACAATATAAAATTCAAGTACAACCAGAAACGTTGTCGAGAGAGAGGCACTTATGTAATATACCGATGTGATTATGGCCGGTATCGGTAAACTCAGTGACTCTATACTGCAATAACAGGAGTAATGAAGTTCAGTTTATATTGTACAAGGTGTCCCAGAAGGAAAGGGCATAACTCTGGAAAATGATAAACGAGACAGTTGTAAGTAAAAATAATGTATAAAAACGAATACAAAATTCAACTGTTACGAAGACGTAAGTACTGATGATCTTATGAATGAATTATCAGGGAGGCAATTTTCGCCCATAAAGTTACCAGTAAGTATAGCTCCGCAACAGCTGAGATTTGGGCACATGTTGATAAATTATTTTATCTACAATTGGCTAATCTGTCATTTCCTTAAGTTAAACCCTTTCCTCCTGGGATAAATGTATATAAACTAACAGCATGGGCTTCACAGAAAAATATATGCTTAGCGCTGGTTAAATACTTTCAGGAAAATGAAGCACCAGCGTTCTATTAGACCAACCACTTTGGCTGAACGCAGTAACTACGTGTGGCTGTGGGTGAGTGGCATGACAACACGTGCCATTGCCCAGGTGACAGGGGCACACATCACCACCATCAGCAAGTGGATCAACCGCTGGCGGCAGGAGGGCCATGTCAACACCAGGTCTCACAGTGGCAGGCCACGCAAGAACAAGTATAATCTAAGGACACACGCCATACCTGGATCTGCTCAGCTTTCACAACTGCATGTCAGATCTGATGCTATCCAAAAACTGAACCATAACAATGTTGGACTAAATGAAAGTATATTTTACCAGCATCCATATATTTACTTGCACTACATGTTAAACTTACATCATTACCAGAAGCAGTGAAACCCCAGTTATCACTAATCTGCCATTAGTAATTAGTGAATCTACCACACAGAAAAGCTTGTGACAAAGCAAGATTGCATTTTTTTTGGCTCACCTGTCAAGAATTGAGGATTATTTCATATATTTTCACAAGAAAAATACAGAAGCCTCAGTAATGAAATAATGATGTGATTTAATTCAGATTATTCCACCAGACTTGTTAAAACTAGCAGTGCAGAAACACCTACATATTCACTTCAAGCACTGAGCAGTTCAGCACCTCGATCAAACTACTGTAATACAAGCCCCACCCCTGACATCCACCCATCGGAGGTATCCTTAACCCGCCACATGCCAGTGCCATTTGAAAATGGTCTGACTTAATTCCGCGGCCAATGCCAGTGCCGTTTTAAAATGGTTTAAAATAAATAACTTCACTGTGTCCGCATTTTTCAAGATTCGCGGGTAAATATTGGCATCCCCCAGGCTGTCAAGGCCATACACTCACTCGCTCCCCCCCTCCTCACGCTTGCGCTGCCTCACTCTGCCTGTGTGCCTCACCCAGTGCTGTACATAGTGAAGGAATTTTGTAAATATTTTCATGTAAGTGTAAGTTGTAAATATTTTCTTGTAAGTGTAAGAACTGTACAGTGAAGTTAAGTTGTAAATACCTTCTTGTAAGTGGCAGGACTGTACGTAATGAAGTCAGGTTGTACCTATCTTCAAGTAATGCATTCACAGTGAGAAAGACATGCAAATTGTGATAGATGCCGAAGTAATAAGTAATCAGAAAACTGTACTGAACCTTGCTATACCTTCCGAGCATAAATATCAGAGAATACCTTACATAGAAAACAGCTTTCTCTCACGTACGTGGTGAGCGTGAGAGAGCGGCTGTACCTGTATACGAGTATGCAGGACTCAATAAAACTCATTTCCAAGCCTCGGTGAGCATTTTAATGGCGGAATTCGTTGTTTCCACATCAAAATCTATCATTTTAATCCCCCAAAAGATCGATATATGGCCGGCACTGGGGTGACCCATAGGGCTAAAAATAGCCGGCATGCGATGGGTTAAATAGACATGATCGAGTTCATCTGGCTATCCTTCAAGGACATCACGTTGCCCTTCTCAGGTACCAGCTTGGATCTGAGTTGGGTGAAATGACAGATGACCCGCGTCCAGCTTGCAGAACAAGCCTACACAGCATAACATACATAATGGAGTACTGCACAGCACATGTCACATTAAGACGCAGACACAACATAAACAGGGCAAGGAACCTATGGAACAACCACATAGGGGCAGTTGCTTACCTGCGGTCGACGGATTTGCTTGATCAGATGGACTGGGGTTGAGCTGTAATAACAACATCAACAAGCAGACTTACTTGTTTATTATAACAGCCTATGTACGTTTGTGTATTATATAATTTTAACGAGTTAACAATGAATTTAAAAATAACAACAGTGCAACGAATCAAGATATCAGACAGTATGGATTTCTAAAAAGCTACTTTCCTTAGGTGGACAATGAATTTCTGTAATGATCTTTTCCAGTACTTTACATCGAACATCCACTAGTACTTGTCCACGAGCGAAAGTTGTTAACACCATGACCGTGAGCAAAATCCATAGCTGATTTCTGCTGATGGAGAAGTTCAGTAAGTAGTCCGTTGTCTCAAGATTCGTAAACCGAAACCCTGTTTTTTTGCTAATGATGTGTGTACCATAAGATCTCTATGTTAAGTATAAAATAATACCCCGGGACTGTAATATAAAATAAGCAAGTTGATGATTTTTAGTGTCCATGTCAGACTGTGATCATTACACGACGAAGTTAGCATTATTTTGTTAGTTCTTTGTTAAGTACAATTCAATGCTGGATTAATGTAATTACCCTGTCTCATAATCGCTGATTACCACGGGTACAAATAAAGATGAAAAACAAGTGCAGATTCACCATGTTAGAGTGTTCAGTGTTAGTGAGATGTTTACAAACTTACCAGAGTCCAAAGACTGGTAAGACATTGCGAATATGTATTCTACATAAGCCACGAATGTCAGCTCTTGGGATTATGTATATTTGTTAATGATTTTTGGTAACTAGCTATCTATGTCCAGACACCTAAATCGCATGGAGGACAACCAAAGACAGATCGTCTTCATATTGCCCCGTCCCCTGACATTTCGCTGATCTTTCCCCAACTTACATCCTGGTGGCCAGAGACAGATTGCCTCCATGTCGCCCTGCCCCCTGACATTCCGCCGATCTCTCCCCAACTTACACCCTGGTGGCCGAAGACAGATTGCCTCCATATTGCTCCGTCCCCTGATATTTTGCTGATCTCTCCCCATCTTACACCCTGGTGGCCAAAGACAGATTGCCTCCATGTCGGTCCCCTGACATTCCGCCGATGTCGCCCCAACTTACACCCTCCCATACTTATATATTTCTCTACCCCACCCCTCTATTTTATCCTCAGTCTCGCCCACCTTCCCCCTCTCCATCTCACTCACAAACACTTTCCTAGTTAGTCTCTCACTCTCTATTCTCTTCATATGGTCAAACCACATCAATGTATTCTCCTCACGCTTTCTATCACATCCACATCCACACCACAAGGAAACTTCACTTCCTCATATGTCAGTCTCTCTCCATGTAACTCTACATGCTCCTCTCAAATAACTCATTTCCACTGCTCTCACTCCTGACTTGCGTCCTTCCAACAGGGTCCAAGCTTCGCTTCCATATGTTAGGATGGGGATCACAGTACTCTCATTCACCGAATTTTGTGCTTCCATGCTTACTTTCCTGTTTCTTATTCCTGCTTTCAATGAACCAACAACTTTTCTTCCTGCTGCACTCTTTCAAGCACTTCACCCCCCAAACTTCCAACCTTACTCATCACACTACTTTGCTTAAATGCACTCACATTTTCCATTTCCTCACCATCCAGTCTCACTGTGTATTCAGAGACTTCATTTCTTTCAGAGACCACAACTTTACTTTCCCCTATGTTCACCTTTTGATTCTGTTTCTCATATGCTCACCAAAACTCATTCGCCAATCCTTACAGCTCCCCTTCGTCTTCACTTAATAATACAGTATCAACTGCAAACAACAAAACAGACAGTTTCCAGACACTGCCTTCTCTCATTAGGGCAGCTCCAACATCCACTGGTCTACCTTGTATATCTTTTA
Source organism: Coenobita brevimanus (assembly GCF_032717465.1). Lineage (NCBI taxonomy): Eukaryota > Metazoa > Arthropoda > Malacostraca > Decapoda > Coenobitidae > Coenobita > Coenobita brevimanus. The sequence goes on along the minus strand of NC_136961.1, from coordinate 29,035,208 downwards.
TAATTCCATCCATATACAAACTGAACAACCATGTAAACGTGACACATCCCTGTTTCAATGGAACATTCCTTGGAAATATTTCACTCATTTCACAATCCACACGCACTGCATCCCTAGCGCCCTCATACATCCTCATCTCGGCATTCAATAGCTTCCCATTTACTCAATATATTTTTACTATTTTCCACATTCCACGTCTATCTGCTGTCATATGCTTTCTTCAGATGCATAAGGACACCATACAACTTTCTTCCATTCTCTAGAAACTTTTTTTTCCCGGTAACTACTGTCCATTAATTCATCACACACTGGTATTATGTACCCTGCTGGAATAAGCGTTTGTCTAAACCTCTGACCATTAATGCAAAGAAACATTTATCTCAAATTGTTAGCTCATAATCTATTTACCGGTGTATGGCTATCAGCAAGATAGCTTCAGGCTGCCAGACACTTCGTTATTTATCATTACTACCCACATGCAGTTGCACTTCTGTTCTTTTGCCATGGAGAATATTTTTACCAATTCTTACATTTTTCATCTACAAAACCTACCAATATGTGTGAATCCAAACAGCATTTGTAAACAAAATCATACCTGAATAGTTTAATTTTCAGCTCTTGGCAGGGGCAGATCTACATGGAGGGTAAAAAGGCTGAAGCTTCGGGCCTCAATCTTGCAAGGGCCCCCAATATACAAATAAATTAATAATACATAAATATCGATAAAAAATTAAGATCATAGCTGGTACAACAGTGCAATAAATAACCTACTGTCAAGGACATGCAGAAGCATTCTGGCAATACTCCATTGTCTAATGATACTGATTATTTTATCAGGGCAATCATATTTTCCATAATAATTCATTTATATGGTCAACAGCAGTTCCTCGCAACGGGTGAATGGAAAATATATTGGCAAAGTTTTCCTTTATGTAGGCTATTATGGCATTGTGACAAAGTAATCGGGTATTGATGGATGGATGTATTTATTTATGTGTGTATCCATATAAAAGGGCCCAGGATTAATCTCTGGCTCCACTTATTTCAAGGCCGCACCTGTCTTTAAGAAATTTGTGTTCTCTGCCCAACAAAAGGACATAAAGCTAATTGCACCAAATCTGAAACCTTGTCCTTACAACATCATGTCCGCACCTGGCTTTTACCACATGTAGGTAATGTTCTTTGTTCAGCAAAAGGACATAAAGCTACTTGCAACTAGCCTACATAGCTTGGTGAAGGGATGGAGAGTGTGAGATGTAAGATAGATGTAATGCAAGTATATGATCATACAAGAAGAGTGGTTTAATGTACAGTAGGTGAGCTTGAGTTAGGGTGTAAATCTTGTGTAGTGCACATGTACTAAATTCTTATATTTTAGAACCAGTTTTAAACATCCTTTCCTGGAAATACGCTTTAGTGACATTCAGAAAATCGTTGTCATAAATTTTTAAATACGGAACTTTTGATTCAGAGATTCACTCTAAAATCGTCTTCAACTCCCCATTTAAAACTTGGGTCTGTGAGTGGCAAAAGGAGCTGTTCAGTGACAGTGTCTGTGCAGAAGCTTTAGGATGTTACCTTATATGAAAGAACTAATTCTTGTAGAGAATGTGAGTCAGGCGTATAACATTTACCTTAAGCTAACGAAGCTCAGTTATGTCAAAAGCCTACATAGCATGTAAAGTACGGTAGTCATTTTGTTGTGTGGTTTTATGATGCCCTAGATTATAATGTTAACAGTTTTGGTCACTTTTCCTATAAGACAATATATAGTTTTAATGTGCTTGCATAGTTGAATTTAAAAAAAATATGGAAACCTTCTCACTAGCATCGATGATGCAAAAAGTAAATGAAAAAATATAAAATACTGATAAAAAAATTTTGCCTTGTGTTCCATACGCCAAGTGGATCGATATTTGTCGTTGTGCTACTCCCGCCTGTTTGACAGAGTAGACCCCGCAACCGCAGGCAAGCAACCGCCCCAACGGGGCCGCCCGACCAGACAACTGACGTTTACATCTGGGTGACAGCACCTCGCTGTGGCGATGTGCGGGTATTAGTGCTGAGGTGTGATCCTTGAGTGAATGCCAAATTTGCGGCTCTCCACTCAGTAAACAGGGTTACCATAGCAAACTCCACGTCATCCCGTTATATATTAGTCACCCAGCGTTATAAATGGTTTCCTGAGTTAACCTTCAGTGGATCGTGGTTAAGGCAGGAGGAAGTAGTCCATGCAAATTGGGTAGAAAAGTTGCAAGAGGATGAGAGAGAGAGAGAGAGAGAAAAAAAAGGCAGAGTATAAGAGAGGGACGACTGAGTACTGGTATGTATAATTTGGAGAAGATTGGGGAGGTGGAAGGTGTGTGCAATATATTCACTGAAGAAATCTGTGCATCATGCGTAGTGATGTGTGGGGTGAAGAGAAGACGAAAAGTGGTGCAAGGAACAGCGTGGTGGAATGACGAGCTGAGATAAGCTGTGGCATAAAAGAAGAAAGTATATAATGAGTGGATGATAAGCAAAGGCATGGGGGAAGTTTAGAGACGGAACTGAGAAAGGTGAAAATTTTACTAAGAAAAGTGAGGACGAGGAATTTGGAATTTGAGTGTAATGTGGAGGGAAGGTAAGAAAATAATGCTCTGGAAAGACGTTAAGAGAATTAGACAGAGTGATAAAGTAGGTAGTAGAGGAGTAAAACATAAAAATGGAAGATTGCTAGTCGAAAAGGGAGAAGTCGTGAGCAGATGGTGAGAACACTTTAAGGAATTGTTTTACAAAGAGAATGAAAGTAGTGCGAGTATAAGTAGTTGAGGAATGGCTGGAAGAAGGAGGGAGCTGAGAAGGGAAGAAGAGATAAGTAGGATCGATGTGGTGAGAGCAATGAAGAAAGTCAGAATGGGGAAAGCCCCAAGAATTTATGGAGTGTATGGTGAAATGCTGAGGCACGGGGGGGGGGGGGATGGTAAAGGAGTGGATATGGAAGATCTGTAGATTACCCTGGGAGGAAGGTAGAGCTCCTGATAATTGGTAGTCAGGTAGAATTATTCCCTCGGACCCCCAAAAAAAGGGGGGGGGGAGTGTGTGGAAATCATAGGTGCATTTGTTTTCTTAGTGTACTAGGAAAAGTATATGGTAGGATACTTACTGACAGATTAGGGAAATAACATAGGAATTAGTTGGAGCAGAGCAGGGAGATTAGAGGAAGGAAAGAGGTTGTGTGGATCAGATATTCGTCTTCAGATCATTAGTGAAAAAGTTTCTGGAAAAGGGAAAGACGTTGTATGCAGCCTTCATGGATTTGGAGACAGCATATGCCAGAGTGGATAGACAAGGAATGAGGAAAATACTAAGAATATATGGAATAAGTGGGAAGCTGCTGAATGCCGTGAAAAGTATGTATGAGGGCGATAAGGCTGCTGTACATGTGGATGACGAACGGTGTGAAATTTTCTGTCTGAATGTTGGATTGAAACAAGGATGTGTCATGTCTAAATGGTTGTTCAATCTGTTTATGGACAGAGTCATGTAAGAGATACATGGTTGGGTAGCGGATGTTGGAGCGGCCCTAATAAGAGAGGGCAGCCTTTGGAAACTTCCTGATCTATTGTTTGCAGTTGATACTGAACTGTTAAGTGAGACCGAAGGAGAGCTGTAAGGCTTGGGGAATGAGTTTCGGGGAGTGTGTAAGAAACGGAATCTAAAGCTGAATTTAGGGAAGAGTAAAGTTGTGGTTTTCGAGAGAAATGAAGTCACTGAATGCACAGTACGGTTGGATGATAAGGAAATGGAAAATCCGAGTGCATTAAGTACTTAGGTAGTGTGATGAGTAAAGATGGAAGATTAGACGATTAAGTCCGTGAATGGGTGCAACAGGGAGGAATGGTTGCGGATTCTTTGAAAGAAGTGATATGGAATCGGGAATTTAGCATGGAAGTAAGAAAAGTCGCTCCGTGATAGTATTGTGCTACAAATTCTAATGTAATGTAAGCGAAGCTTGGACCTTGTTCAAAGGGCAGAAGTCAAGAGTGAGAGCAGTGAAAATGAGTTATTTGCGAGAAGCATGTCGAGTTACATGGAGATAATGACTAATAATATTAATGTGGAAACGAAGGAGTGTTGTGGTGTGAATGTGTTACAAAGCGTTAGGAAAATTATACTGAGGTAGCTTTTTCTTTTTTTATGCAAGGAAGAAGGAACCAAAGGCCAGGGGCCGGCAATCCGTTCCTTCCAAGAAAAAAACAATACAAACGAGAGCCAAATTCAAGATCCGTTCATTTCGAGATGCCTGGACACACTGCGTTTGAAAGACTGAAGATAATGGGAAGTAGGAAATGCAGACAGAGGAAGACGGTTCCAGAACTGACCTGTTGCATAAATGAAGGACTGAGAGTAACGGTTAAACTTGCATTAAAGAGTTGGATAGAAAAGGGATGAGAGTTTGCTGTTAGACGGGTGCTACGCGCCCATCGTAGAGGTGGAGGATGCAAACAGGCAGTTCAGAGGAGCAGTGACCATTGAAGTAGCGAAAGAAAAGATATAAAGATGCAACAGTGCGGCGGAGAGACAGAGGTTGAAGGGCGCCAGTAAGAGGAGAAGAGTTAATGAGACGAAAAGACTTTGACTCTACCCTATTGAGAAGAGCTGTATGTGGGGAGCCTCCCCAAACATGAGAGTTATTCTCTACATAGGAGCGAATAAAACTCGTGTATAAAGTCAACAACTGTGCAGGGGTAAAGAAGGTACGGAGTCGGCTTAGCACACCTAATCTCTTGGAAGTAGATCTTACAAGAGATGTAATATGAACTTTCCGAGAACTGTAAGTCCCGAGTGAATGAAACCCCAAGCATGTTTAAGGATGATGCAGAATTGAGCTGGATTTTATTAAACATTAGTATGGCCACTTGGAGAGGATGGAGAGCGAGAGACTAACGAGGAGAGTGTATGTAAGGGAGGTGGAGGGGGGGATAGGGATGGGAGATCAAGGATGAGCTAGGGGGATAGAGTGGAGAGGTATATGAGGGAGGGGGGGGGGTTGTAAGTTGAAGAGAGGGCAGCAAAATGGCAGAGGACAGGGCGACATGGAGATAATTTATTTGTGGCCACTCCTTACGGGATTGAGACATCTGGCTATAGATAGATAGATAGGATCGTTGTATAACAAGGCAGTATTAAAAACGATAATTGCAGGCAGGGAATAATTATATATATATATTTTTCAATACAATTGGTAGGTATCAGAGGCTTAACTATTACCGATTGGCCCTATTGAAGTTTCTACCATCGTCCAGGGATATTCCGCAGGAAATTTTAAGTGACCTCTGGGGGTGGCCAGGCATATATCAGGGGTGACCAGTTCCACCCACACGCTACGTCAACGGAATACTAGGGTATTTTAGCTGTAACTATCCTTAATGAGCTGAGATAGTTGATGATACAGACTGTGCGTTCACACGTTGTTCAAACCACAGCTCACTTAACTGGTTGTTGTTCTACAGTGACTCAGTATTATTTTTCATTGTTTCTGAATACAGTATTCTGCACAAATCCCGACAATCTGGGGATGTCGTTGAAGAGAAAAAAAGAAACATAATATGATAAAGTAAAATTATGCTGACATATACAACAAATATACAAAGACAAGCGAATTCACAGTGAGTTATGTAAGGTCAGATGAATAGCAATGAATATTGAAACATATTATGCAGTGTCATAGTGTCCCCAAACAAGTCAAGATGCCCAATGAAGAACTGATACAGATTATCAAGTGATTGAATATCGAGTCTAAAGAGGTCAACAATTGGATAATTGTCATAATGATCGGGAAGTGACAGGCCGAGTGATCGTAGCCCAAGAATCTTGAACGTATATTTTAAACAAATCTCCATATACCTGCCCATCATATTTACTACAATCAGTCCAACTCCCAGCTCTCCACTCCCTCTCCTCTCATGTATCCCTGGTTGACCGTCTGTCGGGCTGTCTGTGTCATTTATTCTTTACTCTTTCTGTATATATGTACTGCTCTTATTATCAGTGATAGTGATTAATGTAAGAACAGAAAAGTAGTTAAAAAAGAGTATCGTTTTTAATCACAGTAATTATGGGAAAAAATATCTTACTACACTCACCAGACACCAGTGATTAGTACCTGATGGTCTAAGTGGAGGTAATAGACCTCGTTATCCATTGTCAGGCCACAGTCGTCAACAAAGGAGGCGTAGGTGGAGAGGAGGGAGACTTGACAATAGTGCCTGATGACTCCAGTGCAACAAACAGCTAGTTCAGAGTGTTGTTGTCGGGGTCATGCTCTGGCTCTGACTCCTCACCAAAATGTTGATGTCTCCCTTGTGCCTGCCTCAGCTGCTCCTGACGGTCAAGGAGACTGTTGAGCCAAGTTTCGGCCTCTGAATCAAGAATGCTGCAGAAATTCCTGAGGTCGTTGCACTTCTGTGGTGTCAGAAGGCACTCAGTAGCGTAATTAGGCATCAGTGCCCTGTTGGACAAGTCAAACCTGTCTCATGCATACTCTGCCCTTCCTTTCATCACTCTCAACTTGGTGATGTTGGCTGGAGTGTCATCAAGGTTGCAGTCGTTCTTAATGTAATAGCCCTCCTGAAAGGCAATGTCAGCCACCACCTGGCAGGCCTGGAAGAAGTATACTTCCTGACGTTTTGTGATGTGGTTATTCAGGGCTGTGACGTCCAAAAAGTCCTCCCGTTTCATGGCCACAACAGGGAGCTTCCTTTTGATGGAGGAAGGTATAACATCGAGGTACACCTTGGTGATACGGTTGTACGTAGCAGAGCGAACCTTCTCCTCAGTCAGGCCAAACATAGGTCACAGGGCAGGAACGAGTGGCCAGATTTCACAAAGACGAACTCAACCCTGAACAGACACCTAGCGAGCATCCTGCAAGGCTGTAAGAGCCATTGTGGTGTTTTTGTTTTGGCCTCCACAATTGGGAATCAAACTCGATACATTTGTACACACGCACCTAATGTGTGTCTCTCCAATGTATAAAGATGCTTGTGTTATGGATGGGATATTATTAAAACTACACTGTAACTTGTTGAGTTGCGTGGGGCTGAGCAATAATCCTGATGTGTTGTGACTGATATATATCTTCCCATCGTGGATTTACCTAGCTCATCAAAAAATTCAGTGCCTGACTTTCATCTAAAAGTCTCGGGTTCGATTCCTGGTCAAGAGCGTATAAAACATTTGTACACACCCGTGTACTGTGTCTCTTTAAAATATAAAGACGCTCGTGTTGTGGCTGGGATGGATTAAATCTGCTCTATTACTTGCTGAGTTGCGTGGGGCTGAGCAATAATCCTGATGTGTTGTGACTGCAGTACATCTTCCCATCATGGATTTACCTAGCTCATCAGAAATTTCGGGTGGCCCCGCTTTTATCACGCCGTGGTGTAGTGTAACAGTGCCTGACTTTTATCTAGAAGTCTCGGGTTCGATTCCCGGTCAATCAATCAATCAATCAATCATTTCCTGTGGCACCCTCGGGGATGCATAGGGCCTCGATGAACTCACACCACCACATCCTATCTTGTGCTAACTCCTCAAGATCTCCCCAACACTCATCTCCAGCTTCCCGTCTCATTGTCCTCACCCACGTCTCTTTTGGCCTTCCTCTACCTCTCCTACCAAGTGCCACCCACCCTGGTGTACCTCGTACTATTCCCTGTCTCCTATACACATGTCCTAGCCACTTCCATCGTGAGAATCTAACATATTCATCGATCGGCTGCACTCCCGTTATTTCTCTAATTCTACTATTTGGTATCCTTTCCCACCACTTAACTCCTAATATTCTTCTAAGTGCTTTATTTTCAAACACCAAGAATTTATTTTCCATAGTCACTGTGCTGTACCAAGACTCGTGTCCATAAATTAAGATACTCCTAACCATTACCTTATAAAGTTTGATTTTTGTATGCACAGAGAAATTGTTATTATTCCAAATATTTTTAAGCATTCCCATTGCCTGATTAGCCTTCTTTAACCTTTCCTCGAATTCAAAGTTCAAAGAACCATCCTTGGCTAAATAAGTACCTAAATATTTAAACCTATCAACTTGCTTTACAACCATACCTCCAATTACACATTCCTGCGCATTTTCCATATTCATATTGATTATTTCAGTTTTTCCACAATTAATAACCAAACCCACCTTGCGACCTTCACTCACCAAACAGTCCAACACTCTCTGCATCTCTTCTGGCCCATCACAAATCAAAACTATATCATCTGCATAATCTAAATCTAAAAGTTTCCTGTTCTCTCCCCAAAGTATACCTGCACCGGTTTCTGTTCCAACGCGTTTCATAATATAATCAATGACCAATATAAATAGTAAAGGCGATAGAACACCACCTTGAATTACTCCGGACTTGACTTCAAACGCATCACTCAGACAACCATCAACCATCACTTTACAAAATGTGTCCTCATGCATGTTCATAATGACCCTCACAAACTCCTCTGGTATTCTATAATGTCTCATGATCTTCCCCATAGTCTCTCTCGAAACACTATCAAAAGCCTTTTCAAAATCAACAAAACAAAGACTTAACGGTACTCTCATTTCATTAACTTGCTGCATCAAATGCCTAACTATAAAGATCTGATCATTGCAACCACGTCCCTTTCTAAAACCAGCCTGTTCATCCCTCAGAATACCCTCAACCACCGGCTCCAACCTATTTAACAACACTCTACTGAAAACTTTCAAAGCCATCGGTGACAAAGAGATTCCCCTCCAATTACCACATTCACTCAGGTCTCCCTTCTTCGGAACTTTAACAATTACACCATTCTTCCAAACTGACGGTAGTAACCCTGTCACCCATATCTTATTGAATAGCTTGGTCAGGAGCGTAAAAAACATTTGTATACACACGTGTAATGTGTCTCTCCACTATATATATATATATATATATATATATATATATATATATATACCCGGTTTTACTTTATCCCTTAGAAAAGTCCAAATTCGACACACATGACTGGGAAATATTGGTTTCTATAATCACTTGATTAAACTGAACTACTGCAGTGTCCTTTTTTTTACGTGAAAAAAAATTCCTTAAGAAACTATGGTTGCAGTGTTTTAATGATATCACTGCTTCCTCAGGTTCCAAATGCAGAATTTTCACGCACAGGAATGCTCCCATAGCATCCTCGGATCATAAGAATTTTAAGAAACACCAGTTATAATACAAGTGGATAATCCAAAATGGTGTAAGTGTAATTGAGGGGTTGCGTGACGTAAAGTGTTCCCCTGCGGAATCATAAAACACGGGAGAATGGGTTCAAAGCTCAGCAGTATTCTCGCAACTTCAACTTTTCATATTTTGATAGTAGAACGTACTTTTTTTTTTTTTTTTTTTTTTTTTTTTTTTTTTTTACCAGGAAAGGCTTTTGAGTGTCGATTGTGATTCTTAAATTTTTTTGGCCATATCCATGAAATTAATATTAATTAATAATATATTTTTAATTATCAACCTGTTTTCTGGCAAAACTTAATTGCTACATGTGCTCCCAGGCACAACAAACTTCGCCTGACAGCAGTTATTTTATTTTCAACTGTTTTTAAGTTATAGTCCTCTGAAAATCGGTGACCTTTCATTTGACCTCTGAAGGTCACTTAAGGTCAAAGGTATTCGTGTCAGATGAAAGCCCATGTAAGACTTTCTATATCTTGATGATAGTAAGTATCTCTATCTTCAACCACTTTCGAGTTATAGCCCCCTGAATATCCGTGACCATGAGTTTGACCTTTCAACGTCACTTAAAGTGAAAGGTCATGGTACCATTTAAAAACCCATATGGGATCTCCTGTATGTTGATAATAGTAAATGTCTATTTTTAACCAGTTTCAAGTTATAGACCCCTGAGTAACCGTGACCTTTACATTGACCTTTCTGGGTCTATCTTCAACCGGCCTCAAATTATAGCCCTCTGAAAATCCGTGACCTTCATTTGGACCTTTCAGGGTCACTCGATTACCTCCAAAATATAATAACTTTGTTTAGGGGACCAGTGCCTACATGTCCTGAAAGTTTCATGTAATTTCATTCCGCCGTTTTTCCGCAATGTTGCTAACAAAGAAACAATGAAACAAAGAAAGTTGACCAAAAACAATACCTCGCCGGACTCCATCCAGGCGAGGTACAAAAACAACATTCGTTACAACGAAGATAAGCACAATTAAACAATATGAATGTGCTATGTCTCCCCCACAAAACGTTCACATGGGTAGGCTTAAAAAATAATAGCTACAATCAATCCAACTCCCAGCTTTCCACTCCCTCTCCTCTCGTGTCTGTCTGTTTGTCTGTCAGTCTGTCTGGCTTCCTATAGCTGTATCTTCCTATGTCTGTATGTATGTACTGCTCTTATTATCAGTGAGGGTGAATAATTGAATAGTAGAAAAGTAGTTAAAAAATAGTATTATTATGAATCAGAGTAATGGTGGAAGACAAATCTTATTACACTCGTTAAACACCAGATATTAGTATCTGATGGTCTCAGTAGCGGTAATCCAAACCCTATTCTCCATTGTCAGGCCATAGTCGTCAACAAACGAAGCATAAGTTTAGAGGAGAGAGACTTGACACTAGCGCCTGATGACTCCAGTGTGACAAACAGCTGGTACATAGTCCAGAGTGTTGTTGTCAGGGTCATGCTCTGGCTTTGACTCATCACCAGCATGTTGACGTCTCCCTTGTACCTGCCTCAGTTGCTCCTGATGGTCAAGGAAACAGTTGAACCACGTTTCTGCCTCTGACCCGATAGTTGCGGAGACTTCTGAGGTCGTTGCAGTTCTGTGGTGTCAGAAGGCACTTAGTAGGGTAATTAGGTATGACTGCCATGTTGGACAAGTCAAACCTGTGGGGTAAGTAGGCATCATTGCCACGTTGGAAAAGTCAAACCTCTCTCGTGCATACTTCGCCCTTCCCTTCATCACTCGCACCATTGTGAAGTTGGCTGGAGTGTCATCAAGGCTGTAGTCATTCTTAATATAATATCCTTCCTGAAAGTTAATGTCAACAACTAGCTGGCAGGCCTGGGAGAAGTGAACTGTCTGACGTTTTGTGATGTGGTTCTTCAGGGCAGTGACGTTCCTTCCGTTTCATGGCCACAACAGGGCTCTGCCTTTTGATGGAAGAAGCTACCATATAACATCGATGTACATCTTGGTGATACAGATGTACACATCAGAGCAGACCTTCTCACTCAGGCCAAACATACGGTCACAGGGCAGGAACGAGTGGTCAGACTTCATGAAGACGAACTCAACCCTGAACAGAAACCTGATGAGCACTTGCTGCAGAGCTGTAAGAACCATAGTGATGTTTTTGTTTTGGCCCCCATAGCTGTCAAAGAACACACAAATAGTGGTGTTCTGCTGTTGCTGGTTGATCTTTATCTAAAGCCACTTGAGTAAAAAGCTTGCCACCTTGTCTGAGCCATGCCCCTCTGCCACCTCATCCCACACAAATATTATGGCCTCCTCCTTGTTGATGTCATAAGTGCAGAAGATGTAGACCCATAACTTCTGCTAATAGTGAATCACACCAGCTTGCAGTCGTGGACAAGGAAGCGCTTGTTGCAGGTCTATGGCCACTATCTTGACGTTGGCTGAGTCACTGGAGGGTGCCATCTGCTCAGTCTGATGGAGGAGGTCTCAAGGCACTTGAGAATCAGCCTTGTGGACTGTCGCCCTAAGAAGTAACAGCAGAGCATCCAGAAGATTTCGGTCAACGATAATGCACATACACTTTCTTATATCTTTACTAGACGAAACCTGTTATGTAAAACTGTTAGAAAGAACAATAAGTAAATGCTAAATTACAGATGTATTTCAGAATTGTAGGGAGCAGTGCTTTAGTTACGATAATACTAATAGGAAGTCCTAAAAGGAACTAATTGAAATTTCAGAACTATCTCTCAGGGACGGTCAAGAATAATTTTCGGAGTTCATTTCTAATGTGGTAACATATAATAATTATTTCGTAGCTTAAGACTGAAAAGAAAATAGCTGCAATAAGCAATTTAAATCAGCCATCATTATTTATAAAATATTTTCCTTTACAACGCTGGGAAATAGTTTTAAATATTTTTTTTTTCTGTTTCTCTTGTCTCCATGGACGACGACAGAAAGCGTGAAAGCAGCCTAAGTAGCGGGCTATTTTAATTGGTTCGCTCAGGGAGTACGAATGGAGATAACTTCTACTCAAAGACATGAAGTTATTACATTTCATTTGGCCAGTTTTCCATTAAGGAAAATCTCTGGAAGACTTAATATAAGTCAGAGGACTATCAGTGAATTAACTATAAAGGAAGAAATTCGAAAATTTGCCGATAGTCGGAACCTCTTGGAAAATGTTAACTTGTCATATCCTACAGTAGTATCCTCAGTGCATGAACGATTGTCAAGAGTAATTAAATGCAGGGGCTCATAAACGAATCACGGAGTTCAAAAATTTCTAAATCAACATCGTCAGTTAAGCAGGACAGCGGGTTATTTAAAAAGAATGGTATTATAGATTAAATTAAAGGGCAAAATGTATGTTGTTTTGTGCTGCAAGAGTCTCTAAACTCATGTTCTCTTTATTGCCTAGGCCCTAGTATAAGAGGTAAGGGTAATATCTGCCATACCTCCTTACGACTGAAATAATATTGCATCAATTGGAAATTAAGTAGCTAATTATAATTATTATATGCAAGAGGAAGATAAGACTTAAAAGGCAGAATGGTTTTCTGTTAGCGCATGTCGTGGATTTCGGGTTTGAATTTCCCGCCCACGACATCACATTTCTTTGTAAATAATTTCTTGTATTATATATGTTGGGTAAGATAATATTTATCACTGGAGATAAATACGGTCATCGAGAAAACAACATATTTAAGTATGTATTCATTGATAAGTTTAAATTAATTTACTTCGCGCACCAAGCTGCTCGAACGCGAAGCTGTTCGGTTCTCTCCCTGCCACCAGATAGTGAATACACGTGTTTTGAACCTTCTCCAGCAATCGGCTTCAGTCATCATTCTGCCTCATAAAATACCATCAACACCACAGCATATTTATTAGGCCTTGGAATATTTATACTGAGTACTGATCAAAATGCCATTTCCACATACTGTATATAATGGTGAGTTGTTATTTCGCTTTATGTTAGTTAATAATTAAGACCCCCTACAGATATAATAATTAACAAATTGGTGCCATGACCAGGATTATATCTAGTGATAAATAAGAGGGGGTTATTATGGTGTTGGATGGCCTTTTGAATAGAGCGCGTTGCTTTCTTGGGCAAGAAACTGCTTGCGAGGGGGTTTAGGGCAGTGTTGCCAACCCAAAAATTGATTGGTCCAAATATCCCTACAGATGTCATAGAAAGTCCCTAGGTGTCCCTACATACAATGGCAAAGTCCCTATGCCTGTCCCTACATTAATTAAACTTATTTTTAACAAGAAATGCAGATTTTAATTAAGAAGTGATTAATAATGTAAGCTCCATGGATTAATATTTATTCTCATCTCTATCTATCTATCTATTGCCAGACGCCTCAATCCCGTTTGGGGTGGCCACAAACAAATCGCCTCCACGTCGCCCTGTCCCCCGCCACTTCACTGCCCTGCTCCCAACTCACACCCCCCTCTCTCACATACCTCTCCATCCCATCCCTCCATCTCATCCTCGGCCTCCCCCTCCCTCTTCCCCCCTCCACCTCACTCACATACACTCTCTTCGTCAGTCTTTCACCCTCCATCCTCTCCACATGGCCAAACCACCTCAGTGTGTTCCTCATAAAGCTTCCTATCACATCCACATCCACAGCACAACGTTCCTTTATATCCTCATTTGTCAGCCTGTCTCTCCATGTGACTCCACAGGCTTCCCTTAAATAACTCATTTCCACTGCTCTCACTCTTGTCCTTCCAACAACGTCCAAGCTTCACTTCCATAAATTAGAGTTGGTATCACAATACTGTCATGTAGTAACTTTTTCACTTCCATGCTCACTTCCCTGTTTCTTATCACTGCTTTCAAAGAACCAGCAACCTTTCTTCCCTGCTGTACCCTTTCAAGCACTTCACCCTCCAAACCTCCATCCTTACTCATCACACTACCGAAGTACTTGAATGTACTCACATTTTCCAATTCCTCACCATCCAACCTCGCTGTACATTCACTAACTTCACGTCTCAGACCATCACTTTACTCTTCCCTACATTCACCTTTAGATTCCGTTTCTTACACACTCTCCCAAACTCATCCACCAAGCCTTGCAGCTCCCCTTCGTCTTCACTCAACAACACAGTATCATCTGCAAACAACAGTACAGGGAGTTTCCAAACACTATCCTCTCTCACCAGGGCCACTCCAAAATCCACTACCCTACCTTGTACCTCTTTTATTACCCCATCTATGTACAGATTGAACAACCATGGAGATATGACGCATCCCTGTTTCAACCCAACCTTCAAAGAGAAAAATTCACTTAGTTCACCATCCACACGCACTGCAGCCTTAGCACCATCATACATACTCTTCACAGCATTCAACAACTTCCCATCTACTCCATATATTCTTAATATTTTTCACAATCCTTGTCTATCCACCTTGCCATATGCTTTCTCCAAATCCATGAAAGCCGCATACAACTTCTTTCCCTTCTCTGGACTCTTTTCCACTAAAGATCTAAGAATGAATATCTGATCTACACAACCTCTTCCCATCCTAAAGCCTCCCTGTTCTTCTCCAACTAATTCTTCTGTTCTTTCTCTCTGTCAGTAAGTATCCTACCATACACTTTTCTTATTATACCAAGAAGACAAATGCCCCTATGATTACCACACAGTTCTTTTCCCCCTTTTCCTTTGTACAAGGGAATAATTATACCTGACTTCCAATCCTCCGGGACTCTACCTTCCTCCCAGTCCAATCTGCACATCTTCCACATCCATTCTACTACTATCTCTCCCCCATGCTTCAGCATTTCACCACACACTCCATCAATTCCTGGGGCTTTCCTCAATTTAACTTTCTTCATTACTTCCACAACTTCTATCCTACTGATTTCTTCCTGCCTTCTTACCTCCCTCCTTCTCCCAGCCATTCCCCAGCCACTTATACTCGCATTACTTCCATCCTGTATGTTCAACAATTCCTTAAAGTGTTCTCTCCATCTGCTCACTTTTTCTCCCTTCTCCACTAGTAATCTACCATTTTTATTTTTCACTCCCCTGCTAACCTCACTTCCACCCTGTCTTACTCTCTTCACCTCTTTCCAGAACATTTTCTTACAGTCCCTCCACTTTACACTCAAATTCCTTCCAAATTCCTCATCCACTCTCTTCTTACTCTCACTTACTAATCTTTTCATCTCTCTCTTTTTGCATATAACTCTCTCTTCCGCCTCTCAACTTCTTCCACGCCCCTATTTCTCATCCATTCATTGTATGCTTTCTTCTTTTGTGCCACAGCCTGTCTCACCTCTTGATTCCACCATGCTGTTCCTTGCACCCCCCTCCAATCTTCTTTTCCTCCCACACGCCACATCACATGGTGCACATATTTCTTCTGTAAATATCCTGCTCACACTTTCCACGTCCCCCATCTGCTCCAATTCATATTTGCCCAATCGTTCCTCCACTTCTCTCTTATACTCTGCCTTTTTCTCATTCTCTTGTAACCTTTCCACTGTCCTTGCAACTACTCCTTTCTCTCGTCTTTCTGTTCTTCTATTCCTTCATTTTACTTGGATCCTAGTTCTGGCCACCACCAAGTAGTGGTCAGAAAGTCCACTCCCCCAGCCTCTATAAGCTCTTACATCCATTACACATCTTTGCATCCTTTCATCCACACACACATAATCAATCATTGCCTTCCTTTCATTCAGTTCACCACCCACCCTTCTCATCACTCGCCATGTATACCTATTAATCATTTTATGCCTGAAGAGGGTATTGGCTATCACCAACCCCCTCCCAGCACAAATGTCCACTAACGCACTGCCATTCTCATCTATCTCAGCAGGCACACCCCACTCACCAACTATTCCATCCACCTTCACATTCCCTACTTTACCATTCATATCACCGATCAAAAACAGTCTCTCATTCCTTCCAAACTTTTTGCATGCACACTTCCACATTTGTCCAGAACTCTTCTCTCACTCTGCTAGCACGATCTTGCGTTAGCGTATACACACACACAATAGCCCACATTTGTATTCCAACTTTCAACTTTACCCACACAATCCTTGACCCAACTGATCCATACTGTCTTGTGCTCTTCTTCCATCTTTTACTCACAACTATACATACTCCTTTGAAATAAATTATAACACTTCCATTATTCATAAACAGATCACCTTCATTATAATAATGAACACAAAAGTATAACTAAAGGCCTGAATGGACAGAAAACAAAGCTTAACTCTATTTATTCATACATCTGTTGGTTATGAAGTGCCAAATGCTTCTCTTCAATCCCCTTTGCAAAATCAAGACAGTTTTATCCTTTAACTTAATGCTTATTAATGGAAAGTAGGTTATTTGCTTTAATATTTTTTTCTCATATCCTTTGAAACAAATTATAACACTTTCATCATTCACAAACAGATCACCCTCATTATAATATTGAACACAAAAGTATAACTAAAGGCCTGAATGGACAGAAAACAAAGCTTTACAGGTTTTGGTCATACATATGTTGGTTATGAAGTGCCAAATACCTCTCTTCAATCTGCTTTGGAAAATCAAGACAGTTTTCATCCTTTGATTTCATATTAGAATTGATAAAGAGTAAGAAGTCCAATAACTCAGGTCCTATCCTATTCCTCTTTTTTGTCTTTGCATCCGTCATTAGAGAGAAGATCCTCTCAGTTACTGCATTGAAATGTGGCAAAGTTAGGATAAGCCTAGCTAGAGAGGCAAAGTTCCCCAAAACATACTGGTCTGAAACATTCTGTAACTTAGAAGTATACACTCAAAATTCTTCACACCTTTTCTTAAGAAGTAGCCTACGTTCATCACCACTGAAATATGCTGGAAGATCCTCCCTCTCTTGCTGAATATCACTGAGATTCTAACAGATGTCCATATTACATCACTAAATTGTCAGTTAAGGTAGAATTTTTCTAGCATCAAAATCCAATGCAATCTTAGGAGATATGAATTTCATTTCCTTAAACAGAGGAATAAAGAGAGGCAACTTTTTCTGGAGCTCAGCAAATGCAGTTTGATAAAAGGAGAGGCACCTCCTCCTGAAATGATGATTAACTTTCATCAGCCTCAAGAGCAGACAAAATTGACTTCATAACTGTGTGAACTACACAAAATATCTCCTTTTTTTTTCAGAAAAATATCTGTCTATCTATCTATTGCCAGACGCCTCAATCCCGTTCGGGGTGGTCACAAACAAATCGCCTCCACGTCGCCCTGTCCCCCGCCATTTCACTGCCCTGCTCCCAACTTACACCCCCCTCTTTCATATACCTCTCCACCCCATCCCTCCATCTCATCCTCGGCCTCCGCGTTCCTCTCCCCCCCTCCACCTCACTCACATACACTCTCTTCGTCAGTCATTCACCCTCCATCCTCTCCACATGGCCAAACCACCTCAGTGTATTCCTCCTAACGCTTCCTATCACATCCACACCGCAACGCTCCTTTATATCGTCATTTGTCAGCCTGTCTCTCCATGTGACTCCACAGGCTCCACATAAATAACTCATTTCCACTGCTCACACTCTTGACTTGTGCCCTTCCAACAGCGTCCAAGCTTCACTTCCATACGTTAGAGTTGGTATCACAATACTGTCATGTAGTAACTTTTTCACTTCCATGCTCACTTCCCTGTTTCCTATCACTGCTTTCATGGAACTAGCAACCTTTCTTCCCTGCTGTACCCTTTCAAGCACTTCATCCTCTAAACCTCCATCCTTACTCATCACACTACCCAAGTACTTAAACGTACTCACATTTTCCAATTCCTCACCATCCAACCTCGCTATACATTCACTGACTTCATCCCTCTCAAAGACCATCACTTTACGCTTCCCTACATTCACCTTCAGATTCCCTTTCTTATACACTCTCCCAAACTCATCCACCAAGCCTTGCAGCTCCCCTTCGTCTTCACTCAACAACACAGTATCATTTGCAAACAACAGTACAGGGAGTTTTCAAACACTACCCTCTCTCATCAGGGTCACTCCAACATCCACCACCCTACCTTGTACCTCTTTTATTATCCCATCCATGTACAGATTGAACAAGCAGGGAGACATGACACATCCCTGTTTCAACCCAACATTCAAAGAGAAAAATTCACTCAGTTCACCATCCACACGCACGCACTGCAGCCTTAACACCATCATACATACTCTTCACAGCATTCAAGAACTTCCCATCTTCTCCATATATTCTTAATATTTTCCACAATCCTTGTCTATCCACCCTGTCAAATGCTTTCTCCAAATCCATGAAAGCCGCATACAACTTCTTTCCCTTCTCTAGAAACTTTTCCACTAAAGATCTAAGAATGAATATCTGATCTACACAACCTCTTCCCTTCCTAAAGCCTCCCTGTTCTTCTCCAACTGATTCCTCTGTTATTTTCCCTAACTCTGTCAATAAGTATCCTACCATACACTTTTCCTGTTATACTAAGAAGACAAATGCCTCTATGATTACCACACACTTCTCTTTCCTCTTTTCCTTTGTACAAGGGAATAATTATACCTGACTTCCAATCCTCCGGAACTCTGCCTTCCTCCCAGGCCAATCTGCATATCTTCCACATCTATTCTACTACTATCTCTCCCCCATGCTTCAGCATTTCACCACACACTCCATCAATTCCTGGGGCTTTCCCCAATTTAACTTTCTTCATTGCTTCCACAACTTCTATCCTACTGATTTCTTCCTGTCTTCTCACCTCCCTCCTTCTCCCAGCCATTCCCCAGCCACTTATACTCGCATCACTTCCATCCTCTATGCTCAACAATTCCTTAAAGTGTTCTCTCCATCTGCTCACTTTTTCTCCCTTCTCCACTACTAATCCACCATTTTTATTTTTCACTCCCCTGCTAACCTCACTTACACCCTGTCGTACTCTCTTCACCTTTTTCCAGAACATTTTCTTACAGTCCCTCCACTTTACACTCAAATTCCTTCCAAATTCCTCATTCACTCTCTTCTTACTCTCTCTTACTAATCATTTTACCTCTTTCTTTCTTTCTACATATAACTCTCTCTTCCGCCTCTCAACTTCTTCCACGCCCCTATTTCTCATCCATTTATTGTATGCTTTCTTCTTTTGTGCCACACCCTGTCTCACCTATTCATTCCACCATGCTGTTCCTTGCACCCCTCCCCCCTCCACCTTCTCTTCATCCCACCCACCACATCACATGCTGCATATATTTCTTCTGTGAATATCCTGCACACACCTTCAATGTCCCCCATCTGCTCCAATTCATAGTTGCCCAATCGTTCCTCCACTTCTCTCTTATATTCTGCCTTTTTCTCATCCTCTTGTAACCTTTCCACTCTCCTTGCAACTACTCCCTCTTCTCGTCCTTCCCTTCTTCTATTACTCCATCTTTTTTTGATGTTGATTCAGGCCACCACCAAGTAGTGGTCAGAAAGTCCACTCCCCCAACCTCTATAGGCTCTTGCATTACACATCTTCGCATCCTTTTATCCACACACACTTAATCAATCATTGCCTTCCTTTCATTTAGGACAGTTCACCACCCACCCTTCTCATCACTTGCCATGTATACCTGTGAATCATTTTATGGCTAAAGAGGGTATTGGCTATCACCAACCCCCTCTCAGCACAAATGTCCACTAATGCACTGCCATTCTCATCTATCTCAGCAGACACATCCGACTCACCAACTATTCCATCCACCTTCACATTCCCTACTTTACCATTCATATCACTGATCAAAAACACTCATTCCTTCTTAACTTTTCCATGCACACTTCCACATTTGTCCAGAACTCTTCTCTCACTCTGCTTGCACGATCTTGTGTTGGCGCATACACGCACACAATCGCCCACATTTGTATTCCAACTTTCAATCTTAATCACACAATCCTTGACCCAACTGATCCATACTCTTTTATGTTCTTCTTCCATCTTTTACTCACAGCTATACACACTCCTTCTTTTGCCCTCTCATTCTCACCTACTCCTGCACATATATCCTATACATACTCCCATTCTCTAACACTCTCACCTCTGCATTTAGGCTAGTTTCAGTTACTTCACATACATCAACTTTCGCACCCTCAAGCACCTGGACAATCTCTCTCTCCTTCACCTCATCATTCGCACCTCTTACATTCCATGTTCCAGAAAAATATACTAACTATTAATGAATGCCCAAAATCCCTATTTAGGAATTTTGTCTGGGCGTCCCTACGTCTTTGAAAATCAAAGTCCCTACATTCAGGGACATGTTCCTAAAGTTGGCAACATTGGTTTAGGGTTTGATCTCCAGGACTGCCCAACATACTACCCTCACGGGAGCTTGACAAAATTATTTCTCAAAATTTTAAATTTAGAATTTCGACCTAGTTTTATTTCATTTTATTTGGATTTTGCTCAGGAAAGACGGCATTCCCGGTTTTAACTTCAAATTCTGCATTTGCTGTCATCTTCTTTCACTTAATTGGCCTATCGTAAAAAATGGATAAAATCAAACCTTTGAGGAGCCTTAGAGCAGCCATAAAGGGAGCAATCACTAAACTGACCACTAACTTGACAGTTTATAGAACATGCGGCAACCGTTCATGACATCAAAGGTATAAAAGCGACGGTTGAGAAGATCCTCGCTAAGATCGAATCTTACAATCAGGAATTATAAGAATTATATCCTGATGAAGACCTGGAAGAAGAAGTGGTCAGTGACATGGAGATTGTTAATAAGGTCAACAGACACTTGATCGAATTAGAAAGTGCTCTAGAATTACCTGCCAAGGACTCGGTAGTGCAAGAGGAAGCAGGAAATCGGAAAGCAATGGGAATTAAGATGCCTTCTCTGGAACTGCCAATATTTGATGGTGATCCGATTCAGTGGCTAGGATTTTGGAAGCAATTTGACTGTAGAGTGCACTCCCAAACAAATCTGACAGACATCCAGAAATTTACATACCCTAAGGGACAATTAAGTGGTAAAGCGCTCCGAATTATTAGTGGATTCAGTTTGGTACCAGCTAGTTATGATCAGCAGTCACAGTTTTAAGGAATACATACGGTCAAGATGATCGCATTAAGGCTGCACACATTGCAAAATTATGTAATTTACTTCCTCTAGCTCATGAAGTGAATGAACTATAGACTTTTCCGCATCCTTTGAATGTAGGTTAGAATCACTATGTGCAATGGGAGTGACTGTGAGTGAAATTTATGCTGTTTAGTTGCATAATAAACTCTCTAGTACACTTTCGGAAGTGATCAAACGTGAACTTAAAGAAAAGTGGTTGGATGTGGATGACGTTTGTGTGCTAAAGACAGAAGTGTGTAATACTGAAATTAGACAGAATCCCTTAAAACATTTGGGTGCGACCGCTACGGCAGCATACACAGTGAAGCAAGCAAATCACACTGACCCCATGCAGAGGAATGGATGTAAATTGTGTTTTAAACCATGACATTTTTGGGCTAAGTGTGCAACGTATAAAACAAAGAAGGCAAAATTAAAGAGGGCAAAGCAACTGAAGCTGTGTGCCGGGTGTTTGTCGGCAGATCATGGTAGTCACGATTGTACAAATCCCAAAGTAGTGCCATGCCGACATTGCCAGCAGAAACTATCTATCTATCTATCTATTGCCAGACGCCTCATTTCCGTTCGGGGTGGCCACAAACAAATCTCCTCCAAGTCGCCCTGTCCCCCGCCATTTCACTGCCCTGCTCCCAACTCACACACCGCTCTCTCATATACCTCTCCACCCCATTCCTCCATCTCATCCTCGGCCTCCCCCTCCCTCTTCCCCCCTCCACCTCACTCACATACACTCTTTTCGTCAGTCTTTCACCCTCCATCCTCTCCAAATGGCCAAACCACCTCAGTGTATCCCTCCTAACGCTTCCTATCACATTCACATCCACACCACAACGCTCCTTTATATCCTCATTTGTCAGCCTGTCTCTCCACGTGACTCCACAGGCTCCTCTTAAATAACTCATTTCCACTGCTCTCACTCTTGACTTGTGTCCTTCCAGCAACGTCCAAGCTTCACTTCCATACGTTAGAGTTGGTATCACAATACTGTCATGTAGTAACTTTTTCACTTCCATGCTCACTTCACTGCTTCTTGTTACTGCTTTGAAGGAACCAGCAACCTTTCTTCCCTGCTGTACCCTTTCAAGCACTTCACCCTCCAAACCTCCATCCTTACTCATCATACTACCCAAGTACTTAAACGTATTCACATTCTCCAATTCCTAACCATCCAACCTCACTGTACAGTCACTGACTTCACCTCTCAAAGACCATCACTTTACGCTTCCCTACATTCACCTTTAGATTCCGTTTCTTACACACTCTCCCAAACTCATCCACCAAGCCTTGCAGCTCTCCTTCGTCTTCACTCAACAACACAGTATCATCTGCAAACGACAGTACAGGGAGTTTCCAAACACTGCCCTCTCTCAACAGGGCCACTCCAACATCCACTACCCTACCTTGTACCTCTTTTATTACCCCATCCATGTACAGATTGAACAACCATGGAGACATGACACATCCCTGTTTCAACCTAACCTTCAAAGAGAAAAATTCACTCAGTTCACCATCCACACGCACTACAGCCTTAGCACCATCATACATACTCTTCACAGCATTCAACAACTTCCCATCTACTCCATATATTCTTGATACCTTCCACAATCCTTGTCTATCCACCCTGTCATATGGTTTCTCCAAATCCATGAAAGCCGCATACAACTTATTTCCCTTCCCTAGAAACTTTTCCACTAAAGATCTAAGAATGAATATCTGATCTACACAACCTCTTCCCTTCCTAAAGCCTCTCTGTTCTTCTACAACTAATTTCTCTGTTCTTTCTCTAACTCTGTCAATAAATATCCTACCATACACTTTTCCTATTATACTAAGAAGACAGATGCCTCTATGATTACCACACACTTCTTTTTCCCCTTTTCCTTTGTACAAGGGAATAATTATTTCCTGACTTCCAATCCTCCGGGACTCTACCTTCCTCCCAGGCCAATCTGCACATTTTCCACATCCATTCTATTACTATCTCTATCCCCCACACTTCAGCATTTCACCACACACTCCATTAATTCCTGGGGCTTTCTCCAATTTAACTTTCTTCATTGCTTCCACAACTTCTATCCTACTGATTTCTTCCTGTCTTCTCACCTCCCTCCTTCTCCCAGCCATTCCCCAGCCACTTATACTCGCATTACTTCCATCCTATATGTTCAACAATTCCTTAAAGTGTTCTCTCCAGCAGAAACACAGCAACTACTTGTGTCCGACTTCTCGTTCTGAATCCCATGAACAAACAGTAACCCAAGAACCAACAGTGACAATGGCTGTGGCTTCGAATCGTAATGCAGTGTTGATGCCAACGATTCAGATTCCACTGGTTACTCAAACAGGCCAGCAGAACAAGGTTAGGGCTTTATTAGACCAATGCTCACAACGTACCTTTGATCAAAAATCAAGTTTAGTGAATTTGAAGGTAAACAAGATGAGAAAGAAATGTTTACGACTACAAGGATTTACTGGCTTTATGGATAGTGATGAGTATGAGGTAGTGGAGTTGTTTTACTGCCATTTTAGAAAATGCACAAGTTAAAGGTGGTGGTTGTTGGCGAACTACCTAACTATAAGCCAGGGAAGGGTCTGCAACACAATGTGAGGGATCTGAAGGCTCGGGGCTACAAGTTGGCAGATCCAAGTCAAACTGCTGATTGAGGTGGACTTTTATTATCACTTTGTACACGCTGGCTTTATAAGGGAAGGAGACATAATTTGTTACCCACAGTTTATGGTTAGACACTGAGTGGCACTGATCGGTCAGAAGAAGAAAGTACTCATATAGAGCTGGTAACTGTTTTGAAAATGGCAGTAGATCCGATAATGGAATTAGCAAATATTGATGGCAGGAAAACTACTCCAGAAATCAAGGATCTGACAGCTCTGTGGGACTTAGATCACATAGGTATTAGTCCCAATGAGACCGATAAGAAGGGAGGGAAGGTATTAGGTGACTTGTATGAAACTATGCAATATTCCAAGGAACAGGGACAATATGATGTGGGGTTACCATGGAAAGAAAACGTTGATAAGTTAGCTGATAATTTTAAGTTAGCCCTAGGCAGATTAAGAGGTGTGCAGCGAAAATTCTTAACCCTTCATGGGAGAGGCGGTGGCTGAGTTGGTAGAGAGGCGGCCTTCAGTCCTAATATACCCAGGATCGAGTCCCGGCTGGGGCAGGGAACAGTTTAAGGATTTGAATTTCCTAAAAAGCAGACTCTCTTGATTTACCAGATGACCCGCCGACATGTCGTAAAAGTACCCCAGCTAATACCAGTACACCAGTCCTGTATGAGACAGCCATAGCATGTATTCAGTATGGACGGTGGGTGTTAGCGCCGAAGTGGTGACATGTGGAAGTGTAGGAGGACTACTGGGCCTTAGGATAGGTGACTGCCCCCAAGAAATAGGCCCTGAGCCTTTGTCCAGAGTCGGACCCATGAAAAAAAAAAAAAAAAAAAAATGGGGTCCCTGCAGACCCCAGTATTTTTTTTTTTTTAATGTTGGCATTAAGCCATTTTTTCCTTCCACAGCCTGGCCTCTCATGACTTTTATTGTAGATGGTTATTTTATATCCTCATAAAATTTTAGCAAAAAATCTCACACAATGAAGGAGTGACATTGCAATAAATGTCAGTGGGGTTCGTGTGGCTATTTTTTTTTTTTTATATATATATTTCTCAGATATTTCAGATTATAAACATTAGGACAATGTCATTACCAGTAGCAAAGTTTTATGCCTCGATGGCAGTGGCAGAAGGTGACCAAGAGGTAGAAAATTATTTAAATGGTGATTTATCTGTATCTGACGGTGATGATTATGAAGTTCTTGAACTATCGGACAGTGAAATTAGTATGAATAGTACGGTATTGAGTCTCCTGTGAGTGCTGATGATAATTCTGAAAATGCGAGTGGTGGTAGTAATACAGAAGATGCTCATCAAGAGGATAAAACAAGAAATTATTGTACTAAATTTGAACATTATAGGCATAGTTTTATTTTATGATCCTACCATACACGAATGTGAGAGTTGTTTGAGAGGGTAATCTCAGACTATGTGTGTTTTCCCCGGGTACTTTGTCCCTTGTTCGTTCTCTTTCTTCCCACTTCCCCCTTGAGGGGGAAATGGTTACTATGGCGGACGCCCCTGCTGCCTCCTCCCCCTTCAGGGGGGAGGTAGTCCTGACCGAATCCCGACTGATCAACGGACGGACTGTCCCCTGACTGAACGGCCCCAGACACGATCTCTAGAGATCAATGTAAATAATGCATCGTTTGTTTTGATCCATGCGGTTGGTTCTACTCCCCTGTCCAGCCTCAATCCCTTCATCATCAAGAAGGTGATTGATGGTGTGCAGGTGAGGTAGAACAAGTGAAAAAACTTGCAAGTGGAGATCTCTTGGTAAAGACGATAAATTCTGCCCAGGTAAAGGATTTGCTGAAACTGAGCAAGTTCCACTGTTATGATGTCCAGACCACGATCCCGCACTCCATGAATTCCTGCAGGGGTGTTATCACCTGCAGGGATCTTGTGCTTATGGAGGAGGAAGAAATTGTACAGCAAGATGTAATAGAGGAGAGATTTATTACTAGATTTTCGGAAGGCAGGAGGACGAAGACCGCAACCGTTATCTTGACTTTTGGAAAAGTATCTCTTCCAGCTAATGTGAAAGTTGGATACGAAATTGTCAATGTCAGACCATACATCCCAAATCCCCTTCGTTGTGCAAAATGTCAGATCTATGTACGTCATGAAAAGACTTGTCAAGCTTAGACCGTAGCATGTGGCAAGTGCGCGTCTGTAGGACATTCTGCTGACCATCGTACATCAGAGACTGAATGTTGCTTCCACTGCCAGGGTGCTCACTCCACTTCCTCTAGGGTTTGTCCCAAATGGAAGGAGGAGAAAGAGGTCTGCACAGTGAAAGTGACAGAGGGCATATCCGTTTACGATGCTAGTAAGAAGGTGAAGGAGTTGCATGCAACTCCCGAATCTAATGTCTCCTATGCATCGGCGGTTGTGTCCCATCCCGTGATGTGCAATGTGGAGACACAGACTGACCTTACATTCCCTCCTCATGTCCCACATCCTACCTTTCAGTCTAAGCCTCCTGTACGTTCAAACTCTCTTACAGACATCCCTGTCGCTACTTCATACTCTCAGGCTGCTGCTGCTCCTTCGCAGTCGGTGCACCAAATAAGGAAGTCTGACAAATCTGATAAGATTAATTTGACCACCCTCAGCAAGCCAGCACGTCCTCATGTCCTTCCCACTCCTGGTCCAGTAAAGGTGAGAAAGGGTAGCTCTTCCTTGGTGGAGTCTGGAAGCCTTGTTATTGATGAAAATATTTAGGTTTCCATTAGCAAGCACCGGGAAAGGTCCCCTGGTAGCAACTGGCCTGGTCACGGGGAACATAAAAAAACTAAGCATACTGGCCACCCTCGTAAATCTTAAACTGCCACATTCACTATATAACAGTGGAACTATAGAGGTGTTGGGAATAAATTACAAAATATAGCAATCTTGCTTTCAATACACAGGGCAGACGTTGTTTGTTTACAGGAGACGTGCCTGGAGGATCATCCTGATCCTCCACAGTTCAGACACTACCACTCGTACAGAAGATATGAAGGTCACGGAGTTGCCATATACACACACAAATCACACCCACAAATGGAAGTGATTCTAAATTCTTCTCTGGAAGCTGTCGCGTGCAGAGTAAAATTTAATAACACATATCTGTCTATTTGCTCTCTGTACTGTCCTCCACATGGCCTCATTGATAGTGATGCTTTAAATTCAATATTTGAACATCTTTCTGGGAATAAATTAGTGTTGGGCGACTTTAACGCCCATCACTATCAATGGGGTAGCTTGAGGATTGATGGTCGTGGGAAGCAAATAGGCAACCTAATACTGCAGTCCAACCTGTCTTCTGAAAAATGGTAGAGCAACTCGTGTTGATGATCATACTGGTAACTTTTCAGCCATTGACTTATCTATGGCCTCCCCTGGTATGCATCAAGATTTCTCATGGGACCCTTATGACAATTCCTTGGGAAGTGATCATTTACCCATCTGTCTTTCTTATACACGCGACATTGTTTCAGACCCACCACTTCCAAAATTTAACTGTAAGAAAGCAGATTGGGGATCCTTCTCAAGGATCGCCAATTTTGATATATCTGGGGAGACCATAGATGTTAAGGTCGAAAATGTAACTAATTCCATAATACACACGGCTGAGGCTGCTATTCCCAAGACTTCTACAGTTCATGCAAAGCACAGAGCACATTGGTGGACGCCTGATTGCCGACAAGCATTAAGGAAACGCAAGAGGAGATACAGGATTTTTGATAGTCTGCCTACAGAAGGAAATTTCATTGCACACAAGCACGGGATGAGGCAAGGAGGGATAAAAGGGCCAAACGTGACTCCTGGCAGACTTTTGTGTCCACGGTGAATCGTAATACACGATTACATAAAGTCTGGTCCACTATTAAAATATTAAATAATAAAGGCCCAAAAATCCCTATCACCACCCTGTAGGTTGATGATAACATATATGACAATCCCGTGAATGTTGCTAACATCCTTGCCAGGAGTCTTTCTCATGTAAGTAGCTCAGCCAATTATGATCCGCGTTTTGAACATCATAAGTGAATGGCTGAGCTATAGATAATAGACTTTGCCACAGAAGACATAGACTTCCTGTACAACCAAGAGTTTATGCTAGATGAACTGCTCCTTGCCCTTAAATCCTGTAAAGATGCCAGCCCTGGATCAGATACCATCACGTACAGAGTGATCCAGCATCTTAATCAGGACAAACTGATCAAGATGTTAGCATTGTGCAATGAGATTTGGGCGTCTTGAACGTTCCCAAACTCATGGCACTTTGCGCACGTCATATCGATACCCAAAGAGGCTGGTCGTCTTATGAATCCCACTTCATTTCATCCTATTGTGTTAATTTCTTGTCTATGTAAGGTCATGGAACTTGTGGTTAATAATAGGCTTCTTTTTGTTTTAAAGTTGAAGAATTTGTTAAATGATCAACAACGTAGCTTTCGTAAATACAGAAGTTCAGCAGATCATTTAATGAATTTGGAGCAGTGTATTGCAGAGGCATTTGCCGATAAAGAATTCATGATAGGGGTGTTCCTGGACATCCATAAAGCCTATGACATGACATAGCAACACGGTATACTAATGAAGCTCTGTGCTTATGGTTTAAGAGGAAATTTACCTATGTTTATGTCAAATTTCTTAACCCCTACACCGCGGGGATGTTTTTGCCGATCTGTTCGCATCCTGTGAGGATATTTGCGCTCTGACTGACTTTTTAAAAATATTTACCAAAAATCAGTTATTAGCCCTAGAATATTATAATTATATTCGCATATGGCACATACCTTTAGCTTTTTCCTGGGATGTTTGTTGAGCCTTCGTCGACAATCGTAGGACTTGTGGAGACTTCTGAAGTTGGGTAAATTAAGTCTCCACTTTACAACTCCCGACATCCCGTAATGTGATTACCACAGCCTGGTATTATCACTAGAAACACTATTCTGTGATTTTCAAATAGTTTGGAATCCATACTCCAAAAAAAAAAAAAAACACTGAAAGTAATGTAAATTACGAGCACGTACGAGCTTCCAGCCTGCCCTCGTTCTCACCTGGTATTTTGTCATTTATTATTCATAAAAACATTCACACTTTATATCCCTATTACTGTATAACACTTATATATATCTGCAGTATTTATCCATGTTTCCTTCAGTAATAGTAGTTTATTGTCACTATAAGCATTCACTTTCTCTTTCAGCAAAATATGTAGAGAGCAAAGGTTTCACTTGGACAGTCATAACTTCAAGTATCTGCGCTTATACTCTTATAGTACTCATTATTTATATTTCTGTTTACATTTTCTACTGTATTTTCAGTATTTACACTTCTATTTTGCTTACACTATGTTATGCACTGTCACTTGAAGTAACTTATAAAACTATATTACACTGTTCAGTCATATTTACATCCATTGCTTTCACTTCCTATTGAAACATTTTTTACATATTATTTACACATTATTTACATTTTCCACTTGCACTTTTAAAACTGCTTTAGGCTGTGGTAATCAAAGAAACAGGTTACTCAGAGGGGAACCTGGCACTCAGCGCATTGCCAAGAGGTGCGTTTGTGCTCAGGTGTGCGTCGGGTGGTATGTGCACACACCTGGCACCTGCGGATTGTAGCCTTCCTCTTGCCTGTGGCAGGCATTTGCACCAGTCTGTGCCGATCCATGTACGCCCTCTGCTCAAGTCACTCAGGAAGTCTAACAGAATGGTGCCTTGGAGCTGCTGCTGTCACCCTACCGTATCTCTCAAGCAGCTGCTGAACAAAAGTCCTGGCGAACAACCTCAGGGAGAAGGACTTGGGTGGCTTTACCTTCATCTTGTACAGGATGAAGGGATTCAGCATCGTCATGTCAATGAGATGCAGAAAAACTTTCCTGTACCACCTAGTATTCTTCCTGAGGCAGTCGATCTCTCCAATCATCATGTCGGACTTGTCCACCAGCCGCATGTTGATATTATAGTCGATGACAGCATCAGGTTTCCTCACAGGTTTGCCTATCCTACGGTCGACCCTCCCACTGTCTTTCAGTTCCCCCTTCCGTACGGTGGTGAGCATGTGCAGAACCCTCTTGTCATGCAACCGTATTGCCAGCATCTTCTCAGAGTTGTGTAGGTGCACGTCTCATCGCTGCGAGTTTCCTGCCTCGGGGAATTTGGGGAAGTTGGCACGATTGCTCTTCACAGTGCTGCAGGAGCCGATGCCGTGCTCTGAACGGTATTTAGCAAATTTCGGTGCTGTATAGTAGTTGTCAGTATACAGCACATGATTCCCACCAAAATACCTTTCAAGCAGCACTTTCACTACACAGCCTGAGAAGCCAAGGGCGGGTGTTTTGTCCAGATCGACAGTGCTGGCTGAATAGATGACGAAGTCAAGGATGTACCCCGTCTTACAGTCGCACAGTACAAAGAACATGATTCCAAAGCAATGACGTTTGCTTGGAATATACTGTACAAACCTAAGACGTCCTCTGAACAAAACCATGGATTCATCTATGACAACCTTCTGAAGTGGATGGAAAAATGACATAAATTTATCCTTCATTCTGCTCAGAATCTCCCGGATCTTCCAGAGTGGGTCAGTCTGGGAAGGTACATCGTTGCTGGCGAAGTGCAGGTTTCTCATGATGTTCTGGAAGCGATTTCTGGCCATGTACTTATTGAAGGTGGGTGATGTAATAAGCGGTCCATGGAGCAGTATTCTTACGACTCATGCTTCTTTGAATGTGGCATGAGAAGCATGAGGGCGAAGAACAAGTACAGCTCCTGCATTCCAAGCATGGTCCACTGTTGCATCTTCGCTGCACCTGCATCACTTGCAGCACATTGTGACTTGTACCTGTTTGTCTCTTCACATATATCCTGCATGACTTCGTCATCAAGGAAGGCCAAAAGGAAGTCCACACACTCAGCATCCTCATCAAGAGTGAAGGCAGGCTGTATCCATGAGGAACTCTTGTCAAAATGAAGTTGTTCAGGGACTAAATCGGAACCTTCTGTCCACACGAAGGTGTCCAGGGTTCCCTGTTGTGGCGGTGTAGGGTGGGTGAGGGTGGAAGGTGGGTGTGAGGCAGACTGGGCTGTTTCAGGTCACTCTGACTGACCCTAGGTGACTGTGTAGCACTAGCAGCCCTTACTCTAGTTGCTACTCTGCTTTCACGAGTCGGGGATTTACCTCTTCCCCTACCGCCTGCCTTCACTGTAAGTATTGGTGGAGAGTCCAACGACAAAGACTCACGAGAAAATTCTGCTGAAGAGGAGGAAGAAATTAGTGAAGTGGAGCTGGGAGAGTGGGGAGGTGATTCACCTCGGGACTCATGGTGGGCTGGGTCACATGGGGCCATTGTTCCAGGGCTAACCCACTTCCTCTTCATTCCCTTCCCAAATTCCTTCCCTTGCTGCACTAAGGGCTCTTTTCCCTTGGAGCTAAGGATAACTTGGGACACTGAAGCACTTGTACTTGGAGTTTCTGTCACAATTTCCTCCCCAGGCTCATGACACGATTCACCTGAAGGATCAAGGTCACTATCCATCATTATCATAGATAATTCTGCCAGTTCACGTTCCACTGCTGAGTCACTTAGTTCTTTACTGCTTCCCACACGAGTTTTTCTAGAGATCACAAGGCCATTTGCAATGGGCGCAGAAGTGGCAGAAATGATGGGGGGTGAGTGCGACATGATTTCACCTCAGAGGATGACAAGGAACTGAATGACGTGGCGTATATGGACAGCCAAGGGTTGACAATGTCAGTAAGGGTGACAGCTGCTAATTTGTATGCTATGAGATGGTTGGTAGGAAATCTTGACAATACTCGTACATATAAAATTAGGTAGTTCCAGGCTTCTCCCTTCCTTTCTTATATATATTTTTATTACGAAAACAGATTATACGGCATATTTCAAGGGGAAATTACCTGGGAAAATATTCAAACAAGTGCACGTGAGGTGTTGTCAGGTGGTAATTAGCCAATTCCAGGTGTATGGCACTATCACTTACCTTCTTTCTTTTTTGTATATATTATTTTGTATAAGAATAGGGCACAGAGCTTATTTCAATGGATGAAATCAGTGGAAAATTCCGGGGAAGATTTGCTTAGCGCAGCATGGCCGGGTATGCGAGAGGAGAGGGTAATGGAGGGGAGATAGGGAGGGGAGTCAAGAACAGGGAAAAAGGGCTAAATTGTCAACAATGGATGGGAGTACAGATGACATTAGGAGCGCTGACTGTTGGTGGACACTGGCAGTACTGATAGATGATACAAGCCACCACTTAAAAGCCCGGAAGAATTCAAAATAACACAGAATCACAAAAGTGACGCCCAGCGGTATGATCCATTGCGCCCGAGTATCACGAAGGTGACGCCCCCCAGTTAAGGGGTTAAGGGACAGGACTTTCTCTGTCAGATTACCCCGTAACGTAATATCGGATATATTTATCCAGAAGAACAGCGTGCCGCAGGGAAATGTGCTTAGTCCCACTTTATTTAGTATTATGATCAATGATCTGTCATCAGCTCCCATCCTGAGGAATCTTAAATACTCAATTTATGCTGACGATTGTGCAATATGGCACTCTTCCCATAATGCACAATTTTCGGCTGGGCAGATTCAAGCAGCCCTTGATTCCATCCACCAATGGGCTTTGCAGTGGGGATTTAAGTTTTCTGTCTCTAAGAGGGCCACTGTAGTCTTCACTAAGCATAACGTACCGAATTTATGCTTTAACCCCTTAAGTCCTAATCGCGTCAATTG
This sequence comes from Coenobita brevimanus, assembly GCF_032717465.1. Lineage (NCBI taxonomy): Eukaryota > Metazoa > Arthropoda > Malacostraca > Decapoda > Coenobitidae > Coenobita > Coenobita brevimanus. The sequence continues at coordinate 29,002,466 of NC_136961.1, read as the reverse complement.
ATGCAATTTGAGTTTTATGCCAAAATGCATAATCACATCAATTGAATGCAGCCTGCAAAAAACTGCGAAGCGCTTACTCCACCCCGATTATTGGCTTCAGGCCAATGAGAACTCGCCCCTGATGTGGCGTGAGGGGGGATCGGACCAACCCAGGCGGTGGGGGGGCACCCCCCTCTCGGCCGCCTCCATGCCACCCTCTACTCCACTCCCTCATGTCCTCCTTGTCCCCCATCACTCTCCCACCCCTCCATGCAACTGCATCTCTCCTCCCACAACAACCTGCATCCCTTCCCACCCTCTCTTGCCCCTCTTCCCTCCCTGCTAGCCTTGTCCCCCCCCCCAAACTCAACCCCATCTCTCCCTCCTTGTCACTCACTACCCTTCCAACTCCCAACAGGTCCCCGAGTGTCAGGCCTTATGTACGTACCTGTTTCATATTATTTCTACTTCCCAAATTTTTGTACCTCACTCTGTTCATTTCTCACTTCGTACCTATCAGTTTCTGTACGTACGTAGTTGGAGAATGCTGTATGTTGTACTACATACGACGCATCTTATTATTATTTTTTTTTCATTCTCCCTACCTGCCCAGATTAGCACCTCTGAGTAGTGTCCATCTGTATTAGTTTTCGAAAGACTATGAGGCCTTGTAGGGCTACTCCCCACACCTGTTTCATCTCCCCACACATATAAACACACCTGTTTTCATGGCTGGGGTGATAAAATCCAATGAAATGTAAAGTTTCCAAAAGAGAATTTGGTTGTTGCAAAAACTGTAATGATAAGTGTGATGAAGTGTAATGATAATGTGATAATTGTAATGGTGTGATAAATGTGTAACGAGAAGTTGGGACAATAAAAAGAGAAATCGGAAACAAATTATTGTTTTTTTCCCCTTTCTTATGCATGTATTTATAGCATTATTCAACTTTATTTTGATGTCCTTGATGGATATAAATATTTATATATGTCTGTGTTAGTTTTGGAATGACTATGAGGCCTTGTAGGGCTACTCCCCACACATGTTTATCTCCCCACACCTACATACACACCTGTTTTTATGGCTGGTATGACAAATCCCATTGAAACGGAAGGTTTCCACAAGAGAATTTGGTTGTTGTCAAAATGTTTCTCCCCAAGTACCACTAAGGCCTTGTAGGCCTACTCCCCACAGTAGTTATCTCCCCACACCTACATACACACCCGCTTTCATGGTAGATGTTACAGAACACAATGAAGTGCTTTCTTTCCATGCGAAAAGCTGGTTATTTCCAACCCCCATACCTATAGGCCTACTCTCCACAGCCTACTTTATCTCCCCACAGTCTAGTAATCTACCCACAGCTACACCTGTTTTCATGGTTGGTGTGATAAAACACTTTGAAATGACATGTTTCAACAAGAGGGGTAACTATCATAATCTTTTTTTTAACTTTGACCCGCGATTGTGCGGTAACCATTAGGCCTACGGGGGTACGGATTGCGTTGTCAGATGTGTAAATTCTTCCTCTTTAGCCAGACAACAGTCAATATGCCCTTCCTGAAAGTCGCCAAAACACCCCCAAATTGCGGTTGTGGGAGGTTAACTTTGGATTATCAGGCAGTACCTTTTCACTATTCTGTAAAGTTTTGGGGAATACATTTTGATTGTAGTTTGAACTTCAAAATTCATGTTAATAATTTGCTTGCTCGTTGTGATAAACCGTTAAATGTCCTCAAGTACCTAGCGGATACTACATGGGGTGCCAACAGAAAATCGTTATTGATGGTGTACGAGTATAAGTCCCTTATTCAATCAGAGCTAGACTATGGTGCACAGGTGTATGGCTCAGCATCCGATGCCACGCTGAAAGGACTGGATGTGTTGCAGAATATATGTTTGCGAATGATTCTTGGAGCTGTCCGGTGTAACCGTGTAGCTGGTATTGAAGTGGAGGCGAATGTGCCTCCCCTCCGTATATGCCGTGACCACCTGGCCTTGTCCTATGGACTAAGAACATGTAGGAAAAGTAATACCGGCAATGTGGCCTGTACTCCCCTGCATCTATACCACCACCTTCTGCGGGGGGTGCTTGGCCACTCGTTGTTCGCCTTCACTTACTGACTCAGGAGCTTGGTGTGGACCTCAGTGACTGTAACAAGTTGGTGATAAAAATATAGCACCTTGGGAGCCACCCAGCTTTACTGTCGATGTAACATGGCTCCAAGCACCTAAGACCAAGGCATGAGACGGAGGTCCATCACTTGTTTTGTAACATCATTGTTTGTCACTTGGGGCCCCACCACTTGTACACCGACGGCTCCAAGTCGAGTGAATGTGTGGGTACAAGTGTGTGGTCGACCGAATGTGCCCTCAGGTATCGGTTGCTGACTCATAAATCTGTGTTTACCTCCAAACTTTTTGCTATTGACAAAGCCATAGACTATGTTCTCAGTTCTAGGCATGACTCATTTGTCATATTTTCGGATTCAAAATTAGCCCTTCAGGCAATTGCATCTTGTACTATGGAAACGCATGAGATCCAGGGCCGCATTGTTAATAAGCTGCATTCATGTAACAAGCATTCACGCTGATCTGGGTGCCTGGTCATTGTTGTATCTACGGCAATGAGCAGCATGACTTACTTGCAAAATCGGCTGTAGAGCTCGAAGAGACTTTGGATGTTACTCGTTATCTACGGTCGAGTCTCTCTCTCGGAAAGAAATCAATAACTCTTCTGTGGCAAGGTCAGTGGACCAGACTAAACATTCCAACATGTAAGCCATACCTGGGCGACTGGGACACTGCTAACCGTTCCAGTTGCCTGGAAGAAAAAGCGTTGGCGCATTTGTGGCTTCATGCCACTACATTAACCCATATGAAACCATATATGGAAAGACGCTTCCCACTGCACTGTGACATCTGTGATTCGGTGTTATCCATCAGTCATATCATCCTGCGCTGTCATCAATTTATTCATGAAAGGGCTTCACTTATAAATTACTGTGGCGCAGCAGACGTCCCCTTCACCGTTTCCACCATCCTGGGTGATGGGGACATTGCTATGACTGATAAATTGGTGGCTTTTTTGAGAGAGACCGGATTGATCAGAGTGATGTGACTTTTTTAATGTATGGTTATGGCTTTTATCGACTGCAAATGTGTATATATGGTACTGTTAATTAAGGTAGACAGTTGACAAATTTGAAATTGTTCCTCCTCCCACTAATCTATTTCTAATATTGATGTCCCCTACATTAAACCCCGTTCCTCGACTGACAGTCACCAGCTGATGAGTGCAAGTGTGCAACATAGAAAGGTATTGGGCACTTGCAGTCGATAGTGGTCTGTTGGGCGAGGTCCTTCACTTTTTGTACATAGTATGTAAATACATTATACCATCTTGCTTAAGTTAGGGCCGACAGCTAACGTATATGGAAATGTTCCTGACTCGTCTGGTTCTCTTTCATATATTGATGTCCCCAATATTAGGTTGTGCCTCAACTGACAGTCACCAGGTGATGAGTGCAGGTATGTAATGTAGAAAGGCATTACATATCTCCAGTCGATGGTGTTCTCTTGGTCGAGGTATTTTTGTTTTTATCATTACTGTAGGTTTACCTATTTGTCTTTTTAGGATTTAGTATAGGTTAGCGATTTGTCTGTCAGGTTATTAGCTTTAGAGACTTTAGGTTAATTAGGCTTTTTTTTCCTATTAGATAATGAAAGGTTTAAAGAGAAATAAGTAAAAATATATAAAATTACATAAAAAAACAATAAAAAATTTTATATATATATATATATATATATATATATATATATATATATATATATATATACTGTATATCTATCTATGTATGTATCTATCTATATCTATCTATCCATATATATATATATATATATATATATATATATATATTTGTATATATATATATATATGACTTTGTATATACATATATATAGTTGCCTTAATGACCAGGGGCTTCGGCCCCAATGGTCGATAGGCAATAATTTAAAAAAAAGAAAAGAAAAAAACCACTGCTGCCATTGCCACCTGTTGCTGCAGGAGCTCTGAACTTACTTAATATTCAGTAAAACAATTTGAAATATAACCTAACACAGTCCAAATGATATCAAAAATAGATTTTAACCTGCGGCGTCCCGTCGACGTTCTTTAACGTCCACACGTTTTGTCACTGCCAATCCCGTCGACGTACATAAACACGAATGAATTGCAAGGTCCCTAATTTGCACAATTTTCAATTTTCGCGAGTGATTTTTGGTACGTATACACGTGACACCTTCCTCTACACGATGCCAGGCAGGGACAATGCCTTACCCAGCATGACCTCCTCCCCCCCCTGCATGCCATTGTCTCAGCAATTCACCTGTTATCAGTGACCTGGCCAGTAAAGCCATGTCATGCCACAGTACGAAATTCGGGGCCAGAGTGATTCCCCAATCAATGACAATGTGGAGGACACACTTTACATAGCATTAGAGGAAGAAACAGTCAGAAATGATGATAGGTAATGTGGCAAAAAAAAGGTCAGGTATGGTGATGAGTTAATGAGTGAAACAATGCTTATAATGCCTATATTACTGCTTGATAACCAATATACTCTTGTACTACATATAAATTCGTACCAAGTAAATAAATAAATACCGTTTATGAGTGGTGTGACTTAGTTATCCTCCCATAAAACTCGTTTTCTTTGGTGCCAGCCTGTTAGAAAACCCAGTTAGTTAAGGAGGTACTCCTACCTGTATCGAGTATTTTAAACCTCAGGTGAGCGATTTCTCTATGAATTTTCGATGTTTCTCACCAAAAGCGGAGGTTTGAGCCAAAAAATATTTTTTTCCAAAATGGTCGGGATTGGGGGGAGTCAGTGGTGGCAAAGTGGTCGGGATGGGGCGGGTTAACAAACGGGGTACAATAAGCAGTAGACTTCTAAGGGTTTAGAGATCCAAAATGACCCAGATCCAGCCCTATAATTAATCATCCTGTACTGAGAGGCTCCCTGGTGTATGAAGAAAATGTAACCACCGATTTTTGGAGCGTGTGTAGACTGACGTCACTCTTTATCAGCTCACCTTTGTGTGTGTGTGTGTGTGTGTGTGTGTGTGTGTGTGTGTGTGTGTGTGTGTGTGTGTGTGTGTGTGTGTGTGTGTGTGTGTGTGTGTGTGTGTGTTTGACATGCTTATAAATAATGAATCAATACTTTTTTCAGGTATCCGCATTGTAATTTTCTTGATGGTAATCGTGAAATGGTGATGGCGGCTGTTGTGTGGAAAGTATGGCTTTGGCTGTGTATGCCCTGCCTCGTGGCCCACGCACGTTTACCCGACTGTTGCGGTAAGTTGACATTCGTGGTTTGGAGGTGGGGAGCCAGTGCGTTTATTTACAGGCTCAGCTAGCAGCTGGAAGAACCCAGGCTAAAATCTCGGGCCCAACAGACGTTTGAACAAAATCTGTTTCTCCTTCATCCCCGTTCTCACAGCACTATGCTTGGGACCTGGATGTAACAATAACTGTTGTTAGTTGTATCCTGAGATTAGCTGTGAGTCATTTTCTTTGCAAAAAAGTTGATTGTCTTCAGTTCACGGGTATTAAATTTAACCTCTGGTTTGTAATATAAAATGGTAATGAAACTAAACCTTTGCAAGCCAGATTACTTTATCATCCCCAGTATAAGAAACAGATCATTAAATTCAGTGTCATGTTATCAACAAAGAGGTTCAGTCCCTTTCACATGGTCTTCACAATGTGTGGCCCAGTTGGTGAAATGTGATAGGGCTGTCTTTGTTTAAAACTTATTAACAGGAGTAACTTTACTCTGATAAAACCTCGTAATTAAAGTCCAAATAAACACTTTTAATATGCACATTTCGCATTGTTCCTGACTGTGAAAGAAATAAGAGCGATTAAAATCAGTATATTTCCTAGTGTGACGCATGGCAACATAACAATCAGGAAAAAGGTTTCGAGTAATATCTATCAAATATGACAGTTCTGATCATATCAAATATGCTTTGTTCCAATCCCCTAACATAATACTACCAGCATTTGACGGTATTATATGCAGGTCACCAACTTTCCTACTAGGAGAGAAGGGACAAGGAAAAAACAAGCTTAGTCCACCAACTTGGCCTGCCTGAGAATCGTAGATGTTTGGGATGGTGAGGTGAAGGGGAGGAAGTGTAGGTGCCCTTCTAAGCACACTGTTCTCTTCTCTTGGTGAATGAAGGACCATTTAGTAATGCTGGGACTGAGACTACTTACTTCAGTCTTAGGGCATTTTACAGTTTACTTTTGATACCACCAGACGTTTATATTAAAGTAGCAAAAATAAAACCCATATGGCAAAATTTATGCTGTCCATGGCAGGGTTGTCCTAAATCTTCAGCTTGAAAGATTTGCTTCTGCTGCAGCAAAACTTCGTTCCTATTGATTAAAAAATGATGTATGCAAATCTTCATGCTTATTAGATAATTTTAACTGGTGCCGCATCATGTTCAAAGTCATAATATTATGGTGTAATGTTAATATGCCACCGGATTGTCTAGGACCCCCACTTTGCAAAGAATCAGCTCCTCACTAGGGGGGGGGGGATCATGGGAACCTAACTCCCACTCATTGTTGCCTAGTTTTATGGCTTGTAATTTCTGCCAGCTGTAGCCTTTTTCGAAACTGGATACACTTGCCTGTGTTGCTCAATGACCTAGAGAAGAAACTGCCATTGATCTTCGTTCTTGGTCAACACTGGATTAAACTTGTGAAATAGTGCTACTCCTCTTTCGGCAAAGTCATTTTGTTACCTGTAGCCCCTGGACGATGCACTCAGTCTCCTTGTAATACTCACGACTTTCCCATGTGGATGGATCTAATTCTACGAATGAATGAGGAAGGCCAAGCATTGTAAAGATCTTTGTGTTACTGGTCACAACTTGAAATTGTTTTATGAGTCGGTGCTGTCGCCTCAAGTTCAACTGTTGCACCCTTTGGTTGATCTTTGCTTCCTTCTTCATTGAGAGCTATCACCACTTTTCGCCTCTCTTTAGAGTCAACAGTTGGATAAAAAAAAAAGGCCAATCCACCTAGTTGTCCTAACAAGTACCACAGGTAACGACCAAATGCATTCAAGCAGCGTTGCGAGATGTCCTTATCAGGATAAAGCGAAAATTCCTGGACAAGCCTCAGATCGTTTGCTGGAGCTAGAGCTGCTTTTGTCGCCATGAATCATGATTTCAGGTATTGCTTCATGATGAACACAACAAACCGCTTAAATTTTCGGCTTTGCTTAAGTGTGGTGTTCATCTGATGATGGAAAAGATAGACTTTGATGCTGTATATATGTAAGTTTAGCCATCCGTCTGGCATGGTGGCAAGCACCAGGGCGCTGAAACCGTGTTCCACGGGGCGCTACACCACCCAAGACAACAATGTACAATTCTAGCAACTTTCGAGAAACATCTCGAGGTTGGCCTTCTCGTAACTGTTTCAGACAAAATGCTATGAACTTGTCACATTGCTCACTATCATTCACCGGCATTTCCTAAATGTTATTAAAGGTCTGAAAGAGTGTTGTGTCGTATTCCACTTGGGTCTGAACTGCTTGAATATGTGAAAGTCAGAACCAGAGGATGGTCCAAGGCAAATGGTGAAGGCTTTTTGAACAAGGATCTCAAAAAATGTGATGCTGACAGGCCAGGTGGAGGAGATCCTTGTTCAACTGTTATTGAATAAGGGTGCACGCCCCTGCCCAAACTCCGGTATTGCTGGCGGTGGTGTAAAATGCCATTCCTGCCTCACGTGCAAATATACTGCAGTCATTCAAGGTTTCAGTAATGCCACTGGCAATGGCCTTGCCTGCCCCTGATTCAAAACTGGGTACATTCAAAAGCCTTGAAACTCCGTCACCTGAGATGATCCACTGAACAGTTCAGTGACATTTGCTCCTGTTACATCGAGAATTAGTTTTCCATCCCAGTGCACTGCAAGTGGCAAAGTTGGATGGAATGATTTCTTCAGCCATTCTGTAGCTTCCCTCCGACTCTTGATTCGATCTCAGCGGATACTTTGCCTGTTGGTTGTATACATTGCTGGATCTTGTCCACAGGCATGAATGGTCACAGAAAGCAGATGGACTGCAGCACGGTCTGAAAACTTGGTCCAATCTAAAGCAGCAGCAACTGGGGAAGTAAGAACTGTTTTTCGTGCTCGTTGGCGTTTCAGAGGAGGAGCTCCAGGCGAAAAAGAGGGACCTGCTATATCTGTATAACCGTCACCTGTTTCATCTTCATCAGAAGTTGGGCTTTCCTCCAGCTTCACTATTTCCTCTCTTACTGGCCGATGACACTCCTCACGCTCTCTCCTCTCCTGTTTAATCTGTTCTCTCTCTCTGTCTTCGTTCTTTCCAGTGGAGTTGACTATAACACCCAGCATTGTGCCTTACCTCCCTTTCTCCCTATGAACCACATGAAACTCCATATCGTCAAGATTTTTTATGAGGTCGAAGGCATTTGCGTGTGCAGTGTGTTACGGAACAGAGAAAGATAACGTACACTTTAAGTGAGAATGCTAAAAATCACTACTGTCCCGTAAAGTTCCAGGTTCAAAACAAAAGAGTTTGGTAAAATTACAAGTTAAAGTTTAATGCTCAAACTAACAACAAAACATTCAGGACTCATAAGGATAATGTAACGGCAAAATAAACAGGTTAAATATATGGTTAACTGCAATAGCCTCTATTAACACGAAATTAGCAAGAGTAAATTTATCTAAGTCAGCCCTGATAAAATGAGATACCAGATAATACTCAGTGAATGCCAGATAAATAATTACAGATACAAACTATTATCAAAAAATGACTGACACAAAGAACCCCACACGAATTACAAAAACTTCACTAGGCCTACAAATTAAACTTATGCTATACAGTACAAGAAAAAATGCAACAACAGTTATACTCAAATTACACACAGCTGCTAGATGGTTGGAGATTTCTTGAGCACTCACAATAATAATATCTGTACAGGGGAGGACAGAGATGTGAACAAAATGAGGAGCAGATCTAAGTGGCAATGATGCAGAGACTGAGCTCATTATATAGGGGCCAGCAGAGCTTGATACAACTTGTAATAAGGACGCGCAAATGAAGCCATGGGGACAAAGAGATGACAATCCCGCAAAGTATAACAGAGAGAACGACTTACTCTACTATAACGGTAGAAGGGGGGGACTGAGGCAGAACACGCTCGTGATCAAACATGCAGCAACTGTGCGTTAAAATTACACAAAGGATGATGAAATCATAGGCTATGTAACACCTCCCCACAAGGAAAAAAGAAATTTACAAAGGAAATTTCTTATTACTCTAAAACAATCTGTACATGGCATTACAGAACATGCAAATGTCTTTCCTAATGTTACAAAACATGAGATCTCCCTAGCACGTTCAGTCATAGGTACTTGCCAGTATCCCTTTAACAAATCAAACTTACTTATGTACCTAGCCTTTCCGATCTTGTCTATGCAATCTTCCACACGAGGGAGAGGGTAAGTGTCTGTTTTAGTTATCTGATTAACACGTCTGTAGTCGATGCAAAGCCGCTGTGACCCACCTGGCTTAGGGACTAGAGTGACAGGAGAACTCCACTCGCACTGACAAGGCTCAATCATCTTGTGGTCCAACAGGTAGCCAAGCTCCTTCTCGATGAGAGGAACTTTCACTGGGTTCACACGGTAAGGAGGCAATTTGAGTGGCTTTGCGTCTTCAACATCGACATCATGCATCAACACAGTGGTTCTTCCTGGAGTGGCACGGAACACTTGCGGGTACTCCTGCAGTAATGCCGAAAACTCCTGCCTTTCCTTGGGAGGTAGATGAGAAAGCTTAGTCTGGAGATCATTCATGATATCAGGATTCTTCCCTAAACAATCACTCAGGCTCATACTGCATGGGAGAGCTTCACTTGCAGACTCGGGTGGAACAGCTACAGTGCAGACTGGATTATTTTCGTCCCGCCTGTGATATAACTTTAGCATGTTGATGTGACATAGTTGCTTGCTCTTTCTACGATCTGGTGTGGCGATGACATAGTTGACATCACTGAGTTTCTTCTCCACGAAATAAGGGCCACTAAACTTGGCTTGAAGAGGTTGCCCATGAACTGGTAGCAGAATCAAAACCTGATCTCCTGGCTGAAAGTAGCGTAACCTGGACTTCTTATCATACCAAGTCTTCATCTTCTCCTGAGCAGCTCCTAAATTCTCTCTCGCCAGCTGTAAAGCAGTGGACAGCCGTTCTTTGAACTTCATCACATACTCCAGCAGGTTGACGTCATCTTCCTCCGACAGCCAGCATTCCTTGAGTAACTTAAGGGGTCCTCTTACTTCATGGCCAAACAGTAGTTCAAAAGGTGAGAAGCCCAGTGATTCATTTGGAGATTCTCTTGCAGCAAACACAACGAATGGAAGACCTTTATCCCAGTCTTTCTGATGTTCCAAACAGTATTTCTTGAGCATCGATTTGAGTGTTTGATGATATCTCTCCAACGCTCCTTGGGTCTGGGGATGGTAAGCTGAAGACGTGATCTGGGTGATGCCCAACTCTTTCAGAGACTGCTTGAAAACATTTAACATGAAATTACTTCCTCGGTCTGACTGTACCTCCTTGGGCAGACCAAACTTTGTGAAGAACCCTAGCATTTCCTTAACCACGTTCTTTGCTGAGATATTTCTAAGTGGAATGGCTTCAGGATAACGAGAAGCCATATCAATCATGGTCAACACATAAGAAAATTCTGAAGAAGTCTTAGGAAGAGGGCCCACAATATCCACCAACACACGGGTGAAAGGCGCCTCAAAAGGAGGAATGGGAACTAGAGGTGCAACCTTTTCGGTCTGATTACACTTCCCCACAACTTCACAGGTGTGACAAGACTTACAATACCAGGAAACATCCCTGAAGATACCTGGCCAGTAGAAGTGTTTCAAAATGCGTGCCACAGTCTTCCTCACTCCAAGGTGTCCTGCCAAACTGGAATCATGAGCCACTCGAATGATATCCTGCCTACAAACACGAGGGATGACAACTTGATGTACAACCTCCCATTCTCAGTCGGCTGATGCTGTTGGGGGTCTCCACTTCCTCATAAGTACTCCTGACTTTACATAATAACAAGTAGAAGCACCGGCTGACTCTTCTTCACTGTAAGCAGAGTTAGCTAGACCTTTCAACTCAGGGTCAGCAACCTGCAACTCAACCAACTCTTGACGAGACAAATTATCAACACTACGGGGTACTGCCTCATCTGGTGAGTGGTCCAAATAAGCAAGAAAAGTGTCAGCTAGGATAACATCATCATCATCATTATCCTCTAAATCACCAGTAACTTTAGACTTAGCCCTAGTGACAGCACATGCAGGGAACACATCAGGGACATCACAATCCTGGGACGCAGCCACTGGCTCACTAGACAACTGAGGAGCTGGACACACTTGACTTCCACCAATATCATTTCCAAGTAAGAAAGTTACACCTGACATTGGGAGTGTCTCAACCAACCCAACCATAACGGAACCATTAACAAAACCAGACTCTAAATTCACTCTGCACAGAGGGACAGAGAAGTAATTATTCCCTACACCTTGTAAGATTACAGTTTCATCAGAGGAATTAACATTAGAGCCTAGAACACTGGTCAGCATAAGGGATTGGCAAGCACCTGTATCACGATATATTTTAACTGATTTCCTGTCATTACTGTCCAGAGGACTGACAAAACCATCAGACAGGAAATTAGCACATGAACTCTTGAGAGTGTCACCCACGTTACTGCTCAAGAGGAGCTCCATCATGAGAATTTAAGTTACCCCTCAAAGCAGGTTCAGTTAACTCAGTTAAAGAATTCTGGGAACTCTCAAGAGTGGACACTAGACCAATTGACTGAATATTTAAAGACTCCTTTTTGTTCACATCACGCTGTCTCCTGAAACATCTCTCCGTAGTATGACCAAGCTTACTACAATAAGTACATTTACTTTTCTGAAATCTAGAGGTGAAGCTGGTATTTACTTCCTGAGAAACATCATCTTTATTCTCTTTCCTGTTACCTGTACTCTGAGTAGAGGCAACGTACTTACTCTCAGCTTTCCCTTTTTCTCTAGAATATCTCTTGTGAGTGAGAACATACTCATCAGCTAAAACTGCAGCATCAGACAAATTATCAATTCTTTTCTCATCAAGATATAGGCTTACATCTTTACTAATACACCTTTTGAAGTCCTCCAGCAAAATCATCTGCTTAAATTTGTCAAAATCAGAATCCACATTCTTAGAATTTAACCATTGCTCTAACAGATCTTCTTTGATTTTTGCATACTCAACATGGGATTGCTTATCTTGCTTGTAAGTTGTCCTAAATTTTACTCTATAAGCTTCAGGAACAAGCTCATAGGCCTTAAGAATCAAGCTCTTAACTACATCATAATTATCAGACTGATCCTGAGGCAAAGATGCATAAGTTACTTGAGCTTTACCGGTGAGAACAGTTTGAAGGAGTACTGGCCAATACTCCTTAGGCCAATTAAAACCTGTAGCTACCCTCTCAAACAACTGAAAATACTTTGTTAAATCAGATTCATTAAAAGGAGGGACAAGTTTAACATTTTTAGCCACATCAAAATCATCAGAGCTAGATGATCCAGTTCCACCTTGTTTCATGCGATACTCATGGTCTGCCTGAATCCTAGCAAGTTCAACTTGTGCCTCGGCCTCCTTAGCACGGGCCTCCTGCAGGGCTAGCTGTAACTTAGCTAATTCAATCTGCGTTTGCTCATTTGGAGGAGTTACATTGAACAAGCTTTCATTAATCATGGCAACAATCTGATCTTTAGACTGATGAGAGCGAACAACAAATCCCAATTGTTGAGCAACAATCTTAAGTTCATTCTTTGTTCTGTTTTCTATGTCACACACTGTTTGCACATTTGACAAAAAATCTTTGGCTTCATCAAGTGTAGAAATAGTAGCCATCATGAATATATCACAGTCACAAAATATCAAACAATATCCTTATGATAATATCCTGAATATCCTGATATGAGGTCGCCAAATTTATGTTACGGAACAGAGAAAGATAACGTACACTTTAAGTGAGAATGCTAAAAATCACTACTGTCCCGTAAAGTTCCAGGTTCAAAACAAAAGAGTTTGGTACAATTACAAGTTAAAGTTTAATGCTCAAACTAACAACAAAACATTCAGGACTCATAAGGATAATGTAATGGCAAAATAAACAGGTTAAATATATGGTTAACTGCAATAGCCTCTATTAACACGAAATTAGCAA
>NC_136961.1:28444130-28984130 GCF_032717465.1 Coenobita brevimanus | reverse complement strand
CGACGAAGACTCCGGAGATAATTCAGCAGAAGAAGAGGAAGAAATGAGTGAAGTGAGGCTTGGGGAACGGAGAGGTGAATCAACTCGGGACTCATGGCGGGCTGGGTCACGTGGGGCCATTGTTCCGGGGCTAACCCGTCGCCTTTTCACTCCCTTCCCAAATTCCTTCCCTTGCTGCACTAATGGCTCCTTTCCCTTGGAGCTAAGGATAACTTGGGGCACTGAAGCACTCGTACTTGTAGTTTCTGGCACGATTTCCTCACCCGGCTCATCACACGAATCCCCTGAAGGGTCAAAATCACTATCCATCATCACCATTGATAATTCGGCTAGTTCACGTTCCACTGCAGAGTCACTTAGTCCTTTCCTGCTTCCCCCACGAGTTTTTCTGGGTGTAGAGGTCATGGGGCCCTTTGCAATGGGCGCAGAAGCGGCAGAAATGGCGGGGTGTGAGTGCGACATGCTTTGACCACAGAGGACATGGAACTAAATGCCGTGGCTTATCTGACAAGGCAAGGGTTGACAGTGACAATGGGGTTGACAGCTGCTAACTTACATGCTAATATATTATTGGTAGAAAATATTGGCAATACATAAAGAAATAGGTAGTTCTAGGTGAATGTAAATGTCACTTAGGCTTCTTCCTTCCTTTCTGATATATATTTTTATTACAGAAATAGATTACAAGGCATAATTCAAAGGGGAAATTACCGTGGTAATGTAGCGAATGAATGCATGTGAGGTGTTGTCAGGTTATAATTAGCCAATTCCTGGTGTATACCACTATCACTTACCTTATTTTTTGGGGGTATATATTATTTTGTATAAGTATAGGGCATAGGGCTTATTTCAATGGATGAAATCTGTGGAAAAATCCGGGGGAGATTTGCTTAGCGCAGCGTGGCCGGGGAGGTGAGAGGACAGGGTAATGGAGGGGAGGTAGGGAAGGGATTCAGGAACGGGGGAAAATGGCTAAAATGTCAACAATGGATGGGAGTACAGATGAGATTTGGAGTGCTGACTAGTGTTGGACATTGGCAGTACTGATAGATGATACAAGCCACCACTTGAAAGCCCGGGATAATTCAAAATAACACAGAATCACAAAAGTGACGCCCTGCGGTATGATCCATTGCGCCCGAGCATCACGAACGTGACGACCCCCGGTTAAGGGGTTAAGAATGCAAATACAAGTTAAACTGCTGCACATATACAAACAACAACCACCTTTGGTGTACATTATGATGGCTGAAAGTAGGAAGATGCAGTATCAGGTTGGCTGACAGTGGTCTCTGTCAGCCAAGTTTGGGCAAGGAAAAGAATCTGAGGTGGACATGTGGAAAGGTAACAATCAATCGTTGGAATGTCTATGACTATTGGAAATATTAATGGAAAGAGGTCTTCACGAGCATTGGTGCCGAAGCTGATGTGTTTACGAGCCCCTACACTGGAGATACCGAGGCTAGGTGTAAATGCTACTTTCAGTAATTATTACAAAAGACTCTTCATGACGTAATGTGCATCCAGACTGCTGGAGATAATTAGGTAAAAATTTTTAGTATATGCTGGACTGCTCATCACATTATTTAAACGAAGAAAAATGCCAGCAGAAGATTGCCAGTAGCTTGTTCCTGTAAGCTGGTGAAACGAGATCCCCTGCTGTTCCTATCACCAGCCTTCCATTCACATTAGCAGCATTCCCCAGGCTGCTTGACAGGCATATTACTTGGTTTTGCCCGTCTAGATATAATGAAAAATAATATAATCCACTTCAAATTTTAGAGATATTTCACAAAATGATCAAACACTATATTGTGATGAAGAAATTATAATATGCTTCTCAGATATGAGCCAGTCTGAATTGGCGACACGAGCGGCTTTAGACACCATCTTGACCACGGATCCCTGTGACCGTTCCACTTTCTTACTGGTGACAGATAGTACACTATGGTCAGCCTCAGTTCTGAAGGTGAGTTTTGAGTTCTTCGATAAGCATATTGTGACTATGAAGGGCAATTTTTGGTATGCGTCGTAAAACATATTGAAATGTGTGCAGCGACACTCATATAATCCACTGTTTTCTTGGATTCTGAATTAATGAAGCAACAGTCCAAACTACTGTCTTTTTATTACTGATTCTTTTGTCACGATTTCCATACATCTTTAAATTTTTCATGACAGTACTAAAATACATAACATTAATACTGTTTATTGTTTCCTAACATCTGCAATAGTGACACTCAGAGATAAAATATACAGAAAATATGACTCCCAAAATAAAGACTCAATCCACTGGTACAATCAGTTCACGCAAGGTAAGTAGAGGCACTGAACCTGCCCTCACTGACCTGGTACAGTACACTGCCTGACTACCATAGCGTGCAATGTCTAATTTGAAAATTGGTCTGCATTGCTGTGCTTCAGAAAGGGTGTATATTATATTTTAAATTAGTTCACAGATGCACACTGCCATTACTGACATAGATAAATAAGACAGTTGTACAGGATAGCATGAGTTACTTCAGTTTTCTTGTAGTTAGCTTATTAAACATATATGTATATAATGACCACAGAGACAATTAGTGAAGACCATTCCCAAAACTAGTTTTGTAAGAAATTCGGTTTACTTAACTGGCCAACATTTGCAGGTATTATATATGTGCATATTGTGTGTGTGTATATATATATATATATATATATATATATATATATATATATATATATATATGGAGCCTCTGTGGTAAAGTGTGCGTTGTCGTACACTGAAGAACGAGGGTTCGCGCCAAGCCAGGGTAATAAACTTGGGGAGCGTTCTTCTGGCCACGTACTACTTTGGCGAACATCGGGGGTGCTGTGGTTGAACCATTGTCGCATACTATAAAGCATGCTTGGACCCAGTCAGCTTGCGCGGGCCGATTACACTTGGTTCACAGACTACACACACATCCAAAGCCACTCCAACACAACAGTTACACTTACAAGCACTTCTCACCCTGCATACAATCTCTACTAAACAGCCTAAGCCACTTGATAGAGATACATTGGCTGTATCGCCCCAACTTCGGTAGGGATAGGCCGGTCCTGCAGTGGATACTCAAATGGCTGCTGCTGATGATGATGATGATGACTGATATATATATATATATATATATATATATATATATATATATATATATATATATATATATTGTTACGGAACAAAGAAAGATAATGTACACTTTAAGTGAGAATGCTAAAAATCACTACTGTCCTGTAAAGTTCCAGGTTCAAAACAAAAGAGTTAGGTAAAATTACAAGTTAAAGTTTAATGCTCAAAGTAACAACAAAACATTCAGGACTCATAAGGATAATGTAATGGCAAAAAACAGGTTAAATATATGATTAACTGCAATAGCCTCTATTAACACGAAATTAGCAAGAGTAAATTTATCTAAGTCAGCCCTGATAAAATGAAAAACACTGGGTAATGCTCAGTTAATGCAAGATAAATAATTACAGATACAAACTATTATAAAAAATGACTGACATAAAGAACCTTACATGAATTACAAAAACTTCACTAGGCCTACAAATTAAACTTATGCTATACAGTACAAGAAAAAATGCAATAACAGTTATACTCAAATTACACACAGCTGCTAGATGTTTGGAGATTTCTTGAGCACTCACAATAATAATATCTGTACAGGGGAGGACAGAGATGTGAACAAAATGAGGAGCAGATCTAAGTGGCAATGATGCAGAGACTGAGCTCATTATATAGGGGCCGGCAGAGCTTGATACAACTTGTAAGAAGGACGCGCAAATGAAGCCATGGGGACAAAGAGTTGACAATCCTGCTCTGAACTCCAGAAATGACGACTTACTCTACTATAACGGTAGAAGGGGGGAACTGAGGCAGAACACGCTCGTGATCAAACATGCAGCATACTGTGCCTTAAAATTACACAAAGGATGATGAAATCATAGGCTATGTAACACCTCCCCACAAAGAAAAAAGAAATTTACAAAGGAAATTTCTTATTACTCTAAAACAATCTGTACATGGCATTACAGAACATGCAAATGTCTTTCCTAGTGTTACAAAACATGAGATCTCCCTAGCACGTTCTGTAATAGGTACTTGCCAGTATTCCTTTAACAAATCAAACTTACTTATGTACCTAGCCTTTCCGATCTTGTCTATGCAATCTTCCACACGAGGGAGAGGGTAAGTGTCTGTTTTGGTTATCTGATTAACACGTCTGTAGTCAATGCAAAGCCGCTGTGACCCACCTGGCTTAGGGACTAGAGTGACAGGAGAACTCCACTCGCTCTGACAGGGCTCAATCATCTTGTGGTCCAACAGGTAGCCAAGCTCCTTCTGGATGAGAGGAACTTTCACTGGGTTCACACGGTAAGGAGGCAATTTAATTGGCTTTGCGTCTCCAACATCGACATCATGCATCAACACAGTGGTTCTTCCTGGAGTGGCACGGAACACTTGCGGGTACTCCTGCAGTAATGCCGAAAACTCCTGCCTTTCCTTGGGAGGTAGATGAGAAAGCTTAGTCTGGAGATCATTCATGATATCAGGATTCTTCCCCAAACTATCACTCAGGCTCATACTGCATGGGAGAGTTTCACTTGCAGACTCGGGTGGAACAGCTACAGTGCAGACTGGATTATTTTCGTCCCGCCTGTGATATAACTTTAGCATGTTGATGTGACATAGTTGCTTGTTCTTTCTACGATCTGGTGTGGCGATGACATAGTTGACATCACTGAGTTTCTTCTCCACGAAATAAGGGCCACTAAACTTGGCTTGAAGAGGTTGCCCATGTACTGGTAGCAGAATCAAAACTTGATCTCCTGGCTGAAAGTGGCGTAACCTGGACTTCTTATCATACCAAGTCTTCATCTTCTCCTGAGCAGCTCCTAAATTCTCTCTCGCCAGCTGTAAAGCAGTGGACAGCCGTTCTTTGAACTTCATCACATACTCCAGCAGGTTGACGTCATCTTCCTCCGACAGCCAGCATTCCTTGAGTAACTTAAGGGGTCCTCTTACTTCATGGCCAAACAGTAGTTCAAAAGGTGAGAAGCCCAGTGATTCATTTGGATATTCTCTTGCGGCAAATACGACGAATGGAAGACCTTTATCCCAGTTTTTCTGATGTTCCAAACAGTATTTCTTGAGCATCGATTTGAGTGTTTGATGATATCTCTCCAACGCTCCTTGGGTCTGGGGATGGTAAGCTGAAGACGTGATCTGGGAGATGCCCAACTCTTTCAGAGACTGCTTGAAAACATTCGACATGAAATTACTTCCCCGGTCTGACTGTACCTCCTTGGACAGACCAAACTTCGTGAAGAACCCTAGCATTTCCTTAACCACGTTCTTTGCTGAGATATTTCTAAGTGGAATGGCTTCAGGATAACGAGTAGCCATATCAATCATGGTCAACACATAAGAAAATCCTGAAGAAGTCTTAGGAAGAGGGCCCACAATATCCACCAACACACGGGTGAAAGGCGCCTCAAAAGGAGGAATGGGAACTAGAGGTGCAACCTTTTTGGTCTGATTACACTTCCCCACAACTTGACAGGTGTGACAAGACTTACAATACCAGGAAACATCCCTGAAGATACCTGGCCAGTAGAAGTGTTTCAAAATGCGTGCCACAGTCTTCCTCACTCCAAGGTGTCCTGCCAAACTGGAATCATGAGCCACTCGAATGATATCCTGCCTACAAACACGAGGGATGACAACTTGATGTACCACCTCCCATTCACAGTCGGCTGATGCTGCTGGGGGTCTCCACTTCCTCATAAGTACTCCTAACTTTACATAATAACAAGTAGAAGCACCGGCTGACTCTTCTTCACTGTAAGCAGATTTAGCTAGACCTTTCAACACAGGGTCAGCAACCTGCAACTCAACCAACTCTTGACGAGACAAATTATCAACACTACGGGGTACTGCCTCATCTGGTGAGTGGTCCAAATTAGCAAGAAAAGTGTCAGCTAGGGTAACATCATCATCATCATTATCCTCTAAATCACCAGTAACTTTAGACTTAGCCCTAGTGACAGCACATGCAGGGAACACATCAGGGACACCACAATCCTGGGCCGCAGCCACTGGCTAACTAGACAACTGAGGAGCTGGACACACTTGACTTCCACCAATATCATTTCCAAGTAAGAAAGTTACACCTGACATTGGGAGTGTCTCAACCAACCCAACCATAACGGAACCATTAACAAAACCAGACTCTAAATTCACTCTGCACAGAGGGACAGAGAAGTAATTATTCCCTACACCTTGTAAGATTACAGTTTCATCAGAGGAATTAACATTAGAGCCTAGAACACTGGTCAGCATAAGGGATTGGCAAGCACCTGTATCACGATATATTTTAACTGATTTCCTGTCATTACTGTCCAGAGGACTGACAAAACCATCAGACAGGAAATTAGCACATGAACTCTTGAGAGTGTCACCCACGTTACTGCTCAAAAGAGGAGCTCCATCATGAGAATTTAAGTTACCCCTCAAAGCAGGTTCAGTTAACTCAGTTAAAGAATTATGGGAACTCTCAAGAGTGGACACTAGACCAATTGACTGAATATTTAAAGACTCCTTTTTGTTCACATCATGCTGTCTCCTGAAACATTTCTCCGTAGTATGACCAAGCTTACTACAATAAGTACATTTACTTTTCTGAAATCTAGAGGTGAAGCTGGTATTTACTTCCTGAGAAACATCATCCTTATTCTCTTTCCTGTTACCTGTACTCTGAGTAGAGGCAACGTACTTACTCTCAGCTTTCCTCTTTTCTTTAGAATATCTCTTGTGAGTGAGAACATATTCATCAGCTAAAACTGCAGCATCAGACAAATTATCTATTCTTTTCTCATCAAGATATAGGCTTACATCTTTATAAATACACCTTTTGAAGTCCTCCAGCAAAATCATCTGCTTAAATTTGTCAAAATCAGAATCCACATTCTTAGAATTTAACCACTGCTCTAACAAATCTTCTTTGATTTTTGCATACTCAACATGGGATTGCTTATCTTGCTTGTAAGTTGTCCTAAATTTTACTCTATAAGCTTCAGGAACAAGCTCATAGGCCTTAAGAATCAAGCTCTTAACTACATCATAATTATCAGATTGATCCTGAGGCAAAGATGCATAAGTTACTTGAGCTTTACCGGTGAGAACAGTTTCAAGGAGTACTGGCCAATACTCCTTAGGCCAATTAAAACCTGTAGCTACCCTCTCATACAACTGAAAATACTTTGTTAAATCAGATTCATTAAAAGGAGGGACAAGTTTAACATTTTTAGGCACATCAAAATCATCAGAGCTAGATGATCCAGTTCCACCTTGTTTCATGCGATACTCATGGTCTGCCTGAATCCTAGCAATTTCAACTTGTGCCTCAGCCTCCTTAGAACGTGCTTGAAATTCAGCCTCCTTAACACGAGACTCCGCCTCCTTAGCCATAGCCTCCTGCAGGGCTAGCTGTAACTTAGCTAATTCAATCTGCGTTTGCTCATTTGGAGGAGTTACATTAAACAAGCTTTCATTAATCATGGCAACAATTTGATCTTTAGTCTGATGAGAGCGAACAACAAATCCTAATTGTTGAGCAACAATCTTAAGTTCATTCTTTGTTCTGTTTTCTACATCACACACTGTTTGCACATTTGACAAAAAATCTTTGGCTTCATCAAGTGTAGTAATAGTAGACATCATGAATAAGTAACAGTCACAAAATATCAAGCAATATCCTTATGATAATATCCTGAATATCCTGATAAGAGGTCGCCATATTTATGTTACGGAACAGAGAAAGATAATGTACACTTTAAGTGAGAATGCTAAAAATCACTACTGTCCCGTAAAGTTCCAGATTCAAAACAAAAGAGGTAGGTAAAATTACAAGTTAAAGTTTAATGCTCAAAGTAACAACAAAACATTCAGGACTCATAAGGATAATGTATGGCAAAAAACAGGTTAAATATATGATTAACTGCAATAGCCTCTATTAACACGAAATTAGCAAGAGTAAATTTATCTAAGTCAGCCCTGATAAAATGAAAAACACTGGGTAATGCTCAGTTAATGCAAGATAAATAATTACAGATACAAACTATTATAATAAATGACTGACATAAAGAACCTTACATGAATTACAAAAACTTCACTAGGCCTACAAATTAAACTTATGCTATACAGTACAAGAAAAAATGCAATAACAGTTATACTCAAATTACACACAGCTGCTAGATGTTTGGAGATTTCTTGAGCACTCACAATAATAATATCTGTACAGGGGAGGACAGAGATGTGAACAAAATGAGGAGCAGATCTAAGTGGCAATGATGCAGAGACTGAGCTCATTATATAGGGGCCGGCAGAGCTTGATACAACTTGTAAGAAGGACGCGCAAATGAAGCCATGGGGACAAAGAGTTGACAATCCTGCTCTGAACTCCAGAAATGACGACTTACTCTACTATAACGGTAGAAGGGGGGAACTGAGGCAGAACACGCTCGTGATCAAACATGCAGCATACTGTGCGTTAAAATTACACAAAGGATGATGAAATCATAGTCTATGTAACAATATATATATATATATATATATATATATATATATATATATATATATATATATATATATTATATATATACAGGGTGTAACGCGACGTACGACAAAAACGTACACCAATGATCTATCATGCAATTTTAAGTATATTTGTTCTATAACATATAGTCTCTGTGACCCTAGTTCAGTACCCAGCATTCGGCTGTTTAAGTGTTAAAGTTTAGTGGCTGCATAGGTGCCATGGGGTGAGAGCTTGGCAGGGCAACGGGAGACGAGTATTATTAGCGTATACTGTACTGTACATAAAAATCCCATATCCTATCAGCACAAACGAGTTTTAAGAAGAAACTTTACAAAGTCTATTGATTCTTTAACATCGTCATGAATTCCTGCAATTATTGTGCCCAAATCGAATGTAAATTAAGGATTGAATTCAAATTTTATGGCTTGCGAGAGTAGGGAGGGAGGAGAGGGGCTGGTGTGTTGTTGCCAGTTATGTAATGTTTAGATTGTAGGATTTTGCTACCATCATCATAACACCCACAGCTCATTCAGTGGTAAAACGTTATTGTAAAGGGAGATTAGCCTCACTTCAGGTCAGGAAGAATATTATTTATAACAATTTTTCCACTGCAAGCAAACATGGCACGATTGAGTACAGTATCTCCACCTGTATTACTTTGCAGCACTGGTATTACCATCGCAGAATCCGTAAAAATAAACGATATCTGCATATTCTTCATTGCTGTACGTACGTGGCATGCTCTTTCATGAACAAGGTGAACCCAGTGAACAGCTGAACGCGGAGAACAGTATCTGAAGGGTGTGCCTCGCCTGCAAATTTTCCCGTTCAAATGACAGTAGACGCAGGGTTGTCTAACTTGTCCTTATGATCGATCGCGCTAGTTTAGTCCTACAAACTAGCTAGAATGTCGCTAGATAGTAAACATTGCAAAACATCGCTAGAAAATACGATTAAATCTCTAGAATATCACAAAAATGGCAAAAATATCCAGAATGTAGATAGATATCATGTTGCCAGATGTTAAATAGTGCCGCCAGGTAGAAGCAAAAAATAGGTCTAGCTGCATAGTCGTTACATTGGCAATCCTGTGTCACTGTTCTCACTTCATCATATGAAAGCAATGGTGCCACGTTTACTTGGAGCAGAAAAATGGTAATGAATAATACTACTACTCCTGACTTAGGGGAATGCTAGTCACTCATTACAGTAATCATCTTCATTGAATGAGCTGTGCCAGTTATGATGATGCTGGTAGCAAAATCCTACAATCTAAACATTACATAACTGGCACAGCACACCAACCGCTCTCCTCCCTCCTTACTCTCTCGCAAGCCACAAAATTTGAATTTAATCCTTAATTTACAGTAGATTTGTGCAGAAGAATTGCAGGAATGCATGACGATGTTAAAAAATCAATAGTCTTCGTAAAGTTTCTTCTTAAAACTCGTTTGTACTGCTAAGATATGGGATTTTTATGTACAGTACAGTATAACCTAATAATACTCGTCTCCCGTCGCCCTGCGAAGCTCTCACCCAATGGCCCCTATGCAGCCGCTGTTGTTGTTATAGATTGCCTCGCCTTTTGGGTGGCCCGGGCCATATATTAGCCCAGAGCAGCCACTAAACTTCTACGCTTAAATAGCCGAATGCTGGGTACTGAACTGGGGTCAGAGAGTATATGTTATAGAACAAAATATACTCAAAATTGAATGACAGGTCACTGGTGTAAGTTTTTGTCATACGTCGCATTACACCCTGTATATATATATACATACATACATATATAGATAGATATATAGATATAGATAGAGAGATACATAGATAGATAGATATAGATAATAGATAGACAGATATAGATGATATATAGATAGATAGATGTGTGTGTGTGTGTGTGTGTGTGTGTGTGTTTATAAAGATGTTATTGTGGAGACTCTTGCATTTCCTTGGCAGTGTGGCAATCCTATATTCTTCCTTGCAGTACCTCAATACGCCCATATTGCCGGAACAGTGACCAGTTTAAGAGAATAAATTGTTTGAAAAATAATTATTACACGTTTCTGAATGACGTTTAAATGAATGAGAGTAACCTTTTTTGGTTATGTAAAGCCTTCCTATTTTTCACTATTAAAACGAAACATAACGGATGGTTAGTGGATCATATTTATTTGTAATATGGAAAAAGATGTTTCCTCGTATGTACTGTACCTAAATGGAAAAGTATAGCTTGCTCATAATATCAAGTAGCAATGATTTATTTTTGAATTTTCTGCAGCAGGACTTGACAGAACTGCCAGCCCCATATGGTGTTGGTATATACGACACGGCTGGTGGTGTGGTTGGTAATTCTACTCTGTTGGAGGTCTCCCGTGTGGTCACCCAGGCTGGACGTGTATGTATTTGATAAGAGAAACTGAGCATGTATAAAAGTTCTCTCTCTCTCTCTCTCTCTCTCTCTCTTGGTCTAGGGCAAAGTGGAGTAATTACCGTATATATATAGACAAAATTCTCGTAAGACGAATGTTCAGTGCTAAGAGTAACTGAGACCATTTTTTTTTTGGGAGGGGTGGGGGGCAAATGTTAGCACTGTTTTGTTTGGTAGGGATGGTTACGTCATAATGAAAGAGCTGGAAATGACTGCAATAGCACGAAGGAATGCACAGAACAGAATACAAGAAGATAGGTTTTGGTCATTTGGAGGCTGTTTTACCAGTAGATCATGATACCTGTTCCATACGTCAAAGATACAGATAGCAAAGCAAGAAGGCATTCCCCACCCCACCAGTCTCTTAAACTGACACCGACAGGAAAAAAGTAAGAACGACTATGAAACTTGCCATGGAATTCGATAAGGTGTGATTGGAAAATGAATTCCTCACTTTCTTACTCTGCAGGCAAAAAGGATCATTAAAAATAGTGTAAAATGATGTTGCAGTGCTGCTACATCTTCTATGCCTGGGCGAGAGAAAAGCAGATTTTTATTATATATATATTTCGCTTTTGTTATTTGTGGATCTATATGCTAGATACTCTTACAGGCAGTTTTTCATCATCGCTGTACACAGTTTACCACTCTGACCGGCAACATTTTCATATGTTTGTTGGAGAAATCCGTTGCATTATTTGATGGAAACTTTTCCAAGATTTGTTTAGCTTTTTCTTTTAATATTTGTCGAGCTGATTCTTTTAATCTATGAATCAGATATCGTATTGTCAAATAATTTATTATTATTATTATTATTATTATTATTATTATTATTATTATTAATATTATCATCATCATCATCATCATCATCATCATCATCATACCTCTTTTTCCCATCCACGAGTAGTTTGAAGTAGGATCCAGAAAGGAAGGAAAAAAAAAAAAACATGATAGACAAAGGACCAATTAACAGCCAACCCAGTGACAATGGGCCACATCCTCATTCACTCACCCTAGGATCTTGAGTTCACCTCACAGATATAACCAACTACACGTTCATTTTTCATTTGACCTGTCAGCTGGAGTCGATGTGAAGGCCATCAGGTTTAAATAAGCAATGCTAAACCCTTGTCATGCACTCAGTATAAAATTTTTCCAATCATTTCGATCCTTTGTCAGTCCGTTAGCTTAGTCAACTTCTGTACCTCGCTTTCCCATAGCAGCCACCCTTGTTCTTCGCTTGCAGTGCATCCTCCAACCTTCAAACACAGTCACCACCCTATCTGGTGTTGGATAGGTACGCCTCTATGTGGTGGAACGGATATAACTGCAAGGTGGGATTGCATTTCGTCCTTATTTTTCGAAAAAATGAACTGTGGGAGAAGGGTAAGTCTGGCATACAGCCAACTGCCTTCGCGTCCAGATGAGCTTAGGGTAATGATGAAGAATACCAGCAGCTACTAATAAAATGCAAATTTTAGTTGGATGGACATCGACAGAGTGTAACAGAAGCTTGGTGATGCAAATGGAAAGATTAAAGACAAACAGAAGTAGAGGAAACCGCCTGTTATAGTAAAAAGGTTGCAAGAGAAAAGAACTATGCCTAAAGCAAAGTATAGACGAATAGGAAATGAAGGTAAACGCTGATGCAGAAGAGTAAAATGAGTTAATGATTTTCTACAAATTATATACAGCACACTACTGTAGGACAGCTATTTTCCAAGCTGTAATAATAAAGGATATTATCCAAGAAAAACTGCATGGTGTAATGTGTTTAACTAAAACAAAATGTGACTCCAGCAAATAGTGTGATTTTTATTAGTCAGTGGTTCATTCTGGTAATTACTCTATTGATTAACTGCACTGATATCACAAACATTGAAATCCTCTGATTGTTACTCATAGTAAGGCTGTACTTAGGGAAAGTCTGACTGTTGGAGAGCATCATTATTAAACAATAATGACGACTGTTGTCCCTCACAGCTGCGTGAAGTGTTGTGGTGTGTGACTGTAGTTGTGGTGAGTGATGATTCGGCCTTCTTCACTGCCTTCGCTAGGACCTCCTTCAAGAACCATCTTCTGTTGATCGAGACAACGAGGCTGATTATCTTCACTCGCACCTCTCTCTACCGTCTCCAGAATCTCCACCACCTTCACAAGACTGTTTCGCGTACCAACTCAGTCATTGTCACCGTTAACGATGCATCAACAGCGTTTAGGTAAGGTTTAGATTTTCATGAATGTGTTCTCTTGCAGTTATTCTAAAAACAAATTTTGCAGTCAGTGCACGGTATACATTAATGATGCGTCTTCTGTTCACTGGTTAGGGCCAGCGTATACTCCATGAACCCATTAAGTGAGTCCAATTCTCCGCCGATGCTTGTGGCTTCATGGACTACTGGTCGAGGCCTGGTTCTAACCTCTCCACCTCACATCTTTCCTCGAAAATATTTGAAGTACGTTGTTGTATGAATTGATAAAGAGATAGAATACTGTATAGGACAAAAATTTACTAAACAACAACACTCTTTAAGATATGTCGTGCAACTCGTGCCTACATTGCATATTGTAGGATTAAGAGAGCTTGAATGCAGGGAGGGCGAGGGCAGGCTGGACTAAATATATTGTGAGAACCATCGCCCCTTTGTTCAAGTGGCCAAATATCAAGCCACCCACTCTTCTTGGGATGGTGGCACGGGGAAGCAATAAACTCCTTAAAGCCTAATGAAGATGAAAATATACTGTGTAAACTCCGTTCTCCAAGGTAAAATCATAAATACTACTGCTAACAATACTACCACAACCATTACTACCACTGTCATCACTGCTATCATAGCATGTCGCAAAGACAGTTGAATGATGTCTTCATGGAAATTGAAGCAAGGATTCCATTGCAGATGGGTAAGCATATGGGGACATTACCTACCCATTCTAATTCATACTCCTCTTTGAACATCAGGGAAATCGGATTCAAATTAACCTGGCATTTGAATATACGTATACTTATATTTCATCCTAATGCTGATTTATGAGTTTTCTCATATGCTACTAGTTCTCACAATAATTTATTAAACAAAATAGTGGTTAAGAATTAATGGAATACAATAATTTTTCTATAGTAATAATCCTACTCTGTTTTCCAAGACCTCTTACTTAATCTTATGATCTAATATTGACAAGTGTGAATATATAAACGAATGCAGAAATGTGTGTCCTCTAAGATGACAAGCAGCAAATGGATCACTGACAACTATGACATGTGTTTATGGCATGCTTCTCGATGTGTGTTTATAATATACTGTGTTCCGCCTGAAGTGTAAACTCCACATGCACCGTACATGTACTGGATCTGTAATGCATGTAGGAAAAGTTCCTTTATTTCTGTTTAGAAAAAAATTCTGGTTTTAGAAATACACTACAGTATGTGACAATGCAAAATTATTGTTTTTTACATTCCTTACAAGACTGATGAAATAAAAGCCACATTTGTCATGTTACCAACATTTTTTCTTAGTTCTTTACTCAGGGGCATATTCATTCTGAAATCAAATAATTGATAATTTCTGACCCAAGGTTTGCTCACGGTCCTAGTCTGGTGGTGACGGCGGAGCAGTCGGCGGGAAATGTTGCAGTGATGGTGGATGACCCAACGGCACCAGGGGGTCAGAGCCTCACCTTCAGGGGCTACATGGATAACACCATCCGTTTCATTGCTAGACAGATGAATTTTACGTATGTCATACTTTTGAAATACTCGTGCACAACTTTGCTATTAATATCCAGAACATTTGTGGTCCACAGGCATATTTCTGTTTCCATTTTATCAACACTGCGTTACAGAAAAAGTACTCTTTGCTTACACACATCGAATGTGTGTAAGGCTGAGCGTTATATATATATATATATATATATATATATATATATATATATATATATATATATATATATATATATATATATGTGTGTGTGTGTGTGTGTGTGTGTGTGTGTGTGTGTGTGTGTGTGTCTGTAAAACACATTTCACGTGCGTACATAATAGAATACGCTAGTATACTGGCTGGAATGTATTAAAACTCCTAGGCTACTTGCCGAGTTCAGCGGGACTACGGAAAAATTCTGTGTGTCTGAAATATGCATCATCATATGGACAAGAATTGAAAAAAAAAATTCACTCATAATGGATTTACCTCGTTCTTCTTAGAATTCAGGTGGTGTGGCTTTTAACACGCCATGGTGTAGTGATTAACGGTGCCTGACGTCTGTCTAGAGGTAACGGATCCTTTTCCTTGCAGGAGCGTCAAAAAGTTTATATATATATAGCCGCACTATGGGGTGGTACTACTACTCTGCGGCCAGGTTGTGTTAGGAAGAATACTGCCACCGTATTCCCTGCATGTCGTAAAAGGCGACTAAAAGGGGCAGGGTGAGGGGACTAGGGACCCCCTCCTCTGTTTTTTTAGTTCCTAAAAAGAGACAGGCCAGAGAAAGGGATGGGGGATGGAGTTATCCCCGTACCCTGAAGATTGGGTCTATGAATGTGCGTGGATGTAGAACTATTGAGGCTAAAAGGAAGGAGATTGGGAGAACGTTTGTGAGAAGAAAGTTGGATGTGTTAGCTTTGAGTGAAACGAAGATGAAAGGGAAGGGGGAGTCTATGTTTGGAAGTGTGAATGGAAGATTGTCAGGTGCTGACAGAGGAAAGGCAAGAGAAGGTGTGGCCTTGTTAGTGAGCCAGGAAGTACAGCAGTGTGTGATTGAATGGAAGGAGGTGTCATCGAGACTGATGTGGGTGAAAGCGAAATTTGAACGTGAGTTGTGGGTGTTTGTGAGTGCATATGAGCCTGGTAGTGAAAGGGATGAGGAAGAGAGGGAGTCTTTCTGGAATGATGTTGATGAGTGTCTGCAGAGTTTTGGAGCGAATGTGAATGTGGTAATGATGCGAGATCTGAATGCTAGAGTGGGAAATGTAGCAGTTGAAGGCGTAGTTGGTATGCATGGTGCTCCTGGAAGAATGAAAATGGGGAACGAATGATAGCGATGTGTGTTGAGCGAGAGATGGTGATTGGGAATACGCTGTTTGAGAAGAAAGATATTTATAAGTATACATGGGTGAGACAGGAGGGTGGAAGGGTTGTTGATAGAGCTTTGATGGACTATGTGGTTGTGTCTAGGAATGTAATAGGAAGATTGTTGGATGTGAGAGTTCTGAGAGGGGAGGGTGGAGGTATGTCTGACCACTACCTAGTGGAGGGAAAGTTAAGAGTAGGTAAGAGATGGGTGAGAGCTAGGAGGGTTAGGTGTGGCAGGGAGGTTTTAAAAGTGAGTGAGTTGGATAAAAGAGAGAAAAAGATAGAGTATCAGGAGAAATTGAAAGATGAGTGGAATGCAGTGAAAGATCAGGAAAATGGCAGCGTGGAGGAGGAATGGCAGTTGTTTAAGAGTGCTGTGGTGGGGCATGCAGAAGAGGTGTGTGGTGTGAGACGTGTGGGTGGTGGTGTAAGAAAAGGAAGTGAATGGTGGTGCGAGGAAGTAAGTATAGCTGTGGCTGAGAAGAGACGTGCATATGAAGTGTGGCTGGAGAGGAAGGATGAGATGTCATATGAAAGGTATAAGGAAAAGAGGAATAGAGCGAGAAGGGCTGTGCGTGATGCTAAAGTGGCAGCAGATGAGAGGTGGGGTAGGCGGCTGACAGAGAATTTTCAACAGAATAAGAAAATGTTTTGGAAGGAGGTGAAAAAGGTGTGAAAGGGAAGGAAGAACGAGTAAAAGTAGAGGATGGATGTTAATTGAGATAGATGCAGTAAGGAAGAGATGGGCAGAGTATTTTGAAAGACTGTTAAATGCAGAGGAGGAAAGGATGGCTGAGATTGTGGCAGATCGAAGGGTGCAAGGAATAAATGTGTTGGAAGAGTTGAACGATTCTTTGATCACGAAGGAGGAAGTGGAGAAGGCAGTAAAGGAGATGAAAACAGGGAAAGCTGCAGGTATGGATGGGTGTGCTGTGGAATGCCTGAAGGGTGGTGGAGTGACTATTATTGACTGGTTAGTAAGATTGCTGAATGTGTGCTTTGAGAAAGGTATGGTGCCAGTTGACTGGGCAGGTGCTTGTGTGGTCCCGTTGTATAAAGGCAAGGGTGATAAGTATGAATGTACTAGCTTTAGGGGTATAAGTCTCTTGAGTGTTGTAGGTAAGGTGTATGGTAGAGTGTTAATTATGAGAGTTAGAGAGGGTACAGAGGGAGTGAATGGTGATGAGCAGTGTGGCTTTAGGAGAGGGAGGGGATGCGTTGATCAGGTGTTTGCTGTGAGACAAGTGTGTGAAAAGTATTTAGCGAAAGGCAAGGATGTGTTTTGGGCATTTATGGATTTAGAGAAAGCATATGATAGAATTGATTGGGAGGCTTTGTGGACTGTTTTAAGATTGTATAGACTTGATGGTAGGTTACTAAAAGGGGTGAAAAGTTTTTATGTAAATAGTAGAGCGTGTGTAAGAGTGGGAATGCTGTGAGTGATTGGTTTCCTGTGAGAGTGGGGCTGCGACAGGGATGTGTGATGTCGCCTTGGTTGTTTAATAATTACATGGATGGTGTTGTAAGGGAGGTGAATGCAAGAGTTTTAGGTGGAGGTCTGAGTCTGGTGAATGTTGATGGTGGAGAGTGGAATCTGAAGCAGCTGCTGTTTGCAGATGATACTGCACTGGTGAATGATTCAGAGGAGAGATTGAGACAGTTGGTAGAGAAGTTAGGTTGAGAGAGTGTGTGAAAGGAGGAAATTGAAAGTAAATGAGAATAAGAGTAAAGTGATGAAGTGTACGAGGTTGATAGATGGTAGGGGGATGAATATAGTTTTGAATGGTGAGTTGCTTGAGGAGGTAGATTGTTTTAAATATCTAGGGTCACATGTTGCTGTGGATGGAAGAATAGATGCAGAAGTGAAGTTTAGAATAAATGAAGTAGGAGAGGTGCTGGGAGGAATGAAAAAAGTGTTTAAATGTCGTTCGCTTAGAATGGATGTAAAGACAAGGGTGTATGAGGGTGTTGTGGTTCCGACTGCGTTATATGGAGCTGAAACATGGAATATGGGTGTAGCAGAGAGGAAAAGTTTGAATGTAATGGAGATGAGGTGTCTGAGGAGTATGTGTGGAGTGACGCGTATGGATAGGGTGCGAAATGATGAAGTGCGAAGGAGAACTGGAGTTGTTCGGGAGATGGCTGGTAGAGTTGAGCAGAGGGTGTTGCAATGGTTTGGGCATATGGAGTGAATGGATAATGAGCGATTGGTGAAAAAGATAACTAGATCTGATGTGAGAGGTGTAAGGCTGAGAGGAAGACCACGAATAGGATGGATGGACAGTGTGAAGAGAGCGCTGGATGCGAGAGGGATGTCTGTTGAGCAAGGAAGAGTGGCTGTGCGTGGCAGAAATAAATGGAGAGAAATTGTGAATGAATAAGTGATGACCCAGCCCTGAGGGGGTATTCTCCCGCATTTGGTCTGATCTGCAAGTCAGGTCAGGTGCGGGTAAGGGGATGGGTCTGTTATGATGTGGCAGGGGTAAACCAGTTCTGCTGTCGGGCCCTGCTGCGGATGTCACTGATTGCATTGCGCAGTTGACCCTTGTGCGGTGTGGTGCTGTGAGGATCTGTCCGTTCTCCCCTTCGGGGCTAAGATGCGAATGAATGTGTTTGAATGGATGAGTAAATGGGGAGTGTGTCGTCCTGTCTCGGCTACCTCCCTTTCCTTGGGGGAAGCAGCCTAGGTATATATATATATATATATATATATATATATATATATATGCAAACTAACCACAGGAGAAATGAAAGGAGCGACAGTCAGTACTTTCGTATATTACATCTTCAGACAGAGTGAGACAGAAACGTAAAGGGTAGAGGTCTTTTATACATAAAAGACCTCTACCCTTTACTTTTCTGTCTCACTGTCTGAAGATGTAATATACGAAAGTACTCACTGTCGCTCCTTTCATTTCTCCTGTGGTTAGTTTGCATACATATCTTCACGGTGAAATGAAGTCTCTGCATATATATATATATATATATATATATATATATATATATATATATATATATATATATCTGTGTATCTATCTATATATCATCAGCCATTACAAGTCCACTGCTGAACAAAGGCTTCCCCCAACCTTCTTCACGAATTCCTTGACTAAGCCAATCTTTGCCACGTTTTCCCTGCAACTTTATCTCATCCCTCCACCTCCTTTCTGGCCTTTTTCTGCCACGCTTACAATCTATTGGTGTCCATTCAGTCAACCTCTTGCTCCGTCGATTATCCCTTATTCATGCTACATCGCTGGCCACCTACATTTCTGTTCTTTTATAACTTCTGTAATATCTTTGACTTTAGTCTGCTCTCTCACCCAAGTTGATCTTTTCCTGTCTCTTAGGCTGCTTTCACATGAGGCCACCGGCGGCGGTCACAGGTGGCCGCAACTGGTAGCCCAGTGTGAAGAGGCCGGCAACTAGTGTAGCCGTATGAAAGCTCCGATTTGAAAAAATTGCTTTACAGCGAGTGGCAGCAACTGACAGTGGCGGACACTAGTTGTGCAAACGAGCCACCCCCGGGAACTGGTTGCCGGCCGGGCAACCGCAGTGGCCTCGTATGAAAGGCTCCATTGAAAACTATGGGAGGCAACTAATTGCGGCCACCAGTGGCAGCCACCGGTGGCCTCATGTGAAAGCGGCCTTAAAGATACTCCCAACATTGACCTTTCCATTACTCTCTGAGAACGAATTAGTTTATTTTCCATCGATTTTGTCAGTTTCCAAGTCTCAAAACCATACTTCATAGCTGGAATTATACATTCGTTATAACTTTCCGTTTCAT
This sequence comes from Coenobita brevimanus, assembly GCF_032717465.1. Lineage (NCBI taxonomy): Eukaryota > Metazoa > Arthropoda > Malacostraca > Decapoda > Coenobitidae > Coenobita > Coenobita brevimanus. The sequence continues at coordinate 28,964,225 of NC_136961.1, read as the reverse complement.
TCAAACAGGCAAGCTACTTTTCATGATGTCTATGTTTACTGAAAGCTTTCCATCCAATTGTAATGGGTCTTTTTATTCGCTATAATTTTTTTCGTTAATTGTAGTATTTGTCACAAGTAACTGTACTCCTCGACTTCTTCAAGAATTTCTCCGCTTATTCTGATGACGCTCTTTGATGTTTCTGGATTAAACATTAGTTTTACTCCAGCTCATCTTTAGCCCTTCTTTGAGGCTTTCTCTGTTCAGGTCATTTCACATTTCTTGCAATGTCTCACCTGTTTCTGAGATTAGGACAATGTCATCTGCAAATCTTAAATGGTTTAGCTTTTCTCCATCTATGCTCACTCCCTTGTTTTCCCGGTCTAGCTTTCTGAAAATACTTTCTAGGCATGCTGTAAATAACTTTGGTGAAATTGTATCTCCCTGACGCACGCCCTTCTCAATCTTAATTTTTTTCTGAGTCCTTATGTAATTTAACTGTAGCAGTTCCCTCTTTATATATGTTTTCGAGCAGTTTTACAATGTCTTCATTCACTCCTTGTTCTCGCAGTGAATTTATAATTGTTATGTGCTCCACTGAGTCGAAAGCCTTTTCGTAATCAACAAAACATAAACACAGTGGTTTATTATATTCTGTAGTTTTCTCAGTTAGCTGATTCACTGCGTGTAGATGATCAGCAGTTGAATACCCGCTTCGGAATCCTGCCTCTTCACGAGATTATTTTTTCTCCAAATTTGCAGTTATTCTGTTTGTAAGGACGTTAGTGAAGAGTTTGTTAATTACTGGTAATAAGCTAATGGGTCGATGGCTACTAAGATCTTTTGAGTCACCTTTTTTGTAAAGTAAAATATCTGTTGCATTACACCATGTTTTGGGATTTTTCTTTTTTATACATTGAGTAAATAAGTGTGGAAGCCTATTTTGTATTTCTATTCCTGCATCCAAATCTGCTACTATCCATCTTCTTCCGGAGCTTTCCCTCTTTGCATATTTTTAAGAGAAATATTTGCTTCGTCTGGTGTTACCTCAGGCATTTCATTGTGTCAACTGAAGAGTTAGCTATTGGTAGTACGGTCTTTGATGCATACAGTTCTTTGTAATACTCTTCAACTCCCTTCACTATCTTATCTGTGCATTTAATTACTTCACCGTTTTTGTCTTTCAGTGATGTAATTTGTTGCTTTCCAAGTGCCATTTAACTTCGGACCTGTTTCAGACTTTTTCCTTTTTTTTATAGTTTCTTTGATCTAATCCTTGTTTCTCTCTTTTTTTCTTCTCTTTGTCTTTTGTTGATAAGCTTATTTAATTCTGCTCCCTTTTATTTCAGCTTTCTTTGTTTTTACTTTCATTTCCTTTCTTTTTTTCATAAGCTCGAATGTCTTTTCTGAATACTTCTTGGTTTTGATTGTATTAGGTTTTCCTACTACCTCCACTGATTCACTTAACACTTTTGTTAGTCTGTCATTCAGCTCATCAGTGTCACAATCAGCATTACTTAGAGCCTGAAACCTGTTCCTTGTTTCCAACTGAAAATTTGGTTTGTTTTCGTTTACTTTTATTGGGCATATCTTTTTATCTTTAATCTTCTTTCTTTCACTTTTGAAGTTGAATCTGGCTGTGCAACCCACCATTCTATGGTCACTTTTGAAAATTTATTTTGTTGATAACTGTGACATTTGTGATCGTGTTTTTCTTATCTGCTATAACGAAGTTGACACAAGTGAAATACCTGAAGTAACACCAGACGAAGTAAATATTTGTCTTAAAAATATGAAAAGAGGGAAGGCTCCGGGAGAAGATGGAATAATAACAGATTTACTGTTGGATTCAGGACTAGATGTACAAAAGAGGCTTGCTCACTTATTTACCCACTGTATAAAACAGAAGAAAATCCCCAAAACATGGTGTAATGCAATAGTTATTTTACTGTACAAAAAAGCTGACTCAAAAGATCTTAGTAGCTATCGACCCATTAGCTTATTATCAGTCATTTACAAACTCTTCACTAAAGTCCTTACGAACAGAATAACAACAATTATGGAGGAAAACCAACCTCGTGAACAGGCAGGATTCCGAAGCGGGTATTCGACCACTGATCACCTACACACAATGAGTCAGCTAAATGAGAAAACCACAGAATATAATAAACCACTGTGCTTAGGTTTTGTTGATTACGAAAAGGTCTTTGATTCAGTGGAGCACATAGCAATTATAAATTCATTGCGAGAACAAGGAGTGAATGAGAACATTGTAAAACTACTCGAAAACATATATAAAGAGGGAATTGCTACAGTTAAATTACATAAGGACTTGGAAACAATTACGATTGAGAAGGGCGTACGTCAGGGAGATACAATTTTACCAAAAGTGTTTACAGCGTGCCTAGAAAGTATTTTCAGAAAGCTAGACTGGGAAAACAAACGAGTGAACATAGATGGAGAAAAGCTAAACCATTTAAGATTTGCTGATGACATTGTCCTAATCTCAGAAACAACGAAGACATTGCAAGAAATGTCAAATGACTTGAACAAAGAAAGTCTGAAAGTAGGACTGAAGATGAACCGGAGTAAAACTAATGTTTAATCCACAAACACCAAAGAGCGTTCATCAGAATAAACGATGAAATTCTTGAAGAAGTTGAGGAGTACAACTACTTGGGACAAAACTAAAATTAACGAAAGATCATGATAGCAAAATAAAAAGATTCCTTACAATTGGATGGAAAGCTTTCGGTAAACATAGAGACATTATGAAAATTAGCTTGCCAGTTTGTATGAAACGAAAAGTATATAACGAATGTATAATTCCAGCTATGACGTTTGCTTGTGAGACCTGGAAACTGACAAAATCAATGGAAAATAAATTAATCCGTTCTCAGAGAGCAATGGAAAGGTCAATGTTGAGAATATCTCTAAGAGACAGGAAAAGATCAACTTGGGTGAGAGGGCAGCCTAAAGTCAAAGGTATTATAGAAGTTATAAAAGAACAGAAATGGAGGTGGGCAGGCCATATAGCAAGCATAAGGGATAACCGACGGAGCAAGATGCTGACTGACTGGACACCAAGAGATTATAAGTGTAGCAAAAAAAGGCCAGACAGGAGATGGAGAGATGAGATGGAGAAATATGCAGGGAAAACGTGGCAATGATTGGCTCAGTCAAGGAATTCGTGGGAAAGGTTGGGGGAGGCCTTTGTTCTGCAGGGGACTACTTATGGCGGTGGCTGAATCGGTAGAGAGGCGGCCTGCAGTCCTAATGGACCCAGGATCGAATCCCGGCTGGGGCAGGGGACAGTTTAAGGATTTGAATTTCCTAAAAAGCAGACTTCCCTGATCTACCAGATGACCCGCCGACATGTCGTAAAAGTACCCCCGCTAATACCAGTACACAAGTCCTGTATGAGACAGCCCTAGCATGTATTCAGTATGGACGGTGAGTGTTAGCGCCGTAGTGGTGACATGTGGAGGTGTAGGAGGACTACTGGGCCTTGGGATAGGTGACTGCCTCCAAGAAATAGGCTCTGAGCCTTTGCCCAGAGTCGAACACATAAATATATATATATATATATATATATATATATCTATCTATATATATATATATATATATATATATATATATATATATATATATATATATATATACCATTTACTACGCTGGGTGGTAACCATATAACCAAATTTTGGCGCCTGGTGGTTTAGTGGGTAATTATTGCGCTCCAATCGGATTGAGCCGGTGAAGGTTTATATCCAAGGGATGGTTGGGGTTGATTGCTCATATAATGCCACTCAGGGATGAGTGAGGCTGGTCACTTTCATCTTAAATGTCGGGACCAACTGCTTAGCCCCGGGCTCCTACGCACCTCATGGGGCATTGTAGGTTTGGATGATGGATGGATATATATATATATATATATATATATATATATATATATATGTGTGTGTGTGTGTGTGTGTATGTGTATGTGTGTGTGTGTGTGTGTGTGTGTGTGTGGTACAGTGGTAAAGTGTGAGTTTTTGTACACTGAAGAACGAGGGTTCGCGCCCCGCCAGGGTAATAAACTTTGGGAGCGTTCTGAAGGCAACGTACTGCATTCGTGGAGACAAGTGGTGCTCTGGTTGAACCAGTGTCGCATACCATAAAGTATGCTTGCACCCAGTCGGCTTGCGCGGGCTGATTACACTTGGTTCACAGACTACACGCACACACAAAGCCACTTGAACACTACAATTACACTTTCAAGCACTTCTCACCCAATATTCAATCTCTGCTAGACAGCCTAAGCCACTTGGTAGAGATACATTGGCTGTATCGTCCCCACTTCGGTCGGGATAGACTGGTCCTGCAGTGGACACACAAACGGCTGATGAGGTGATATATATATATATATATATATATATATATATATATAGAGAGAGAGAGAGAGAGAGAGAGAGAGAGAGAGAGAGAGAGATATTGTTACGTCCTCACCCTACACTGCCACAGGCTCCAACAGCAGTAATACAGTACATGAAGGACGTTGCCCGGTGAGTTGTTCTTCCTATGGTCATCCTTCAGGTGTCCAGTACACAAGATCAGCTGAGGCGAAAATGAACACTAGCTCCTTAAAGTTCACTGTCTTTACTTTCCAAACAATTCCACTTAATGCTTTCCAACTTCAGTGTTCTCAGAAGCACTGGAGCTTTACACAATTTACTAACTGCTATTAACACTTAATGTTTAACCACACTTCACAGTTATTACACTTAATGCTTGACACTTTACTGTTTTCACAAGTACCGAAAATAATCTTCACTGACAGTAATTACACTCAGTGCCTGCCAGCAACTCTTCACAAATTTCACTAACAGCACTGCACCAAAACTGACTGCACTTCACTCAAACTGACCTGAAATCCAACTGAACTCGTTCTAGTCTCCACACCATCTTACATAATAGGCTTGCATTACTCTTGAAACTTCTACGTTCTACGAGGACAACAGTTGCCAACTCGGAGATATCAAAACATGTAAGAGTTGTCGTACATTACCTAACACTCTAAATCATTTACCATACGAACTTAAATTTCATAATTTAACAAGCAATCTCTTAAACAAAACATTATAAAGAAAAAGAGCAAAAAAATTAATGCATAACTTACGAAATAACTACGCTCACAAACAGCAAGCTAACTGGCAACTCTGACTCGTACCGGAACTAGCTACCGTAAATATCAGGAGACGTCAAAATGCTTCTTGAACTCCTAACTGACAAATCTCGCTTCTTAACACTACCCTCTCCCTTGTTCTTTGTCGTCCTGACGAAACTACACAGTATATACAAACACAATCCTTAACCTTAAAGGAACATCTAACTATACACAAAATAATCTTTCAACTTATCTGGTCTTCTTCCATTCCACTTCCGACAATGTCCTTGCTCCTCCACACAGTCCATTCCTCCAGGAATTTCTTGGACCTCTTCTTGATTTGCTTCTTCTCTTGGGAAACTGTCATCATCCTCTTGCACTTCAGCTCCTTGGTCTTCCTCAAAATCCCCGGCTGCGGGTGAGTGCAGTTCCTCGGAGATGTCCCAGCTGTACTGTCCTGCCCCATGGTACTGCCACAGACGGTTCACGTGTACCACCTATGGGTGATACTTCCTGCCTCCCCAAATCCGATATGTTACGTCTGATAGGCGGTCCAACACAGTGTAAGGCCTGTCCCATGGGCTCTGCAGCTTCGGTGACTCTCTTCTTTCGTTGAGGATTGTTTAACCAAACCTGGTCACCATCCTTGAAGCTCACCTCACTTGCCTTGGCATCATACTTGCACTTCATTACCTCTCCTGAAAACTTGAGGGCTCCTCACACTTTATGATGTACCTCAGCCATCCTTTCCTGAAGGTGCTTCGCATAACTGGTGGTGTCTGTAGGGTCTTCACCAGGTCGTCTCCCCATTAACAAGTCAACGGGTAAGCGTAACTTGTGGCCCAACATCAGTTTTGCAGGAGTGTAGCCAGTAGACTCATGGGATGTACAACGATATGCCAGCAACAAAGCAGGTAATTTCTGGTCCCATTCTGTTTGTCCATCAACACAGTACTTGTCCAGTTCTTGTCCCAGAGTCCGGCTGAATTTCTCCACCATCCCATCTGACTGTGGCCTTAGAGGAGTCGTCTTAGTCGTCTTGATCCAAGTAACTTGCAGCACTCACGGAACTCAGCAGACTCGAAGTTTCTACCCTGGTCTGAATGTAGCTCTTGTGGCATCCCAGAACGACAGATCAACCAACACCTGAGCAGCAGTCACAGCCTCTTCATCAGGGAGAGCAAAGGCTTCTGGCCACATTGTGAAGTAGTCCATGGCGACACATACATACCATTTTCCTTTTTCAGTGAGTGGCGAAGGTCCAGCAATGTCCACCGCGACTCTTTCCATCGGTGCACCCACTTGGTACAGCTGGAGAGGGGCGCAACCACGTTTCTTGGGTTCCTTCTTGGCACAGCACACATCACAGGCCCGACACCATTCTTCAACATCCTGATACATGCCAGTCCAGTAGAACCTCTGTTGCAGCTGGCTTAAAGTTTTCTTCACTCCCAGGTGCCCACTAGTGATCTGGTTATGGGACTTAGCCACGATCTTGGACCTCATCTTCTTTCGAACCACAAGCTGCCAAAACTTGCTGAGTCCATCGGCTGTCTCCCACTGACGCTTCAGTAGTCCATTGTTCAAACTAAGAAGGTCCCACTGACTCCAGTAGCTCTTAGTCGCAGGGCTTAACCTGGAAACTTCTTTCCAAGATGGTCGCATTGTACTCTGCTGCAGCCACTCTAGCACTGGTTGTAAATCTGCATCCTCCATCTGCATCCTCTTCAGGTCTTCTTCATCTGACGCTGGCCCTATCATTGCAGTAAGGCTGCATTTCTTACCATGATCTTCCTTTTTACTACACTGCCGGCACTCTGGATCACAAGGCTGATGACTCAGGCTGTCAGTATTGCCATGTACCCACCCATGACGGTGTTGCACCTCTTAATTGTGCTAGTCCAACTTCCTGAGCCAGTGTGCCAGTAGTCCTTTTGGATTCTTTAGCGTTTTCAGCAACTTGAGTGCCACATGGTCCATCCTGATGATGAAATTTGACCCACACAGGTAGGGATGGAAGAAATCAAGGCTCTTCATCACTGCCAAGAACTCCTTATGGGTCACACAGTAGTTCTGCTCTGGTGAGCTGAGCTTCTTGCCGTAATATGCAACCACATACTACTTGTCATCCTTCTTCTGTGACAGGACTCCACCAATACCATGGTCACTAGCATCACAGTCCAAGTTAAATGGCTGATTCTGGTCTGGGTACAGCAATATTGGAGAGCTTGCCGATGCATGCTTGAGTTCGTCAAAGGCTTTCTGAATCTCTGCTGTCCATCCAAACTTCTGCATTTTCCCCAACATGCTTGTGAAGAGGTGCAACTATCATTGCAAAATCTTTGACAAAACACCCATAGTAGGTGCACAAGCCCACGAAACTCCGTAGCTCCCTAACACAAGTTGGAACTGGCCAGTTTTCCACAGCTGCCACTTTCTATGAGTCAGTGCGGACCCTTCTCGCACCTACAATGTGTCCCAGGTACTTTGCCTCCTTCTGAAACAAGTAGCATTTCTTGGGGTTCAGCTTGAGGTGTGCTGTGTGGATCCTATTCAACACCTACAACAACCTCTCCAGTTCATGGTCGAAAGTCCTTCCAAAAACAATTACATCGTCCAGATAGATTAGAGCCATCTGGCAGTGCAGGCTTTCAAGTACGGGGTCCATGAGGCGTTCAAAAGTAGCTGGGGCATTGCATAGGCCAAATGGCATCACTTTAAACTGACAAAAACCCTGCCCATATGAAAAGGCTGTCTTCTCTTTGTCCTTTTCTGCAACCTTGACCTGGTGGTATCCTGCCTTCATGTCTAGGGTAGAGAACCACTCAGCACCTGACAGAGCATCCAGGATATCATCAATTCTTTGCAAGGGGTATGCATCCCTCACTGTCACTTCATTCAGGGTTCGATAGTCTATACAGCACCTTACTAAGCTATCCTTTTTCCTCACCAGAACCACTGCTGATGCCCAAGGACTATTGGACTTTTCCATTACTCCTTGACTATAAAGATTCTCTATCACCTTTTCCATTTCTTGCCGTTGGGCTGGCGCCATCCTCCGTGCTGGCTGTTTAATCGGGCAGTGATCTCCGGTGTCTGTACTATGCTTCACCAGATCAGTGCTCACCAGGTCCAGGTCTCCCGTGGAAAAGACATCAGCTTATTCCATCAGCAGCTGCCTCAACTTTAGCACTTGTGAACCATCCAGGCGTTGACAACTCCTTAAGAAGTGGTCTTGTAGGTGGTCTGGCATGTACCTGCCTTCCTTGACTATGGTCCTTTTACAGACCTTCCTCCGATGCCACTCAGGGTCCACAGCTTGGCACGGTCCCACAATTTCTCCATCGTTTATCTTCTGTGGCTCATGGGAGAAATTGGCCACCACAACTGGCACTTCATCTGCACCTGTTTCCACCAGCATTCTCCCCACCATCATCCCGGCCTTCGTCTTGCACCATACATCAGGCTCCACTACCCCTATACAGCTGTCAAAAGAGCCACTCACCTTACACTGGAGCAACAGTTCTGATTTAGGGGTATCACTCTAGTACGGAGCTCCCTCACCTCGTCACCAGAATTGGTATGTTTCACTGCTGTGACAGGAACCGGCCTTCCCTGAACCTTCATCTTCATGGAGCAGAAGTCCAGCTCACATCCCATGGACATAAAGTAGTTCAGACCCAGAAGGCAAGGCTCCCCCATGTCGTCCACATAGACTGGTAGAGTAGCCTCTTGCCCTGCCACTTCAGTCCGGACATCCAGGGGTTGCCTCAATTCTGCACAGTGCCCAGTTATGCCACACAGTTATTCTGATGACTCAGGCAGATACCGATGATGTAACACATCAGGCCTCACAAAAGTCTGCTCTGAGGCCGAATCAATCACCAGGGAACACTTCTTTCCATCTATCCTTCCGTTTATTTGCACACTATCGATTGCCGTGCTCTTGCATTTTCTCAGTGGTGGGGCTACTTGAGAAGAGCTGGCTGGTGGTTGCCCCTTCACACCAGCCTCCACTAGTTTCCCACTTCTTTCTGGTCTTCTGCAACCTTCTTCTTATCATCCTTTTTCTTCTTCGGACACTTGGAACTGAAGAGTCCCACCTCACTACATGTCCAACATGCTTTTGTTACAGCTGAAGATTTCCTTACACTGCTCTGTTCTTGCTCCTTCTTCCATTTGTGACACTCCTCCTTCTTGTGCCCTGACTTCTCGCAGAACCAGCAGCCTCCTCCGGTCTTCTCCTGTTCCCTCTTTCACTTGCAGCAGTCCTCTTTTCTGTGTCCTGGCTTTTCACAGTACCAGCAACTTCCCTAAAATTTTTCCTTCTCACATACCTGCCCCTTTCTTGCCTTGAATCCTGCACTACAACCTGCCTGAAAGCTGGGTGTATTGGACCTGACTTAGGACTCAAATTCTAGAGCCCTGGCTAGCGCTTCTTGCATGCTTCTTGGTTGTGCCTGCTTCACATGCACTTTCAACTGTGCACTATCAAGAGCATCGATGAGCTGGTCCCTCAGTAGAATAGCCAGCAGGTTAGGTGCTGCTTCAGAGTACGCCTTGTATGCCGTACTCTCCAGGTCATGAGCAAGCTGCTGTAGGGATTCTCCTCGAGCCCGTACATGGCTCCAGAATCTTGCTCTGTAAACCTCAGCCTGGTACTTGGTTCCATATCCACGCTCCAGCACTTCTACTAGAGACTGATAACTGTTCCTCTCCATGACTGACATCTGGCCCAGAATTTCCATTGCGGCACCCTGAAGGCTAGTTGCAAGCTGCACTGCCCTCTGCCTATCATCCCTACCATTCTGATCCGCAAGTAACTCAGCACGATAAGCTTCCCAAGATATTCTACCATCAGATTCCTGAGGTTTCTTTTTAACTGGACCCCCATTATAGCCATGCACTTCACCGGTTTGGGGCCTAGAAACTGGGGCACCATAATTAAGGTCAGGACTTAAATCTCCTACATTCTGATTATTCAACCCTGTAATGCTACCTTTAGATGCTTGGGGTCTGTCAAGATTCACCATACGCTGTCCATTCCTTTCATATGCTCCCTGTACACTAACCTGAGGCTCAGCAGTGCAATATTTCTCAACAGCCTCAGTTTTCTCACTGAATATCTTCACATGGTCAGATACATGCTTCAACTGGTTATCTACTGTACATGCTGTCTGCACTCCGGCACTATTACCTCACTAATCTTCAGCTGGTTGTCCACATGCTGTCTGCATTCTGTCACTATTCCCTGGCTAATCTTCAGCTGACTGTCTACATGCTTCAACTGCTCGTCTATATGCTGTCTGATGTCTATCATATTATTGCTTACCTCACACTTCCGCTGCTCTAACTCAGCATACTCTTCCTCCTTCAACTGCTGCTGCTCTACCTTCATTTCCCTCATGAATGCATCTAGCTGTCCTTGCATTCTCAGCTGTAAATCTTCTGTTGCTCGTGTAGTGCCTCCTGAAGCTGTTCATATCGTTCTTTCTGTTCTTCGTTCTGTTCCTCCAATTGTTCTTTGATTTCTTTCTTCTGTGCTTGTAACTGTTCTTGAAGTTTTTCACTCTGTGCTTTTAATTGTTCTTTGTGTTCTTCACGTTGTGCCTGTATTAGCTTCACGATTATCGCCAGGGAAATTTCCTCCTCCTGCCCACCTCTAGATCTTGTTTCACTCCTTGTGCTTCCATCTCGAAGGTTAGCCTCACTGCTGCCCTGAAGTAATAATACCACACTCCTGACACCAGTGTTACGTCCTCACCCCACACTGCCACAGGCTCCAACAGCAGTAGTACAGTGTGGGAACAACGTTGCCCAGTGAGTTGTTCTTCCTATGGTCATCCTTCAGGTGTGCAGTACACATGATCAGCTGAGGCGAAGATAAACACTGCCTACTTAAAGTTCACTGTCTTTATATTCCAAATAATTCCACTTGATGCTTTCCAACTTCACTATTCTCAGAAGCACTGGAGTTTTACACACTTTACTAATTGCTATTAACATTTAATGTTTAACCACACTTCACAGTTATTACATTTTTTTTTTTTTAATAACAAAACAGAGGAAGGAAAAACAAATGAATAAAAAAAAATCTATGCACCAGATTACTGGTGTCCTTTGTTCATAAAATATCTGTAACAGTCAGACTTGAACAACAGTAAGTTGAAGTTTGGAGGGAAACAACTCTGGGGAAGCGAGTTCCAGAGAGATGCAGTTCAGGGAATGAAAGAATTCTGATAGGCAGAAGTTCTGCAGTATGACTGAGTGACATTCCAGTCGTGAGCGCTGCCAGCTACCCGTGTAGCACGAGGGAAGGCATGAAGAGGTGGCACCATGGACGCAACTTTGTCTGAACATTTGCTATAGAAATATCTGTAAAATAACGCAAGGGAGGCAACATTCCTTCTTACTTATAGGGGAGGTAGTTTATTAGTAATGGCAGGGTTATTAATAATTCCAACAGCTTTGTTCTGAATTTTGTCTACTTGTTTTAATGCAACCTCTCCACATCCACTCCACAAGGGTGAGCAATATTCAAGCTGAGAGCACACATGACTCATATAAATTATAACTAACTGCTCATCAGTGAAGAAGTTACGGACTCTGTTCAATAATCCAAGTTTCTTTGAGGCGGTTTTAGCTAGTGATGTAACATGAGAGGTCCAGCTGAGGGCATTGTTAAGTGAGACACCAAGAATTTCAATACTTTTGGAAATGGGAATAATTGTAGCATTGAAGGTAATATACGATTCTGGCAATACCTGTCTATTAGTAAATTGTAAATTTTTAATTTTACTAGCATTACATGAGATAAGGTTATTTTGTCCCCATTCACTGATCGTGGATAAGTCTTGATTTAAAGAGATGGCTGTACTGAGGTGAGAGTTAGAGATATCGGACTTTGTAAATGAATATTTGAGTGTGAATGAACTATGAAGTGTTGAGTTGAATGGATGGGATTGTGGGTGACAGATAAGAGATCATTAATATGAACGAGGAACAGGGTTGGCGCCAGAACTGATCCCTGCGGCATGCCGGCATTAACTGAGTGGAAATTGGAATATACATCATCTACTTTTACTCTTTTTTTTCTATTGCTGAGAGATGAGGAAATCAAAGGAACAAAAGAGTTTAGTCCATAGCAAGGGAGTTTGGACAACAGGGAACGGTGCCACACTGTCGAAAGCTTTAGAAATATCCAGGGCTACTGCATGAGTTTCACCATGTAGGTCAACTGATTGATGTATGGTATGAGTCAGGAGATTGAGTATGTCAGTGGTGGATCTTTCTTGGCGAAAACCATATTGTCTATCACTAATTAAGTTGTTTGATTCAAGGTGTTTAGCTATGTGATTATTAATTACAGTTTCAAAAACTTTATCAATAGAAGATGTGACAGGTATTACTCTGTAATCAGAGGGGTCGGAGGAACTTCCTTTCTTTGGAATTGGGTGGATATTGGCTTCTTTCCATGAACTAGGGAATGAAGAAGTACGTATGCATAGTCTGAATAATTTTGCAAGAACAGAGGCAAGTTCTGGGGAACACTTTTTCAAAACAATTGGCGGTATTTCATCTGGGCCTGGAGCTTTGTTGGTAGGTAAATTGTCTAGGATGGATTTCACGTACCTTTTGTGTATTTTATGTGGAACAATGTTGGGAGAGTCAAGTTCTTGTGCTGAGACATTCTGGCTGGCTTCCTCTAAGGTAGAGTTTCTGGCAAATTTACTGGCAAAGATATCTGCTTTCCCACGCGGGTCATTTGTAATGTTGCCATCTGGAGATTTTTGTGGGGGAATGGATGATGACTTGTTAAAGTTATTATTGAAAGAATTGAGAGTTGACCAGAATATTCTATTGTCATTAGGGTTGTTAAGTAGTTCTGATGCTTGGTTTTGAAGAAAGTTTGATTTAGCAATATTTATTACAGCTTTTGCATGGTTTCTAGCAATTTTAAATTGAAAGAGTGATTGAGATGTTTTTTATTTCAAGTAATAGTTATATGCTGATGACTTTTGGGCTGTTGCACTGGCACAGTTGCTATCAAACCATTTTGGAGAGTTCGATCTTTTTGTGAATTTTTGACTTGGTATGAATAAATCCATACCAGCTAGTATTAAATCGCAAATATGGGACTGGGTAGAAATGACATCACTAGAGAAGAAAGACTGCCATGGAATGTCAGCAAGATAATTTCTAAATTCATTCCAGTTTGCTCTATCAAAGTGCCATCGGGTCACCCTGACAGGTTCAAAATGGGGAGGTTTAGGGGAGCTAACTAGTGAGGCTTTGATGAGATTGTTGTCAGGGGATCCAAGTGGAGACCATAATTCTATCCTGTACTGATCTGGATTATTTGTCAGGAACAGATCCAAAAGATGGGCATTACGGTCAGGATTATCTGGTATTCTGGTTGGTTGCTTTATCAGTTGCTTGACGCTTCACTGTCTTCACAAGTACCGAAAATAATCTTCATTGACAGTAATTACACTCAGTGCCTGCCATCAACTTTTCACAAACTTCACTAACAGCACTGCACCAAAACTGACTGCACTTCAATCAAACTGACCTGAAACCCGACTGAACTCGTTCTAGTCTCCACATCATCTTATATAAGCTTGCATTACTCTTGAAACTTCTACATTCTACGAGAACAACAGTTGCCAACTCGGAGATATCAAAACATGCAAGAGTTGTTTTACATTACCTGACGCTCTAAATCATTTACCATATGAAGTTAAATTAAATAATCTAACAAGCAATCACTTAAACAAAACACAAAGAAAAAGAGCACAAATATTAATGCATAACTTACGAAATAACTACACTATCAAATAGCAGGCTAACTGGCAACTCTGACTCATACCGGAACTAGCTACCATAAATAACAGGAGACGTCAAGATGCTTCTCGGACTTTGATGCATGGTCGTGGAGTGTGCAGACGTGTTTCTCTGGCTCTCCTCTAGCTGCAGGGTTGCCCCACCGGCTTTAGCTTTGTTTCCTCCGCCACTAGGGCGTTTTTCAATAAAGTTAGGTTAGCTAGTACTAATTCTCCTCCCAGCCCTTTAGAGATATAGTAAGTGTCTATATCTGTTTCCTGAGATTGCCTTTGCTTACTCACCTCTGGAGTGTACCCCCCACTGATCGCTCTGGGGTGTGAGATACACACGGGCGCGTCCTCCCGAGAGTGGTTTGAGAGGGTAATCTCAGACTAGGTGTGTCTTTCCCAGGTACCTTGTCCCTTGCTTGTTTTTCTCCTTCTTCCCACTTCCCCCGTGAGGGGGAAGTGGTTGCTATGACGGACGCCCCTGCTGCTTCCCCCCCCTTCAGGGGGGGAGGTGGTCCTGACGAATGTAACGACCGGACTGACCACCCCCAGACTGACGGACGCCAAACTCGTGCCCCACTTGATGTTCCTGTTGACAATGCCACGTTCGTCATTATCCATGCTCTAGGTTCGACTCCCCTGTCCAGTCTCAATCCCTTCCTTATCAAGAAGGTGATTGACCACTGTGCAGGAGAAGTCGAACAAGTGAAAAAACTTGCTAACGGAGATCTCCTGGTAAAAACTGTTAACTCGTCACAAGTGAGAGATTTGCTGAAACTGCGTAAATTCCACTGTTACGATGTCGAAGCCAAAATCCCAGTCTCCATGAATTCTTGCAAGGGTGTTGTCACTTGCAGGGATCTCATGGTGATGAGCGAGGACGAAATCGTACAAGAATTGGCGCAGCAAGATGTAATTGAAGCTAAATTCATAACTCGTTATTCGGAAGGCATAAGGACGAAGACAGCAACTATTATCTTGACATTTGCCAAAATTTCTCTTCCTAGTCAAGTCAAAGTTGGTTATGAAATCATTCACGTTCGACCATACATCCCTAACCCTTTCCGTTGTTTGAAATGCCAGTTGTATGGGCATGGTTCGAAGACTTGTCGGGCTTCCCAGCCAGTGTGTGGCAAGTGTGCAAGCCAGGGTCATGATGCGGAACATTGTACATCTGAGACGGTCTGTTGCTTTCACTGCAAGGGCGCTCACTCCACTTCCTCTAGGGATTGTCCCAAGTGGAAGGAGGAGAAGGAAGTCTGCACAGTGAAGGCAACTGAGGGCATTTCCTATTACGAAGCTAGGAAAAAGGTGAAGGAGTTGCATGCAACTCCCACGCCGAATAGGTCCTATGCTTCGGCGGTAATGTCCCGTCCTGTGATGTGCTCTGTAGAGACCCAGACTGACCCTGTCTTTCTCCCTCCTGCCACTCACAGTACATCTCCATCTCGACCTCCTGTCCGTTCCAACTCTCTCACTGACATCCCTAAGGCATCAACTTACTCTCAGGCTGCTGCTGCCTCTTCATCGGTACGGCCTAAAACGAAGCCTGACAAGTCTAGTAAAAGTAACATGACCACCCTCACGAAACAGTCACGTCCTCATGTCCTTCCGGTTCCTACTCCAGCGAGGGAGAGAAAGGTTAGCTCTTCCTCGGGGAGGCTGGGAACCTAGTTATTGATGACAATATGGAGGTTTCCATTAACAAGCACCGGGATAGGTCCCCCGGTAGTCGCTCGCCTGCCGGCGGGAGACAAAAAAAGACAAAGCACACCGGCCCCCAACGAAAATCTTAAACCGTCGCTTTCACTGTATTACAGTGGAATTGTAGAGGTATTGGGAATAAGTTACACAATATAGCAATCTTGCTTTCTATACACAGGCCAGACGTTGTTTGTTTACAGGAGACACGCCTGGAGGATCACCCTGATCCTCCACAGTTCAGACACTATCACTCGTATAGAAGATATGAAGGTCACGGAGTTGCCATATACACACATAAATCACACCCACAAACGGAAGTGATTCTAAATTCTACTCTGGAAGCTGTCGCGTGCAGAGTAAAATTTAATAACACGTATCTGTCTATTTGCTCTCTGTACTGTCCTCCACATGGCCCCATTGATAGTGATGCTTTAAATTCACTAGTTGAACATCTCCCTGGGAATAAGTTAGTGTTGGGCGATTTTAACGCCCATCACTATCAATGGGGTAGCTTGAGGATCGATGGTCGTGGGGAGCAAGTAGCCGACCTAATACTACAGTCCAGCCTCTGTCTTCTGAACGATGGTAGAGCGACTCGTGTAGATGATCGTACTGGTAACTTTTCGGCCATTGACTTATCTTTGGCCTCCCCTGGTATACATCAAGATCTCTCATGGGACCCTTACGACGACTCCTTGGGAAGTGATCATTTACCCATCTGTCTTTCTTATACACGCGACATCATTTCGGACCCTCCACCTCCAAAATTTAACTATAAGAAAGCAGATTGGGGATCCTTCTCAAGGATCGCCAATTTAGATATATCTGGGGAGACCATAGATGTTAAGGTCGAAAATATAACCCAATCCATATTACACGCAGCTGAGGCTGCTATTCCCAAGACTTCTACAGTTCATGCGAAGCATAGAGCACATTGGTGGACGCCGGATTGCCGACAGGCATTAAGAAAACGCAATAGGAGATACAGGATTTTTGATAGTCAGCCCACTGAGAAAAATTTTATTGCATACAAACAAGCACGGGCTGAGGCAAGGAGAATAATAAGAAGGGCCAAACGTAACTCCTGGCAGTCCTTTGTGTCCACGGTGACTCGTACAACACCATTACGTAAAGTCTGGTCCACTATAAGAATATTAAATAATAAAGGCCCATATTTCCCCATTACCACCTTGCAAGTAAATAATAACATATATGACGAGCCCGTGGACGTTGCTAACATCCTCGCCAGGAGTTTTTCTCATGTAAGTAGCTCAGCCAATTATGACCCGCGTTTCCAACATCATAAACGCACGGCTGAGCTACAGATATTAGACTTTGCCACAGAAGACGTAAACTCCCCGTACAACCAAGAGTTTACGCTAGATGAACTGCTCCTTGCCCTTAAATCCTGTAAAGACACCAGCCCTGGACCAGACACCATCACGTACGGTATGATCCAGCATCTTAATCAGGACAACCTGATTAAGATGTTAGCATGTACAATGAGATTTGGGCGTCTCGAACGTTCCCAAACTCATGGCACTTTGCACACGTCATACCGATACCCAAAGAGGCTGGTCGTCTTATGAATCCCACTTCATTTCGTCCTATTGTGTTGACTTCTTGTCTATGTAAGGTCATGGAACGTATGGTTAACAATAGGCTTCTTTTTGTTTTAGAGTCGAAGAATTTGTTAAATGATCAACAATGTGGCTTCCGTAAATACAGAAGTTCACTAGATCATTTAATGAATTTGGAGCATTGTATTGCAGAGGCATTTGCCAATAAAGAATTCATGATAGGGGTGTTCTTGGACATCCATAAAGCCTATGACATGACATGGCGACACGGTATACTAATGAAGCTCTATGCTTATGGTTTAAGAGGAAATTTGCCTGTTTTTATTTCAAATTTCTTAAGGGACAGAACTTTCTCTGTCAAATTGCCCCGTAACGTAACATCGGATATATTTATCCAGGAAAACGGGGTGCCACAGGGAAGTGTGCTTAGTCCTACTTTATTTAGTATTATGATCAATGATATTCTGTTATCAGCTCCCATCCCGAGGAATCTTAAATACTCACTCTACGCTGACGATTGTGCAATATGGCACTCTTCCCGTAATGCACAATTTTCGGCTGGGCGGATTCAAGCAGCCCTTGACTCCGTCCACCAATGGGCCTTGCAGTGGGGATTTAAGTTTTCCGTACGTAAGTGTGCCGCTATAGTTTTCACTAATCGTAACGTACCTAATTTGTGCTTAACTTTGGATAATCAGGCGGTACCTTTTCAAAATTCTGTAAAATTTTTAGGAATACATTTTGATCGTAGAATGAATTTTAAACTTCACGTTAATACTTTGCTTGCTCGTTGTGATAAACCGTTAAATGTCCTCAAGTACCTAGCGGGTACTACCTGGGGTGCCGACAGAAAATCTTTATTAATGGTGTATAAGTCCCTTATTCGATCGAAGCTAGACTATGGCGCACAGGTGTATGGCTCGGCATCCGATGCCACGCTGAAAGGATTGGATGTGTTACAGAATAAATGTTTGCGAATGTGTCTTGGAGCTGTCCGGTGTACCCGTGTAGCTCGTATGGAAGTGGAGGCGAATGTGCCTCCCCTCCGTATTCGCCGTGACCACCTGGCATTTTCGTATGCACTACGAACATTAAGGAAAAGCAATATCGGCAATGTGGCCTGTACCCCCCTGCGTCAATACCACCACCTTCTGCGGGGGGTGCGTCGGCCACTTGCCGCTCGCCTCCACTTACTGACTCAGGAGCTTGGTGTCGACCCCAGTGACTGTGACAAGTTGGTGCTAAAAAATATAGCGCCTTGGGAGCCACCCAGCTTTACAGTGGATGTATCATGGCTCCCAGCACCAAAGGCCAAGGCGCCGGAGGCGGAGGTCCACCACTTGTTTCGTAACATCATTGTTCGTCACTTGGGGTCCCATCAATTGTACACCGACGGCTCCAAGTCGAGTGAATGTGTGGGTGCAAGTGTGTGGTCGACTGAATGTGCCCTCAGGTATCGGTTGCCGACTCATACATCTGTGTTTACTTCAGAACTCTTTGCTATTGACAAAGCCATAGACTATGCTCTCAATTCTAGGCATGACTCATTTGTCATTTTTTCAGATTCAAAATCAGCCCTTCAGGCAATTGCATCTTGTACTACGGACTCTCACGAGATCCAGGGCCGCATCGTTAATAAGTTGCATTCATGCAACAAGTCATTCACGCTGATCTGGGTGCCTGGTCATTGTCGTATCTACGGCAATGAGCAGGCTGACTTACTTGCAAAGTCGGCTGTGGAGCTCGAGGAGACTTGGGACGTTCCTCGTGATCTACGGTCGAGTCTATCTCTCGGAAAGAAATCAATAAATTTTCTGTGGCAAGGTCAATGGACCAGACTAAATATTCCAACCTGTAAGCCGTACCTGGGCGACAGGGACACTGCCAACCGTCCCAGTCGCCTAGAAGAAAAAGTGTTGGCACGGCTACGGCTTAATGCCACCATTTTAACCCACATAAAACCATATATGGAAAGACGCTTCCCACCGCACTGTGACATCTGTAATGCGGTGTTATCTATCAGTCATATCATCCTGCGCTGTCGGCGATTTATTCGTGACCGTGCTTCACTTATAAATTACTGCGGCGCAGTAGACGTCCCCTTCACCCTTTCCACCATCCTGGGTGATGGGGACATTGTTATGACTGATAAATTGATGGCTTTCTTGAGAGAGACCGGACTGATCAGAGTGATGTGACTTTTTTACTGTGTGGTTATGGTTTTTATGAAGAGTAAATATGTATATATTGTAATATTAATTAGGGTTGACAGTTGACATATTTTAAATAGTTCCTCCTCCCACCGATCTATTTCTAATATTGATGTCCCCTACATTAAGCCAAGTTCCTCGCCTAACAGTCACCAGCTGATGAGTGCAAGTGTGCAATATAGGAAGGTATTGGGCACTTGCAGTCGATGGTGGTCTGCTGGGCGAGGTTCTTCACTTTTTGTACAAATTATGTAAATACATTATATTATCTTGCTTAAGTTATTCTAATTAGGGCCGACAGCTGACGTATATGGAAATGTTCCTGACTCGTCTGGTTCCCTTTCATATATTGATGTCCCCTATATTAGGTTGTGCCTCGACTGACAGTCACCAGGTGATGAGTGCAGGTATGTCATGTAGAAAGGCATTACATATCTGCAGTCGATGGTGTTCTGTTAGTCGAGGTATTTTTACCATTAGTGTAGGTCTAGTTATTTGTCTCTGTAGGATTTAGTATAGGTTAGCGATTTGTCTGTTAGGTGATTAGTTTTAGGGTCTTTAGATTAGTTTTACTTTATAATATAAGGTATAAAAAATATAAAACCAAGAAAAAATCAAAAAAAAATAAAAATACAAAAAAAAAAATTAAATAAGATTAAAATTATTATATATATATGTACGTTTGCATGAAAGTGTGTCTGTATGTATGCATGGAAGTGTGTGTGTGTGTGTGTGTGTGTGTGTATGTGTGTGTGTGTGTGTGTGTGTGTGTGTATGTATGTATGTATATATATATGTTTGTATATATATGTATATATGTTTAAATGTATATACATATATATAGAATTGGCCTTAATAACCAGGGGCTTCGGCCCCAATGGTTGATAGGCCGGAAAAAAAAAAAAAAAAAAAAAAAAAAAAAAAAAGATGCTTCTCGAACACCTAAATGACAAATCTCACTTCTTTATATATATATATATATATATATATATATATATATATATATATATATATATATATATATATATATATTGCAAGTTTTATAGTCTGCTACTTGTGTACGGAGAGACAATAGATGTGGATAAATGATCTTTAATGAGGTACGAGCGGGAGATAAGGTTTGAGAAAATAGACCTGAACAATATTAAATTAAAATGAAAAGTATTAAAGTATACAGGGTTTTTGCCTAGATTTGTATGGTGTGTATATGAAATTTCTTAATGCAGTGAAACAGTTTGTAAAGCTGATGACATGAATAAACTCTAAATATAAGTTTACAAGATTTCATGCGACTATATGGACGGTAGATCAAATCCTAACCCTTCCAGGTTCTCGTACAAGCGACCCAATGACAATAACTGGGGTACCAGGCAGAATGATGGGTCCTGGACTGGCATGGTGGGGCTGCTGATGAGAGAGGTGAGTCACTGGTCCTGGACTGGCATGCTGGGGCTGCTGTGACAGGAGAGATAATTATGCCCGCCAAGGAGGTTAGGTCTGTGTGTGTGTGTGTGTGTGTGTGTGTGTGTGTGTGTGTGTGTGTGTGATATCATGAAATAAAAGTGGGTTACATGCATCTGATTAAGAATAATGATTAAGGACCATCTGCGGAAGACGTGATAAATGCTGTTAATAGGGTCAAAGGTCAGAGACGTGAGTTATGGTGATGTCTTTGATGAGTTAAACGTTTTCACAGTGCACTTGTTTACGAACTGAATTCGATTTCGACACAGTTGTTGGAGGGACTAGGGTAGAAGGTTTAGATTAAAGCCTATGGACAATACACATATCTTTTTAGCAGACATTCCCTTTTGCCTATCCCATTCTTTTCGTCGACCATGCCATACATCATTCCAATATGGACACAAAGACCATGATTCAGCTCTTGTTACGAAAAGGGTAGCGGAAAAAAGAGCGCGCTCAATGCTCCTAGTGACTGGCGGAATTTGAACCATACTCCATTTCACCAAGTCTGGCACTATATATATATATATATATATATATATATATATATATATATATATATATATATATATATATATATATATATATATATATATATATATATTTATATATGTGGAGGTGTAGGAGGGCTACTGGGCCTCGGAATGGGTCACTGCTCCCGAGAAATAGGCCCTAAAGCCTTTGCCCAGAGTCGGACACGTAAAATATATATATATATATATATATATATATATATATATATATATATATATATATATATATATATATATATATATATATATATATATATATATATATAGATAGATAGATAGATAGATAGATAGATAAATAGGAAAATATATATAAAAATAAATATATATATATATATATATATATATATATATATATATATTTATATATATCTCTTTCTATTTATCAATCTATGTATATATATAGATAGATAGATAGAGAGAGAGATATATATAGATATAGATATATAGATATACTATCTATCTATCTATTGCCAGACTCCTCAATCCCGTTTGGGGTGGCCACAAACAAATCGGCTCCAAGTCGCCCTGTCCCTCGCCATTTCACTGCCCTGCTCCCAACTCACACCCCCCTCTCTCATATACCTCTCCACCCCATCCCTCCATCTCATCCTCGGCCTCCCCCTCCCTCTTCCCCCCTCCACCTCACTCACATACACTCTCTTCGTCAGTCTTTCACCCTCCATCCTCTCCACATAGCCAAACCACCTCAGTGTGTTCCTCATAACGCCTCCTATCACATCCACATCCACACCACAATGCTCTTTTATATCCTTATTTGTCGCCTGTCTCTCCATGTGACTCCACAGGCTCCTCTTAAATAACTCATTTCCATTGCTCTCACTCTTGACTTGTGTCCTTCCAACAACGTCCAAGCTTCACTTCCGTACGTTAGAGTTGGTATCACAATACTGGCATGTAGTAACTTTTTCACTTCCATGCCCACTTCCCTGTTTCTTATCACTGCTTTCAAAGAACCAGCAACCATTCTTCCCTGCTGTACCCTTTCAAGCACTTCACCCTCCAAACCTCCATCCTTACTCATCACACTACTCAAGTACTTAAACGTACTCACATTTTCCAATTCCTCACCATCCAACCTCGCTGTACATTCACTGACTTCGCCTCTTTCAAAGACCATCACTTTACTCTTCCGTACATTCACCTTTATATATATATATATATATATATATATATATATATATATATATATATATATATATATATATATATATATATATATATGTATATCAGTTAGGAAGACCATTAAACACTGGGATAAGCAAATGGACAGAGCCATTGCGAGCTTCAGAGTATTCCCTGTCAGAGTGCTCCCCTCAGCTTCCGGTATTAACTCAGCAAGCTTAGAGTGATTTAGGCGGTGGCCAAGTCGGTAGAATGAGGATCCGTTGTCCCACAGGACGTGTTTCCCAATGGCAGTTGGTTCAGCGAACAATTATTGATATGAATATCGTTAAAGCAGGCTACTGATCTACCACAATACCTCGTGACATGTAAAAACACTTCTCCCCCCCCTGCCCTGCACCAATACACCATTCCCCTGTGAGGCAGCCCTTTCATGTATTTAATTGGCACTGAAGAAACTGGCTCTTAAGTCTATGTCAAGAGTCAGACACATAAAAAATACAATATCACCTTTTGAGTTATTCAGCATTTTTAGTTATCTTCTCTGGGCAGTGTCAGAATGTTTTTTTTTTTTTTTTTATCCCGGAAATATCTCTTCACAAGTGTTCTTTTCATTATTCTACTTTAGGTCAGAAAAGTATCGGTTCACAGGGAGTCCGGCGCCTACGGAAATCATTCGGATAACTGCTGACAATACCAGCGTCACACTGTTTATGAACAAGGTCTTTTTATTTAAACAACATTTGCTATATGTTTGTAAGAGGATATTGGTAGTTGGCGATATATGACACCTCCCGACATCAGGACTACCAACGTGTGTTAGGTCAGACACTAATATTTCAGTGACCTTTCTGTGGTCGAAAATGTTTCACGCATATTGTGCACCTGTACTTCTGTGACCCATAATACATTAATGCTGTGTGTGTTTCAGGACTTCGTATCAATTGTATTTTAAGTTTGGCTGCCAGCTACCGATCATTAAAATACTTTTTATTACATGTTGATACATGGTGGCGACCATCACCAACTCACTTGACTTAGTGCTGCCTACTTCTTCCTTCACCTTTACCAATCTTTTTGTCTGCCCTCCTCTCTTCCTATCTCTCCCATCTTTTACGTCACATTTTATTAACCTTCTTTCCTTTACAAGTGGCTTTGTATTGAGTGACTAGCCAAATGTTTTCCTTTAAGCCAGGAGACCATTGACAGTACAACCATACGTGTTCCCAACCTGTCAGCAAGTGGGTTGGCTTGGGTTAGTGCCCCTTCCCATAAACCAACTAACTCAAAGACAATCGGCCACCGCTTTTGAGATTATAGCATCTGGGCATAGACAGATAGACAGATAGCTACATGTTCGTTCATTTGCATGGAAAAGAGTCTGCTCTCTGCCAGAGAGTGTGCTAATGTTAAGTGACAAGATTGATCTCGATAAATGAATTATATGTGAAAATACGTGTTTCTCATTTGTCTGTGACTTTTTTGGATATGAGTATGCTTATTTGGGTTGGGCCTGGTTTCTTTTAGCAGCATGCACGTTCACCGTTACTTGTTTGTTTAGAGTCAGTAGTGGTGTTACATGTTTATCCACCTCCCTCAAAAGTAAAAAAAGAAAAAAAAATAAGCTAAAGGCCCCTCGAAGGAGAGAATCACGCCAGCAGCGAGCCGATACTTATCTAGCGCGACCTTGACCTACTTTCACCAATTTCGTTCTCGTAGATTTTGATCCCTACTACACACCTGTATTTTTTTTTTTTAATGATATCCTGAGCGGTCGCCAAGCTATCGTGGAAACAAACACACAGACCTTCATCTACTTTCACCAATTTCTAACTCGTAGGAGATTTTCAACCCTACTACACATCTGTAAAATTTTGTGATGATATCTTGAGCGGTTGTGAAGTTATCGTGCCAACAGACACAGACACACAAACTGAAAACAATACTCGTAGATTTTCATTCTTACTACACAACTGTGAAATTCTGTGAAATCATGAGCGGTTGCAAAGTTATATCGGTAACAGACACACAGACCTTGACCTACTTTCACCAATTTCGAACTCGTGATCATTTTTTCCCCTACTACACACCTGTGAAATGTTCTGATTATATCTTGAATGGCTGCGAAGTTTTCGTGCTAACAGACACACACATAGACAAACTGAAAACAATACCAGCTTTGCCATCGCGGCAGGTAATAAACTTCGGACAGTTAGGTACCCAGTCAATGTGTAGGTGATTTTGTGTGGATTGTAGGACTATAAAAACACCACGTTTTGAAGCTTTCTGAAATTAGATTAATGATTTTTGTTAGGTACAGTAGGCAGTAGTGCTGGTTTGTAATAACAGATCTTATTTAATGTTCCAGTTCCCTTGACACTGGGACATACAAATAATTAAAGATATGTCCCTGATTATATGTTTATGATTACAGGAAGCGGAAATTGGTTTGGGTCCATTCTTCATGACCCAAATTAGGTTCAAGTACATGCAGTTTTCTCAGTACATCACCCACTTTGAACACAAAGTCACCGCTACTCTAGGTCACCCTGAGGTGGACCCTTGGGGCTTCCTGTTGCCTCTGTCACCACTGGTGTGGGCATCCGTGGCAACGGCGCTGCTGGCTATGGTCACTGTCCTGCTGATCCTGTCATCATGTCTGCCCAGTGGCACACAACACTCAGCCAGGCGGCACACAAACATATTCAACTGTGTTCGCATCCTACTCCAAGAAGGTAATTTTAATTTCATTAAAAATAAACGATTTGCTCAAGATGAGTATCGTAATCTTGCATAATTCTGTATGAATTATGTTGTGATGCCACTCATGCACAAGTTATGGCTATTGTAAAGCTAAAAGGGTGACGAATACTGGCGAGGTAACATGCACGTAAACTTGTCCCCAAACAGATGTGGCGAAACCATCTGGTTGGTGGTGGTGGGAGCGAGTGGTGCTGGGGGTGTGGATGTTGATGGTCCTGGTGCTGACACAGAGCTACGCTGGCAACCTCATGTCCCTCCTTGCCATCAGACACATCAGCCAAGCTTACCAGAGTCTCAGGAATGTTCTCGACGATCCAAGTGTTGTGCTGATACTTACGGCAGACAACTCAAACTTACCGTATTATCGTGTAAATGTCTTACCTCTTGCTCTTAAAAAAACAAAAAGTATAAATTAACCATTAAAAAAAAAAAAAGGGATTTTGCTTATGCACAGAATAGAACTGATTATTAAAGTGAAGATTCACGAAAATCTAATCTATCTATCTATTGCCAGAAGCCTCAATCCCGTACGGGGTGGCCACAAACAAATCGCCTCCACGTCACCCTGTCCCCCACCATTTCACTGCCCTCTTCCCAACTCACACCCCGCTCTCTCATATACCTCTCCACCCCATCCCTCCATCTCATCCTCGGCTTCCCCCTCCCTCTACCCCCCTCCACCCCACTCACATACACTCTCCTCGTCAGTCTCTCACCCTCCATCCTCACAACATGGCCAAACCACCTCAGTGTGTTCTTCCTAATGCTTCCTATCACATCCACACCACAATGCTCCTTTATATCCTCATTTGTTAGCCTGCCTCTCCTTGTGACTTCAAAGGCCCCTATTAAATAATTCGTTTCCACTGCTCTCGCTCTTGACTTGCGTTAGAGTTGGTATCACAATACTGTCAAGTAGTAACTTTTTCATTTCCATGCTCACTTCCCTCTTTCTTATCACTGCTTTCAAGGAACCAGCAACCTTTCTCTCTTGTTGTACCCTTTCAAGCACTTCACCCTCCAAACTTCCATCCTTACTCATCACATTACCCAAGTACTTAAACGTACTCACATTTTCCATTTCCTCACCATCCAACCTCACTGTACATTCACTTACTTCACCTCTCTCGAAGACCATCACTTTTCTCTTCCCTGCATTTATCTTTAGATTTCGTTTCCTACACACACTCCCAAACTCATCCACCAAGCCTTGCAGCTCCCCTTAGTCTTTACTCAACAACACAGTATCATCTGCAAACAACAGTACAGGGAGTTTCCAAACACTACCCTCTCTCACCAGGGCAACTCCAACATCCACTGCCCTACCTTGTACCTCTTTTATTACCCCATCCATGTACAGATTGAACAATCATGGAGACATGACACATCCCTGTTTCAACCCAACCTTCAAAGAGAAAAATTCACTCAGTTCACCATCCACACGCACTGCAGCCTTAGCATCATCATACATACTCTTCACAGCATTCAACAACTTCCCATCTACTCCATATATTCTTAATACTTTCCACAATCCTTGTCTATCCACCCTGTCATATGCTTTCTCCAAATCCATGAAAGCCTCATACAACTTCTTTCCCTTCTCTAGAAACTTTTCCACTAAAGATCCAAGAATGAATATCTGATCTACACAACATCTCCCTTTCCGAAAGCCTCCCGGTTCTTCTCCAACTAATCCCTCTGTTCATTCCCTAACTCTGTCAGTAAGCATTGTACCATACACTTTTCCTATTACGCTAAGAAGACAAATGCCCCTGTGATGACCACACACGTCTTTTTCCCCTTTTCCTTTGTACAAGGGAATAATTATACCTGACTTCCAATCCTCCGGGACTCTACCTTCCTTCCAGGCTAATCTGCACATCTTCCACATCCATCCTACTACTATCTTTCCCCCATGCTTCAGCATTTCACCACACACCTCATCAATTCCTGGGGCTTTCCCCAATTTGACTCTCCTCATTGCTTCCACAACTTCTATTCTACTGACTTCTTCCTGTCTTCTCACCTCCCTCCTTCTCCCAGCCATTCCCCAGCCACTTATACTTGCATTCCTTCCATCCTCTATGTTCAGCAATTCCTTAAAGTGTTCTCTCCATCTGCTCACTTTTTCTCCTTTCTCCACTAGTAATCTACCATTTTTATCTTTCACTCCCCTGCTAACTTCACTGCCACCCTGTCTTACTCTCTTCACCTCTTTCCAGAACATTTTCTTACAGTCCCTCCACTTTACACTCAAAATCCTTCCAAATTCCTCATCCACACTCTTCTTACTCTCTCTTACTAATCTTTTCACCTCTCTCTCTTCCTTTCTACATATAACTCTCTCTTCCGCCTCTCAACTTCTTCCACACCTCTATTTCTCATCCATTCATTGTATGTTTTCTTCTTTTGTGCCACAGCCTGTCTCACCTCGTCATTACACCACGCTGTTCCTTGCACCCCCCTTCGTCTTCTCTTCACCCCACACACCGCATCACATGCTGCACATATTTCTTCTGTTAATATCCTGCACACACCTCCCACGTCACCCATCTGCTCCAATTCATAGTTACCCAATCGTTCTGCTACTTCTCTCTTATATTCTGCCATTTTCTCATCCTCTTGTAACCTTTCCACTCTCCTTGCAACTACTCCTTCTTCCCGTCCTTCCATTCTTCTATTTCTCCATCTTGCTTGGATCTTGATACTGGCCACCACCAAGTAGTGGTCAGAAAGTCCATTCCCCCAGCCTCTATAAGCTCTTGCATCCATTACACATCTTCTCATCCTTTCATCCACACACACATAATCAATCATTGCCTTCCTTTCTTTCAGTTCACCATCCACTCTTCTCATCACTCCCCATGTACAGTATACCTGTGGATCATTTTGTGCCTGAGAGGGTATTGGCTATCACCAACCCCCTCTCCCAGCACAAGTGTTGACTAACGTACTGTCATTCTCATCTATCTCAGCAGGCACATCCCACTCACCAACTATTCCATCCAGCTTCACATTCCCTACTTTACCATTCATATCACTGATCAAAAACACTCTCTCATTCCTTCTTAACTTTTACATGCACACTTCCACTTTTGTCCAGAATTCTTCTCTCACTCTGCTTGCACAATCTTGCGTTGGCACACACACACACACACACAATTGCCCACATTTGTATTCCAACTTTCAGTCTTACCCACACAATCCTTGACCCCACTGATCCATACTCTCTTAAGTTCTTCTTCCATCTTTTACTCACAATAATACACACTCCTTCTTTTGCCCTCTCATTCTCACCTATTCCTACACATATACCCCATCCATACTCCCATTCTCTCACACTCTTCTCCATTTCGTTTCAGTTCCTCTACATACATCCACTTTTGCACCCCGAAGCACCTGGACAATCTCTCTCTCTCTTTCGCCTCATCATTCACACCCCTTACATTCCATGTTGCGTTTCATACCATGTCCATTGTCCGGTCCTTAGTCGTCATCTTGTGGTCAGTCCTTGTCCGAGGGTTCTTGTTCGTTTTTTTAGTTAGCTGTTTTCCGGGGAGGAGCACTAACCCTCCTCTAACCCTTTTAGTCGCCTCGTATAACAAGCAGCGATACTTTTTTTTTTTTATGCGAGGAAGAAGGAACCAAAGGCCATGAGCCCGCAGTAACAGTTCCCTCCAAGAGAAAAACAAAATACAATAGAGAGCCAAATTCACGATCCGATCATTTTGAGATGCCTGGACACACTGCGTTTGAAAGACTGGAGATCATAGGCAGCAGGAAATACAGACAGAGGGAGACAGTTCCAGAGTTGACCTGTTGCATAAATGAAAGACTGGGAGTAACGGTTAACTCTTGCATTAGAGAGTTGGACAGAAAAGGGATGAGAGTTTGCTGCCAGACGGGTGCTACACACCCGTTGTAGAGGTGGAGGAATGCAAGCAAACAGTTCAGAGGAGCAGTGACTATTAAAGTAGCGATAGAAAAGAGATAAAGATGCAACAGTGTGGTGGAGAGACAGAGCTTGAAGGGAGTCAGTAAGAGGAGGAGAGTTAATGAGATGAAAAGCCTTTGACTCCACCCTATTGAGAAGAGCTGTATGTGGGGAGCCTCCCCACACATGAGAGTTGTACTCCACACAGGGGCGGATAAAACCCCTGAATAGAGTCGACAATTGCGCAGGGGTAAAGAAAGAGCGGAGTCGGCCTAGCACACCCAATATCTTGGAAGCAGATTTTACAAGAGATGTAATATGATCTTTCAAAGATAAGTCCCGAGTAAATGAAACCCCAAGCATGTTCAAGGATGATGCAGGATTAAGCTGAATATTATTAAACATTAGTGGGTATACCTGTGCAAGATTTTGTCGGGTTGATAGGTGTAAGAACTGAGTCTTTGATGCATTAAAAACAACCATATTATTTTTATCCCAGTCAGAGATACGAGCCAAGTCAGGCATTAGGTGTGCCATAGCCTCATCCCTTGTTTGCTGAAGTAACTGCTGAGATGGGCGTTGCAGGAACCGAATGGAAAGGTGAAGGGTGGAGTCATCAGCGTATGAGTGGATAGGGTTAGATGTACAGCTTAGAAGGTCATTGATGAAAAAAAGGAAGAGAGTTGGTGATAGGACAGAGCCCTGAGGAACACCATTGTTGATAGATCTAGGAGAAGAACGATGGCCGTCTACAACAGCGGCAATAGAACGACCAGAAAGGAAGCTAGCGATGAAGGCACAGATAGAAGGATAGAAACCGTAGGAGGGCAGTTTGGAAATTAAAGATTTATGCCAGACTCGATCGAAAGCCTTTGAGATGTCAAGTGCAATGGCAAAGCTTTCGCCAAAGTCCCGAAAGGAGGATGACCAGGAGTCTGAAAGGTAGGTGAGAAGATTGCCAGTGCAGCCTCCCTGACGGAACCCGTACTGACGATTGGAAAGAAGGTTGTGATAGGAAAGATGCCTTAAAATTTTTCTATTGAGAATTGACTCAAAAACTTTTGAAACAGGACGTTAAAGCAATTGGACGATAGTTGGAGGGTTGGGAGTGGTCACCCTTCTTTGGGACTGGCTGAATGAGAGCAAACTTCCAGCAAGAAGGAAAGGTACAAGTTGGCAGACAAAGGCGAAAGAGTTTGCCTAGGCAGGGTGTAAGCACAGAAGCACAGTTCTTGAGAACAACAGGAGAGACCCCATCAGGCCCATATGCCTTGTTAGTACTGAGGCCAGTGATGGCAGAAAATACATCAGCTGAAGAAATTTTAATGTCAGCCATGAGGAAGTCAGAGAGGGGAAGTGATGGAGGAACAGCACTGGAATCGTCTAAGGTGGAATTGGAGGAGAAAGTCTGTGCGAAGAGATCTGCTTTATCAGTAGAAGAAATAGCTACAGAACCATCAGGGTAGAAGAGAGGAGGGAAGGATGATGAGGTAAAGTTGTTAGAAAGGTTTCTGACAAGGTGCCAGAAGGACCGGGAAGAATTCGAGTTGGAGAGTTCAGAGCATTTAGTGTGGATGAAATTATTTTTAGCAGAGCGAAGAACAGACTTAGCACGATTCCGGGCAGAAACGTAAAGATGATGTGATTCAGGGGTGGGTTGGCTCCGGTACCTTTTGTAGGCCCTCTCCTTGTTGCGGACAGCATTAGAACAATCATGATTAAACCAAGGCTTTCTTGCGTTAGTCAAAGGATATGAGAAAGGAATGTATGCTTCCATGCCTGAGGGAATAACCTCCGTAATGCGCAAGGCACACTCAGATGCCATGGAAGCAATAATCATTCCAGGGAAAATCAAAGAAGTACTGCCTGAGGGCCTCCCAGTCCGCGGCTCCAAAATGCCACAGACGACATTTCCCTGGAGGGTCCACAGGCCGTACCGGAGTGATAGGACAGGTTAATGTGATAAGGTTGCGATCGGAGGAGCCCAACAGAGAGAAAAGATTAACAGAGTAAGCAGAAAGATTAGTTGTGAGGAAGAGGTCAAGTATGTTGGAGCTCTCTCCAAGGTTTTCAGGGATACGGGTAGGGTGCTGTACAAACTGCTCCAGGTCATTAAGGATTGAAAATATGTAGGCTTGTTCACCAGGTGGATCAGTGAAAGGAGAGGAGAGCCAAAGGTGGTGGTGAACATTGAAATCTCCTAGAATGGAGATTTCAGAGAAAGGAGAAATGGATAGAATGTGTTCCATTGTAGAAGTAAGATAGTCGAAGAATTTTTGATAGTCAGTAGAATTAGGGGATAAGTAAACAGCATAGATATATTTAGTCAGAGAATGACAGGAAAGTTGAAGCCAGAGTGTAGAGAATTCAGAAGAATCGAGTTCAAGAACACGAGAGCAAGATAAGTCGTTGCATATATATACACAACAGCCACCTTTGGCTTTGAAATGAGTATAGAGAAAGTAGGAGGATACATAAAAGGGTTTGCTGTCAGTTGCCTCAGACAGCTGAGTCTCAGTTAGAAAAAGAAGGTGAGGTTTAGAGGAGGAGAGGTGGTGCTCAACAGAGCGAAAGTTAGAGGAAAGGCCGCGAATGTTGCAGAAATGAAGAAGAGAGTCAGACAGTAGTTCCAGGCACCTCGAGTCGTCACCGGGAGAGGGGCGGATGGTGGGGGCATTTATGGTCCCCCCCCCCGGGGACTCCGAGGCTTGGTGATGAGACGCCATAATTTTTTGAATTTTGGAAAAGGAAGTGTAGTGTGTATTGTGCATGTAGTTGGGTGTAGATAGTTAGAAATTTGTACTGGAGAGCATGCAGGCCTACTCTCTGTGTAACTGAGACACTGAAAAAGTTCAGAAAAGGGGGATGGTCAGGAACTAGTCCTGAGGGCTGATGAAACGGGAGCTCCAGCACTCCCTGTCATCAGCTTTCCATCCACCTCGGGAGTACTGCCCTGCTCGACTGGTGCTACCATCATTGATCGAAAACCCTTCATCTGTAACTGGAAATTCCCGGTCGCTCGGCAGTGCTGCCTCTGTCAAGCTAAGCCATCTGAATTCAAAGGCGAACCCGGTTAATCCGTTGTGGCAGGATGTATTTCAACCCCAATCGATATGATGAAAAACTAATGAACTGCAGCATAAGTTCAGTTTCGGCTTTTCATGAACAGCACATAAGAGCATTCACAAACTCCCCGAAAGTTGCCAATCTTCACCTGATAACTTATTTTGAAAAAAAAAAATGCTGTCAACTAAATTACTGTTTTGTAAATATTTCAATCATCACTTCATTAATCAGTATACTTTTACAAACATATTTATTCAATAAAATGAGGAAGCTTCATCATGCTAAAGTTGAAGGGAATCACCAAACTAACAAAACTAACCCTCTAAACATCGAGGCAATATTCTTCGTGGCTTGAAACCGATTACTTACATTCCCATTCATGTCTTAGTTTTAATCAAATAAAATTTTCAGACATATATGTCTGTAAATAATGCTAACATGAAGTAATTTGGCCGCAAAATATTTATAGGAATCAGATGAAGATTGTATGCACGCGCCCTCTCCAAGTTTGGTTGTTGTTTTCCTGGAAACATCGATACTTGGGATTTCGGTCGGCGGCTTCGTCTTCGCATGATTTCGGCTTCATAATTTTTTTTTTTTTTTATATCGTACAGTCGGTATATTCTCTTCTGTATTTGCAAGATGAAAAATCTCTTTGATAACTAAATGATACGTTTGTCAAATTATGCATGCAGCGAGACTTCCAATAATATGTGATGAATGCTAACAAACCACTTGTCGTTTTATGCATTCTAGTAACTCATCTGCAGTATTTTTCTTAGTAATCACAAATAGAAAACTAGTATAATGACCAATGATTACAGCATTGAAGAATTTATGTACTCTTAAGCACTAAATATCATGGAAAGGATTTTAGAAAATATATAGCTGTGCAAGCCGGGAGTAGTTGACCGAGTTCCTAATTTAATTACCAGGTGATTACTTGCAACTCCTGAGTTTGTGAAGGAGCCCATTGATAGCGTTTGTCATGTACTGTACAATATTTGCAATATAAATCTTTTCCACCTTTCAAAAGATAAAGTAACCTCTTCGTATTAAAGTTGTTCAAGTTATTGTAAATACAGTACTTCGAATTTATACAGAAATCAGTACATATTCTTTGTAATATTAAATATGTGATGTCGGTATTATATTAGCCCAACAAATAACTATACCGTGTGATTATTGTGTTACTTGTTAAATCAAGTAGTAGTGGGGGTCCAATGGAAATGGGTAAGGAGTCATACCCAGCAGGATAAAGAGAGGGAGATAAAACTGGGGCCATACAGGCACAGCAGGGTTCTCAAGGGAAGGAGCATGTTCAAATCTTGGTTGGGTCAAAGAGGTTCACTCCTTATAGCTGCTAAGGGTTAACAGTCAGAGGTGAGCCTGTGGTCTCGGATGGAAGTGTCACTGGGTTGATCGGGCTTAACTTTATAGTAGAGATGATAATCTGTGATAATTTAGTCTTTTTACTCTAATTTGTCCTAAAAGTGCCACTCTCCATATTGAATGCTGAATTGTAACAACAAATTAACATTAAACTATGAAACTAATCACCAAGAAGATGTACGGGAAAAATGTAGAGCCGTAGCATTGTCTTTTTCTTCAACTCAGCTACGTGAAACAAGTTGTATAATACGAAAATCTGGGCCACATTGTGTAACAGTTGTGTATGAATGACAAATTAAGCAAAAAAGGTTAAGAAAATCCAATGAGAATCGCAGGATCAGAGAAATGAAAAGTCAATCTTCCTGGTAAATTATATCACAGTGAACGATAAATGACAAATGTCGTGTCGTAAAATTTTGGAAAAACGTCTGCTGAGAAGCTAAGGTTCTGGTGTGCTCTGCTTTGTGACATACGGGTGGTTGGTAGCACTGATGTAAGTCACCATTTGCTCCTCGTGACGAGGCAGTGGATCCGAGGATACTATTGGTAACTAAGCAAAACCGTTTATATATTATGTCTTTCTGACTTACTTTATTTGATATGCAGTTCATGAAGGGTTTCTCATTTGTTCTTCTTTTTTACTACCATGAGAGTAATACTTCCATTCAGTTAGCTAAATAGGTGATCAAAATAATTTCTCCACCTTTATTAATTTAACTTCTGCATGATTTAGTTAATAAGTATGAGCTGTGATTGTCATTGTCTGTCTGTGTTTTCAAACATGATAATTTTGTTTGAAAACACAGACCTAAAAGGACAGTCACAGTTCATACTTATTAATTTAATCATGTAGGAGTTGTCTAAGCTATCCTACATGTGAGGCCAGAGTTTCTGTATAATAATAATAATTGAATGTTTTACAAGAAAACGAAAAATTTCTTATAAAATTATTTGAAGAAGTGGGAATGGCAAAATTGCACAGATAAGCGATGATAAAAGCACAGAAACAAGAAAGCATTTAGGATGGGAGGAGATTTGGAGACCTACTGTATATCATTACTACATTCTGCCAGGTTCAAGTTTGTGGCCAAAATGTAGAATGTAGTAATGGGTAAAGTCTCCAATTCTCCTCCCATCCTGAATGCTCTCTTGTTTCTGTGCTTTTTCATCTCTCACATGCGCACTTTTGCCATTCCTACTTCTTAACAATCATATTAGAAGAAAATTCGTGTTTTCTAATTTATGACCTTTCGTGGAAGCATAATTATGCATAAACCTGGTGTTAGATTTGGACTGTTGCATGATAGCACAGTGAAAGACTAAAACGAGGATGACATCCCGTGAAAAGAAGTGGTTTGGTACGTTTTTTAACTGTAGGTGAGCTGTAGCTAATCAATATTTTAAGAAAATGGCATACTTAGGGGTGCCCGCAATGCGATTTTCAGGCCGTAACTCGCGAACCGTAGCCTAAGTGCCTTTCTAAATATGAAAAGAAACATCTACACTTGACAAGCAGTGTTTTTGAGTTATGAATGATGAAGAAGGAGGAAAGAAAGAATGAAAGAAAAACAAAATATATATTTCTGTGGTTCGATTTTGCGACTCCTGCGAAGGTTAGCCAAGACTCTCTCAGTAGCTTTGCACTTGAATGGCGAGGGTCTTTTAGTTCAAAAGCTTAGAACTGGACTTTGCGACCGTTTTCGTGCGAATGCTCCTATACTTTATATACAGGACCCCATTTTGAACTTGCGCCATTTAGTGGATACCGCACTCCGTGATAAGAGTGGAGAACTGAATCCTATGGCTAAATCTCTCAAGGTGGAGTTCGAACACATAACCCAGAAAACAGAAGCCCATTCAGACCTGCTCCTCTGCTTCATTCGGAGTGCACTTCATCTCTGTTCGTATAAACATTGCTTGCAGATGCTGCTTCCATTGTTGTGCTTATTTCCCAGTCTTGTAATGTTGTGGTAACAAGAGGGCGACTTGAACGATACAATGATTGTTCTTCCTGACGCCTGCATCCCGAAGTCCCCTAAGCCACCTTTCTGTGGTTCTACTTACACTGAATGTTTTTACTATCTAATCATGATTCTCTCTCTCATTCTAAAAAAATGATCATGCCACCTAACATCTACCTGATAGCTGAATGCATGTTGCATGCCCTATCAATACCAAGACATACGGTATACTAGTTCTGCTGGACTTACTGTGACATGATGAAAGATGAAATGGCCTGGCGATCATCATCTACCAAATATGGTTCACATTTCCTATGTTCCTTTGCACAGTATCCCACCAATAGGAGATATGAAGGTTGAAGAAACCAGGCTAGCCAACCACAAGTATGTAACTGGTAGATAGCCTGATTAAATAGGCAAAAAAAAAAAAAATGGTGACACAACTGTCACGGTCATATGTTGCAAGACATCCATGAAAATGACGCAACAAAGAATAAAAGCAGGCAAGAATGTAAATCACATGTAAAAATATAAACACTAAAACACTTTAAAATCAGTAAAACACCAAAAAGAAGCATTAAACATACAAAATGCAAAACACTGCGTACTAAAACTTATGAAGCAGTCCATCTGCCTCCACAATGTTGAAGGTTCTCCCTCCTGTAGAATAAGACCACCACCCTAAGCACCAACGAGAGATGATATGAGCCATTACTCTCCTGGTGCTCAGAGGAGTACTGACGGCATCAATTTCCAAGAATGGGACACCCTCAGCAAGTGCCGAACAGAATGGGGGGGGGGGGAAGACTCCTTCCATTAAAAATACATGACAGAACTAAGTGTGGCCAATCTGCAGCCAGCATAAAGGAGACCCCCACCATCGAGACAAGCTTTGGCAAGCGAAGGAGCCCTCCTTACCACAAATTGCAAGCATCTTGTTAAGCCTCACTGCATCCCAGTGGTCCTGCCAACAACACAGAATCCGTTAAGCAATAAAAGAGTAAAGATCACATGCAGGTAGCTGATGCAGAGGAGGATGGGATCCCATAGAAGCAGAAAGGCGAGCTAATTCTGCCTTAGCCAACGGATCAGCTCACACTGTCCTAGACACTCCCACATGGGTAGGAACCCAACGAAACCCCACATGACAGCCAAGGAGAAAAAGCCACTCTGAAATTGATAAAACTATTGGATGAGATGAATTAAAAAACTCCATTGAAGAAAGGGCACCGTGGGAGTCACTAACAATCACACACACACACACACACACACACACACACACACACACAAAAGGACTAGAAGAGTAAAAATAATTTGGGGAGTAAATGAAATTGCAGTCAAGTCTACCACCAGTAATGAAGAAATACCAGGAGGGCTACCACCCCAACTGATGGATTGGAAGACGATGCCAGTCTTCTCCAGTATCAGTCTTCAATCCATCAGTATAGACAGCGACAGAACCCTCATGAATAGAGGCTTCTAAAAATAGTGTGAGGGACACCTGAGAGGGAAGTATTTTTTTTTTTTTTTCCGAAGAACGGACCTACAGAATGTCACATGATGGAGTAGCCAAAAACCCACCCTCATGATCCGAAATAGGAATAGAGAAGGCTGACATAACAGACTGAACCCTCTAATCAAAGGGCTTCAGGAAACTAGCATAAGTTTCATAAACAGAAGATCGGAAATCCTGAGAGATCATGACACATGGCACTGTGTCCAGAAGGCAGTGAGGAGGTGAAGATGATACCAACACCTCATCATCAAAGGCTGATGGTGTAAAACCAAAGAGAGGGCATCAACATCCACCAACAAACTCGAAATCAGGGATGACTTGAATGCCCCAGTAGTCCGATGCATGATGTACTGAATCTAATCTCCGGAAACGGGCATCTGTAGCAGAGGAGTAGACCTCGCATCCATTAACCCCTCTGTGGGTGACCACGTA
Organism: Coenobita brevimanus; assembly: GCF_032717465.1. Taxonomy (NCBI): domain Eukaryota; kingdom Metazoa; phylum Arthropoda; class Malacostraca; order Decapoda; family Coenobitidae; genus Coenobita; species Coenobita brevimanus. The sequence goes on along the minus strand of NC_136961.1, from coordinate 28,926,571 downwards.
GAATTTGTCAAGCCCCACTGGCCAACCCTGCAGCCATTTTTCAAAGCTTCGAAAATCGTTTTTTCCTTGCCATATTGAAGAGAAAGTTCCGACACACCTGACAATGAAATTTTCAGCATCCTAGACCCATCCTGTGGCGTGCAATCGAAAGCGGAATTTGCGTAAATTTAGGGAGCTGATGCCGGTCACACATGGGTAACACAACATCGCTCAAAGTTTTAATTTTTACCCAAAAACATTGTCAGTGATGCTGAAATGGTGTGAAATAACTACATATGTGTATTTTGAAAGTTTTCTGTATATAATACGTGAGGTCTTTAAAAATATATACGTATATTATGATTTTGAGGGCATTTTTCGGTTTTTATATTGTTTATGGTAATTTCGACTTATTTTTGTAGTCTGGGTCGTGGAGTTCGTTAGGAAGGGGAGGCGAGAGTTTCTATTTTCAGCCATAAATGAGTTAAACATTATCCCTTGAGTCTACAAACAGGTCAGTGAGAGCTGAAATGCGAGACGACCTGCCATTAGCACCTCGCACGAGCTGATTAGCGTGGGGGGGGGGGGGAAGGAGGCCTTTCCACCCACGAAAACATCACATGAACATGGAAAAACTTTCCTGTTATGCTTGTGAAGGGCAAAGAATATGTAACATGATCTAAAACAGTACAACAGACCTGAGCAAATATGTAAATATACAAAAGAAAACTGTAGTTTTCTTTTATATTCATATATTTTTGGATTATACCAATATTTACTTTATATTCGTAAACAAGGTGATTGTGTGTTTCGCAAGGAAGGGGAAAGATGATATTTTCTGTCTGGGTCGAGGTAATGGGTGCAACTATGTGTGTTCAGGCATGGCCACGAGCGAAAGAATCGTACATCAACTCGTTACAGCAGCAAGTGGTGAAATGAAAATTGAGGAGTGTGAGTGTGAAGGTCATTCTCAAGTCCGAGAGGTTCGTTCACTTCCCAAAAGTTTTCACTTTTTTCTACAAGTCGCACTGCATCGAATGATTGAAACTAGTACAACAAACCAGAGCAAATGGCTCAATCGGTAGAGAGTTGTCCTAACGGACCCGGATTCATATCCCGCTGAGGCAGGGAACAGTTTAAGGATTTGTATTTCATAAAATCAGACTTTACTGATCTACCAGAAGACCCGCCGACATGTCGTAAAAATACCCCCGCTAATACCAATACACCAGTACTATATGAGACAGCCCTAGCATGTATTCAGTATGGACGGTGGGTGTTAGCGCCGAAGTGGTGACATGTAGCGGTGTGCGGTACGTAGGAGGACTACTGGGCCTTCAAAGCAGGCTGTGAAGCCTATGCCCAGAGTCGGTCACATAAAGAAAAAAAAATAGGCAAAGATACCAAAACAAAAATGTACTTTTCTTTTATCATTTCTTTTTTGTTTATGCCTGTATTTATTCATAATCGTAAACAGGGTGGTTGTGTGCGTTTTGCAAGGGAGGAGAAAGATTATATTTTCATCTGGGTCAAGATATTGAGTCTATTTGCATGTGTTTAGGCATGGCCGCGAATGAAAAAAAAAAATAAATAAAACCTACTCATCACGGCAGCAGGCTCTAAACTAATTCCCACCGTCACTAACTCAAGAGTTACACTGATCAGCTAGTTCAATATGGAAGTCGGGCTACTCATCCAGAGACCACATAAGTCGCATATCTGTAAAAATCTCTCCCGTGATAGTTAATGATATACCGCACGTAAGCTCTCCATGATCTTCTTTCCTAGATATGTTTCAGTGCGATAAATGCAGGAAAACGTTACAATAGAAGCCGTGAAAGCACACCGGGTGTGACAGCATTCATCACATATTTACAAGTCTCTAGCTGCACCTTTTGTTTGAAACCCATATAATTTAGTTTTCTAACAGAACAATGCTTTATCTCCAAAATGCTGAAGAAAGTCCGCAAACTTTTTCATATGACAATTGTACAGTGTTTAAAAGCCGAAATCATGCAGAGACGAGACTGCCGGCCGAAATCCGACGATGCCTAGGGCTCCAAAATACCGTACAAAAAGTTAGAACACCACGCCAGTGGTATTCCTCTAGACTTCAAGAAAAAATTCAGTCTAGGCACTTCCCATTTTTCTGTGCAACGGTTTTCCATGATCTATGTACTCAGGTCCAGCGGGACAGTAGACACATGTGAGTTTGTTATTGTTTATAATCGTAATGTACTATCTTCAGCCGTGTCATGCTAATATTTCTTAACAAAGAATCGTTACATATTTCTCAGAACACTGTTTATTTTTGTTTTGATGGACAAATACATGAAATGGATGTAAAATAAAGCTTATCGATATTTAAGGAAGGAAAGATAATAACCGTCCCTAAACCGAGACGGTAGACTCAGCCCCTAATTTTTATTCTGTTTGACTTTATCACAGCCTCTCTTCCTTGTAACAATGAGTAAAATAGTGTTGTTATAATTTTTCTCTGTTCCCTTTAGTGACACAGATGGCACATAAAATGAACGGGGTTTAGTTGACCGACTTTGATGTCGAAAATTAAATAATCTGGTGAAGAGTGATAGTTTTTCCTTGGCTAGTGACATCGGGAATTGATGGGGTGTATTGGATGTAGTGAATTTAAGTCCCAAGACATTCAAAACGTTCATACACTTCCCAAAAATTTTCGCTATTTTTTACAAGCCGCGCTCAAATGATGCCGGCGGTCGCACTATTGTAAAACGTTATTTGACGCCAGCAGCCACGGATAGGTTAAGGTTAGAAAGAAAAAGGGATCTGTGCAAGAGGAGGAAGGTCTGAGAGCAGCATCCCTGGAGGTATGAGCCAGAACCCTCGGAAGACTCAAGATCTTCCTACAGACCGCCTTAACATATCAAACATGAGGAACCCAAGTCAGACGTCTACTAAATACAGGACCCAGAATCTGAGTCTCTTGCATGCAAGAGATTCTGCAACCATAGAAATACAGGCCAGGGTTTGGGTGAACCCCACAAAGATGATAATCTACAGCCAACCACCGACTTAGTAGGTGAAAAACAGAAACCACGAGACTCAGCCCACTGGGAACCTCTATTAAGAGCCAGCTGCAGCATCTTCTCAACCTGAGACATTTGAGATGCAGTGACGGAAATCAAAAGGTCAACCACATATGGTGAGCCACATACACCATCTGGAAGTACATTGATTACACCGCTGATGACCACGGCAAAGGGGGTAGTAGTAAGGATACTACCCTTTGATACCCAATCTTCATATGCACATATTACAGACCCCACTCGAAGCCTTAAAAAATGGTTAGATGAAAACTGCTGAAGAAGAACTGGCAAGTGCCAATGAAGAGCAAATTCATGAGGAGCAAGTAAAGCACCATGACACCAGTTAGTGTCATATGCCTTCTCCAGATCAAAGACCATGACATGGGGTTTTGTTTAGTGGAGAAAGCTTCACAGACAAAAGACAGTAGGGCATCAGAGGTAGATCACACTTTACAAAAAGCATACTGGACAGAGAATAAGAAGGCACATCTCTCCAAAAACCACACAAGTTGACCATCGACCAACTTTACCAAGACCTTTGTCATACAGGAAGTCAGAGAAATGGTCCGATAATTTGTCACCTGTAGATGGTCTTGACCTGACTTGGGGACTGGGATAACTACAGCAACACCCCAACTAGCCAAGAACTCACCAGTACAACAGATGTTATTAAACAATGACAGCAAAAACGAATGAGACTTATCAGACAGACAGCATAAAAAGGCATGAGGAATATCATTACACACAGGAGAGGGTTCATGGCACTGCAGCAAAACTGCCTGGAGTTCGGAAATCGAAAAGCAGACTTTATAAAACTCTCCTCCCAAACGGGTAAAAATGAAACCATAAGACTCAAAGAGTCGATGGCGGCATGCCAAAGGCAAATCTGTATCTTTCTGTGACACACTAACAAAATGATCAAATCTGCCACAGCAAAGGGATCAGCCACAGTCCCGCCTCCTGTTGATAAAACATGAGGGGAAGAAATGGTGAATTTTCCTGAAATTTTCCTCACTTGGTTCCACACCTGAATGAGGGAAGTCTTCGAGTTGATTCGGAAATATAAACCTTTCAGAATGAATGTCTGACTCCGCTTAAAACACCAACAGATACTAAGGGTCCCACAGTGGTAATAAAGCTGAGAGAAGGCGACTTGTTTGCTCTCACTACTGAACTGCGTTTACAGTCCCACAAAGGAGCTGGATGTTTAGGAAACTGACCTCTCATTGTTGTAATAGATAACAGGTCCACTGAGTGCAATGTTTCAGTGAAATAAGACACAGTCTTATTAACACAGCCAAATTCTTTCACAGAATGGTCAGTAGAACTTAATTCCTGGCCAATTTGCCCTATCCAGGTGCGAACAAGGCAGACGAGGTTGAGGTCCACCCTCAGCAATAGTTAAAGTAATGGAAAATGGCCAATGCCATACAGGTCTGACGACACACCCAAGTTAAACCTAAGACAGCATCAGTTGAGTACCGGGATAAATCAACAGCTTTAAAAGTTCCAGTTTGGCAATGGAAATATGTCATCTCACCCCAATTCAAAACATTCAACCACTTATATTTCACTAACGAAGCCAGCATCTCTAAGGATTGGACTAACTGTCACCCCACAGTGGGTGACCATTTAAATCACCTAGTAAGAGAAAGGGGGAAGGAAGCTACCAAGAAGGTGCTCCACATCCACACTTTTTACAGTAGCATTAGGGGGAAGATAAAGACTACAAACTGTACGAGTATACTGATCTATCTATCTATCTATCTATTGCCAGACGCCTCAATCCCGTTTGGGGTGGCCACAAACAAATCGCCTCCAAGTCGCCCTGTCCCCCGCCATTTCACTGCCCTGCTCCCAACTCACACCCCCCTCTCTCATATACCTCTCCACCCCATCCCTCCATCTCATCCTCGGCCTCCCCCTCCCTCTTCCCCCCTCCACCTCACTCACATACACTCTCTTCGTCAGTCTTTCGCCCTCCATCCTCTCCACAGGGCCAAACCACCTCAGTGTGTTCCTCATAACGCTTCCTATCACATCCACATCCACACCACAACGCTCCTTTATATCCTCATTCGTCAGCCTATCTCTCCACGTGACTCCACAGGCTCCTCTTAAATAACTCATTTCCACTGCTCTCACTCTTGACTTGTGTCCTTCCAACAATGACCAAGCTTCACTTCCGTACGTTAGAGTTGGTATCACAATACTGTCATGTAGTAACTTTTTCACTTCCATGCTCACTTCCCTGTTTCTTATCACTGCTTTCAAGGAACCAGCAACCTTTCTTCCCTGCTGTACCCTTTCAAGCACTTCACCCTCCAAACCTCCATCCTTACTCATCACACTACCCAAATACTTAAACGTACTCACATTTTACCTCACCATCTAACCTCGCTGTACATTCACTAACTTCACCTCTCTCAAAGACCATCACTTTACTCTTCCCTACATTCACCTTTAGGTTCCGTTTCTTACACACACTCTGAAACTCATCCACCAAGCCTTGCAGCTCCCCTTCGTCTTCACTCAACAACACAGTATCATCTGCAAACAACAGTACAGGGAGTTTCCAAACACTATCCTCTCTCACCAGGGCCACTCCAACATCCACTATCCTACCTTGTACCTCTTTTATTACCCCATCCATGTACAGATTGAACAACCATGGAGACATGACACATCCTTGTTTCAAACCAACTTTCAAAGAGAAAAATTCACTTAGTTCACCATCCACACGCACTGCAGCCTTCGCACCATCGTACATACTCTTCACAGCATTCAACAACTTCCCATCTACTCCATATATTCTTAACACTTTCCACAATCCTTGTCTATCCACCCTGTCATATGCTTTCTCCAAATCCATGAAAGCCGCATACAACTTCTTTCCCTTCTCTGGAAACTTTTCCACTAAAGATCTAAGAATGAATATCTGATCTACACAACCTCTTCCCTTCCTAAAGCCTCCCTGTTCTTCTCCAACTAATTTCTCTGTTCTTTCTCTAACTCTGTCTATAAGTATCCTACCATACTGTACACTTTTCCTATTATACTAAGAAGACAAATGCCCCTATGATTACCACACACTTCTTTTTCCCCTTTTCCTTTGTACAAGGGAATAATTATACCTGACTTCCAATCCTCCGGGACTCTACCTTCCTCCCAGGCCAATCTGCACATCTTCCACATCCATTTTACTACTATCTCTCCCCCATGCTTCAGCATTTCACCACACACTCCATCAATTCCTGGGGCTTTCCCCGATTTAACTTTCTTCATTGCTTCCACAACTTCTATCCTACTGATTTCTTCCTGTCTTCTCACCTGATGATGGAGAAAAATCTGGAAGCAACAGCAACTGCTGCAGGTGAGTGGAAAGGTCCAGGTAAGTGTAAGGGAACATCATGTTGAAAGAAGATAGCGGCACCTCTGTGATGACTTTGGTCTGGAACAGGATCAGAATAAAAGGTACCCTAACCAGAAGGACCAAAAGGAACAGCATCACCAACCATGGTTTGGATGCATATGCATACAAGCGAATATTGTGCCATAAGGTAATTCAGTTCCTCCCAGCTGCCACATAATCCTCGACAGTTCCACTGAATGATAGAATCCATGGGGGAGGAAGGATCAGGATAAGGTGTAAGACTGCATAACCCCTGATGAGTGAGCAGGTTTGAATTGATGCTTAAGAAAGTCCTTAGAAAAACATCGCCCAGTGCTAGGAAACCTCATATTAAGCAACCATCCGAAGGCAAATGTGAAGGCAAGGAAAAGGAAAGTTTTTCAATGCTCTTCCTCTGAGCTGGAAGAAGAGGTTGCCTGGAAGGTGGCTTGTAGGCCACTCTGGGTGAAGTTGGGCAGAAGTGCCACTGGCCAAAAGTCTCAGGAAAAGGTAGCAAACTCCACAAAATCAGAACCTGTGAGGATGATATGCAGCAGAACTGAAGCACCAACGATCCATGCAACACCATCCCTAAGTGGGAGCCAGACTATCGGTGAAACACAAACTTCAGCCTGCACTTGGCTAGACTCCTGAGACTCCAGGGCAGGGGTAACAGCAGAGAGGTCCACACAATTTTCCACAACACAGACTTTAGGAGGACAGTCTTCAGGTTCAGAGGACTCCGAGTAACCACGTGACATTTGCCAGGTACAGATGGAACTTCAGGGAGGCTGGACAAGGCAAGACAAGGAGGCTTATCATTGTGGGTATCCCCCACCACCACGGAAGCGGGCATACACTCACCCATTGGAATGGGGGCAGAAACAGTCCGAGAAGAGGGTGGGCTAACACTAGTCTCAATAGCAGTACTAACTTTGGGGATAGCATCCCGAAAATTGTCAGATGGACAAGTGGGAAGTGGAACAGATTGAGGTAACTTCCGACACAGTGAACTGCACAAGAAAACACAAGAAAGGATAGAAGCATAAGTGTGCCCGATCTGGAAGAAGCGAGTCGGGGCCCTCCTGTTTGCTTTTGGAAACAAAACCTTCTCATGCATTCAAATGGGCAAAATCACCCTCTCTAGTAGCAAGAACAATGTTGAGAAGATACAGCAAGGGCAACGCCACAGTAATAGCTTCAAAACGGTCCTGGACAGTCACCATCATAGCTTGGTCCACCACTGGAGGCACAGATACAAGGAAGGCCAGCCTATGCATGGCAGCAAAAGTGGCTAACATGTCCATAGCCTTGACAGTGGAAACACCACTTCTGGGTCAGCACGTGTGGCTTCACAGGAAGTGATAGCCAAGTGAGTTGCACAGAAGCAGGCGCTGACTTGCCAAGTATCAGGAACAAAGTCAGTTTTGGGGTCAGAATGCCATTTATTTTATTTCATTTTATTTTTTTTTATGCGAGGAAGAAGGAACCAAAGGCCATGAGCCCGCAGTAACAGTTCCCTCCAAGAGAAAAACAAAATACAATAGAGAGCCAAATTCAAGATCCGATCATTTTGAGATGCTGGACACACTGCATTTGAAAGACTGGAGATCATAGGCAGCAGGAAATACAGACAGAGGGAGACAGTTCCAGAGCTGACCTGTTGCATAAATGAAAGACTGGGAGTAACGGTTAACTCTGGCAGTAGAGAGTTGGACTGAAAAGGGATGAGAGTTTGCTGCCAGACGGGTGCTACATGCCTGTCGTAGAGGTGGAGGAATGCAAGCAGACAGTTCAGAGGAGCAGTGACCATTAAAGTAGCGATAGAAAAGGGATAAAGATGCAACAGTGCGGCGAAGAGACAGAGGTTGAAGGGAGTCAGTAAGAGGAGGAGAGTTAATGAGACGAAAAGCCTTTGACTCCACCCTATTGAGAAGAGCTGTATGTGGGGAGCCTCCCCACACATGAGAGTTGTACTCCACACAGGGGCGGATAAAACCCCTGTATAGAGTCAACAATTGTGCAGGGGTAAAGAAAGAGCGGAGTCGGCTTAGCACACCCAATCTCTTGGAAGCAGATTTTACAAGAGATGTAATATGATCTTTCCAAGATAAGTCCCGAGTAAATGAAACCCCAAGCATGTTCAAGGATGATGCAGGATTAAGCTGAATATTATTAAACATTAGTGGGTATACCTGTGGAAGATTTTGTCAGGTTGATAGGTGTAAGAACTGAGTCTTAGATGCATTAAAAACAACCATATTATTTTTAACCCAGTCAGAGATACGAGCCAAGTCAGACATTAGATGTGCCATAGCCTCATCCCTTGTTTGTTGAAGTAACTGTTGAGATGGGCGTTGCGGGAACTGAATGGAAAGGTGAAGGGTGGAGTCATCAGCGTATGAGTGGATAGGGTTAGATGTACAGCTTAGATCATTGATGAATAAAAGGAAGAGAGTTGGTGATAGGACAGAGCCCTGAGGAACACCACTGTTGATAGATCTAGGAGACGAACGATGGCCGTCTACAACAGCGGCTATAGAACGACCAGAAAGGAAGCTAGCGATGAAGGCACAGATAGAAGGATAGAAACCATAGGAGGGCAGTTTGGAAATTAAAGATTTATGCAGGCTCTAAACCGTCACCACTTCAGAAGATTGTAGTTCCTCAAACAACCGTGCCTCTGAGTAGCAGATTAGGTCATGGGATGAAAATGGCACCCTTACACCAGTTAAAAGTAGCATGAGAAACACATGAAACATCCTTTCCATAAAAATATATAAGTCAGAGCCTATATGGGAGCTCTCCTCTGGGGAGGACCCCTCAACAAGGATGCGTCCATGCAGAAACAACGGCACATTGCCAGTCAAAAATGTTAAGATCTAACAGGATCCATCCACAGCGGAATTCACATTATGACTCGGGCACTGTTTCATCTGAGCCCGACCTTAGAGCCACATCAACCTGATGTGAAAGCCTCCCAGTCCCAGTTGGACGCTGGGGCAAAGGAGGACAATCCTAAGGGGCCTGGTAAGGCTCGGGGGTGGCAATAAGACGTGAAGTGTCTGAACAGCCAGGGACAGATGCATATTTGTCAACAGATTTATTAGTGTTCCTATACATTACAAGAACAACTTCTCCCCTATACCCCTCTGTCCACCACAAAGCCGGACAAGGAGAGGTCATATGCCAGGGAATACAACCACGTAACCACCGGGGGACCTAGACAAGGGTGAGTCCAGGACGATGGGAGCCACCAGGCCTCTCAGTGCTAACTTGACCCTAGCCAACAAATAACCAGTCGCTAGACCTGGTCTGGCCCAACCAGGCCACCCATCTGGTCAGAATGGGGAATCAAAGAGCTGTGTTGCTAGCTGCAGGGCATATAATGCAGCATCACTCAACCCCTGGGCCTCATGTTTCCCATAGTTACATGACATCACACACGACTGCCCTGCAAAGATAGGGGAAGGGCAGGGATGAGAAACATCACCAGCAGGCCTTCTCTACCCGTGATGCAGGGGAGATACTGGGTCCAAGAGACCGAAAAATGCCGAATCCTACAAAACAGGCATGCCTTCTGAGTAGGTAGCATTGCAAGCAGCACTTCAACCCCTGCCACCAAGTCCAGGTGACCCCTCACAGCAACCCCCCTCAGCGGGGATAAGTGTGGTAGAACATTGATAATATTTCAGTGTTACATTTAATCTCCAGACAAAACCGTGACATAATTTCTGTATTTCACTGTACATCATTGTCGTCAGGATCATGGATAAAATGTGTAAGTAATGTGAACTGAGAGAGAGAGAGAGAGAGAGAGAGAGTGTGTGTGTGTGTGTGTGTGTGTGTGTGTGTGTGTGTGTGTGTGTGTGTGTGTGTGTGTGTGTGTGTGTGTGTGTGATTTGGGCACTGTTTTCTCTACCGGCCCTGGAAAGGGCAATTATTTTGATGACTTTGGTTCCTATTTGTGCATTAAAATACAAAGAGAGAGATAAAGAAAATTCTTTGAGGAGAATAGGGGAAGGGCAAAACTGTTGATAACAACTTTTAAAGTGGGAGCAAATGCAGCGAAACGATAGAACACGTGAAGTAGTGGCAGGAAGTCTCTCTGAAGTCAACGTAAAAGAGAATATTTGATAATGTGTACCAAGATCTTATCTCTTCCTTGGATATTCCTCAAGTGCCGTGGTCAAGAGTGGTAGGTGAGTTTACCGGCCTGTCTTGTAAGTTGAGTGATGCCACAAGTTCCTAGTGCAACCAGAGGAAACAATGTAGAGCATGCAATAGACTTGCCTTGTCAAGAAACTATTGGTGTCACCCAGTTATGTACGGCAAGGCAAATAATATAACTTATTTGTTTCCTCAGAGAGTGAAGTCAGGTATATTTCGGGAGGTGGGTGACCTGCTGGACACCGAGCGAGTCACCTACAAGAGGCTTCATGAGCTCCCTGGCGCCTTAGACACTTTGGTCAGATCCGGCACTCATGTCATGTTTGACACGGATATAACCATAGGCAACATGATGGCGGACGACTTTGCCAGAACAGGTATTCTCTGACTGAGTAATAACTCAGTATCACCATAAATATCACACCTTGGAAGTCCCTGTGTAGTGACTTCCAATACTGATAAACGATCTGAACGGGAATGTGTTGAGTACATGGTAATAACGAATGCTGATGGCTGCATTAAGGCAGGGTGGGGAACCTTTCTCCTATTAAGGGCCATTAGGATATTTTTAACATCATTTGCGGACCATACAAAATTATCAACTTAAAATCAACTGTAGTCTAGTACATAATATATATATATATATATATATATATATATATATATATATATATATATATATATATATATATATATATATATATATATATATATATATATATATATATATATAGACATTCATGAGTTTATGAAATTACATTTATGAATTGCCTCGTGGGCCTGATCAAATGGTCTTGCGGGCCTCATACGGCCCGGAAGCCGGACGTTCCCCACCCCTGCATTAAGGGAAAGAGAACCATGTTATTTGGTTATACAGGATGGGCTAAGAGGGAGGACTTGATTGAGATAGGTTTGATGGCGGAGTTAATGAGAGAAGAGAGAATTAGGTGGGTATTTCGCACACTCAGCATCGCTTGCTTTTTCACTTCATTCTTTCGCTTTACTCTCATAGTGAAATACTCTAACTCAGCGGATGATGGGATAGTTGACTGTATGTTGCTTTGTCAAATTTTTTTGTTTACTTACAAAGAGAGAGAGAGAGAGAGAGAGAATTTCTGTTTCATCCTTTAGTGTTATCTCTCACCAGGCACGTGTGAATTCTACATGGGCAGGAGTTCTTACCTGGCCTACATCACAGGCATCTTGGCACAAAAGAACAGCCCTCTCATTCCTGGTATTAATAAGGGGTGAGTATTTTACACCAGTTAAATGACGTAAACTGTATTATGTTCTTGCTTCCTTCAGTGGATTTACATTAAGCTCAGGAGACAATTTTATAATTGGAGGAGTAACGTCCTTGACTATTAGATATCCTTCCACATCTGAAGAAAGTCGTCTGGATATATCTATCCCTCTATCTGAACTCTGTCTATCGACCTACGTATATCTCTCCCTGTCTACTTACGTATCTGTCTATTGGTCTGCCTTTTTTGTCTGTCTGGCTGTACGCAGATGTCATAATCCAGGATAATGTGGCCACAAACAAATCGTCTCCATGTAGCAAGAATAAAATATATAAGTCCTGGGACTGGAGGAGTTTAAATCTAATGATTTTCCTCTACTCTACTAAAATTTTCCAGCTAACATTGCAAGATTTAGTTCAGCTGTACAAAAATCCAAATACCTGACGACTTCAAAAACTGTTTTCAGTAACGAGCGCAAAATTTAGTTTACCTGTGCAAAAATCCTATTACCTGATGACCTCTTAAACTATTTTCAGTAACCCCTTTGTGCTACCGGTACACCGAGGAACTTTACTGAAGCTAACAACAGATGAATCTGCTCACTCATAATAAATCCCATACCGCATGTACTATTACATATCTTAAAATTATCTTGCCTCCATCTTGAATGCCAAGTTTTAACAAAAGAGTAGATGTAGAATAAGACACTGCTCATGAAGAGGTGCTATGGAAAGGATGTAGACCATAACATTGTTTTATTTTGCCTATGAGCTACATGAATTAAGCTGCAGGAAAATGAAAAATTGGACCAAGTTTAGGCAAAAAAAATAAAAAAGTAGTTAAAATATTGACTCTCTTATAGCAACATAATTTTCCCTAATTCATTGTAGCTAAATTTACACAATATTTATATTCTGAGAGTAAATCACTTGAGCCTGCGAGTGTCAATACTAGTAACTCTCATCTCGTTGCTTGTCGGTGCAACTACAGTGTTTATTCCAACTAAGATCAGATTTTTCTCTTTTTAGACTACAGTGTAACTTGGAAGCAAAACAGTTTATACTGATACAATTAACTCTGAGATCTCCCAAGGATTGCTACAAGCTACCGATAAGTCTTTTATAGCAAAGCTTTTAGCTTGAATAATCGTACCAAGTCACTCCTTTGTTTACTGAAGGATACTGAGTTCGTAATCCCCAGAATCATTTCTATAAGCAGTGGGCTCACTTTGCACATGATGGTCTTCACTTAAACTCGGTTGGCTCTGCTTGTCTTAGTTGTCTCTTTGGTGATGCAGTGCGATTTTTCTGGCAAAAAAAATAACACTCACCATACAAGGCTCATCTAGATACTTTGAATCATAAACAGACTAACGAAGGCAAGGATATTAAGGCTCTTCTAGTTCCCAGAACTCTTTTTTTCACTCTGCTTGCAAGGTCTTCTGTTGGCATATATACAAACACAGTCACCCACTTTTGAATTCTTACATTCAGTCTTACCCACACAATCCTTGAGCCAACTGATCCATACTCTTCATTATTCTCCTTCCATTTCTTACACACTAAAAAAATAAACCTTCTTTTGCCCTCTCATTCTCACCTACTCTCTCACATTTACTCCATCCATACTCCCACTCTCTCACACTCTTGCCTCACCATTTAGTCTCAGTCAATCCACATATGTCCACTTTTGCACCCTCAAGCACCTGGACAATCTCTCTCTTTCACCTCATCATTCACACCCTTTACATTCCATGTTGAGATAAAAGAACAAATAAAAAGTAAGGCAAAGTAACAAAAAACTTTGAAGGTCATGCTGTGTGTATCAGTAAATCCAGCCTTAAAGCATTTTTCAGCTACATCAGAAACAAAAAGGTAATATCACCAACATCGGCGCTAGTCAAAGATAAGGGAAAGCATACCGATGCTGAAACAGAGATGGCTAGAATTCTCAAAAAACATTCTTTGCGCCCATAATTAGAACTGCAAACTACAGCCTCTCACAGCTTTTCCTGTTCTAACAGTGACATTACTGTTAGCGAGAATGGTGTATGACTTTCCATCGGTAATACACACACACACACACACACACACACATATATATATATATATATATATATATATATATATATATATATATATATATATATATATATATATATATATATATATATATATATATATATATATATTTATTGCAACCAGGAAATTATTGACTTCAGGTGGTGTTCAAGTTGTTGTTGGAAACTATTATCATACATAAGTTTGTTAAGTAGTTAGAAATAATCTTATAAAAGATTCACAACAGAGTTTTTTTATTATATATAATCGCTCGTGCCTTACGAATCTCACAGATACATTTACACGATGAGACCAGATCTGCTCGCATTATACATATCTATTTAAAAAAAACACTTGATAAATTTCACCATAAAAAACTACTTCAGAAAGTGAATGGAAATGGATTCAGAGGCAATATGCTGGGGTGGATCAATAACTGGCTAACAGAACGTAAACAGAGTCGTAATATATGGGAAAGAATCAGACTGGAAAGATTACTGGAGTGTGTCACAGGGCAAATCAGTGGGTCGCATTCTATGTTTAATATACACAGATGATGTAGATGAGGGTTAATTTTGTAAAATATCCAAATTTGCTGGTGATAATAAACTTGGAGACAGCAGACACATTTTTACAGATGCAGGCCATTCAAAGTAATCTCGGTCGACTTTTTATTTGGGCCCAAACCTGGCAGATGGTTTCAAAATGCTAACATTGGAAATAGGAATGAAAAAAAAAAAAAAAAATTACACTATGAACAATATTCAGCTAGATACTTAGAAAAAATAATAACAATTCGTCTTAAACCAACCAAACAGTGTATAGAGGCCGTTAAGAAAAATTTATTGGATTCATTGCTAGAGCATTCAAATATAAATTGGAGAGTATCATCCTCACTTTGTATAACTCTCTAGCATGCTCATATTTAAAGTACTGTGTCCAATCTGGTCGCCTTATTACAAAATATAAACAAAACAAAATAAAACAGAGAAACTTGAGAGAGTGAAACGAAGGGTGACCAAAATGATGTCTAGAATGAGAAATAAAACAAATCTTAGAGTACACTACAGACAGTGGCTGTAAAATTATTGGTAAACGATTCCAACCACATGAAGCTAAGCACTTCTTCTTTAATACAGTTGTAAACCGGGGGCAAGGAACTGCATTGTGGAATGAATAGATGAGACAAGCTGTGGTTCAAAAGAAAAAAGCATATGGTGAGCAGATGGGAAGCAGAGATATGGAGAAAGTTGAGAGATGGAAGAGAGCGTTATATACAGAGTGGAAGAGAGAGGTGAAAAGATTAGTAAGAGAGAGGAAAAATAGAGTCGAGAAATTTGGAAGGGATTTGAGTGTAAAGTGGAGGGGAATGTAAGAAAATGTTCTGGAAGGAGGTAAACAGAGTTAGATAGGGTGATAAATAAGTTACAGTTTTTATTTTAATGCGAGGAAGATGGAACCAAAGGCCATGAGCCCACAATAACAGTTCCCTCCAAGAGAAAAACAAAATACAATAGAGAGCCAAATTCAAGATACGATCATTTCGAGATGCCTGGACACACTGAGTTTGAAAGAGTGGAGATCATAGGCAGCAGGAAATACAGACAGAGGGAGACAGTTCCAGAGTTGACCTGTTGCATAAATGAAGGACTGGGAGTAACGGTTAACTCTTGCATTAGAGTGTTAGACAGAAAAGGGATGAGAGTTTGCTGCTAGACGGGTGCTACGCGCCCGTCGTTGAGGTGGAGGAATGCATGCAGACAGTTCAGAGGAGCAGTGACCATTAAAGTAGTAATAGAAATGAGATAAAGGTACAACAGTGCGGTGAAGAGACAGAGGTTGAAGGGAGTCAGTAAGAGGAGGAGAGTTACTGTAATGAGACGAAAAGCCTTTGACTCCACCCTATTGAGAAGAGCTGTATGTGGGGAGCCTCCCCACACATGAGAGTTGTATTCCACACAGGAGTGGATAAAACCTCTGTATAGAGTCAATAATTGTGCAGGGGTAAAGAAAGAACAGGGTCGGCTTAGCACACCAAATTTCTTGGAAGCAGCTTTTACGAGAGATGTAATATGATCTTTCCAAGATAAGTCCCGAGTAAATGAAACCCCAAGCATGTTCAAGGATGATGCAGTATGAAGGTGAATATTATTAATCATTAGTGCATATACCTGTGGAAGATTTTGTCGGGTTGATAGGTGTAAGAACTGAGTCTTAGATGCATTAAAAACAACCAGATTGTTTTTACCCAAGTCAGAGATACGAGCCAAGTCAGACATTAGGTGTGCCATAGCCTCATCTCTTGTTTGTTGAAGTAACTGCTGAGGTGGG
This sequence comes from Coenobita brevimanus, assembly GCF_032717465.1. NCBI lineage: Eukaryota > Metazoa > Arthropoda > Malacostraca > Decapoda > Coenobitidae > Coenobita > Coenobita brevimanus. The sequence goes on along the minus strand of NC_136961.1, from coordinate 28,910,331 downwards.
CGTTGCGGGAACCGAATGGAATGGTGAAGGGTGGAGTCATCAGCATATGAGTGGATAGGGTTAGATGTACAGCTTAGAAGGTCATTGATGAATAAAAGGAAGAGAGTTGGTGATAGGACAGAGCCCTGAGGAACACCACTGATGATAGATCTAGGAGAAGAACGATGGCCGTCTACAACAGCGGCTATAGAACGACCAGAAAGGAAGCTAGCGATGAAGGCACAGGTAGAATGATAGAAACAGTAAGGTAGCAGTTTGTAAATTAAAGATTTATGCCAGACTCGATCGAAAGCCTTTGAGATGTCAAGTGCAATGGCAAAGCTTTCGCCAAAGTCCCGAAAGGAGGATGACCAGGAGTCTGAAAGGTAGTTGGAAAACGAAAGATAAAAATGGTAGACTGATAGTAGTGATGGAATAATATGTGAGCAGACTGAGAGAACACTTTAAGAAACTGTTAAACATAGAGAATGAAAGTAATGTGAGTATAGGTGGCTCGGGAACGGGTGGGAGAAGAAGGGAAGTAAGAAAGGAGAGAGAGATCAGTAAGATGGAATTAGTGGTTGCAATGAAGGAAGTCAAAATGGGGAATGTCCCAGGAATTGATAGAGTGTGTGGTGATATGCTGAAGCATGGGGAAGATATAGTAGTCGAATGGATATGGAAGATGTGCAGATTGATCTGGGAGGATGGCAGAGTCCTGGAGGGTTGGAAATCACGTATAATTATTCCCCCGTACAAAGGAAACATGGAAAATAAAGTGCGTGGTATTCATAGTGACATTTGTCTTCTGAGTGTAATAGGAATAGTACGTGGTATGATACTTATTGACAGAGTTAGGGAAATAACAGAGGAGTTAGTTGGAGAAGAACAGGGAGATTTTAGGAAGGAAAGAGGTTGTGTGGTTCCAACCTGGATAGCAAACACCACAAATATATATTAGTTTATTAAACAAAAACACAAACTGTGAATACCCTCTCATTAAGTCACAGTATTTGAGGTCTATAAAAAGAACATAGTCTAGCCAGTACAGAACAGAATGTTAGAACACAACAAAACACAATCTTTTCTTGATAAAGGCTAGAACGAGCCTGGAGAAGTGTAGGCTGAGAGTTGGGATTGCTTGCTGGCTTCCCTAATTTTTTTTTTTTTTTTTTTTTTTTTTTTGGCCTATCGACCATTGTGGCCAAAGTCCCTGGTCATTAAGGCCGTATATATATCTATATATATATATATATATATATATATATATATATATATATATATATATATTTATATATATATTTATAAAAACACACCAACAAACACACACACACACACTTCCATGCATATATACAGACACACTTTCATGCACACGTGTGTATATATATATATATATATATATATATATATATATATATATATATATATATATATATATATATATATATATATATATATATATATATATATATATATATATATATATATATATATATATATATATATATATATATATATATATATATATATATATATATATAATTTTTATTTGATTTTTTTGTATTTTTATTTTTTAAATTTTTTCTTGGTTTTATATTTTTTTGACCTTATATTATAAAGAAAAACCTAACCTAAACACCCTAAAACTAATCACCTAACAGACAAATCGCTAACCTATACTAAATCTTACAGAGACAAATATCTAAACCTACACTAATGGTAAAAATACCCCGACCAAGAGAACACCATCGACTGGTGACTGTCAGTCGAGGCACAACCTAATATAGGGGACATCAATGTATGAAAGAGAACCAGACGAGTCAGGAACATTTCCATATACGTCAGCTGTCGGCCCTAATTAGAACAACTTAAACAAGGTGGTATAAGGAATTTACAAAACATGTACAAAAAGTGAAGGACCTCGCCCAACAGACCACCATCGACTGCAACTGCCCAATATCCGTCTATATTGCACACTTACACTCATCAGCTGGTGACTGTCAGTCGAGGAACGAGGTTTAATGTAGGGAACATCAATATTAGAAATAGATCAGTGGGAAGGAGGAACTATTTCATATATGTCAACTATCAACCCAAATTAATAGCACAATATATACATAATTACAGTCGATAAAAAACTAAACCATATAGTAAAAAAGTCACATCACTCTGATCAGTCCGATCTCTCTCAAGAAAGCCATCAATTTATCAGTCATAACAATGTCCCCGTCACCCAGGATGGTGGAGAGGGTGAAGGGGACGTCTGCTACACCGCATTAATTTATAAGTGAAGCGCGTTCACAAATAAATCGCCGACAGTGCAGGATGATATGACTGATAGATAACATTACATCACAGATGTCACAGTGCGGTGGGAATCTTTTTTCCATATATGGTTTCATGTTCGCAACATGGTGGCATTAAGCCGTAATTGCGTGAACACTTTTTCTTCATGGCAACTGTTACAGTTGGCAGTGGCCCAGTCGCCCAGGTACGGCTTACATGTTCGAATATTTAGTCCGGTCCACTGACCTTGCCACAGAAGATTTATTGATTTCTTACCGAAAGAGAGACCCGACCCTAGATCACGAGGAACGTCCCAAGTCTCCTCGAGCTCTACAGCCAACTTTGCAAGTCAGCCTCCTCATTGCCGTAGATGCGACAATGACCAGGCACCCAGATCAGCGTCAATGACTTGTTGCATGAATGCAGCTTATTAACCATGCGGCCCTGGATCTCATGAGAGTCCATAGCACAGGATGCAATTGCTTGAAGGGGTGCTTTTGAATTTGATAATATGACAAATGAGTCATGCCTAGAATTGAGAGCATAGTCTATGGCTTTGTCAATAGCAAAAAGTTCGGAGGTAAACACAGATGTATGAGTCGGCAACTGATACCTGAGGGCACATTCAGTCGACCATACACTTGTACCCACACATTAACTTGACTTGGAACCATCGGTGTACAATTGATGAGACCCCAAGTGACACATGATGATGTTATGAAACAAATGGTGGACCTCCGCCTCCGGCGCCTTGGTCTTTGGTGCTGGGAGCCATGACATGTCAACGGTAAAGCCGGGTGGCTCCCAAGGCGCTATATTTTTTAACACCAACTTGTCACAGTCACTGAGGTCCACACCAAGCTCCTGAGTCAGTAAGTGGAGGCGAACGGTAAGTGGCTGACGCACCCCCCGCAGAAGGTGGTGGTATTGACGCAGGGGGGTACAGGCAACATTGCCGATATTACTTTTCCCAAATGTTCTAAGTCCATAGGAACAAGCCAGGTGGTCACGGCGAATATGGAGGGGAGGCACATTCGCCTCCACTTTCATACGAGCTACACGGGTACACTGGACGGCTCCAAGACACATTCGCAAACATTTATTCTGCAACACATTCAATCCTTTCAACGTGGCATCGGATGCCAAGCCATACACCTATGCGCCATAATCTAGCTTCGATCGAATAAGGAACTTATACACCATTAATAAAGATTTTCTGTCGGCACCCCATGTAGTACCCTCTAGGTACTTGAGGACATTTACTGATTTATCACAACGAGCAAGCAAATTATTAATATGAATTTTGAAGTTCAAACGACGATCAAAATGTATTCCCAAAAACTTTACAGAATTTTGAAAAGGTACTGTCTGATTATCCAAAGTTAAGCACAAATTAGGTATGTTTCGATTAGTGAAGACAATAGTACAGCGGCACACTTAGGGACGGAAAGCTTAAATCCCCACTCCAAGGAACATTGGTGGACGGAATCAAGGGCTGCTTGAATCCGCCCAGCCGAAAATTGTGCATTATGGGAAGAGTGCCATATTGCACAATCGTCAGCATAGAGCGAGTATTTAAGATTCATCGGGATGGGAGCTGATGACAGAATATCATTGATCATAATACTAAATAAGGTGGGACTAAGAACACTTCCCTGCAGCACCCCGTTTTCCTGGATAAATATATCCGATGTTACGTTACGGGGCAATTTGACAGAGAAAGTTCTGTCTCTTAAGAAATTTGAAATAAAAATAGGCAAATTACCTCTTAAACCATAAGCCTAAAGCTACATTAGTATACTGTACGCCATGTCATGTCATAGGCTTTATGGATGTCCAAGAGCACCCTTCTCATGAGTTCTTTATTGGCAAATGCCTCTGCAATACAATGCTCCAAATTCATTAAATGATCTAGTGAACTTCTGTATTTATGGAAGCCACATTGTTGATCATTTAACAAATTCTTCGACTCTAAAATAAAAAGAAGCCTATTATTAACCATGCGTTCCATGACCTTACATAGACAAGAAGTCAACACAATAGGACGAAATGAAGTGGGATTCATAAGACGACCAGCCTCTTTGGGTATTGGTATGACGTGCACAAAGTGCCATGAGTTTAGGAACGTTCGAAACGCCCAAATCTCATTGTACAATGCTAACATCTTAATCAGGTTGTCCTGATTAAGATGCTGGATCATACCCTACGTGATGGTGTCTGGTCCAGGGCTGGTGTCTTTACAGGATTTAAGGGCAAGGAGCAGTTCATCTAGCATAAACTCTTGGTTGTACGGGGAGTCTACGTCTTCTGTAGCAAAGTCTATTAAATGTAGCTCAGCCGTGCATTTATGATGGAAATGCTGGCCATAATTGGCTGAGCTACTTACATGGGAAAAACTCCTGACGAGGATGTTAGCAACGTCCACGGGCTCGTCATAGATGGTGTTGTTCACTTGCAGGGTGGTCACAGGGATGTATGGGCCTTTATTATTTAATATTCTTATAGTGGACCAGACTTTACTTAATGGTGTTGTACGAGTCACCGTGGACACAAAGGACCGCCAGGAGTCACGTTTGGCCCTTCTTATTATTCTCCTTGCCTCAGCCCGTGCCTGCTGTATGCAATAAAATTTTCCCCAGTGGGCTGACTATCAAAAATCCTGTATCTCCTATTGCGTTTCCTTAATGCTTGTCGGCAATCCAGCATCCACCAATGTGCTCTATGCTTCGCATGAACTGTAGAAGTCTTGGGAATAGCAGCCTCAGCTGCATGTAATATGGAAGTAGTTACATTTTCGACCTCAACATCTATGGTCTCCCCAGATATATTGAAATTGGCGATCCTCGAGAAGGATCCCCAATCTGCTTTCTTATAGTGAAATTTTGGAGGTGGAGGGTCTGAAACGATGTTGCGTGTATATGAACAACAGATGGCTAAATGATCACTTCCCAAGGAGTCGTCATAAGGGTCCCATGAGAAATCTTGATGTATACCAGGGAAGGCCAAAGATAAATCAATGGCCGAAAAGATACCAGTACGATCATCTACACGAGTCGCTCTACCATCGTTCAGCAGACAGAGGTTGGGCTGTAGTATTAAGTTGGCTACTTGCTCCCCACGACCATCGATCCTCAAGCTACCCCATTGATAGTGATGGGCATTAAAATCGCCCAACACTAACTTATTGCCAGGAAGATGGTCAAATAGTGAATTTAAAGCATCACTATCAATGAGGCCATGTGGAGGACAGTACATAGTGCAAATAGACAGATATGTGTTATTAAATTTTACTGTGCACGCGAAAGATTCCAGAGTAGAATTTAGAATGACTTCCATTTGTGGGTGTGATTTGTGTGTGTATATGGCAACTCCGTGACCTTCATATCTTCTATACGAGTGGTAGTGTCTGAACTGTGGAGGATCAGGATGATCCTCCAGGCACATCTCCTGTAAACAAACAACGTCTGGCCTGTGTAAAGAAAGCATGATTGCTATATTTTGTAACTTATTTCCAACACCTCTACAATTCCACTGTAATATAGTGAAAGCAACGGTTTAAGATTTACGAGGGTGGCCAGTGCTCTTAGTTTTTATATGCCGCCCACCAACAGGCGAGTGGCTACCGGGGGACCTTTCCCTGGGCTTGCTCATGGAGACCTCCATATTTTCGTTTATAACAAGGCTCCCAGACTACACTGAGGAAGAGCTATTCTTTCTCTCCCTCGCTGGACCAGGAGTGGGAAGGACATGAGGACGTGCAGGCTTGGTGAGGGTGGTCAAATTAATTTCATGACTTGTCAGACTTCTGTTTTTGCTGCACTGACTGTGAAGGAGTAGCGGCAGCTTGAGAGTACGAGGTAGCAACAGGGATGTCCGTAAGAGAGTTGAGGTGTACAGGATGCTTAGACTGAGGGGTAGGGAGTGAGGCATAAGGAGCGAATGTGAGGTCAGTCTGCGTTGACAAGTCTTTTCATGATGTCCATAAATGACATTTTGCACAAAAAAGGGGGTTCGGGATGTATGGTCTGACATTGAAAATTTCGTATCCAACTTTCACGTTAGCTGAAAGAGATACTTTTCCAAAAGCCAAGACAACGGTTGCAGTCTTCGTCCTCCTGCCTTCCAAAAATCTTGTAATGAATCTGGCCTCTATTACATCTTGCTGAGCAAGTTCCTGTACTATTTCTTCCTCCTCCATAAGCACAAAATCCCTGAAGGTGATAACACCCTTGCAGGAATTCATGGCGTGCGGGATCGTCGTCTGGACATCGTAACAGTGGATCTTCCTCAGTTTCAGCATATCCTTGACCTGGGCAGAATTTATTGTATTTACTAAGAGACCTCCACTGGCAAGTTTTTTCACATGTTCCACCTCACCTGCACACCCATCAGTCACGTTCTTGATGATGAAGGGATTGAGGCTGGACAGGAGAGTAGAACTGAACCGCATGAATGAGGATGAATGAGGAGTTATGTACACTTATGTCTAGAGGTGTACGCATCTGGGGCCATTCTGTCTCGGGGCAGTCTGTCCGTGCAGCGGCTGGGGGTCAGTCAGGATTACCTCCCCCCCCCTGAAGGGGGGGAGGCAGTAGGGGCGTCCGCCATAGATACCATTTCCCCCTCGCGGGGGAAGTGGGAAGAAAGAGAAAAGCGAGCAAGGGACAAAGTACCTGGGGAAGACACACCTAGTCTGAGATTACCCTCTCAACCGCTCTCGGGAGGATGCGCCTGTGTGTAACTCACATCCCAGAGTGATTAGTGGGGGGTACATTCCAGAGGTGAGTAAGCAAAGACGATCTCAGTAAGTAGATATAGGCACCTACTATATCTCTAATTGGCCTGGGAGGAAAATGAGATCTAGCTAACCTAACTATATTAAGTCTATGTACAAAACTATTGCCGGTGAGGCAGCCCTTGAACGCTAGAGGAGAGAACAACGAATACACATCTGCACTCTCCACGACCATCCATCAAAGTTCACTTCACTGCATCGCTTGTCGCCCTTTTATACGCAAGATCTGATGCATCAACGATTCTCATACCCACATAACCTCATTGCTCAGTGACTCGATACACAAGTTTTCCTGCCAAGTATGAAACAACTTGAACAAGTACACTCACATGACCGTTGGTAGCATTCGAGTGTATGGTGGGAATACTGGTTGGTCAGGATCACTACACTACTCCCTCCCTCCCTCAGGACATCATAAAGGTGGGTGGTTAGATGGAACTCTCCCGCCTCGGGTGAGACGCTCCCTCAGCGATTACTGACGAAGTGTACCTCTCAGGGGGACGGGAGATCCTTCAACTCCTCATCACAATAGCAGGAGCTGGTTGAGCCTTAGCAGTGTGGGTCCATGGTGTTGCAACATGATCCAAGAACAAATGTTTATGATTAGTGAAAGATAATTGAATTGATGCAGGATCGACTGTAGGTGGTAGGGAAATCCTAATTTGCCCAGGGGTTTGAGAAGTGGGTGGGGCAGTTGGGGAAGAAATAGGTATTGGAAAAAGTGCAGGTTCTAACCTGTCCACAGAAACAGTTTGTTGACTGTTACACACTAGACACTGAAATGCTTATTGGATCTATTAACACTTTCATAAAGGCCATCATAAGGACCTTGACGTGGATGTCGATAAGCATCATGGCACAGCTACACATACTTGTAATCGACCAAAGAAGAAGGAACATGACATGACTGTTGTAGTTCTTGATGGGAAGATACTGGTTGCTGTCTAGCGATGGCTTCCTGGAGAACAGTGAGAAACTCATGCTTACAAAGGTTTTCAGGGAGGGTTGAGGTGGTGAATTCTTCAGGGAACTGAATTGACTAACCATAAACAAGCTCTGCCGGACTGGAGTGTAGGTCTTCTTTAACTGCAACCCTGAGGCTCAGAAGAACAAGTGGCAACTCATCAGCCCATCGATACTGCTGCGGTTGTGCCTTAAGAGCGTCCTTCAGATGCTGAAGAAACCGCTCAACCATACCATTTGCCTGGGGATGATAAGACGTTGTACGGTGTTTCGCTGCTCCTAGGAAAATGAGGAGTTGGTGCCATTGGTCAGACTCAAACTGTGGACCACGATCTGTAATGACAGTGTTAGGAGCACTGAATCGAGCAACTGAAGCTATAATAACAGCCCATGCAGTTGAATCCGCTGACATATCCTGCATAGGTACTGTCTTGGCCCATCTGGTAAATCTATCAGCACAAGTGAGTAAATAGGTGTATTTTTGTGAAGGTGGCCAAGAGCCTACAACGTCAACATGTACAGTGTTAAATCTACAGGAAGGGAGGGACAATGACTCTAGTGCAACTTTGGTATGATGGTAAACTTTGGAAGATTGACAGGAAGTCCTGTGGCGTGTCCTTGCGCGGGTATCCATTTTAACCCCTGGCCAAACTAAGCGTTGGGTAAGAAGATGCTGTGAAGCTTTAATAGCATGATGACTTATGAAAATACAAAAACACCTTGTGACGATGGGAGCTGGAATGAATGGACGAAGTTTGTCACAAAAACATCACACCAAAGCTTACAGTCTGAGCCAGGTATATCAAATTGCTGCAAGCAAAGATCAGATGATGATGTTATATAGGCTGCCAACTCTTCATCATTCACTCAAGCGAGGGCAAACTGATTGTTAAGAGCTGGTGGAAGCTGCTCATTCATGGAAAGGGAACGGGGCAAGGCACCAGCTACCTCATTCTCATAACGCTTCAGCTGAGGAATGTCTATTGTAAACTCAGAGATGTAGGAGAGTTGACGTTGCACTCGTGAAGAATAAGAATCTGACTTGTGACAGAATAGATGAGAGGTTTATGATCAGTTAAAATATAGAAGGAACGACCCTTTAGCCAATGTCTAAAGTGGCGAACAGCTAAAAATATAGCCAATAATTCTCTGCCATATATATATATATATATATATATATATATATATATATATATATATATATATATATATATATATATATATATATATATATATATATATATATATATATATATATATATATATAAAGAGCCGCATAAGCTGGATGTATCATGATATCATTCTCTCACAGGTGGGCTAACAGTTGTCTAAGATGAGTTCGGTGTTCCTCGTGACTGCATGATGTAACCAGTATATCATCTGTGTACACCATTACAGAATCAAAGTCCTTTAGAACGTGATCCATAAAACGCTAAAATGACTGTGCGGCATTTGGAAGTCAAAAGCATATTGAACGGTACTGAAACAATCCAAAAGGGTGACCATTCCCAACCGTCTAACTATCGTCCAATTGCTTTAATATCCTGTACTTCAAAAGATTTCAAGTCAGTTCTTAATAGAACAATATTAAAGCATCTTCCCTATCACAACCTTCTTTCTGACCATTAGTATGGGTTCCGTCAGGGACGCTCTGTGGTATCTTGACCATATAATATGTAAATCTTGAGATTTGGTTTTAGTTAGCATGTAGTCGAAGATAGGAGAAGTTAAAGATGGACACTGGGTCTTGATTGTAATTTATTATCTTCAAGGAAAAGTTTAAGTTGAGCAGTGTATGTATTACATAGGAATGTAATTTCCTAGCCAAGTTCTCGCTGGATCCCTCTTCTCTCTTCCTCTTTCCACAACCTCTCGGTTCTATGGCTAGCCCCTTTCTGCCTCTCTAATCCCTTCCTTCTCGTACAGGAGAGCTAGTGTCATGTGTACTATATATGTGGGATTGTTCTAGAATCTTGTGTGTGTCTGTCTGTATGTAGCATTTCCGGTGACATAGTCCACGTGTGGCATTCCTTACAGAAATGCGGACACATTTCCTTTCTCACTGAAATCGCAAACACATTTTCTTTGGTTAACTCTTGCTGACATATTTCATATTCCCACACCTTGCCTGGTGTTCCTATCTATTACACTATCTCATATGATTTGTATTATCATAATGTAGATTCCTACATCTGCCTATCATGCTATGAGTTGTATTATTATAATATGGAGCTGGCGATCCTCTGTCAGCATTCATCACAGACATGCTCTAATCAATTAATACATAATATTGATTATAATACTGAATAGAAATAATACTCATGATAATATCGTAATGACCTAATAATATTCTAAAAACATATTACATTGTAAACATATTGTATACATAATGGAGCAAATGCACCATAGTTAAACTGAGTATGGAATATTGTTTAACATATTGTAAAATGTGTATGTATAACAGTCACATATATGCAAAAAATAGTTCAAAGTTAAGATTATAGTAAGAGTTACTAATAAATCTGTATTTTATATAGATATAATGATAATATTCCTTCAATTGTTGTCCCCCCCCTTTTTTTAAATAAAATTAACAATATTTACCAAATATTTACACTTCATTCAGAGGGTCTCACTTGAAAATTTACTCTTCCTCCAGTGAATACTGACTCCAAGTTTGCAATTCTTGCATGCATTATGTGCACTGTGAACAACACTACTGCAAGTACAAAAGAGAAGATTATAAAGACAGTAGGTGCTGGGCTATACACATAATATGGGTTGAACATACTCAAACTCAAATCTTCCCAGGGCTTCATTGTTTCATTGATTAGTTGCATAGTTTCAAACTTAGGTGAAGTCAACTTAATATTCGTGCTCATGTTAAAGTCCATATTAAGTAGAGGGGGGAAAATATTTGCATGCATGACTGAGGATGGCGTAGTGATTGATTGTGGATAAAGTTGACATGGATGGTTTAAGTACCGCACAGTAGTCTGGTGCTATGTATAATCCTGATGCTGAAGTATGAGATGGTGGTATATCTGGACAGATTATGTAAACTGATGTGTTATAAGTGAAGTAAAAAAACTTAGTGTCCGATGCACTGATGGTGTATAAGCTTTATCTGGAGCAAAAGTGAAGCTGCAGTCGTGATGAATGTTGTGATTTCTTATGATAGTCATTTTACAAGGGACTGTTTCAGTAGGTTGAAACGTGAAGATGTATGCAGGACAAAGGTGAACAGCATGTAAGGATGTAGGGCACTTTCGTTCAATCGTTGATTCACTGGCGAAAATGACAGTGTTCCATCTCTTGGAGACCATGATGAGTTCGGTGTTTGTGTCGATGTTGATGATGACCAAAGTGTCATTATTCTTAGAAGGGAAGGGGTATATTTGATACACCGTGAACAGGTCGTCAGTTATGAATGGTGTTTGAACTACTACTGATGTTGGTGTTAGTGTTGCTTCTAAATACGGATAATATAACATGAAATCTCTACCCCGGAACAAAGGCTTCAAACCATGTTTATGTATGCCTTGACTAATTATCTGACGTAGCTCATGAACTGGACCAATTTCCTCAGACCAAAAATCGTACGTATTATACCGGTATATATTTTTAATGGAAAATATGTTTAATTTCAATATACTTATGGTCTTTTAGCTTAAATATGCATCATATAATAAATAAATGCAGTGTGTTTATGCCAAAATATCACCTGACTACGGAACGCGCTGTTTGTCGTGACGTCAGAATAGCGGCTTGCCAGAGCCACGGCCCAGCTGATCGACAGCTGATTGTGTTTACTTGTGTACTGTATCCCTATAAACATGTCCCAGGCAAGCAGACGTTATTATTATTGCTTTGTGCCAATGTGCAAAAGCACCACGAAGGCAACACCAAGTATACGTTTTGCAAGTGTGCCAAAAGATAAGAAAATAAGGAGGCAGTGGTGGGTGTCTGCTCGTCGTGACTTCCCCATGCTGGAATACGACTGTTACTTCTGTGAAGACCATTTTAATGTAAGTACTTACTGTATTATATTATTATATTATATACTTCCCCAAAATTACCATGAAATGGTGTTGTGCTAGGACTGTAATTGCTTGTTGGCGTGTTGTGCTGTACAGGCTGTGGTAGTGTTGCTCAGAGTAGCTTGGTTATTCTCTTATTTTCTTTTTACAGTTTCAAGTCTATCTCTATCTATCTATATACCTAGGCTGCTTCCCCCAAGGAAAGGGAGGTAGCCGAGACAGGACGACTCACTCTCAATTTACTCATCCATTCAAACACATTCATTCGCATCTTAGCCCCAATGGGGAGAACGGACAGATCCTCACCGCATCACACCGCACAAGGGTCAACTGCGCAATGCAAGCAGTGACATCCACAGCAGGGCCCGACAGCAGAACTGGTTTACCCCTGCCACATCATAACAGACCCATCCCCTTACCCGCACCTGACCTGACTAGCTGATCAGACCAAATGCGGGAGAATATCCCCTCAGGGCTGCGTCATCACTTATTCATTCACAATTTCTCTCCATTTATTTCTGTCACGCACAGCCACTCTTCCTTGCTCAACAGACATCCCTCTCGCATCCAGCGCTCTCTTCACACTGTCCATCCATCCTATTCGTGGTCTTCCTCTCAGTCTTACACCTCTCACATCAGATCTAGTTATCTTTTTCACCAATCGCTCATTATCCATTCTCTCCATATGCCCAAACCATTGCAACACCCTCTGCTCAACTCTACCAGCCATCTCCCGAACAACTCCAGTTCTCCTTCGCACTTCATCATTTCGCACTCGATCCATACGCGTCACTCCACACATACTCCTCAGACATCTCATCTCCATTACATTCAAACTTTTCCTCTCTGCTACACCCATATTCCATGTTTCAGCCCCATATAACGCAGTCGGTACCACAACACCCTCATACAGCCTTCTCTTTACATCCGTTCTAAGTGAACGACATTTAAACACTTTTTTCACTCCTCCCACCACCTTTCCTACTTCATTTATCCTAAACTTCACTTCTGCATCTATTCTTCCATCCACAGCAACATGTGACCCTAGTAATTTAAAACAATCTACCTCAAGCAACTCACCATTCAAAACTATATTTATCCCCCCTACCATCTATCAACCTCGTACACTTCATCACTTTACTCTTATTCTCATTTACTTTCAATTTCCTCCTTTCACACACCCTTCCAAACTCCTCTACCAACTGTCTCAATTTCTCCTCTGAATCAGTCACCAGTGCAGTATCATCTGCAAACAGCAGCTGCTTCAGATTCCACTCTCCTCCATCAACATTTACCAGACTCAGACCACCTAAAACTCTTGCATTCACCTCCCTTACAACACCATCCATGTAAATATTACACAACCAAGGCGACATCACACATCCCTGTCGCAGCCCCACTCTCACGGGAAACCAATCACTCACAGCATTTCCCACTCTTACACACGCTTTACTATTTACATAAAAACTTTTCACCCCTTTTAGTAACCTACCATCAAGTCCATACAATCTTAAAACAGTCCACAAAGCCTCCCTATCAATTCTATCATACGCTTTCTCTAAATCCATAAATGCCCAAAACACATCCTTGCCTTTCGCTAAATACTTTTCACACACTTGTCTCACAGCAAACACCTGATCAACGCATCCCCTCCCTCTCCTAAAGCCACACTGCTCATCACTAATCACTCCCTCTGTACCCTCTCTAACTCTCATAATTAACACTACCATACACTTTACCTACAACACTCAACAGACTTATACCCCTAAAGCTAGTACATTCATACTTATCACCCTTGCCTTTATACAACGGGACCACACAAGCACTTGCCCAGTCAATTGGCACCATACCTTTCTCAAAGCACACATTCAATAATCTTACTAACCAGTCAACAATAGTCACTCCACCACCCTTCAGGCATTCCACAGCACACCCATCCATACCTGCAGCTTTTCCCTTGTTTTCATCTCCTTTACTGCCTTCTCCACTTCCTCCTTCGTGATCAAAGAATCATTCAACTCTCCCAACACATTTATTCCTTGCACCCTTCTATCTGCCACAATCTCAGCCACCCTTTCCTCCTCTACATTTAACAATCTTTCAAAATACTCTGCCCATCTCTTCCTTACTGCATCCATCTCAATTAACATCCTTCCATCCTCTGCTTTTACTCGTTCTTCCTTCCCAGACTCTCCCTTTCGCACCCTTTTCACCTCCTTCCAAAACATTTTCTTATTCTGTTGAAAATTCTCTGTCAGCCGCCTACCCCACCTCTCATCTGCTGCCACTTTAGCATCACGCACAGCCCTTCTCGCTCTATTTCTCTTTTCCTTATACCTTTCATATGACATCTCATCCTTCCTCTGCAGCCACACTTCATATGCACGTCTCTTCTCAGCCACAGCCATACTAACTTCCTCGCACCACCATTCACTTCCTTTTCTTACACCACCACCCACACGTCTCACACCACACACCTCTTCTGCATGCCCCACCACAGCACTCTTAAACAACTGCCATTCCTCCTCCACGCTGCCATTTTCCCGATCTTTCACTGCGTTCCACTCATCTTTCAATTTCTCCTGATACTCTATCTTTTTCTCTCTTTTATCCAACTCACTCACTTTCAAAACCTCCCTGCCACACCTAACCCTCCTAGCTCTCACCCATCTCTTACCTACTCTTAACTTTCCCTCCACCAGGTAGTGGTCAGACATACCTCCACCCTCCCCTCTCAGAACTCTCACATCCAACAATCTTCCTATTACATTCCTAGACACAACCACATAGTCCATCAAGGCTCTATCAACAACCCTTCCACCCTCCTGTCTCACCCATGTATACTTATAAATATCTTTCTTCTCAAACAGCGTATTCCCAATCACCATCTCTCGCTCAACACACATCGCTATCATTCGTTCCCCATTTTCATTTCTTCCAGGCACACCATGCATACCAACTACGCCTTCAACTGCTACATTTCCCACTCTAGCATTCAGATCTCCCATCATTACCACATTCACATTCGCTCCAAAACTCTGCAGACACTCATCAACATCATTCCAGAAAGACTCCCTCTCTTGTTCATCCCTTTCACTGCCAGGCCCATATGCACTCACAAACACCCACAACGCACGTTCAAATTTCGCTTTCACCCACATCAGTCTCGATGACACCTCCTTCCATTCAATCACACACTGCTGTACTTCCGGACTCACTAACAAGGCCACACCTTCTCTTGCCCTTCCTCTATCAACACCTGACAATCTTCCATTCACACTTCCAAACATAGATTCACCCTTCCCTTTCATCTTCGTTTCACTCAAAGCTAACACATCCAACTTTCTTCTCACAAACATTCTCCCAATCTCCTCCCTTTTAGCCTCAATTGTACTACATCCACGCACATTCATAGACCCAATCTTCAGGGTACGGGGATAACTCCATCCCCCGTCCCTTTCTCTGGCCTGTCTCTTTTTAGGAACTAAAAAACAGAGGAGGGGGTCCCTAGTCCCCTCACCCCGCCCCTTTTAGTCGCGTTTTACGACACGCAGGGAATACGGTGGCAGTATTCTTCCTAACACAACCCGGCCGCAGAGTAGTAGCACCACCCCATAGTGCGGCCAGGTTGTGTCCCCCCCGCCACAGGGGGGGGGGGGACACAATGATTTAACAGTCTCATACCTGAAACACTGAGTTTACTCAAGAATGAGATTTTTTTTTTTATCAAAGTATCTGAGTATCTTAATAAAGTGCACCACCATTCTCAGTGTTCAAGAAATCCTTAAAATGTTCCCTCCATCTATTCACTATCTCTCCTTTTTCTACCAACATTCTGCCATTCTTATCTTTCACTCCCCTGCTGCTTCCTTTATCACCCTGCCTTACTTTCCTGACTTCCTTCCAGAACAGTTTCTTGCATTCCCTCCAGTTCTTACTCAGATTTCGCCAAACTCTTCATCCACTCTCCTCTTGCTCTCCCTTACTAACCTTTTCACTTCTCTTTTCCTTTCTGCATATAACTCTCTCTTCTGCCTCCCAGCGTCTCCCATTCCCCTACTTCTCATCCAGTCTCTATAAGCTACCTTGTTTTGTTCCACAGCTTGCTTCACTTCATCATTCCACCATGCTGTCCCTTGCACTCCTTTGCGTCATCTCCTCACCCCACACACTGATTCACATGCTGCACATATTTCTCCCTTAAATATCTTGCATACTCCATCTACCTCTTCCATCCGTTCTAACTCATACCTGCCCAATCGTTCTTCCACTATTCTCTTGTACTTTACCTATTTCTCTTCCTCTCGCAACCTCTCAACTCTCCTCACAGGAACTGTTTCCTCCTGTCTTCCCCTATACCTATTCATCCATCTCCTTTGCAACCTTATTTTGGCCACTACCATATACTGGTTAGACAGTCCAAACATGATAAAGTTGCTGTACCAAATTAAAGAGACTGATAAAGTTGTCAAAATTTTACATCCGGAGCCTGAAAATCTGTTGATTTCCTGTATTATACAGTTCCTACAGCTACCAACTTGAATAACACACCTTTTCAACATAACATGTTTCATAGCTGGATAACTGAGTACTTGATAATACTGAATTATCATCAGTATGCCTACTTTTGGTAGACTCCCATCACATAACCTGGAAGAAGACTCACTTTCCGACATGGCTGACTCCGAAAAAATAAGAGAACATTATCTGCTACTGCTACTACTAGTAGTGATCTAATACACTCTGAAATGTATGGCACAAATATCCAAACAAGGCCTCAGCCTACTGTTGTATATGTTTTGGTAAGTTTTGGGAAGTAACCAGCCATTTTTGTGTAGAAATAATTTTTCTCATATTTTGTAGGTTGTGCTTAATCTTACTTATAAAACTAACCTACTAAACCTAACCTTACCTAACCTATTCATACCCAATATGTACAAGAAAATAAGTTACATAATATTGGTGCCTTCTTCCCAAAAATACCTGTTTTCCTTTCATTATAATACACAACGTAAAATAGATGAAGGACTGCATAGATGTGGCAGTGTGGTGGGTAGGGATGTACTGGTGGGAGGCAGGTGTTAGGGCGGGCAGTGAGTGATTTATGTTCCTATGGTGAAAGGAAACCGCATTTTTTCAGCAATTTCCACGTTAAAGTCTCATTTTGTCTTTATCTTCTTATCTATCGCATTAATGCTGGTTGCTATTAGCTTGCCAATAGGCATGAAGATACAATAAACACTTACCACATCATTTGAGGAAGGATTGGTGGCCATCATATGGTACAGTAGTGTTGACACGGATCGGCTGTGCCGTCTGCAGTACCAGCCACCTCGGTAGTGACGTCACAACATGGTGCCAGCTTTTTTTGTGCGCGGGATTTTTTCCGATTTTAAATTGTCTATATCATAAAAAACACCATTCACATTGAAAAATTACCTTCACTACTTTGTTATATGAGGCTCTAAGATTTGATTTTATTCAGTGCCTCAAGTAGAGGAAACTGGTCTATTGTGATCCTACCATTACCAGTATTTGCAATTCCTTGCATAAGTTCCCTGTAACGAACTCTAGTGTTTTCTAGCTGGAGTATAATTGTGTCAAAATGTTCCGTGATGATGGAGAAGTGTTGGAAATGTGTTATGTTCCCTTCCATGGCATTTATTTTGTCTACACTCTTGTGAGTTATGCTTTCTGCCTTTTTTTGATTTTTCACAATTGTCTTCATTGCTGAGTTTTGTCTGGCGACGAACTTGTTTTGGTATGTTAGTACCTGAGCTATTTTATTAAATTTGTTGTTTATTTCTTGAAGGTCTTCCTCTGTAGTCAAGCCAAAGATGTTCCCAAGAATTGCACCACCCAGGTCGAACAAACCGCGCTTTTGGCGAGTATGTGTGATGTTTGTGTCACTCAATATCTCTGTTCCATGAGATGGGAGATCTTAGACCATGATGAGCATAACTGACTTAGCCTGTTCTATCTTCCATTTCGCTAACTTCACTATTTCAGTCACTTCCTTTGTGTTATGTGTTTGTGAAACATAGCCTCCCATCATGAAATCCAGGGTTCTCATTGGTTTGGCAATGTTCTTCAAATAAGTAGGTAATTCGTATGAATAGTCTAAGCTTATTTCAGTACTCATCACATCTTTCACAACTGACGTCGTGGCCTTGCCGTACTATATGTTGAGGGTCTAAGTGAGCATATCCTCTTGTTATGTAGAGGGGAATCCATGGTATAAGTCGCTTCATCGTTACCTACCGAAAAAAAAAAATCTATTAATTTCATAATCCAGTCATGCTGTGGTCGATGATAGTGATGATGTGCGTTATGGGTGGCTCATGGAGAACAACAACTTGCTTGTTGTTTCACTTATAGGAGTTTAACTCGATATCTAGATCGTGTAAATACTGTACTGTAGCCTTTATAGGAACAGTTGCACCTATGATTGTTGGTTTGGTAAGCAATAATTTCTGTAATTATTGTTGTCTTCTTGATTGGTTTCATGAGTAATTTTCTGTTTTTCGATGGTGTCCGAGGTTGTATAATTGCTGGCTAATTCCCTTGGTACCCGTTTTAAGTGATCAACATGAATTTGTTTTTCTTCGCCACTTGACAGTGACCTAATTACAACTTTGTTTCCTGTCTAATTCATTACTTTGTATGGGCCATCATGTTTCGGGTATAATGTATCGTCTCTCGTATGAATGATACCATAGACAATGTTTCCCAAGCTGATAGGCGATTCTTTCGCCTTTTTATTAAATCCCCCCGTCATTTCTTCCTTGGACATCGATAATGTTTTTTCACTCTTTTGTGTATATCCTGAAATTCACGTAAACAGAGTTTAGGGTTAACTTCATAGTTGTATATGGGCAGATTTTCACCTTCTAGAATTTCATATGGTAATTTTTTTGTCTGTCCCATATATAATGAAATGTGGTGTGTCTCCTACAGACTTATTTATAGATCCATTAATTGATGCTTCTACTCTGGGAATCCAGTCGTCCCAGCTTGCATAATTTTCATGAAGAATGTGTCACATCTAATACTTTTTTGTTTTGTCTTTCTACTAACCCACTGGATGCTGAGTGATAGGCTAAAACGTTAACCTTTTTGATATTGTATTGTTTACATATTTCTTGTAAGATATCAAAATTAAATTCACCTCCATTATCACTTATTAGTACCTTTGGGGTAGTAAAGCGACATATTACATTATCTATGAATGCCTTTGCTACTGTTTCTGCTGTTTTATCCTTAACTGGGGCGAAGATTACATAGTGGGAGAAATGATCCGTTGCTATGAATAGGTATTGGTTACTATTGTATGATAACGGCAACTTGAGCAAATCCACCGCGACAACGTCCCAAGGTTGATGTGGTACAGGGTAATTACCTATAGGTGCAGGTGTGATTGGGTATCCTTTGTGTTTTGCACATGATTCGCATCTGTCTATATGATTGTTTATATCTTTTCGTAATGATGGCCAATAATATAACAGCTGGGCTTTTTTAAATGTCCTGTCTTTTCCCGGGTGTCCTGCATGTGGACTATCGTGTATCGTTCGTAATGTTTGGGGTATCATGACATTAGGTACCAATAATTGTTTATTATTTCTTTTGCGTTTCAGCTTTCTGGGTTGATCCTGTATAAGGCATTACTGATTGTTGTGAATTGTTCGAGTGGTATATGTAGCTTGGGTAATTGTATGTCATCTCCACTTTCTAACTTGTATATAACTCTAGACCACGTTGGATCAAGTCTCTGTGCTTTTGCGATTTCATCATGGTTTGGGATGTTTCCTTCGAGATCTAATGCCGCGACAGGAAATGTATTCGGGTTCCTAGATAGTACATCAGGTACTAGATTCATTTTGTCTTGTATGTTATGAATGTATTCATTGTTATGTTCGACTGCACATTTCCAACTTGCTCTCCTCCCAGAGAGGAGTTATTCATTGAATATACCCACTAGGGGTGTATGGTCGGTGAATAAGTGAAATTCGTAACCATATACCACATCTCAAAACTTTTGTAATGCAAAGACCACTGCAAGTGCCTGTAAGTCTGTAGTATAATATATATTTTTTTCTGTACCTTTTATTTGTCTGCTGGCAAATGCAATTGGTTGATTCTTTCCTCTCTTATCTTCTTGCATTAAGACAGCCCCTAATCCTTTAAGAGATGCGTCTGTCCAAATTATAAATGGTTTTGTGAAATCAGGATAGGCTAAGCATGGTGCATTTGTGAGTTTATCCTTTGATTCATTAAATGCTTTTCTTTTCTTTTTTCTCTTTGGAATGAATCTTTTTTTTTATTTATTTATTTTTTTCAGTAGCTTGAATAGAGGAAAAACTATATGAGAGAATTCTTGTATAAGGACCCTATAATAACCTGCTAGACCTAAAAATTGTCTAACTTCGTCTATAGTAGTTGGTTCAGGGAAGTCTTTCACTGTGT
This sequence comes from Coenobita brevimanus, assembly GCF_032717465.1. Lineage (NCBI taxonomy): Eukaryota > Metazoa > Arthropoda > Malacostraca > Decapoda > Coenobitidae > Coenobita > Coenobita brevimanus. The sequence continues at coordinate 28,889,805 of NC_136961.1, read as the reverse complement.
GTATTTTATCATTGGATGTGTGTATGCCTTTTGCATTGAGTTTGTGGCCTAAGAATTTTACTTCCTTAAAGCAAAATTTGCATTTAGACGGCTTAATTTTAAAACAGCATCACCAAGCTCTTGTAGGGGTTGTTCTAATTTCTGGAGATCTTCCTTTATGTCATTAGTTGCAATAATTATATCATCAAGATAGACGAATATTCCTTGTCCTAGAATTTCGGACAATATGTGATTCATCAAATGTTGAAAAGTGCCTGGTGCTGTCTTCAATCCCACCGCTGCCACCAAGTATGATATGTGGTATCTTGACCATATAATATGTAAATCTTGACATTTGGTTTTAGTTATTGTGTAGTCGAAGAAGGAGAAGTTAAAGATGTATACAGGGTCTTGATCATAGTTTATTGTCTTCAAGGAAAAGTTTAAGTTAAGCAGTGTATTTATTACACAGGAACGTCATTTTCTAGCCAAGTTCTTGCTGGACCTTTCTCCTCTCTTCCTCTCTCCACAACCTCTCGGTTCTATGGCTAACCTCTTTCTGCCTCTCTAATCCCTTCCTTCTCGTACAGGAGAGCTAGTGCCACGTACAGTATACTGTGCATGTGGGATTGTTCTCGAATTTTGTGTGTGTCTGTGTGTATGTAGCGTTTCTGGTGACATAGTGCACGTGTGGCATTCCTTACAGAAATGTGGACACATTTCCTTTTCCACTGAAATCGCAAACATATTTTCTTTGGTTAACTCTTCCTGACATATTTCATATTCCCACATCTTGACTGGTGTTCCTATTTATTACACTATCTCTTATGAACTGTATTATGATAATGTACATTCCTACATCTGTCGATCATGCTATAAGTTGTATTATTATAATATGGAGTCCTGACAGCTCCACTGGCAATCTTCTCACCTATCTTTCAGACTCTTGGTCATCCTCCTTTCGGGACCATGGCAAAAGTTTTGCCACTGCACTTGACATCTCAAAGGCTTTTGATCGAGTCCGGCATAAATCTTTAATTTTCAAACTGCCCTCATACGGTTTCTATCCTTCTATCTGTGCCTTTATCTATAGCTTCCTTTCTGGTCGTTTTATAGCCACTGTTGTAGACGGCCATCGTTCTTCTACACCTATCAACAGTGGTGTTCCTCAGGGCTCTGTCCTATCACCAACTCTCTTCCTTTTTTTCATCAATGACCTTCTGAGCTGTACATCTAACCATATCCATTTGCACGCAGCTGACTCCACCATTCACCTTTCCATCAGGTTCCCACAACGTCCATCTCAGCAGTTACTTCAACAAGCAAGGGATGAGGCTATGGCACACCTAATGTCTGACTTGGCTCGTATCTCTGACTGGGGTAAAAATAATCTTGTTGTTTTTAATGCATCAGTGACTTAGTTCTTACACCTATCAACCCGACAAAATCTTCCTCAAATGATTAATAATATTCAGCTTAATCCTGCATCATCCTTGACCATGCCTGGGGTTTCATTCACTCGGGACTTATCTTGGGAAGATCATATTACATCGCTTTTAAAATCTGCTTCCAAAAGATTGGATGTGCTGAGCCAACTCCGTTCCTTCTTTACCCCTGCACAATTGTTGACTCTATACAGGGGTTTTATCAGCCCCTATGTGGAGTACAATTTTCATGTGTGGGTAAGCTCCCCACATTCAGCTCTTCTCAATAGGGTGGAGTCAAAGGCTTTTCATCTCATTAACTCTCCTCCTCTTACTGGCTTCCTTTAACCTCTGTCTCTTTGACGCACTGTTGCATCTTTATCTCTTCTATCGCTACTTCAGTGGTCACTTTTTCTCTGAACTGTCTGCTTGCATCCCTCCACCTCTACAACGGGTGTTTAGCGCCCATCTAGCAGCTAATTCTCATCTCTTTTCCGTCCAACTGTCTAATGCAAGAGTTAACTGTTACTCCCAGTCCTTCATTTATGAAACAGGTCAACTCTGGAACTGTCTCCCTCTGTATTTACTGCTAGCTATGATCTCCAGTCTTTCAAATGCAGTGTGTCCAGGTATCTTGAAATGATCAGATCTTGAATTTGGCTCTCTTATTTTGTTTTTCTCTTGGAAGGAACAGTTATTGCAGGCTCATTGCCTTTGGTTCCTTCTTCCATGCATTAAAAAAAATTAAAGGCGTGATGATCACAGTCTTAGGAATGTCATGTGGAAAAAGGGAATATAGTGAAATGCACGCACCAGGTCAGTCTTGGAGAACACTGTCTTGCCTTGTAATTTCAGGTGAAAATCTTGAAAGTAAGGGAAAGGATAACTGTCAAGTACAATGATTTTATTCAGTGCACAATAATCACCACGAGCTCACCACATATTGGTAGTACACTTGGGGACCATAATGATCCCCTCCTTCAAAAGTGTGTTGAATTCTTCCTTTGCCGCCCATAACTTGTCTGGAGGATGACGTCTCGGACGAGAATGAACTGATGGGCCTGTTGCTTCAATGTAGTGATATACTGGCGTAGATGGAGACAGAACATGACTGTGGCTCAGTAAGAGAAGAAAACTCTTATAGCAGATCACTAAATTCCATGTTGAGACGAAGCTGAGTTATGACTGGCATGCAACTTGTAGGCACAGTATCAAACATTTACTCTGAGATGGCTGGTGAATTGAACAGTTCTTTCCTGAATCGACAAGTAACTGAAAATGTTTGAGAAAATCATATCCCAATAATGGTTGCTTTACATCAGCAAAGATAAAAGTCCACGGAAACTTTTGCCCCATTTCCAAATCATTCATGAGTTCTGATGTTTTGAAAGTGGCAATGGGTGTGTTGTTTGCAGCCAGAAGGTCGAATGCAGGCAGTTTATTCTCCCAGTTACGTGATGTTGGTGGATGAATGGTCACAGCACCAGTATCCACTAAAACCTTCCTACCAGATGCATGATCTTTGATATACAGAAGTGGTGCAGAAACATTTGACGTAGCAGGAACAGCTGCACCCATCTGCTCCCGCTGTTCCCGTTTTCTTAAAAAGAGCATGGTGGCTGGAACTGGCAAGCTTTTGCTCCAAATGTTTCGTGATACACATTCCTGATTGTTGTTGCTTATGAGCGAGAAATCTTGATGGACGAGATAAAAATAGGTTGTTTACCTGTCACTGAAATGCATCAAGACGTTGCAGTACTTTACTGAAACTCTGGTGTTTCACAAGATGATGTGACTTCGATGCTGAAGCGTTGGAGTCCCTCACCCCCAGGTTACCTACCGAACCAAGAGGTCTACTGGTTGATTCAGTGAAAGAACTGTGTGGGCATGTAGTGAGTGAAGCTGAAACGGAAGCAGGATGCTTAGTTTCGGTAGAACAACACATACCAAACACCACCAGGTCAGATGATTTTACCGTATTAGGTATACCTATTATGTACGCTGAAATGGAGAGTTGAGCCACCATTGTATCTGCCACCGCCACATACTTGCTCGCCAGTGTATGACCATCATCAGAAGAAAGGTTGAGTCATATTTCTGCTGAAAGTTTCTAGAGGTGCATATAATGAAGAATGTCTTCAGGTAATGGGGTGACACAACGAGAGTTAATGAGCTGCATCTTTTGCCAGAGAACAGACGGACTTCATTCGCCCAATCTGAATTCTTGAAGGTTTTGCAGATGATGGTGGTCCAGTTCCCTGTAACATGCCTGTAACGTATTCTTGAATGCAGGAAATTTATCATTATTTGGTGGCAAAGTAATAACTTATCTTACCAGAGAAGCCTCCTCTGTAGAAGGCGTCCCCACGAATGCACTGACACTCTGAGCATCAGCAGCAGCTGTGTGGGAACGATAAGCCTCGACGTGTAAATTCCAGTCTTCAACACTGTGGTGGAAGGAGGAAAGAATCAGTCTTTGTTCCCGTATAATCGTACTGTGCTATCCATTATGCACACAAATGTCACTTTGGGATCACCAATGAAGTTTCAACCCGGACAACCACACCACAAATATATATATATATATATATATATATATATATATATATATATATATATATATTTTAATAGAAACACAAACCACGTAGACCTATGAATCCCCTCTCAACGAGTTGCAGTATTTGAGGTATAAAAATAACATAGTATAACCAGTACAAAACACAATGTTAAGAGGACACAACACAATCTTTTCTTGATAAAGGCTAGAACGAACCTGAAGAAGTGTAGGCTGAGGGTTGGGATTGCTTGCTGGCTTTGCTGCGTCACTTGTCGCCCTTTTATGCACAAGATTAGAACTCTCAAAGAATCTCATACCCACATAACGTCATTGCTCCGTGACTCGAAACATAAGCTTTTCCTGCCAAGTAACAAACTACCTGAATAAATACGCACACATGACCGTTGGTAGCATGAAAGTGTATGGTGGGTATACTGGTTGGTCAGGACCGCCACAGTTGTGTAGATTAGATATCCATCCTTAGATATTAAAACCTCCTGTACTGTTGTTTGCAGATGATACTGAATTGTTAAGTGAAAATGAATGGGAACTTCAAGGCTTGGTGAATGAGTTTGGGAGAGTGTGTAAGAAACGGAATCTAAAGATGAATGTAGGGAAGAGTAAAGTTATGGTCTTCAAGAGAACTGAAGTCATTGAATGAAAGTGAAGTTGGATGGTGAGAGAATAGAAAATGTGAGCGCATTTAGGTACTTGTGTAGTGTGATGAGTAAAGCTGGGAATTTGGAGAATGAAGTGCTTTAAAGGGTAAAACAAGGAAGAAAGGTTGCTGGTTCTTTGAAACCAGGGAAGTGGGCGTAGAAGTAAAAAAAAAAAAAAAAGTCGCTGCCTGATAGCATTGTCATACCAACTCTACCGTATGGAAGTGAAGCATGAACCTTGTTAGAAGGACTCAAGAGTGATGGCTGTGGAAATGAGTTATCTGAGAGAAGCATGTGGAGTTACGTGGAGAGACAGACTGACAAACGAGAAAGTGAAGAAGCATTGTGGTGTGGATGTGGATGTGATAGAAAGCGTTTTGAGAAATAGACTCAGGTGGTTTGGCGATGTGGAGAGGATGAAGAGCGAGAGACTAACGAGGAGAGCGTATGTGAGTGAGGTGGCAGTTGGGAGGTGGAGTGGAGAGGCATATGAGATGGAGGGGGACAGGGCGACATGGAGGTGATTTGTTTTTGGCCACCCCTTACGGGATTAAGACGTCTGGCAATAGGTAGATAGTAATATATAGAACCAACTGCCCTTCATTGTAGCAAACTGTAATACAGTACTAACCTTTAAAGGTCGGTTAGATAAGTATCTTTCTTCTAACCCTTAGCTTAGTGAGTTTACTCCTGAATGAAATATTTATGTATATATACACCATTTTTTTTTCAGACACCGGATAATACAACCCGCAGAACAACAGCGGCAAGTATTATTGACTTAATGTTATTTTCCTTTTCAGGTAGATTGTGCACAATAAAATTTCTTTTCCCATTTCCTACGAAATTTCCATGACAGTTTTTCTGTGCTGCATGGTGACCCTTCTCACTATTTCCTGCCGGCTTCAGCTGGAGGGTTTGGTGGGTATAGAGGGGGTGCCTCCCTGCTTTTCTATCCGGGGCTTTAACTTTTTAACTGACATAATAGTGTTTGTTAGATATAATCTTCTCTATACCGCCATGCAAGGAAGAACAGGTTTCTTGCTATTTGCTTTCATTTGTACCCCTTTTTAATGGTTGGAAAAACTCAAGTATTCTATTCCATCTCATACGAGACGATTTTATTCAGATGCGTGAATATAGGAGCCTGCGAGTGATGATACTAGTATGCCCTTTTTACTTTATTTTGGATGGTGGTACATGAGGAGTGCCCATTATCCACTCACTTGATGCAGTGCTGCCTCTTCCTTTCTTCGCGTCTATCATTCCATTTCTTTGTCTGTCCTTCTCACTTTCTATTTCTCTGTTTCTTTCTTCTAACTTTTTATTGCATTTCTTTCCATTACAGGTGACTATACACTCAGTGATACGCCTAATTGTTTCCTGTAACCCAAAAAAACATTTATATCGTTGAGTGGTAACCACATAACAAAAAAGAAACACACACACACACACACACACACACACACACACACACACACACACACACACACACACGCACAGGGTGGAGTTTATATGGTTCCTCTGTTAACTGGTAGGAGAAACGCAAATGAGGCTCGATCCAGTAACCAAACTTCCACATTTTTTCCCTCAATGAGTCAGACCTGCAGGGGCGGTTGCTTGCCTGCGGTTGAAAGATCTGCTCAGGTAAATAGACTGAGCTTCATCAACAACAACAACTCTAGCTTGGATTAAAAGTGCCATATCTACAATTTCAGGGACATAAAACTGGTCACGGAGAAGTGCTATGACAAGGAGGTAGGGCTTAGGCATTGTCATTTTCTGTGTCTGAGCAATATGAACTAACCTGAGAAAGGACGAAAATCTTCATTAAGATTAAGGTGAAATAGCTGTAATTGTCAATATTTTATGGTCGGGTCAGTTCTAGATATCTGTTCTACTAAACCAATACGATTATATTCAACTGAGAGTGAGTCACAGGAACATGAGTGTATCAGTTCCCGGTAAAGTTTATTAATCCCTTCAGTTGGATAACTTTCGCTATTGTTATTCTTGCAACATTAAAATGATTATAATTATTTGCAACTTAGGAAAAACCTGTGTTACTGGACGGGTTGGTGAACTTCATCCAGACCCATGTATACCAAGTTACCTTGACAACAGCCGGATATTTTTTTTTCTTATCGTCTGCATGATACTGATGGGGTCAGAATGAATTACTGTACAGTCTGAACAGTGATCATTCAGAGAAATGTGTACGAGTATCTTGTTTTATATAGATCACCATCAAACAAGTTATTCCGTTACATGATAATCCAGGGTTCACAGTGAGGTATTTGCATCCTCCAGTTAGAAAAGTGTCTCTGGATCCGAATAAAATCGTCTGGGGATAGCAAGTCAAGAGATGTCATCATAGTTTGGGATTTTGAAATGAAATATTCAGACTCCTAGTTTTGCAATCGATATATATATATATATATATATATATATATATATATATATATATATATATATATATATATATATATATATATATATATATATATATATGTGTGTGTGTGTGTGTGTGTGTTTGTGTATACATATATATATATATATATATATATATATATATATATATATATATATATATATATATATATATATATATATATATATATATATATATATATATATATATATATATATATATATATATATATATATAATTATCTGTACAAAAAGTTGACTTTACAGAATAAACTAACTTCATTTTACCCCAGTCAAGGTGCTAGGGAGCAGCACATTTGCGCAATGGGACTGACATAACAGACGCCCCTCAATTCCCCCCCCTATCCCCTAGAAGGAAGAGGATGGGCGGCAGGAAGTTGACAACTTCAGCCTGCAGTATACTGGGTTCACATTCAGATGAACCTGGGCATACAGCAACAACAGCAGCAGCAACAACAATAACATCAACAATAACTGCAACTATTACTACTACTACCACTGTTACTATTACTACTACAACATCTATTATTACTAGGTCTACTACTGCTACTACTACTAGTACTATCACAACAACAACAACAACAACAACATCTACTACTACTAGTACTACTACTGTTACTACGACTCCTACAAGTACAACAACTACTACTTCGGTCATCGAGGTCTATAGCCCGAAGTTAGGCTAGAAATAATCTGTCACACTGTAGGGTCGTTGGAAATGCATTTTCTTTTAACGGTATTACATGATCCGTAAATCATCAGCTACCTCTTGAGACTGAACCTAGGCTAGAATGGGTCTGCCTAATCAAGAAACCACAAAACACCCTGGCTGATTTTACTACCTTTTGTTTCAGGACAGCTTGGTTGGTGGAGTCTGGGCTTTTTGACAAATGGATGAGATTTGCAAAACCTCTGCCAAAGTCCTGCGTTAATCCACCAAAAATCATCTCTGTCCACGAGGTCCTTTCGCTGTCAAATTTATGGGTAACTACTGTGACCAAAGTAGCATGCATTTCTTTTGCATCTGTATAAGAGAATATTAGCTGTTTTATTTACATAAGTAGGTAATAACCTCGATTCTCTCACATCCTTGGCCTAACTGACAGCTTAGCTCCTTATAATGACTGATAAATCACTTAATGTTCTCTTTACTGCGGCTTATTACAGTCGGACTTACTTGTCACAGAGGAATCACCTGTTGTCCTGGGTTTAAAGGTCGAATTAATGTAAGAGGTTGCGAGGGGAAAATCAAACCCCTGTATCTGACACTACTACGAAGTGCGTAGCCTGTAGGAAAGAATAATATGCATTACATCACTGTCTCATTGTTAATTTCTACAGTACAAAAACAACACATAAAGGACATTGGGTATATTTCATGAGAGTTGAGCCCCTCGTTTTCGAAAATCATTAGCGAGTGACTGCGATCCAGTCACTGGATCGCAGGGATGCTCCTGTACCCAAAAATGCAGTATACCCATTTCCTGTCTTCAGAGTTGCTTGAAAACGGAGCACCATAACCAGGGACATGCCAGCACCTTCATACAGTCAGTTTCAATGTTCTGAAGGAACCGACATAGTCAGGTCAATATCTGGACCTAAAAATGTCGATCTCTTTACTTTTCTGCCTGCTATCAAAATACCACAAAAATGCTAGACGATCCCCAGGATAGGTTTCCATATTATAAGCTACGTACTGGAATACCCAAGCTTTAAATTTAAAAAAATCATATACCTATCACAGATTCATTAAATCATGCACTGAATACATTAAATCATGCATTGAAGATTTTCATAAGGAAAAAAAAAGACAAAAAAAAAAGAAAAGAAAGATGATTAACAAGAAACAACAATCAAAGAGTGGAACACCTGTGCTAATTACATGCCTTAAAGGAAGAAAATTCAGCTTTGGTTTATGACCTTGATCTTCATCCGATTGTTCTCAAAATTGGATTGCTTTACCCATGGCTGACCCTCACACCTTCCACTAAAAATGGTTCAAATATGATATCTCAAAAGGTGACCTTGCCTTATGAACTTCGCCCTTGACCTATCATTCTATCTATCTGTCTATCTATCTATAGCCAGACGCCCTTATTCCGAAAAGGGTGGCCACAGACAAAACGCCTCCAAGTCGCTCTCACCCACCATTTGGCTGCTCTCCCCTCAACTTACTCTCCCATCCCTTATATACCTCTTAACTCCATCACTCCACCTCATCCTCGGTCTCCCGCTCCCTCTCCCTCCCTCCACTTCACCTACATACACCATCTTAGTCAGTCTTTCATTCTCCATTCTCTCCACATGTCCAAACCACCTCAGTGTATTTCTCCTAATTTTCTCCATCACATCCACACACACCCCACAACATTCTTTTCACTTCTTCATTCGTCAACCTGTCCCTCTATGTCATTCCACATACTCCTATCAGGTAACTCATTTCCACTGCTCTCACTCTTGACTTGTTCCCCTCAAGCAAGGTCCATGCCTCGCTTCCATACGTCATGGTAGGGATCACAATACTATCATGCAGTGACTTCTTAATTTCCATACTCACCTCCATATTTCTCATCACCGCTTTCAGTAACTAACAACCTTCCTTCCCTGTTGTACCCTTTCAAGTACTTCATCCCCAAAACTTCCATCCTTACTCACCACACTACCCAAGTACTTGAATGCACTCACACTCTCCATATCCTCACCATCCAACCTCACCGTGCATTCTGTGACTTCATTCCTCCCAAACACCAAAAGTTTACGCTTGTTTACATTAGCTTTCAGATTCTACTTCTTAGACACTGTCCCAGATTCATACACCAACCCTTGCAACTCCCAATCATCTTCACTCAGCAATACTTCATCATCAGCAAACAGCAACACCGGAATCTTCCACACCTCACCCTCATTCATTACAGCCACCCCTACATCCACTGCCCTACGTTGCACCCCTATAGAACCCCATCCATATATATATTAAACAGCCTTGGAGACATCACACATCCCTGTTTCAGTCCCACATTAAAAAAAAAAAAAAAAAAAAACTCAGCTCGTGCTCCACTCGCACAGTAGCCCTAGCTCCCTCGTATATACTCTTCACAGCACTCAGTAATATCCCATCCACTCCTTATGTTCTTAATATTTTCCACATACCTTGTCTGTCTACTCTGTCATATGCTTTCTCCAAGTCCATGAAGGCAGCATACACTTTGTTTCTTTTCTCTAGATACTTCTCCACTAAACATCATAGAACAAATAACTGATCTACACACCCTTTTCCCTTCCTAAATCCCTCTTATTCTTCTCCAACTAGCTCCTCTGTTATATGCCTCACCCTATCAGTAAGTATTCCGCCATATATTTTTCCAATCACACTAAGAAGGCAGATACCCCTGTGGTTACCACATACTTCTCTCTCCCCTTTTCCTTTGTATAAAGGAACAATTATACCTGATTTCCAGGCCTCTAGAACACCCCCTTATTCCCAAGCCAATCTACACAACTTCCATATCCACCCCACGACAATCTCACCCCCATACTACAGCATTTCACCGCATACTCCATCAATTCCTGGGATCTTTCTCATCTTGATCTTCATCATTGCGTCAACTACTTCCACCCTACTGATCTCTTCCTTCCTTCTCCCATCTCATCTTCTCCCAGCCATTCCCCAACTCGCACCGCTCTCACTCTCTACATTCAACAAGTCCTCGAAGTGCTCCTTCCATCTCCTCATTTGCTCTCTCTTCTCCACCAGCAATGTATTATTCTCATCTTTCACTCCCCTGCTATTTCCCCTTTCACACTGTCTTACTTTCTTTACCTACTTCCACAACAATATCTTACTCTCCCTCCATTTCACACTCAGAATCCTTCCAAACTCTTCATCCACTCTCTTCTTACTTTCCCTCACCAATCTCGCCACCTCCTTTCTCCTGCTCAAATATACTTCTCTCTCCTTTCTCTTATCTTCTCCCCTACCTATACTCGCTAGGCAGTCACTGTATTCATTCTTCTTTTGTTCCACAGCTCGTTTCACCTCACCATTCCACCATACTGTCCCTTGCACACCCCTTCGTCTCTTCCTCACTCTCCATCTCGCAAGCTGTGCCTATCTCTTCCATGAATATCTTGCATACTTCTACAACCCCTTCCATTTGCTCTAACTCATACCTTCCCAATCTTTCTTCCACTACGCTCTTATACGCTGCCATTTTCTCACCCTCTTGCAACTTCTCAACTATTTTCAGAGGAGCTGTTTCCTCCTGTCTTCCCCTTCGTCTCATCCATAAAATCCTTGCACCCACTGTTCCATACTCTCTTGCATTCTTCCAATTCTTGCTTATCATCAGACATACTCCTTCTCTTTCCCTCTCATTCTCTCTCATTAACTCTCGCACATATAGTATTCCGAAACCATATTCCCATTCTCTCACTATCTCACCGTTTCATATTCTCAGTCAATCCACATACATCCACTCTTGCATCCTCAAGCACCTGAACAATCTCTCTCTCTTTCACTTCATAATTCACTCCTCTCACGTTCCACGTTCCCATCCTTAGAATGCCCTTGGTCCGTTCCTTGGTCGTCAACGTATGGTCTGTCCTGGTCAGGGGCGCTTTGTTCGCTTGTTTAGTTAGTTCGTTAGTTAATTTTATTGGGTGGGGCACTAACCCACCACCAACCCTTTTAGTCGCCTCGTAAGACAAGCAGTGATACTGGGGGAGTATTCTTGAAATCCCCCAACTCCCGGGGTAGGGGGTTAATATATATATATATATATATATATATATATATATATATATATATATATATATATATATATATATATATATATATATATATATATATATATGGAGTGGCTGGTTAGGGTTAGAGTGCATATATGGAGGAGTGGCTGGTTAGGGTTAGGGTGCTCGCACCCAGGTAAGAATGAATGGAGATTTTAGTGATGAGTTTTCCGTGAATGTTGGTGTGCATTAGGGGTCAGTTTTGAGTCCCATGTTGGTTATCATGGTACTTGAAGCCCTCTCACGTGACTTCAGAAACGGACTCCCGTGGGAGATGTTGTATGCTGAGGATTTGGTGTTGACTGCAGAGAATGAAAAGGAGGCGGAGGAAAGATTTAGGAAGTGGAGAGATGGTGTAGTGTAGTCCATTACCTGCTTAACTTACGATGGTAGGAGGAATATTAAAGTCGGATGTGAGGAAGAGGGGAATTATATTACTAGTTAAATTGTACAATGATAACAATTCATTTATAATACAGGGACAAACTTGCTATTATTTCCGTACTGTGGCGAGAGTGAAACACTAATATGTGAAGTGCCAGTGTGTGAACGAGGGAGTGTGAGTTAGCATGACCGTGCGTGAATGTGTGAGTGCTTGAGTGTGACGTGGCAGCTCTACGGGATGCAGGTGTGTGTGTGTGTGTGTGTGTGTGTGTGTGTGTGTGTGTGTGTGTGTGTGTGTGTGTGTGTGTGTGTGTGTGTGTGTGTGTGTGTGTGTGTGTGTGTGTGTGTGTGTGTGTGTGTGTGTCGGAGTCTGGGGCTAGAGAGCAGAACGAGGGACCAGGGCAGGCTGCTTTTATGACAGGCTGCAGCAGGGCACGCCGGTGTTAGCATCCCTAGAAGTTCTGGTGATTGGCTAAGGTGAGGCACGTGGCAGCCCACTGGTCAGGTGGGGTGACGAGGTCAGGGACTGGTACTACATAGGTCAGCACAGGAGCTGAGTCATAACGGGATGTGGTGCCACCTGGTGCATGATTGGCCGCGCACCTGTGAACTTCTTGCGTCGACTACAAGCGGGCGACAATGCAGCGTCCCTGACCACGTATATACTGCTGGCCGCGTTGTGCATGTATCATGGATACATGTGTGATGCATACCATAGTGCAGGGATAGGTGTATGGTATGTATGAATTGCGGAGGTGGAGTATTATGCCACAATGGTATGGGGCACAAGGTCTTAAGGGTAAATGCAGATAAAACGAAAGTGATGATATCTTGGGTTGGTGGCAGTACCATCAAGGGCGAGGGGGAGTGGTCATGTGCAGTTTGCCACAAGGGCATGGGAAGTAATTCCATCTTGTGCAGTGTTTGTGATAAACGGGTGCACAGGAGATGTAGTTTTATCAGAGGTAGACCACGAGATAATGCTGATTTTATGTGTGCAGTGTGTCAGGGAGAGCAGGTGGAGATTGTCAGGTGTGAAAGGATTGAACTTGCCAGTGAGTCTCTTGAGTGTGTGGAAGAGTTTTGTTATTTGGGAGACATATTATGTGCTGGAGGTGGGGCTGGAGTTAGCTCTGTGGCTAGGGTGAGAAATGGTTGGAAGAAGTTCAGGGAGCTGTTGCCTCTCCTGACATTGAGAGGACTTTCCCTGCGTGCTAAGGGGTCTTTGTATGCAGCATGCGTTAGGAGTGTGATGCTGTATACTAGTGAGACCTGGGCAGTAAAGGAAGAGGATATTCGCAGGGTCAAACGTACAGACATGACAATGATTAGGTGGATGTGCAGTGCGTCCCTGCGTGCAAGGCCTGGGGGGCTGGATTTACGATGGAAGAGTTAAGAGGTAGGATGAGACTGGAGTGTATTGGTGTTGTGATGAGGAGAGGTAGATTGAGATGGTTTGGGCATGTGGAGAGGATGGGGGATGATAATTGGGTGCAGAAGGTAAGAAGTGTTAATACTGAGGCAGAGGTTGCGAGGGGTAGACCGAGAAAGATGTAGGACGAGGTCATTAAGTGTGACTTCAGGGTTAACCCCTTAACCGCGGGCATCACTTTCGTGATGCTCGGGTGCAATGGATCATACCACTGGGTGTCACTTTTGCGATTTTGTGTTATTTTGAATTCGCCCGGGCTTTCAAGTGGTTGCTTGTACCATCTGTCAGTACTGCTAGTTTCTAACAATAGTCAGTGCTGCTATTGTCATCTGTACTCCAATCCATTGTTGAAAATTTAGCCATTTCTCCCCGTTCTTGACTCCCCTCCGTACCTCCCCTCCATTACCCTCTCCTCCCACCTGCCCCAGCTGCGCCACGCAAGGCAAATCTTGCCCGGATTTTTCCACTCATTTCATCTATTGGAATGAGCCCTATGCCTTATTCTTATACAAAATAATATATATAAAAATGAAAAAGGTAATTGATAGTGCCATACACCTGGAATTGGCCAATTATCACATGGCAACACCCCACGTGCACTCGTTTGCTAATTTTCTCTGTTTATTTCCCTTTGGAGTCACATGGAGAGACAGGCTGACGAATGAGGATATAAAGGAGCATTGTGGTTTTGATGTGGATGTGATAGGAAGCGTTATGAGGAACACACTGAGGTGGTTTGGCAATGTGGAGAGGATGGAGGGTGAAAGACTGACGAAGAGAGTGTATGTGAGTGAGGTGGAGGGGGAAAGAGGGAGGGGGAGGCCGAGGATGAGATGGAGAGATGGGGTAGAGAGGTATATGAGAGAGGGGGGTGTGAGTTGGGAGCAGGGGAGTGAAATGGCGGGGGACAGGGCGACTTGGAGGCAATTTGTTTGTGGCCACCCCAAACGGGATTGAGGCGTCTGGCAATAGATAGATAGATAGATAGATTTCCCTTTGAGATAAGCTGTATGACCTATTCATAATAAAATTATATATAAGAAAGGAAGGGAGAATCCTAAGTGAAATTTACATTCACCGGGAACTACCTAATTTATTATGTATTGTCTAGCTGTCACCACAATGACGTTGTCAACCCTTGGTGGCCCCACATCCGCCTCGTCATTCAGTTCAGTGTTGTCTCTTGAATGAAAGCACGTAGCACTCGCACCCCTCCATTTCCGCCGCTTCTAGAGGGCCCTTTGACCTCTACGCCTTCTAAACTTCGTATGGGAAGGGGTAAAGGACTAAATGACTGCTGTGGAGCATGAACTGGCTAATTTATCCATGATAATGATGGACAGTGACTACAACCTTTCTGGTGAATCGTGTGATTGAGCCAGTGGAGGAAATGGTGATAAACTCCCTGTACGAGTGCTTCAGTGTCCCAAGTTCATCCTGACTCCAAGGGAAAGGAGCCCTTAGTTACTGGAAGTGACAGTGTATAACATAGTGTAAATAAAATAGAAATGTAAATAATTACTAATATAAGAATGTGAGTAAAAATACTTGGAGTATTGACAGTGAAAGTTTTGCTCTCTACGCTAGTTTACTGAATAAGAAAGTGAATGCCTGGAGTGAAAGTAAACTACTATTACTGAAGGAAACTTATATATATATACTATATATATATATATATATATATATATATATATATATATATATATATATATACATATATATAAATATATATATATATATATATATATATATATATATATATATATATATATATATATATATATATATATATATATATATATATATATATATAAGTGTAATACAGTACTAGGAATAAAAAGTGTGAGCATGTTTTTGAATAATAGATGACAGAATACCAGCGGGGATCAAACGTGGGTGGTAAGCTGTTAAGCGCTCGCAATTTACATTGCTTTCACAGGGGTTTTTTTTTTGGAGCATGGATTCCAAACTACTTGAAAAATCATAGAATAGTGTTTCTAGTGATAATATCAGGCTTTGGTAATCATATTACAGGGTGTCGGGAAGTGTAAAGTGGAGACTTCGTTACCCAATTTCAGAAGTCTCCACAAGCCCTACGGTAGTCAACGAAAGCTCAACAAACATCCCAGGAGGAAGCTGAAGGTATGTCCCATAGGCATATATATAATTATAATATTCTAGGACTAATAACTGATTTTTGGCAAATATTTTTTAAAAATCAGTCGAAGTGTGAATATCCCCACGTGAGGTGCATGGACCGCCTCCGACATGCACGCGCCTAAGGGGTTAAGGGACTGAACAGGGAGGCTGCCATAGATCGTGCAACATGGAGAGCCGCCATTAGGTGACCAAGACCGATGCATGCAAGCATGTTGGAGCCTTCAAAAACAAACGAACGCTATATACTGTATATATATATATATATATATATATATATATATATATATATATATATATATATACACACTCTCCTCGTCAATCTCTCACTCTCCATCCTCTCCACATGACCGAACCACCTCAGTGTGTTTCTCCTAACGCTTCCTATCACATCCACATCCACATCACAACGATCCTTCACTTCCTCATTTGTTAGTCTGTCTCTCCATGTGACTCCACAGGTTCCTCTAATATAACTCATTTCCACTGCTCTCACTTTTGACTTGTGTCTCTCCAACAACGTCCAAGCTTCACTTCCATACATTAGAGCTGGTATCACAACATGGTCATGTATTAACTTTTTCACTTCCATGCCCACTTTCCTGTTTCTTATCACTACTTTCAAGGAACCAGCAACCTTTCTTCCTTGTTGTACCCTTTCAAGCACTTCACCCTCAAACTTCCATCCTTACTCATCACACTACCCAAGTACTTGAACGTATTCAGATTTTCCATTTCCTTATCATCCAACCTCGCTGTACATTCACTAGTTTCATTTCTCTCGAAGACCATAACTTTACTCTTCCCTACATTCACCTTTAGATTCAGTTTCGTTCACACTCTCCCAGACTCATCCACCAAACCTTGCAGCTCCCCTACACTTCACTTAACAACACAATATCATCTGCAAACAACAGTACAGGGAGTTTCCAAACATTGCCCTCTCTCATTAGGGGCACTCCAACATCCACTGCCCTACCTTGTATCTCTTTTATAACAAGATCTGTGTACAGATTGAACAACCATGGAGACATGACACATCCGTGTTTCAACCCAACCTTCAAATAGAAAAATTCATTCAGTTTACTATCCAAATGCACTTCAGCCTTAGCACCCTCATACATACTCTTCACTGCATTCAACAACTTTGCGTCTACTCCAAATATTCTTAATACTTTCCACAAACCTTGTCTATCCACCCTGTCATATACTTTCTTATCCATGAGGGCCGCATACAACTTCTTTCCCTTCTCTAGACACTTTTCCACTAAAGATCTTAGAATGAATATCTGATCTGCACAACCTCTTCCCTTCCTAAAGGCTCCCTGTTCTTCTCCAACTAATTCATCTATTTTTTCCCTAACTCTGTCAATAAGTATCCTACAATATACTTTTTCTATTACACTGAGAAGACAAATGCCATTATGATTACCACACACTTCTTTTTCCCCATTTACTTTGTACAAGGGAATAATTATACCTGACTTCCAATCCTCCGGGACTCTACCTTCCTCCTATGCCAATCTGCACTTCTTCAACATCCATTCTACTACTATCCCTCCCCCATACTTCAGCATTTCACCACATACACCTGCAATTCCTGGGGCTTTCCGCATTTTAACTTTCTTCATTGCTTCCACAACTCCCATCCTACTGATTTCTTCTTGTCCTCTCACCTCCCTCCTTCCAGCCATTCCCCAGCCACTTATACTCGCATTACTTTCATTCCCTATGTTCAACAGTTCCTTAAAATGTTCTCTCCGTCTGCTCGCTTTTTCTCCCTTCTCCACTAGTAATCTACCATTTTTATCTTTCACTTCCCAACTAAGTTCATTACCAATCTGTCTAACTGTCATTACTTCTTTCCAGAACATTTTCTTACATTCCCTCCAATTTACACTCAAATTCCTTCCAAATTCCACATCCACTCTCTTCTTACTCTCTCTTACTAATCTTTTCACCTCTCTCTTTCGTCTACATATAACTCTCTCATCCGTCTCTCAACTTCTTCCACGCCCCTATTTCTCATCCATTCATTATATGCTTTCTTCTTTTGTGCCACCGCCTGTCTCACCTCTTCACTCCACCATGCTGTCCCTTGCACCCCCTTTCGTCTTCTCTTCATTCCACACACCACCTCATATGCTGCACATATTTCTTCTGTGAATATATTTTGCATACACCTTCCACGTCCCCCGTCTGTTCTAGTTTATATTTACCCAATCGTTCCTCCACTTCACTCATATATCGTACTTTTTTGTCATCCTCTTGTAACCTTTCCGTTCTTCTTGCATCTACTCCTTCCTCCCGTCCTTCCCTTCTTCTATTTCTTCATTTTACTTGGATTTGATTCTGACCACCACCAAGTGGTAGTCAGAAAGTCCACTCCCCCAATCTCTATATACTCTTGCATTCATTACACATCTTCACATCCTTTCATACACACACACATAATCAATCATTACCTTCCTTTCATTCAGTTCACCACCCACCCTTCTTATGACTCGTCATGTATACCTGTGGATCATTTTATGCCTGAAGAGGGTATTGGCTACCACCAACCCCCTCCCAGCACAAATGTCCACTAACGCACTGTCATTCTCATTTATCTCAGCAGGCACAGCCCACTCACCAACTACTCCATCCACCTTCACATCCCCTACTTTACCATTCATATCATCAATCAAAAACACTCTCTCATTCCTTCTAAACTTTTCCATGCACACTTCTACATTTGTCCAGAACTCTTCTCTCACTCTGCTTGCCTGATCTTGTGTTGACGCATAAACACACACATAAACACACACAATCACCCACATTAGTAGTCCAACTTTCAAACTTACCCACACAATCCTTGAGCCAACTGATCCATACTCTCTTATATTCTCCTTCCATCTTTTACTCACAACAATACACACCCCTTCTTTTGCCCTCTTATTCTCACCTACTCCTGCACATATTCCCTGTCCATACTCCCATTCTCTCACACTCTCACCTCCCCATTTACTTTCAGTTAATCCACATGCATCCACTTTCGCACCCTCATGTACAAGGACAATCTCTCTGTTTCACCTCATCATTTGTACCCCTTATATTCATCGTCGCCATAAGTATTATGTCCCTTGTTCGGTTCTTAACCCTTTAACCGCGGGTATTGTTTTGGTCTGACTGTCCTCTCCAGCGGGGGTTTCAGCCAAATGTAAACAAACCTTTAAACCTTAATAACTCTGCACAGAATAAAGCTAGAGAAAAAAATAAGGTACCATTAGAAAGTACTAACCTTCAGCTTTCCATTGATGTAGGTTTCATGACTTTGTTGACTTTCACAGGACGGGGAGAGCCGTTAGAAGTGAGGGGTGTGAAATAACTATTTTACGCCCCACACACCAGTACCAAATGCCAACCACTCTCTCATAATAGTAATATAAACATATATGAACACTGTACATACGATAAACACCCACTCTGTGTTCACTGAGGTAGGTAAAAGGCACTTCCCTGCGGCTGCGCCTGCTCTTCACTGCGGCCGCGCCTCACTTCACTGCGGCGGCACCCGCTCACTGACGTTTCATGCGATCTTTTCATTCTTTCTAACTTCTAATATTATTTTACATATAATCTGGGCAATATACATTATATTTACACTGCACTTATTACTATATTGTGTCACTGGCACATCACAGAATTACACAAGTGCCGCAGAATTACACAGGTGCCGCAGATTCTCTTATTACAATATCACTTATTATACTGGCCAATATTTACATTTTTTTCTAGGCAAAATATCCCTTATTACTACATTATCCATTATACAATTATTGGCAAAGCACGTCACTGTCGCATCACTATATATCACTGTCACTTTCAGTATTTACTCAGAGAGTGGTACTCGGCAAAGCACGGAGTCACACAGAGAGCGACTTGGCATTCCAGGCACTGGTGTGTGCTCATTTTTCTCGTCCTAGGCCTCCGTGTGGTGTTAGAACATACTCTGCAGCGGCCCTGTGACAACCTGCCACCTGCTGTAAGAGGCAATTTCACAAGCTGGTGCCGGCTCATGTAATTGCGGCACTCAAGACGGTCAGGTTGTGTGTCAGAGTGTCGCCTCGGGATCAATGCCGTCACCTGACCAAATCGTGCAAGTAGTTGCTGCACGACAGTCTTGGAAAACTGTCTCAGTGATGGTTGCCTTATGCCCCCGACTTGTGTCTTGTAGAGAATGAAGGCGTTGAGCATGCACATATCAAGCATGTGCAGGCAAGCCTTCCTGTACCATCGGGTGTTTCTCCTGAGACAGTCGATTTCGCCAATCATCATATCAGACTTATCAACAAGTCTCATATTGACATTGTAATCAATGACGGCATCAGGCTTCATGATTGGCTCTCCCATCCTGTAGCTGACCTTCCCAGTTCTCTGCAATTCCCCCTTGTGGATGGTGCTGATCATATTCACGACCTTCTTGTCATGCCACCTGATCGCAAGAAGCTTGTCTGACTTCTTCAGGTGAACATCTCCCCTGGATGATGATGATGCTTCGGGGAAACTTGGCCACTCTTTCCTATAGCTCCGTACAGTGCCAACAGTGCCAATGCCGTGTTCAGCAAGGTATTTGGAGAGTTTCGGTGCTGTGTAGTAATTGTCTGTGTACAGCACATGATTACCACCAAAATACCTCTCCATCAGCACTTTTACAATGGAGCCAGAGAAGCCAAGGGGGTCTTTCCTGTTCACATCCATTGTGCTAGCAGAGTAGATGACAAAATCCAGGATATACCCCGTCTCACAGTCACACAGCACAAAGAACTTTATCCCAAAGCAGTGGCGTTTGCTGGGGATGTACTGCATGAATTTGAGACGTCCTCTGAACAATACCAGGGATTCGTCTATGACGACTTTCTGCATAGGCCGGAAAAATCGCATAAATCGATCCCTAATCCTGTTGAGAAAATCCCTCACTTTCCACAAAGGGTCAGTTTGGGACGGGTTTGCATTGTCAAGCGAAGTGCAGGTATCCAAGCAGCTGTCGGAACCGATCCCGTGACATATACTTCCCGAATATTGGGATAGTAGTAATGTCATCCACGAGCTAGTACTCCTCCAACTCATGTCTCTTTATATGGGGCATAAGAAACATTAGGGCAAAAAAAACATACAGCTCTCTGATTCCGACAGGCAACCACGACACTTGCTTTGGTGAGCCAATAGGTCCCAGCCCTTCTGCTGCACACTGAGCTGCATACCTATTGGTCTCATCGCTGACATGCTGCACGATTTCATCATCCATGAAGGCCAGGAAGTAGTCAACAAAGTCATCTCCTGCGTTGCATGGGAAGGCAGGCTGTATTCCAGCATTTGTCATATCAAACGGTGGATTGTGTGGCTGAAAATCTGCACCGTCAGACCAAACAAATGCATCCACTTGCCCTGTGCATGGTTCAGTGGCAGGGGCAGGTTGCATTGCCCTCGTTTCCCCATGAGAAGGAGCTGAGGTGGAGGCAATGGGTGAGGCAATGGGTGAGGCAGGAGGCGAGCAGGAGGGGGGTGAGGCAGGAGGCAACGGGGAGGGGGGTGAGTGCGGGGGCGGTGAGTGGGGGGGTGGCGAGGGTGAGGGAGCTGAGCGGGGGGCAGGCGGGGGGGTTTCTGACCTGGTGCGTGGTGAAACTTGACCCTTTCTACCCCGCTTATCTCCTCGCTTATCTCCTCGCTTATCGCCCAGCTTTGCCCTCCAACTGCCACGCATCCCCTTTGTTCTAGGCCTGCCTGCACGGCCTGCACAGCCTGCCTTCCCTCGCTTTGCAGGCTTTGGTAATTCGTACTCCTCAGATGATGTAGACTGAGGAGAGGGCACGGCAGATGATGATGATGATGTGAGGGCAATAGGGCTAGGGGAACGGGAAATTGATGGGAAATGTTTACTAGGGTCTGGTGTGGGAGACGTGAGCCTGCGCTCATTCCCTTCCCACGTGCAGTACCAGATTTGCCCATAGGAGCCTTTCCTTTCCCAGAGTAAGTTGCGGGTGGTGGGGGGGAAACAACACGATCACTTTCATCACTGTCACTATCAATGGAAAATGGTTCACCACCAATCACTGCCAAATCATCACTGCTTGCTGTGAGTGTGTCACTTTCACTGCCACAATCAAGAGTAGTACTTACAGTTTTGTCCAGCTCATTTCTAATTTCAGGAGTGCTCAACCCCTTTTGCCTCGCCGTCGGCAGTTCCTTTACCGATGTAGAGGTAGAGGGAACACTAGCACTAATCATTGTAGAGGAGGAAGCGAGCGACGATGAGTCGGGACGGAGCGCCATTATCACGCACAGAGCTGGACAGATACTGACTGATGCGGGTCAGGGCAGGGGTGGGGGGGGCCCCCTCGGGGTTGGAGGAGGGAGGTGTGGGATGGCTGGCGTGAAAGAACTCGACAGCTACTCTTGCGTGAGGCGCGCCGGGAAAACGCGGGGTGTTCAAAATATTCACGATCATTCCAGAATGACACCCGAGGTTTGGTCCAGTTTTGTCAATGTCATTCTGGAATGACACCTGCGGTTAAAGGGTTAATCGTCATCTTTTGGTCAGTCCTGGTCCGAGGCTTCTTGTTCGTATTTTTAGTTGGTCGTTTTCTGGTGAGGGGCACTAACCCTCCGCCAACCCACTTGTTTTCAAGTAGGGAACACGTGTCGGTTGGTTATATGGTTACCACTCAGCGTTGTAAATGCTTTCCTGGTTTACAGGAAATCATTTGGCTTGCCACTCGATGTAGAGCTACCCTAAAAACAGATTACCACTACACTAAGTGGATGGATGATGGGCACCCCCACCTACCACAATATATATATGTATATATATATATATATATATATATATATATATATATATATATATATACAGTGAACTCTCACATTTGGAGAGTTTTTATTGGGCGAATTCACTTTTGGCAATGGGATGGGATTGTACACAACACTCTGATTTGGCGACAGAAATTTCAGATTTGGCGAGTTGTTTATAATGAAATTATAATAAAGTATATTTTATGCCAATTAATTTCAACAGTTTTTTTTTTTTAATAATCTGAATTAATTTCAACAAAATTTTAGTTTGCATTGTGAAATTCAAGTCTTGTCTTCTCAAACCTCTTGAAGTAGCCAGATAGTGCAACAAGTAGCGAATTGGGCTACTTTTGGAAGCCCTGTGCTACTAAATTATGAATTTCGCTCTCTCTCTCTCTATACTGTACATAATTATGTTGGGCTACTTTCTACCGAAATTCGTTACTTTTGAGGCCTGTTTCCGCCACTTTTGGTCACAAGACTCTGGCAACCCTGGTTCCAAGACATCTTTCTTTACACTTCTCTGCCAGCCACCATCACGTGCAGTTCACTTCTCAGCCAACCACCATCACGTGTGCAGCATTTTGTCTGTGTTTTTTAGTGATTCCTACCTGTGCTGAGGACTTGAGAACACATAATGGCTTATGAAACACAGAAATGTGGAATGGGTGACCTTGGCAGACCACCAACTAAGGCATCCACGCACCATACATCAAGTGTACATCAGGCCCATTATTTTGTTTTCTTATGTGAGTTTTTCTGTTTTGTATTGTTTCTTGGTGAAAATAAATTAAATTGAATCATGTTATGTGTGTTTATCACATGGTTTACACCCAGTAATGTTATAATGTAGGTGGAAAATCAGTCCAGTCATGCATGCTCAGAACCAATTAATTTTTTTCCCATTAGTTATTCAGTTCAAATTTGGCGAATTCCAGTTTGGCGATTTTTTTTTTTTTGCACCTATTACTCGCCAAATGTGAGAGTTCACTGTATATATATATATATATATATATATATATATATATATATATATATATATATATATATATATATATCAGGAAGTAGACTGTAGCACCAGTCAAGCAGGGTAGTACTCCAAAAGTGGATGGAAAACTGATGACAGGGAGAGCTGGAAGTCCCGTTTCATCAGCCCTCGGGATTAGTTGCTGATCATCCTCATTTGCTGTATTTTTTCTGTTTCATTAACACCAAGGGTAGGCCAGCATGCTCTCCACTACAAGTTTCTCTATCTGTCAACATCAAACTACACGCACATAGCACGCTACACTTCCTATTCAAAGTTAAACCAAAATGATGTCTAATAAGCAAGTTTTCGAGTCCACGGGGGGGGGGAGACCATTTGCCACCCCCCCCTTTCCCGGTGACGACTCAACGGGTTGCCTGAAATTATGGTCTGACTCACTTCTTCATTTCTGCAACATTCGTGGCCTTTCCTCTAACTTTCTCTCTGTTGAGCACTATCTCTTCTTTTCTAAACCTCACCTTCACTTCCTAACTGAGACACAGGTGTCATAGACAACTGATAGCAAGCTGTTCTCTGTATCCTCCTACTTTCTCTATACTTATTTCACAGCCAAAGGTGGCTTTATTGTATATGTACACAACAACTTACCTTGCTCTCGTGTTCCTGAACCTAATTCTTCTGAAATCTCAATTCTCTGGCTTCGGCTTTCCTGTCATTCTCTGACTAAATATATCTGTGGTGTTTACATATCCCCTAATTTTACTGACTATGAAAAATTCTTCGGCTATCTTACTTCTACAGTGGAACACATACTATCCATTGCTTCTATCTATGAAATCTCCATTGTAGGAGATTTCAAAGTTCACCACAACCTTTGGCTCCCCTCTCCTTTCATTGATCCACTTGGTGAACAAGCCTGCATCTTTATTATCCTTAATGTCCCAGTGCAGCTTGTACAGCACTCAACCCATATCCCTGACCGCCTCAGAGAGAGTTCCAACATAGCTGACCTCTCCCTTACAACTAATCCTTCTGCTTACACTGATAATTATTTCCTCTCTGATTGGGCTCCTCCAGTCACACCCTTATTACCTTAACCTGTCCTATCACTCCAGTACAGCCTGTGGACCCTCCAATTAAATGTCAGTTGTGGCACTTTTGAGCTGCTGACTGGGATGCCTTCAGGCGGTAATTCTTTGATTTTCCCTGGAATGATTATAGCTTCCTTGCAGGGAACCATCTGAGTGTGGCTATTCTGTTGGCCATGGAACCATACATTCTTTTCTCATATCCTTTGACTAATGAAAGAAAGCCTTGCACGCTTGTTCTAATGCTGCCCACAACAAGGAGAGGGCCTATAAAAGGTCCCGGAGAAACCCGCCCCAGAATCAAATGTTTTTAAAGTTTTTGCCCTAATTCGTGCCAAGTCAGTTCTTCGCTCTGCTAACAATAATTTCATACATACTAAATGCCCTCAACTCAATAAAAATTATTCCTGGTCCTTCTGGCACTTTTTGAAAATTTTTCTAACAACTTTACTTCATCATCCTTCCCTCCACTTTTCTACTCTGATGGCTCTGTAGCTATTTCTTCAACTGATAAAGTAGACCTCTTTGTTCCCACTTTCTCCTCCAATTCCACCTTAGACGATCCTGGTGCTGTTCCTTCATTGTTTCCCCACCCCCTGGCTTCCTCATGGCTGACATAAGTTTTTCAACTGATGTATTTTCTGCCATCTCCGGCCTTAGTTCTAACAAGGCATACGGGCCTGATGGGGTCTCTCTTGCTGTCCTCAAGAACTGTGCTTCTGTGCTTACTTGTACCTTTCCTTCTTGCTGGAAGTTTGCTCTCATTCAGCCAGTCCCAAGGAAGGGTAAACATTCCAAACCCTCTAACTATCGCCCAGTTCCTTTAACATCCTGTGTCTCAAAAATTTTTGAGTCTATTCTTAACAGATAAATGTTAAAGCATCTTTCCTATCACACACAACCTTCTTTCTGATCGTCTGTATGGGTTTCGTCTGGGACGGTCCACTGGCGATCTTCTCAGCTACCTTTCAGACTCCTGGTCATCCTCCTTTCGGGACTTTGGCAAAAGTTTTGCCACTGCACTTGACATCTCAAAGCTTTCGATCGAGTCTGGCATAAATCTTTGTTTTCCAAACTGCCCTCTTACTGTTGCTATCCTTCTATCTTTGCCTTCATTTATAGCTTCGTTTCTGGTCGTTCTATAGCTGCTGTTGTAGAGGGCCACAATTTTCTCTTAAATCTACCAACAGTGGTGTTCCTCAGAGCTCTGTTCTATCACCAACTCTCTTCCTTTTATTCATCACTGACCTAAGCTGCACATCTAACCCTATCCATTCATACGCTGATAATTCGACCCTTCATTTTTCCATTCGGTTCCCACAACGTCTATTTCAGAGTTGCTTCAACAAACAAGGGATGAGGCTGTGGCACACCTAATGTCTAACGTGGCTCGTATCTCTATCTTGGGTAAAAGTAGTCTTGTAGTTTGTAATGCATCCAAAACTCAGTTCTAACATCTATCAACCTGACAAACTCTTCCACAGGAGTACCCCCTTATTTTTAACAAATCCAGTTCAATCCTGCATCATCTCGAAACATGTTTGCGGTTTGATTCTCTCGGGATTTATCTTGGAAAGAACATATTACCTTTTTTTTTAAATCTGCCTCCAAGAGGTTGGATGTGCTAAGCCGAATCCATACCTTCTTTACCACTTCATAGTTGTTGACTTTATACACGGGTTTCATTCACCCCTATGTAGAGTACAACTCTCATGCGTGGGGAGTCTCCCCACATACAGCTCTTCTCAACAGATTGGAGTTTAAGACTTCGTTTCATTAACTCTCCTCTTTCTACTGGCTCCCTTCATCCTCTGTCTCATCGCCACAATGTTGCATCTTTATCTCTTTTCTGTCACTACTTCAATGGTCATTGCTCTTCTGAATTGTCTGCTTGCATCCCTCTTCCTCTACGACGGGAACGTAGTAACTATCTAGCAAAAAACTCTTCTCCCTTTTCTGTCCAACTCTCTCATGCAAGAGTTAACTGCTACTCCCAGTTCTTCATGTATGGAACAGGTAAACTCTGGAACTGTTTCCCACTGTCTGTTTTTCGTACTGCACTCGATCTCCAGTTTTTCAAACGCAGTGTGTCCAGGTATCTCGAAAAGAATGGATCTTGATTTTGGTTCTCAGCTGTCATGTTTTTGTTTTTTTTCTTCGAGGGAGAAGTTTGCAGGCCCCTGGCCTTTGGCTGGTTCTTCCCTGCATAAAAAGAAAAAAATAATATTAATAATCAAATGTTTAACTGGGAATAGCTATGTAACTGTACAACACTGGAAGTTGTCAGCGACTTAATCAGCTCCCTTGGGAGTTTCTCCTTCTTCTTTCTGCATAAAACTGACAGGTGTACTCGACGTCCTTCACATTGCTCTCCCCTGAAAATGTGAATACACGAAAGCGCTCGGGATATTTCGTGTTTTATTTCCTTGTGGATACCAGGATCTCTCTCTCTCTCTCTCTCTCTCTCTCTCTCTATGTATATATATATATATATATATATATATATATATATATATATATATATATATATATATATATATATATATATATATAGTATTCTGATCATGCGGTTCTACTTGCATATACTAGACAAGAACTTGGTAAACTAGAACAAGTTTTGTTGATGTCTGTGAGCATCGTGCCTTGAGAGTAAATGTACAAAAGAGTAAAGTGATGGTTATCGACAGAGAAGGTGACTCCCAGTGTGATGACACAGTGAATGGAGAAAGGCTGGAATGGGTGAGAGAGTTTAAATACCTGAGTACAGTGAAAGAAATGAGATGGAAATGTGCAAAAGAAGTGGAAGGTTGAGTAACACAAAGAAGGAAAGTAGCTGGTGCTATGATGGCATTGAAAGAAAGACAGGCTTGAGTGCTGCAGCTGCACAAGGCTTACATGAAGGAGTGTTAATGCCATCTTTAACATATGGATGTGAGACTATGGTGTGGCATGAAACTGAAAGTCGTGGGTGACAGCTGTGGAGATGGGACTGCTGAGGAACGTAAATGATGTACAGAGAGTGGATAGGATACGAAATAATGTGATTCGTGAAAGATGCTGAGTGAGGATGTTCGTGGACACCAGAATCGAAGACCGTGTACTGAGATGGTAAGGTCATAAGGAGAGAATGGATAACAAAAGAGTGGTGAAGAAGGTATATCTGAGCGAATTTGAAGGAGGGAGGAGGCGAGGTAGGCCAAGGAAAAGGTGGAGGGATATGGTGAATAAGTATGTGAGGAAGGGAGGTGTGGAAGTCGGTGAGGCCAAGGGATGGCAAGAGATCGAGCTGGCTAGATTAATTTTGTTAGAAGAAGCGCATGATCAGGGATTTGGCACCCCTTTTTAGCATAACAGCGTTCGGTTTGACTCTATCGGATATGTTTATGTAAGGCTACAGAATGTAGTGAAATTTTTTGGCATATCAGATAGAGCCAGGATTCCTGGGGCTTGAGTGACGAGCGAATGGGAGCGTGGCCCATTGAATTGGGCAAACTTGGCTGTCTGGACGTTGCCACTCCCCACCCTGCCCTAGAGTGGGAAAGGAGGTCCGAATGATAATGATGAAATATACATATATATATATATATATATATATATATATATATATATATATATATATATATATATATATATATATATATATATATATATATATATATATGCAAACTAACCACAGGAGAAATGAAAGGAGCAACAGTGAGTACTTTCGTATATTACATCTTCAGACAGAGTGAGACAGAAACGTAAAGGGTAGAGGTCTTTTATGCACACCCGCAGCAGGTAGTGGCACACAGAACAATGGATGACCTGAATTTTTACCTGCGGCTTAACTTAGGGTCACCTACAGCAGGGAGTGGAACACAACAAAGGATGACCTAGATCTAAAAATACACGTGACAAAGGAGGAGGGAGTAGGAGGGGAGGAAAGGGGAGTGGGAGGGAGGGGGAAGGGGAGAGGGGGGAGGAAGGAAGGGATAAATACTGCTGCTTAACTTAAGACCTAGAGGATTAATGCTTGGTATGTCCCAGACAGGTGTGACTACACCACCAGGAGATGACAGGGAACAATCACGTGTTAGTCTGGGGGATACTGCTTTAAAATCAATTCAGTTAACAATTTATCACACTTAAAATGACCATAGCTCATGTTTACATTCTTTTCATATGTGCCAGAAATTAGACAAGATTCTATTACATTTCTTTCATCTAAGCTTTTTGATCTTGCTAGAATCTTGGAGCCTGTCCAGTCAATATGGTGATCACTGGATGCTTTGTGCTGAAATAAACCACTACTCTGTTGGGCTGTCCTTACACTGTATTTATGTTGTGAGATTCTAGTTTCCAAATCTTTTCCAGATTGTCCTATGTAAAATTTGTTACAGTTTTTACACGGGATTTTGTAAACAACGCCTGAATTACTGAAAGGGCTGTTCTTGATGAGGTTTTTTTTGATGGTGTTCTCATATTTGAATACTACTTGTACATTGAGTTTCCTCATTATGTGAACAACATCAAGAAAATTTTCATGGAAGGGGAGGACAAGGGTTCTTTGAATGTTCTGGCGATCTGGCTTATTAGTTTTCCCTTCAAGGAATCGTTTCTTGGCTTTATTGTGGCACTGAGTTAGTATGCTTTGTGGATATGTTTGCTTCTTTCCAATACTCTGAATCATTTTTAGTTCATCTAAAAATTCTGTGTCTGATATTCTATATGCTCTTAGGTACATGGATATGAACACAGATCTTTTTACATTAATATGATGGTTTGAATAGTAATGCACATATGACATAATATTTGTAGGTTTTCTGTATACCTTAGTCTTCAAAACATTTTGGTCCTTGATAACTTTTACATCCAAAAATGGCAATTCATTATCCATTTCCATCTCATGAGTAAACTTAATCGACGGAACTAACGAATTTAATTGCAGGAGAAATTCATCAATGGGAAGATTGTTAGGCCAGAAGCACAGGATATCATCAACGTATCGGAGCCAAACTATGTTTTGCTCCTTTATGGAGGTCAGTAAATGTTTCTCAAAGTACTCCATGTAAATATTTGCCAGAACTGGGGAGAGGGGATTACCCATGGCCATACCAAATTTTTGTGTGTAAAATTTACCTTCAAAGGTAAAAGAAGAGTTCACAGTGCACAATTTAATTAGCTTGATAATGTTTTCAGAGGGAATACCATCAGTGTTACTACCCAGAATGCTTGGCAGGAAAGTTAAAACATCATCAACAGAGACATTTGTGAGTAATGATTTAACATCAAAGCTGACTAATTTGTAGGAGTACATGACATTTAGAGATTTTAACTTTCTTACCAATCCTCATTGTGCAAAACAATCCTGATTGTTTTGTACAATGAGTATTGTTTGTACAATGAGAACCCTTGTCCTCCCCTTCCATGAAAATTTTCTTGATGTTGTTCACATACTGGGGAAACTCAATGTACAAATAGTAGTCAAATATGAGAACACCATCAAAAAAACCCTCATCAAGAACAACCCTTTCAGTAATTCAGGCGTTGTTTACAAAATCCCGTGTAAAAGCTGTAACAAATTTTACATAGGACAATCTGGAAAAGATTTGGAAACTAGAATCTCACAACATAAATACAGTGTAAGGACAGCCCAACAGAGTAGTGGTTTATTTCAGCACAAAGCACCCAGTGATCACCATATTGACTGGACAGGCTCCAAGATTCTAGCAAGATCAAAAAGCTTAGATGAAAGAAATGTAATAGAATCTTGTCTAATTTCTGGCACATATAAAAAGAATGTAAATATAAACTATGGTCATTTTAAGTGTGATAAATTGTTAACTGAATTAATTTTAAAGCAGTATCCCCCAGACTAACACGTGATTGTTCCCTGTCATCTCCTGGTGGTGTAGTCACACCTGTGTGGGACACACCAAGCATTAATCCTCTAGGTTTTAAGTTAAGCAGCAGTATTTATCCCTTCCTCTCTCCCCCCTCTCGCCTTCCCCCTCCCTCCCACTCCCCTTTCCTCCCCTCCTACTCCCTCCTCCTTTGTCACGTGTATTTTTAGATTCAGGTCATCCTTTGTTGTGTTCCACTCCCTGCTGTAGGTGACCCTAAGTTAAGCCGCAGGTAAAAATTCAGGTCATCCATTGTTCTGTGTGCCACTACCTGCTGCGGGTGTGCATAAAAGACCTCTACCCTTTACGTTTCTGTCTCACTCTGTCTGAAGATGTAATATACGAAAGTACTCACTGTCGCTCCTTTCATTTCTCCTGTGGTTTGCATACATATCTTCACGGTGAAGTGAAGTCTCTGCAAATATATATAGATATATATATATATATATATATATATATATATATATATATATATATATATATATATATATATATATATATATATATATATATCAGCACTAGCAGCAGCAGCAGCAGCAGCAGCAGCAGCAGCCATTGCAAGTCCACTGCTGAACAAAGGCCTCCTCCAACCTCCTCCACGAATTCCTTGACTGTAAAAATTTTTGCCACGTTTTCCCTGCAAATTTCTCTATCTCATCTCTCCACCTCCTGTCTGGCCTTTTTCTGCTATGCTTACAATCTCTTCGTTTCTAGTCAGTCAGCCTCTTTCTCCATCGATTATCCCTTATTCTTGCTACATGGCCTGCCCACCTCCTTTTTCGTTCTTTTATAATTTGTACAATATCTTTGACTTTAGGTCAGCTCTCTCACCCAAGTTGATCTTTTCCTGTCTCTTAAAGATATTCCCAACAATGACCTT
Organism: Coenobita brevimanus; assembly: GCF_032717465.1. Classification (NCBI taxonomy): domain Eukaryota; kingdom Metazoa; phylum Arthropoda; class Malacostraca; order Decapoda; family Coenobitidae; genus Coenobita; species Coenobita brevimanus. The sequence continues at coordinate 28,858,302 of NC_136961.1, read as the reverse complement.
TCCATTGCTCTCTGAGAACGGATTAATTTATTTTCCATTGATTTTGTCAGTTTCCAGGTATCACAACCATACATCATAGCTGGAATTATACATTCGTTATATTCTTTCCGTTTCATACAATTTGGCAAGCTACTTTTCATAATGTGTCTATGATTACCGATAGCTTTCTATCCAATTGTAATGCGTCTTTTTATTTTCGTTAATTTTAGTATTTGCCCCAAGTAATTGTACTCCTCGACTTCTTCAAGAATTTCTTCACTTATTCTGATGACGCTCTTTGTTGTTTGTGGATGAAACAGTTTTACTTCGGTTTATCTTTTGCCCTACTTTGGGACTTTCTCTGTTCAGGTCATTTAACATTTCTTGCAATGTCTCTGCTGCTTCTGAGATTAGGGCAATGCCATCTGCAAATCTTAAATGGTTTGGCTTTTCTCCATCTATGTTCACTCCTTTGTTTTCCCAGTCTAGCTTTATGAAAATACTTTCTCGGCATGCTGTAAATAATGTTGGTGGAATTGTATCTCCCTGATGCAAGCCATTCTCATACTTAATGTTATCCGAGTCCTTATGTAGTTTACTATATCAGTTCCCTCTTTATATATGTTTTAGAACAGTTTTGCAATGTTCTTATTCACTCCTTGTTTGGCAATGAATTAATAATTGCTATGAGCTCCACTGAGTCGTAAACCTTTTCGTAATCAACAAAACCTAAGCACAGTGGTTTATTATATTCTGTAGTTTTCTCAATCAGCTGATTCATTGATGTAGATAATCGATTGTCGAATAGCCGCTTCGGAACCCTGCCTGTTCACGAGGTTAGTTTTCCTCCAAATTTGTTATTCAGTTCGTAAGGAGTTTAGTGAAGGGTTTGTAAATAACTGATAATAAGCTAATGGGTCAACAGTTACGAAGATCATTTGAGTCACCTTTTCTGTAAAGTAAAATAACTATTGCATTACACCATGTTTTGGGAATGTTCTCTTTTAAATACTGGGTAAATAGGTGAGCGAGCAAGTTTTGTACTTCTACTCCTGCATCCAACAGTAAATCTGGTACTATTTCATCTTCCCTCGGAGCCTTCCCTGTTTTCATATTTTTAAGAGAAATATTTACTTCGTCTGGTGTTACCTCAGGTATTTCACTTGTGTCAACTGAAAAGTTAGCTATTGGTAGTACGGTCTTTGATGCATACAGTTCTTTGAAAAATTCTTCAACTCTCTTCACCATCTTATCGCTGCATTTGATGACTTCATCGTTTTTGTCTTTCAATGATATAGTTTGTTGCTTTCCTAGTGCAATTTTACTTCGGACCTGTTTCAGACTTTTCCTTTCTTGGTGGTTTCTTTGATCTGACCCATATTTCTTTTTTCTTTTTTCTTGTCTTTGTCTCTTGTTAATAAGTTTACTAAATTCCACTCTCTCTTTATTTCGTCTCTCTTTGTTTTTACTTTCATTTCATTTCTTTTTTCATGAACTCGAGTGTCTTTTCTGAATACTTCTTGGCTTTGGTTGTATTAGGCTTTCCTACTGCCTCCGCTGATTCACTTAGCACTTTTGTTAGTCTGTCATTCAGCTCATCAATGTCACAATCAGCATTACTTAAAGCCTGAAATCTGTTCCCTGTTTCCAACTGAGAGTCTGCTTTGTTTTCATTTACTTTTATTGGGCATATCTTTTTATCTTCTTTCTTTCACTTCTGAAATTACATCTGGCTGTGAACCCACCATTCTTTGGTCACTTTCTACCTTTGCTTTGTTGACAACTGTGACATTTGTAATCGTGTTATCCTTATCTGCTCTAATGAAGTCGATTTCATCCTTTGTTTTCCCCTTGGGCTTCTCCAGGTCCACTTTCTCCCTGTTCTTTTGTGAAAAAATGTGTTCGTTACTCATGCTATACATTTCAGCAAAATTTACCAACATTTCTTCTCTTTCGTTCCTTTCTCCAACTCCAGATTTTCCCATACATGCTTCTCCATTTTTTGACTTTCCAACTTTTGCATTGAAGTCTCCCATAAATATAGTATATGTGGTCTCTCCTTCTTCCATAATCTGGGAGATGTCGTCATAGAATGTTTCTATTTCTTCATCTGAGCTTTGAGAAGGTGGTGCATATACTTGTATTACTTTCAGGGTATATATTTTGCACAGTCTAATTACAACCACTGCTGCTCTGTCAGATACACTGCTGAATTTGACAATGTTGTCTGCAAGATTTCTATTAATTAGAAATCCTACACCACTATTCTTTCATTTTGCCTTCCTTTGTAGTAATGTAGGGGGTTTCTGTCTTCAAGCTGAATTACTTTTTCTTCTTTTCTGCAGGTGTCACTCATACCTACAGTATCCCAAGTAATGTTTTCCAGTTCAGTCATTAAATTATATAGTTTGTAATCTTCTACAAGGCTTCTTACATTGTATGCATAGATATTCATGGATTTCAGTTTGTTTATTATCCCTTTCTCTACTTTGTGAATACAGTGCCAACTCACTTCCGGTGGCACACTGCCCGTAAACACAGCAGGCAGAGCAGTTGGACCTTTAGTAGACAATGATACAGCATGAACGCCCATCAAATAATTTGCAATAGAACTCATGTTTAGTTGGGAGGATTGTGGCAAATATTCTTACCTCCCTGACAAATAGTTTCTGGTGAGAAGTAATTTTTTGTTACCTTATTCCTTATATTCGGTGGAGCCCTATATACTGTATCTATAAAGGATCCTATTATCTGCACTGTCTAAGATGGTACCTTGCCCTCCACCCAGGGATGCGCCAGGTAACAGTGAGTTCCTGCTCCTGTATATATATATATATATATATATATATGGAGCCTCTGTGGTACAGTGGTAGACTGTGCGTTTCGTACACAGGTGAGCCAGGGTTCACCCCTCGCCAAGGTAATAAACTTTGGGAGTGTTCACTTGGCCACGTACTGCATTGGCGGACACAAGAGGTGCTGTGGTTGAACCAGTGTCGCTTACAATAAAGTATGCTTGCACCCAGTCAGCTTGCGTGGGCCGATTACACTTGGTTCACAGACTACACACACATCCAAAGCCACTCCAACACTACAATTACACTTACAAGCACTTCTCACCATACATACAATCTCTATCAGACAGCCTAAGCCACTTCGTGGAGATACATTGGCTGTATCGTCCCGACTTCGGTCGGGATATGCAGGTCCTCCAGTGGATACTCAAACGGCTAATGATGATGATGATGATTATGATATATATATATATATATATATATATATATATATATATATATATATATATATATATATATATATATATATACAGTATATATATATATATATATATATATATATATATATATATATATATAGTGTCCTCGCATCCAAGACGGTAATAGTGTCGCTTGAGGGTCTTGGACCAACAGCAGACCTTATGGAAAAAATTAATAGTCACAAAACCTTCGAAAAGTGCCCCTTAAAACATCAACCGAAACCTATTTTGGCACCAAAATAAATTTCCTCACCATGAAAGTGTGTTTCTGAGCTTATCTCCAGCTTAGTAGCTCAGCTATCTCCAGCTTAGTATCCTGAGGCAGACAGCAGCGCTTCAAAGGGTTAGCAGACAGTTTCCTAGGCATGGTTACGTAAGGAGAGGCAATAACCTAGGAGCAAACGCTGAGTGCAGGATGTGGTAAGTGTGCCCACGATGCTCTGGTGAGAGACAAAAGCCAAACACCACTTGCGCATCACATGACCAGATGCCAATATTTAATTGGACAACATGTCAACCACGTCACTCTCCCGGGCACGGAAACCGTGTTGGACCGGGTGAAACCGCCATAGCTGTGTTCTCCTCGGATTTGGCCCGTTATGAATCGTTGGGTCCTTATTGGACTTATGGAACCGTATTACAGCAATATTTTGGATTATTATTTATGGTCTCCGTCTTGGACGCGAATTGTCTTGGGCAAACCCGTCTTGGATGCGAGGGTACTGTATATATATATATATATATATATATATATATATATATATATATATATATATATATATATATATATATATATATATATATATATATAATATAGATACATAGATAGATGTACAGTACCCTGGCATCCAGTATGGTTCTTTGTCAGACAGTACTACCATACTGGACTAAATCTGTACTGGAGAAAGAACAGACCTTATGGAAAAAATGGATAATGTCAAACAAGCCTTAAAAAAGTCCCCCAAAATTCAACTTGACCACATTTTGACACAAATAAGATTTTATCAACCTTTAAGGTGAGTGGTGATGGGGTTGGGGAGGAAGGGAGAGGGGTTTCCGAGACTATAGGAGGTCCCACTGACCCCGTGTAGGAGAGCCTTCAGGATCCTGAGGAGGTCTCTCTGCCTCAACCTTCCTCATAAATCCGTAAGTCACACACTGACACATCGTCATCTTCGTCACAGGAGGAAGTGCAATACTGCTAATTGACTGGTACACTTCATGAGTCACGAGGAAGGCGTACTGGACTGCCACGGCATTACTAGGGAAACTTTCCTTGGTGCTGGCCATCTTCCCATGCACACGCTGGTAATAATACTGGATCCAGCATGTCAGTACTAGAGACGAACTCCTCGGACTTGGCCCACTTTGCATGGCCTATCTGTACTAGCCCAACAAATCCGTACAACAGTAATAAATTATTTTATGTTTTTGCTGACCATACTGGACGAAAATAGTACTAGGCAAACGCGTACTGGATGCGACGGTACTGTACATATATATATAAATATATATATATATATATATATATATATATATATATATATATATATATACATATATATATATATATATATATAAATATATATATATATATATATGCGGGAGAGCATTGTTTTGGTTCGTCATTCCTCCGACGTCCGATAGAGCGCTGCTGCATCCTCCCCACTTCCCGCCTGTCTCTCACCGCGACTGGACCTACGCTCTTCGCAATGGCTGCCCACGTGCTCGCTTTTGTGGTGGTGCCGTACTTGCTGCAAGGCCTCCTGCTGCTCTCGGCCCTCCTCTTAGTGTGTGTGATGATGGCCCTGCCACCTGAGAAAAGGAAGAGAGTGGTGTTGACTCTGGAAAAGAAGAGGGAGATATTGGAGAAAGTTGATGCGGGTTGGTCTTCTTCCCGCATTCTCCGCGAGTATAACCTGGCCCAGTCGACTTTGTTCGATATCAAACGTTCCTGAGACAAACTCACGCAGTACACGGCTGACTTCTCGTCGAGAAGCAAACGCAACGTGGAAAGGAAGGTTATGTTTACCCCCAAGTTTGCAGAAATCGACCGATCCATGTTGATTTGGTACCGACAGCAACGTGCAGCTGGTGTGATGGTACGTGGAACGGAGCTGAAGGCTGCTGCTGAGAAGTTTGCAAGGCTTCATGACGCCCTAGACTTCAAGGCATCCGAGGGTTGGCTCTTCGCGTTCAAGTTGCGACATGGCCTTACTAACCGTAAAGCACATGGCGAAGCATTGGACGCTAACGAGGATGGAGTTGACGAGTTTCGGCACAAGGTGAAAGGCTTGATCGACAGGGAGGGCCTCACTCTCGGTCAAGTCTATAATGCAGACGAAACTGGCCTATTCTATCGCTCGCTGCCAATGAACACTCTAGCTGAAGAGACGGAGAAGTGTGTACCTGGCTGCAAGCTTTCTAAGGAACGGATATCTGCTTTGTGTTGTGCCAGTGCTAACGGCATGCACCGGCTTAAGCCCGTTGTTGTTGGCCGTGCAAAGCAGCCTCGGTGCCTTCGAGGGGTGATGGATGTCCTTCCTGTCGTATGGTACCATTCTTTGAAAGCATGGTTCACAGCTGTGATTTTCAAAGACTGTTTTCACCGTCACTTCATCAAGGAGGTCATCCAGTACCAGACGAAGACACTGGGAATCCCTCACGACCAGGTAAAGGCTCTCCTTCTGCTCGACAGTGCACCTGCCCACCCGTGAAACAAGGACTTAGTTGCTGAGAATGGCCGTATTAAGTGATTGTTTCTGCCACCTAATATGACTGCTCTCATTCAACCCATGGACCAAGGAGTGATCGTGGCAACAAAGCGCCTGTACCGTCGGAAGTTCCTGGACGAGGTGATGGTTGTTCTCGAGGACAAGGACGAGCGCAGGGAAGGACGTGACACTCGAGGCAAGCGGACTTTGGAAAACCTTCGCCGCTACAACATCAAGTCTGCGCTGTACAACTGGGCTAGTGCATGGAAGGAAGTCCCTGTGAAAACTCTTGAAAATGGTTGGTCTCGTCTGCTTCTCGGAACAGATGTGGAGTACGATTTTCTGGGCTTTGACGTGGATGACTTCCATGTACGGCTATGTACGCACGGCGACGTTGTTGATGTGAACGATGTACGTGAGTAGTTGGACGACGACGAGGGCGATCCTGGGTATCAGACGTTGTCTGATATCAAGATCGCGTCTTCGGTTGCTGGTGTCAGTCCCGAACTTGAAGATTCCGACGACGAAGGCGACAATGATGCGGACTCCTCTCAGCAGGACACTACTCCAGCCATCCCCAAGCTGAGCGCACTCCGGGAACATCTAGAGTTCGTCCTAGACTACCTGGAACACCCGGACTGAGACAGGGAGACGGGGCCCTTGGTACTCGTGGAGGAAGTGCGTGCTTTCAGGCAGCGCATCATCAATCGCCAGAATCGTCGCTCCTTGCGTCAGTCAACGATTGACAGTTTTTTCAGACCCGTGACCCCCGCTGTGCCAAGCCCTGGCTCCACTCCGTTGCCTCCCCAAGACAGGCCCTCATGCTCCGAGCCACAGCCCAGCACATCAGCTACAGTGGAGTCACCGCTCGACGTGAGTTTGCGGCTTTCGTCAGAGTCTTCTGCAGTCGGTACGCCATCACCACGGCCCAGCGATGCACCCCTTGGTCGCCTGCCAGTGATACTCTCGGACTCTGACAGTGAATAAACAGCAAGAACTTCTCCACTAGACCACATGGGAATTTTGAGTGTTGTGCAGTGAAAAAAACGGTGTGTTGTGTTAAGGTTTTCGAAATGAGAGAAAAGACTCAGTGGAAACAAAATTTAATGTAACTAACCTTCTTTGTTTTGGCTTTGGAAAATAAAAAAAACTTGGGAAAAGTTAATATGCAACACTAAATTAAACTGGAATATTATTTGGACTAAAGTGAACACTGTGAAGAGAACGGACTTCTGTGTGTTATTGACTAAGTTCAGTGCAAGACTTCAGGAAGAGTGTACTGCAAGTGCTTCAGGAAATCGTTCTTACTGTCAGAGTCCGAGAGGAGGCGGTTATTCATCGAGGTGGCCAGGGACTTGCTGTAAGTAGCCAGAATGTTTCATACTGTACTTTTTTCCATACTATACTTACCAGAATGTTTCATACTGTACTTTTTTCCATACTATACTTACCTCATGCATGTGCAGTAGGAATGTGTTTTTCAGAGTTAGGCTAGGTTAGGGTCCATAAGTACCAGAATGTTTATTAATGTATGAACATACTTCTAAACCCTCATTTTATGTTTCTTTTGCATTTATTTCAGTTATTTATGTGCCATATTGATGTGATTTGGGTGTTAAATAAGTGCTATGCATATCCAGAGGGAGTTGTATAGGTGTTTCTCTGAGTTAGAGTCCATAAGTACAAGTCCATAAGCTGGGGCCCAATATCCGGACGAAACCAATAACTGAACCTACCGATGGCTCTATTACTCCGGATATTGGAGTGATTACTATATATATATATATATATATATATATATATATATATATATATATATATATATAAATATCAATATATATATATATATATATATATATATATATATATATACATAGGTGGCTCAATCGGTAGAGAGGTGGCCTGCAGTCCTAACGGACCCAGGTTCGAATCCCGGCTGGGGCAGGGAACAGTTTAAGGATTTGAATTTCATTAAATCAGGCTTTACTGATCTACCAGAAGACCCGCCGACATGTTGTAAAAATACCCCCGCTAATACCAATTCACCAGTCCTGTATGAGACAGCCCTAGCATGTATTCAATATGGACGGTGGGTGTTAGCGCCGAAGTGGTGAATGTAGAGGTGTATGGTATGTAGGAGGACTGCTGGGCCTTGATAGCAGGCTGTGAAGCCTATGCCCAGAGTCGGACACATATAAAAATAGTAATGGCCGCTGCAATCTCACAATCAAATGAGGTGGTATCTCGGATTGCCACCACCGGCAGGGTAGGGCTGGAGGCACAGGGTCCTCCCGGTCGCTATCAAGCGACTGTGCCAGCAGCGACTGTTGCTATTTCCGGGAATGCTCGTCGGCGAAGAGGTGACGGTGTGGCCTTATTCTTTACCAACATCCGCGGCCTTACCACGAATTTAAACTCAGTTCATTTTTTCCTTCAGTCCATATCCCCTTTGGCCCTTTTCCTCACAGAACCACAAATCTCACCCTCTACCGATATATCTCCATTTTGTTTTCCCGGTTACCATCTCCTTACAAACTTTCGAAACAAGGGCGGCACCTGTTGTTATATCAAATCCCAATATGCAGTTGATACTATTCTAAACTTCACTTCATCCAGTTTTGATTACTCATTATATAAATTAAATTGCCAAAACATTACCAAATATATCTGTGTAGTTTATCGTTCCCCCAGTGCTTCTTCGGAACCCAGTGTATTTGATTCCATATCCACTCAGTTGAGTAACCTTGACCTTGCCCTTGGCAATGAAATTACCATTTTGGGTGATTTTAACATACACAATGTTGAATGGCTATTGCATTCTGCCCGGACTGACGACGCTGGTCTAGAATGCGAGCTATTTGCGGAATCGTTTAATCTCACCCAGTTGGTAAAGCAACTAACCAGAATACCTGATAATCCTGACCATAATGCCCATCTCTTGGATTTATTCTTGACAAATAATCCAGATCAATACAGGATAGAGGTACTGTCACCACTTGGATCCTCTGACCACAATCTCATCAAAGCCTCATTAGTTAACCCTCCTACACCTCCCCATTCCGAACCTGTAAGGGTGACCCGATGGCACTTTGACAGGGCAGACTGGGATGGATTTAGAAATTATCTTGCTGATGTTCCATGGCAGTCTTTCTTCTCTAGTGATCCCAATTCTACCCAGTCCCACATTTGTGACTTAATACTAGCTGGTATGGATTTATTCATACCAAGTCAACAATTCACTAAAAGATCAAACTCTCCAAAATGGTTTGATGGCAATTGTGCCAGAGCAACAGCCCAAAAGTCATTAGCATATAACTCTTACTTAAAATCAAAAACACCTGAATCACTCTCCCAATTTAAAATTGCTAGAAATCATGCAAAAGCTGTATTAAATCTATCTAAATCAAACTTTCTTCAAAAGCAAGCATCAAAACTACTTAACAACCCTAATGACAATAGAATATTCTGGTCAACTCTTAATTCTTTCAATAATAACTTTAACAAGTCATCCTCCATTCCCCCACTAAAATCTTCAGATGGCAATATTACAAATGACCCACGTGGGAAAGCAGATATCTTTGCTAGTACCTTTGCAAGAAACTCTACCTTAGATGATACCAGCCAGAATGTCTCAGTACTGGAACTTGATTCTCCCGAAATTGCCCCACTTAAAATACAGACAAGATTTGTAAAATCCATCCTAGACAATTTACCTACCAACAAAGCTCCAGGTCCAGATGGAATTCCGCCAATTGTTTTGAAAAAGTGTTCCCCTGAACTTGCCTCTGTCCTAGCTAAATTATTCAGACTATGCATACGTACTTCTTTATTCCCAAATTCATGGAAAGAAGCCAATATCCACCCAGTTCCGAAGAAAGGAAGTTCGTCTGACTCCTCCAATTACAGACCAATAGCTATCACATCTTCTCTTGGTAAGGTATTTGAAACTTTAATTAATAAGCATATTGTTAAACATCTTGAATCCAACAACTTAATTAATGATAGACAATACGGTTTTCGCCACGAAAGATCCACCATTGACATACTCAATCTCTTAACTCATACCATCCATCAATCAATAGATCTTTTTGGAGAAACTCATGCAGTAGCTCTTGATATCTCTAAAGCTTTCGACAGAGTATGGCACCGTTCCCTGCTGTCCAAACTCCCTTGCTATGGACTAACGTCTTTTGTTCCTTTGATTTCTTCTTATCTTAGTGACAGGAAAATAAGAGTAAAAGTAGATGATGTATATTCGAATTTCCACCCAATTAACGCCGGCGTGCCGCGGGGATCAGTTCTGACACCAACCCTATTTCTGGTTCATATTAATGATCTCTTATCTGTCACTCACAATCCCATTCACTTATATGCAGATGACTCAACACTACATAGTTCATTCACACTCAGACATCCATTTACAAAGTCTAATATCTCTACCTCTCAACTCAATACAGCCATCTCCATAAATGAAGATCTATCTACAATCAGTGAATGGGGACAAAACAACCTTGTCTCTTTTAATGCTAGTAAAACTAAATATATACAGTTTACCAATAGACAGATATTGCCAGACTCGTACATTACCTTCAGTGCTACTAATATTCCCATCTCCAAAAGTATTGAAATTCTTGGTGTCTCACTTAACAGTGCCCTCAGCTGGACCTCTCATGTCAGATCACTTGCTAAAACCGCCTCAAAGAAACTTGGATTATTGTACAGAGTCCGTAACTTCTTCGCCGATGAGCAGTTAGCTATAATTTATAAGAGTCATGTGCGCTCTCAGCTTGAATATTGCTCACCCTTGTGGAATGGTTGTGGAGAGGTTGCATTAAGACAACTAGACAAAATTCAGAATAAAGCTGTTAGAACCATTAACAACCCTGCCATTACATATAAACTACCTCCCCTGCAAGTAAGAAGAATATTCCCCTCCCTTGCATTATTTTACATATATTTTTTTGCAAATGCTCAGACGAAGTTGCGTCCATGGTGCCACCTCTCCATGCCTTCCCTCGTGCTACACAGGCATCTGGTAGCGCTCATGACTGGAATGTCACTCAGCCATATTGCAGAACTTCTGCCTATCAGAATTCTTTCATTCCCCGAACTGCATCTCTCTGGAACTCGCTTCCCCAGAGTTGTTTCCTCCAAACTTCAACCTACAGCTGTTCAGGTCTAACTGTTACAGATACTTTATGAACGGAGGACACCAGTAATCTGGTGTATGTGTTTTTTTATTCATTTGTTTTTCCTTCCTCTGTTCTGTTATTTAAATATATATATATATATATATATATATATATATATATATATATATATATATATATATATATATATATATATATATATATATATATATATATATATATATATAGGTAGGTGGGGGCGCCCACCATCCACTCACTAAGTGTATTGCTGCTCTCAGGTGTCTGCCCTTTCCTCTCCTCCATCCTTCTTTCCTTCCATCCTCTTCTTTCTTTCCTTCATTCTTTCCTCGTCCTTTTGCCTACGAGTGACATTACACTCCTTCTTCTGTCTTTCCTTCATTCTTTGCTCTTCCTTCAGTCTGTGGGTGACTTTACACTGAGTGACAAGCCAAATGGTTTCCTGTACACCAGGAAACCCTTTACAACGCTGGGTGGTAATCTCATAGCCAAATTATGGCGCCTGTTTGTTTAGTTGGTAATGAAGGTGCTCCAATCGGATTGAGCTGGTGAAGGTTTATATCCAAGGGGTGGTTGGGGTTTATTGCTCAAGTAATGCCACTCAGGGATGAGTGAGGTTGGTCACTCTCATCTTAAATGTCAGGACTAATCTGCTTAGCCCCGGGCTCCTACGCTCCTCATGAGGCAACTTAGGATTGGAGGATGGATGGATGGATGGTTATATATATATATATATATATATATATAAGCCTGTGTGTTGTTTAATACGACATTGTTTCAGGGAATGTTTGCTGTCCTCGGTATTGGGTGTGTTACGGGTGTGGTGTTCCTGGTACTGGAGATTGCCGCTGGCACCTACAAGGCTACTCACTGATCCTGAACACCACCACGTCACCGCCTCACAAGTTGTGTGATTTACAGACTGAGATACCGCACCACGATTTACAGTTTAATTATTCTGTCGCATTTTTCGTTTTTTTTTTCTTACCTTCACACTTTTTTTTTTTTTTTTTTTTTTTTTTTTGTGAGAGAGAGAGCCGCTGAATGGGAGGGGTCAAATATATACTTCATTACTCATTCAGCAAGATGGGTCTATCCTGAGCTTAGCATAATCTCCTGCGAGTAACGAGGTAAAACAATAAAACACATATTCTACTGTAGTTGGATGAATGAAAGACAGGAGAGATTTTTCCAATAATATAAAGTATATAAAATTTCAATAAAATTGGATGTGCACTGAAGAAAACTCACAATGCGTACAGCTATCGTGAAAATGTCTGTTGTGTCCCTGAATTACATACCTGTGAAATTCCATAATAAAAACATTAAATATTACTATGAGTATTGACCTCTTTCTTTTCATTAGTAGATGTTTCGGTTATGAAAGCAGCATGATTGTTTAATTAGGGTATAAAAACTATTTGTCAGATGCATACAGATGGCTGCACAGTTTCAAATGTTTTCATACCTTTCGTTATGGATTTAACTGTGGACACAGGACAGTAAGCTGTTCTTAAGGGATAGCCGTACACCTGCTACACACTAGCTGATGGCTGGTTACTCTCACAAATTACCTACCTACCATCTGTCGTGTAATGAGTTGGAATAATCACATTCAGACCTGGAATTCAGGTATTTAGGGAGGCAAATCTGGGAACGAAGCGTGCATTTTATGACAAAAGCATGTATTTTTTAGGACATGATCTGCCTTCCCAATGTATTATTTCAGACGGGGAGGTAATTTGTATCTGACTTCTGGTGACCATCACAGGTCATTGACCTCACCATCGTATTTTTCACATTTTTACCCTATCACATTTCACGTATGTCTGCCAAAATTGCATTTTTGTTCTAATAAAGATGCTTACCTACCTTATCAAGTGTTTGTTTATTTTCAGGGACAGGCTAAAGGACACCTTGAAACTGCCCCTCTAACATGTTTGAAATTAGTGCTGCTGCAAAACTTGATAAATACTTGTTAAACATACACTAACAACTTTGTATTTCGTGTGCATTAGAAGATATTCCCTGTGCATTCCTCAGCTACCTATTGGTACTCTGGTCTACACCTTTCAAAACTGCAGAGATGGTGAAAAGCCAAAGGAACTTTAGACTTTGACATCTGGACCCCTGGTATTCCCTTTTTTTTTTGTTTCTGGTGTCTGCCTCTTTCATTATAACCATGTTGAAAGACCCTTTACTGATTGATCCTGCCCAGCCTTCTACATCTATGCATCCGAAGCCATGTTGCACCACTAACTGGTAACTCTGTGCTCTTTGCCACGTAGAAACAGGGGAAGCTTTGCAGTGTTCAGCCAGGTCAAGCAACACACCAATTACTGACTAAGTATCTCCTTGACTTTCAGGAACTTGGACATATACTAGCTGAGTTGGGTCTGGATAAGTTGGATAATGGGAACGACACAGAAGCCACAATGATGACCAACAGGGCCCAGTTGCACAAGACTTGTCAGTTAAAAAATAATCAAGCAATGCTGCAGCGATGAGTGAAGTCAGCTGAGAGGCTGCAGCAGTTTGATGCATCAAAGGTCCACACGCGGTCTCCTTATAGCCATTTCAAGACTCAAGAACATGCGTGTTTCTTCTGCATTGAAACAAATTGCTCCAAAATGTCCCTTGAGGAAAAGCAAAACAGTTAGACATGAATGTCAGAAAGGCTATCTTGGAAACAAAAGATACTGATCTACTTACCAAATTTACAACCAGGGATACGATTGTCCTTGAAGTGACCAGCACAAATGCTTCTGTGTGCTCTGTTTGAAAGTGAGACAGGCTGCATGAAAGAATGAGAATGATGAAGATGCTCAGCTGCACTGGCATTGCTCTCACAGAGTAGTTGGCCTTCATTGAGAAAACATGAGGCGATAACTGTGTCCCAGGATTCGAACTTACAGACCTTGGTGACCTGTAGAAAGCTAGGCTTAAACAGCTAAATGCCAATGTGGGACTATGGATCCACACATCCAGACTGAAGGATAGATATCTGTCTATGCCTCTAGACTTAGGGGAACCTATGCAGGGCAGAGACACGCATTTGACATATTAGGGCACTGGAGATGTTATCAAGGGGGTGTACGACCATGACAGTGACAACATGCATTTAATCTGAGCAACAAATGTAGTATGGAAACATATCTTTGACATAATGTTCACTTTTGATGGATCATGTCTTTTAACCCTGGTGAACATGGTCCTGTATGAGGCTGACTTCAAACAGCAGAATCGACTGGTAGAAATAACTTCAGCCATCTAAGAAATTCATAACAGAATAGTGCTCTGCTCTCCTGCCTAATCAGACTTAACAAACCTCACACCATGTTCTCTCCAAGAAGCAGACTCTCTCTTGCTTTATCTGTGTCAGACACTATTTAGAAGGGTTGAAAGAGGGTGACTCTTTGTACTGTAGAGATTGGCGTTGCTGTAGTAGCCTTGGCAGCGTTCAGGAAGATCGAAACATAGAAATAAGAATTGTTCTAGGTATAGGCACCAGCTTCAGATACACTGGGAGTTCATGAAGTGGCTCACAAACTGGATCTAAGCACCCGTGCTGCTTCTCATTGCTCCACGCGGTGACACGCTGTGGCACAGTCTTGGCAGTTGTCAGAAGAGGAAAGAAAACTTCATGGGAAGATTGGAAGTATTTTGTTGTAGTGACCGAGGCCATCAACAAGCTGATGAGGATACCAGGTGATATGAGTGAGCTGTCCATGTCATTTGTGGTGCACTTTGTGATGTTCATGCACGACGGAACCAGCGACACCGTGGAGGTGAAAAGAGCAAGAAAATACTCAGAAACCTATAACATTGGAGAATATCCCACCCATGAGGGTTGCACTGGAGCAAAACATCAGGCAGACTACCTATCAGGCCAGTGTCAAAAACACTGCTTTAGTGGGACTAAAAGAAGAAAGCAATGGGATGGCAGCAACTGTGAACCATCCTTCCAGAAGCCTCACAGAGCTGCTACGGACGTATCCAGAGTGGCTGCAAGAATCGATTTATTAGGTACCACAAGTACAAGAAATGGTGCCAAGGCACAGCAAACCCGTCGGCACAGTCATTTTTGTGCTGACGAATAAACACAACAGGATATCTAATCAATGACATCACATATCAAATTTGGGGTAAACTGACTGAAAATTGACGATTTTATGCCCTTTTGAAATATAAGCCCGATGCACCGCCAACTAGGGGGTGACCCCCCCCCCCCGATGTAATGATGCATTTTACAGGATGAGGGTTCGAACGATGCAACTTTAGGTTTTGGTTTCATGTCGATACGACGAACATGAAAGGAGTTATAGCGGAAAAAACGATTTTTACTCATACCCCTTTATTTTTTTTTTCATTTTTTGGGCCTACGGCCTGGGTCTTGCCCAATTTGGCCAGAATTTAATCAGGTGATCAGAAAGTGATAGCCTATCATTACTGTAATTTTACCCAAAATCGCACCAGTAGTTTTCGCTTAAAGTTGTTAACAGACAGACAGACAGACAGACAGAAAAAGAAAAACAATTAAACAATCAAACAGACAAACCGAGCAAAAACAATACCTGTCCCTGAACCCCTCCGGGGAGGGGCTGGGTAAAAAGGCTGCCTTCAGCTGCACAGCCCTGTGCTCAAACACAGGAGACTGCTAGACTTAGAAAGGACACACATGACCTTACTGAACTGTTGATGTCATCGTAAGGGGTGTTAATAATCGCCGACATGAAAGTTACAGCAATATTGCTTAGACATTATAGCACATCCTAATTATACCTCGTGTGAAGTGCCTTTAATTTTGTTTTAATTATTTCCACATTTGGGCTTTTTTTTTTTTTTTACTTTCTCCAAACAGAGCTAACAGCACTCTTTTGTAATCTGTGTCTAATAAGAGTGTAAAAACTAAATCTAATTGATATATCCTGCCATTATGCTTGGGAAAAGGCAAAAAAAAAAAATATATGAGGAGCTGAAATTTCTTCGCCCTCTTCCTAGTCCCAGTGGTCAAATTTGAAATGCCTCCACATCTGAAAATAAGTTTCATGGCGTATAGAAACACTGGATAAAATTTCATGCTTTAATCACAAAATACACAATACCTTCCACGTATGACCTTATCTGCCTCATTAATTAGGGCGTTTGTATTAGTTGCCGATGGACCCAGAATGAGAAGCAGTGAACTCGGTATGTTGAACTTAAGTTATAACACGATCCCTGCCATTTCAGGGATTGAACCAGGAATAAAACAATCACCAGAAAACTGTGTTTTTAACTCCACTACCACCTTCCACAATACGAATGTATGTCTGCTGTAGCCTTAGTGCCAGTACAGAAAAAAAAAAGGGGGGGGGGTTTGGCACTCAGAAGTAAGAATATGTTTGGGTTTGATCAACAGCCTTGCCATAAGGATAGGCCTACGGTGTTTGAAGTACAGATCTGTTATTAGAGAAGACTGTGTATTGACGACAGACATATTGTATTTCTTGTACCTACGACTTCTGATAAAGGGTGGATTTCTTCATGGAGTGCAACAGTGTTCTGTGACTGGCTGGCAGTGTTTATGTAAGTGCGGCGGGATGGGGCTCAGCATTCAGTGCTTAGCTGCTGCTCCAGGCTGTAGGAGTCCCTCTCTGGCCTCACCTGCTCCTGCACTTTCACCGTGAGCCATGTGGCACCAAACTGCTACATATTTTATCAGTCATGTAGGACTTTGTTGCTATACACCTTATTGTCAGTTATGTGGTACAGTGATGCTATACATTTTGTTGTCATGTGACACCGTGTTGCTATACACTTTGTTCCCAGTCATGTGGCAGTGTTGTTGCGCACTTGGTTGAAATTCCTGAGGCACTTTGTCGCCACACATTTTGTTGTCATTCGTGTAGTACAGCATATAATCCAGTCTGCGACAGATTTACGTTTCAGTCAGATATACCGTCTGGCCTCACTGTAAATTAAAAAAATAATTAACTAATTGGTGAAAAGCTCCTGATTATTAACGATTTACCTCTTGATGTTTTCACAAACGATGAACAAGAGGCACTGGCTTATATTCATATCGATTATATGGGGGAATGACTTCCGTGACTAATAAGTACATAACGCTGAGAGTAGAGAGGGCCAGTACTGAATGATGTGAACTGATACAGCTTGTTGTATATGAACATTAAAGTGAGGAAAATATTAATTAGAACGAAGACAAAAAAAAAAAATTGTTATATGCATCCAATTCTGGCACCATTCTATCATTACACTTGCACTCCTTTTACACTTACACTTGCACTCCTTTTAAAGACTTAATAACACAATTCCAGTTATTAGCATGAGTTAAATGGACAGGAACACGAGACATAATAACACAATAAGAATCATTAGTATGAATTAAGTGAACAGGAATACGAGACAGTTGAATAGTGTCCAGGTACACTGAAAAAGAAATGCTGAACATGGCCAAGATGGGCATGATATACTGAAAGTTTAGAACTGCATGGAAGGATTACAAGGTAGAGCAGATTCACCAGGGTCAGCACTACTACAGTAGTAAGAATAGCAAAGAGATAGATATAGCAAAAATGAGAAGTAGGCAGAAGATAGAACATCCACTCAGTCAGAGGACGCTGACACAACACAATGTGATCATGAGAAAAAGTAAATATTCAGACGAGACAGAAATAATGAATATTCAGTGAAAAGGAAAATCGAATACTGTGGAAGAGGGAGAAGGTAACATTACATGGAAATGCTGGTAAGACTACACAAGTGTAGTATAAATAATGTTATACACAGGTCTCAAACCATGGTATACATAGCAATTAGGACTGTACACCTAGCCTTGGGTGTGACTAGTTTGATCTTTTTGAGGCGGTTGTGGTGATGTTAGCACTAATAACAAAAGTAAATTGGTTAACAAGGAAAATATCTTCCTAACTTAATGTACACACATAAGAGAATATTCATCTATGTTACACTGACGTATAATAAAATTACATAACAGTAGGTTATTCAAGAATTACAGTAGTGTCGTGAGAGAATATTATAATAACTGAATTATGTTTACATAATTAAATGGGTATCTACTCGTCATCCCACATATCAACACCGTATAGTAATAATGGGGTGTGAGGTGGTTTGTTCCTGTAATCATAATCTCACTGAATATTCTCCCCACTGATATCAGTTGCAAGTTACTCTCACTTTCACATAAAAAAAAAAAAAAAAAAAAATTATTGCTTTCATCACAACTCTTCCTCAGCTATTTGTTCTCCACATCACCGGGCTGCATCGGCAGGCACTTTGAGGATTTCTTAAAAATTGTTAACACCATTTCCTTAGCGATTTGTTCTGTATGCCCCGTAGTATCACCTGGCATGTTACTGAAGAAAGTCACATTTAAGTAGTTTCACTGTTTTGTTAAGTTATAACTTAAATTCATGGGATCATTTTTCCATATAAATAATACAACAATTGAGAAAGAGAGGGAAAAAATTATGAATAAAAATCCTGGCTGAGTGAATGCAATAGGAGGATATACATATTGTTACGTCCCCACCCCACACTGCCACAGGCTCCAACAGGAGCAGGACAGTGCAGGAAGGACGTTGCCCAGTGAGTTGTTCTTCCTATGGTCAGCCTTTAGGTGTGCAGTACACAAGATCAGCTGAGGCGAAAATAAACACTGGCTCCTTAAAGTTCATTGTCTTTATTTTCCAAGTAATTCCACTTAATGCTTTCCAACTTCTCTTCACTATTCTCACAAACACTGGAGCTATACACACTTTACTACTGCTATCCCACTTAATGCTTGACAGCACTTTACTGTTAGTACACTTAATACTTGCCAACACTTCACTTATTACACAAGTACCGAAAATAATCTTCTACGACAATAATTACGCTTAAATGTTTGCCAGCAACTCTACACAAACTTCACTAAGAGCACTACACTCAAACTGAACCAAAATCGACAGAACTTCACTCAAACTGACCTGAAACTCGACTGAACTTGAAATAGTCTCCACACCATCTTATATAAGCTTGCATTACTCTCGAATTTTCTACATTTTTCCACATTTCTGGTGTATTCTAGAGAAAGAGCACAGTTACCAACTCTGACACAACAAAACATGCTAGAGTTGTCTCACATCACATAACACTCTAAATCATTTACCATACGAACTTAAATTACATAATTTAACAAGCAATCACGTAAATAAAACATTATAAAGAAAAGGAGCACAAAAATTAATGCATAACTTACGAAACAACCACACTCACAAACAGCAGGCTAACTGGCAACTCTGACTCGTACCGGAACTACCTACCGTAAACTTTAGGAAACGTCGGGAAAGATCTACTATCCATTTCAGACCCTATGAGGCATCGTTTTTCGCAAATATGTTCTAAACAAACAGTTGGATCAATATGACATTATGGCACAGCTTGTTTGACACAGTCCCCTAATTTATGGCACTACAGTGCATTGCCAAGTGTGTTTCCTTAAGGATTTTACTCTTGGCTTTGAAGGCGAAGCTGGCAAGAGCTGAGTAGACATTCGGACAGGGGAAGACGGGAGTGGAGGGAGAGGTGGTGGAGTGATACACGTCACAACTACGTCACGTAAAACCTTCCCCTATCCGAATGTCTACTCGGCTCTTGCCAGCTTCGCCTTCAAAGCTAAGAGTAAACTCCTTAATGAAACATACTTGGCAATGCACTGTAGTGCCATAAATTAGGGGACGGTGTCAAACAAGCTGTACCAAAATGTCATTGATCCAACTGTTTGTTTAGAACATATTTGCGAAAAACGATGCCTCATAGGGTCTGAAATGGATAGTAAGCTACCTAACTGTCAAATGTCGCTTCTTAACAATATAAAATGAGGACTCAAATAAAGTGATGAAGGAAGTGAGATATTTGGACTATAATATATTTACAAGGAACAGTTATAATGGGGAAGATTACAAAGAAAAACACAGGAGAAAGATGAAAGTTAGGGCGATCAAGAATGTAAGAGATCAAATGGGTCATATTTAATGAGGCAAAGGAAGAATTTTGAATGCAAGAGTAATATATGAAGTGTCACTGTGAGGTAGAGGGAAAGGAATTAGTCGACAGAGATGAGAATGACTGCAAAACGAACATGAATATGATAGTGGGAAAAAGAAAAGATGTTGCTTCTAGTATAGGATAGGGCAACCTTGAGAAAATGAGAAAGAAATTGAATAATAGAGCGAGCCCATTGTAAAACTGAGTAAGATTTGACATGGGGATAAGGTCCATGGTAACATGACAATTGATAATTTCTTCACTTACAACATAAATTGTTGGAAAATTGTTGGAAGGTGATAAATGATATAATTTTTCCTGTGGTAACACTGATCATATCATTTCATTAAGATATTCAAAACTTATACAATTTCATACCAATTTCAGTCATACACGTGGCAGTATTACCTAGTAACGGGGTTGTGATAATGTATGCAAAGATAATAGCTAGTAACAGAAGTGTAATAATATATGAAATACTACTACCTACTATCCATTTCAGAGGCGGAGTTGCGCTGTTTTTCGCAAATATCTCCTAAGCGAATCGTTGGATCAGTATGATATTTCAACACAGTACTTTTGACATCCGGGCCTAATTTATGACCCTTAAACCATACTGCTACATATGTTACATTAGGAGTTTACTGAAGGATATTAAGCCTAATCCAGTCATCAAATCTAAGGTGTTATACAAAATCGGACGAGTGCAACTGTGTGGGGTAGCTCCTCCACTAACACCCTGAACAACCCTCTGACCATTCCTTCCCTACCCCCCAATATCGCGTTCACCCCCTCCCCGTTTCTCTCTTCACTCCCAGTCACACCATCCCTCTCCCATCTTTGCACTTCCGTTTTCTTTATTCATTCCAATTGCATAGATAATATGTATGTAATAGTATTTACAATAAAATGACGATGTATGTATGTATATATTAATGAATATTGCGCATCATATACAATATAGCATTGGAGTTTATAATTTTGTAATAATATAGAGACAGGTAAAACAATATATATCAACTGGACCATGTTGACATTTTAGGATGAATACACAGTATTGTAATAATAGTAATAACTTCTCCGAGAACGTTCAGGCAACAAGTGATACAATTTGTAGTTCGTTAATTTCAATGGTTGACCATAAACACTGCAAACATATAGGCATAGCTTCTATTATATGTACGTAATCATCCTGATGTACAGTACTTTCTACGCGAAATACGACTTGCATCCATTGCAAATAATCATATCAATACGTCTACAACTACATAACATTCTTACATTATAATACAGTGCTGGGATAATGAGGGAGGGACACAAGAGTGATGAAGGAGGCGAGGAGCTCGGGGAGAATAGGAGGGATAACGAGGACGAGAAGGGGGAGAAGTAGGGGTAGTTAAGGAATAGTTTGGGAGGGTGTTGGGGGGCAACACTTTCCTTCGAATGTGTCAGCATGACTAGTCGACTTTCTGTTATTTTTCATGAGTAAACTCCTCACATAACATAATTAGCAATATGGTTTAAGGGTCATAAATTAGGCCCGGATGTCAAAAGTAGTGTGTTGAAATACCATACTGATCCAACGATTCGTTTAGGAGATATTTGCGATAAACAGCGCAACTCCGCCTCTGAAATGGATAGTAGTCACAGGGATGTAATAATGTATGGAAGAAGACTACGTATCATCCAGAGATAAACCATGGACAGTGAGTGCTAATCAAGGTTGTCTACACTGCACAACATTTTACCTACAGATGAATTTAAATTAACAGCCAGATGATCATGAAGAGGACATGATTATGAATATGTCACCAATGATGTTAGCATGATATACAAGAACTGGAGATTTGTATGCAGAATGCGACTTTGAATGATAATTACTAACAGGCGAGGAAGGTTGCATTACCTCAGAATGAGGAATCTGCAGGTGTGTCAGAAGAAAAAAATGAGAGAAAAAGATGAAGCATCTCCAAGTGACTCGTGTAACACCATGCCCCTCGGGACACACGTAAGATCATGTGCATGCACCCATTTGGCATTATCGGTTGGTGGATCCTTTATCTGAAGTTTGTTACGGACACGGAAAGGACCCAGGAATTTATCATCAAGTTTTGATGCATGCTCATGGTCCAGGCAAAAATTAAGCCATCTCCTTGGATGGTAACATTGGAGGCAGCTGCATGTTGCTTACACACCATATCTGCATTTGAGAAGGCCAAATTATCCTGAATGTACCTATGAATTTTCTGAAAATCTGAGAGGTGAACTTTGAAAAAATCATCATGATTATAGACCGGATCAGACCTGGTTCGTAATAAAGATTAAGATATCCTCTTGTCAAGGTCACAGATGACAAAGAATTGAGTTTCACGTACTGATTTATTCAGTGATCCATTAATTGATGTAGCTTCCTGCAGAAACCACTCATCCCAGGTGGAACTCTGATCTCCCACCATGTGGCATAGAGTTTACGATTCTGGGCCTCCATGAGGCACAGACCTACTCTAGCCTTTAAACCATTCAAACACTCAGTACATCTCGTGAATTAGTCATGAGTGGATGTCAGTCTCTTGCTTCCATCAGGTGTTAGTGTAAGTAAGAATATGGATGCAAGAAAGTCAAGAAAAGAAAGTGCTGCACCCATTATGCTTCTCTTCTCTTTCCTTTTCCTCTCATTTCCTAAACTACCTAAAGAAAATAGAACTCCATATAGTAATAAACATTATAAACATGAAAAAAAAGGGTAGACTATCTATCTATCTATCTATTGCCAGACGCCTCAATCCCGTTTGGGGTGGCCACAAACAAATCGCCTCCAAGTCGCCCTGTCCCCCGCCATTTCACTCCCCTGCTCCCAACTCACACCCCCCTCTCTCATACACCTCTCCACCCCATCTCTCCATCTCATCCTCGGCCTCCCCCTCCCTCTTTCCCCCTCCACCTCACTCACATACACTCTCTTCGTCAGTCTTTGGCCCTCCATCCTCTCCACATGGCCAAACCACCTCAGTGTGTTCCTCATAACGCTTCCTATCACATCGACATCCACACCACAACGCTCCTTTATATCCTCATTCGTCAGCCTGTCTCTCCATGTGACTCCACAGGCTCCTCTTAAATAACTCATTTCCACGGCTCTCACTCTTGACTTGTGTCCTTCCAACAACGTCCAAGCTTCACTTCCGTACATTAGAGTTGGTATCACAATTCTGTCATGTAGTAACTTTTTCACTTCCATGCTCACTTCCCTGTTTCTTATCACTGCTTTCAAAGAACCAGCAACCTTTCTTCCCTGCTGTACCCTTTCAAGCACTTCACCCTCCAAACCTCCATCCTTACTCATCACACTACCCAAGTACTTAAACGTACTCACATTTTCCAATTCCTCACCATCCAACATCGCTGTACATTCACTGACTTCACCTCTCTCAAAGGGGTAGACATTCATAATTATTATATTTTTATTTATAAGTACATATATTATGTACTGAATTTATTCATTTTACATATTTCTTGTTTTGCACAAGCATTTCAGCAACATACAGAAGTGTTTCCGTGTGAATATATGGATGTGAAACCTTCTTTTCCCATCAAAGCTATTCCCTCGTTCGAGATGCTAATCTTGGGTCGTATCGAATCTTGGATGTGATGGTTCAGCCCATACATACACAGCATCACCCATTATCTTGAAACAGACGTTTCTCTTCAATTTGCCAAGGCGAAAAATCGTTTTCGAAACTTGAAAAATCCGTCCCAGCATCAGCCCAGTGTCCTAACAAATTCCACCAGCTCGGCCACTGAGAGGCTAATTCCATAATGACGGAATTTTTTTTTTTCAGCACTGAATTGTGGAACTCTGACCTGTTATCTGTTAAAATGACTTCTGTAGTTGTGAAATGACAAATAACTGAATTAACAAAAACATGGGCAACAGTACTAGCAGATTTTTCACGCAGTGGAACTAATACTGCGAACTGGGAGAAATTAACAACTACCATTAAAAGAACGATGATGCCAGATTCTGTAGGTGGTCATTTCACAAGATCAAGGAAGACAGTATACCAAGGCCTCGATGGTACAGGGTATTGCAGTATGGGTGCAGGCCGACCAGTAGAACCTTTATTACAAACACAAGATAGGCACGCATCACAGTGAGCTTCTACATATTCTTTTCCCTTTGTAAGCCAATAATACAAAAGACGCACCTGTCACATGCTTCTGTCCTTACCCAGGTGCGATGTATGAGTGGTGTTGTGGATTAAATGGAGGGCAGCAGGAATGAAATCCATTGGAATGACTACTTGTCTAACTTCACGATGAGGCACATCACTACCTGTGAGTACCGTCCTTTTGTACAGTGAGTCATTCAAGAGGAAGAAATCAGACACAGGAACTGGTAACTTTGGCAAGAAAGAATCTTCACCAAACTCAAGAAAGTATTCGACCTGAGACCATAGAGGGTCATCATGCTGGAACTCGCAGAGAACGTAATAATCGAGCACCGAACTTAAATAGCAACCTTTCGAAACTGTGGCAACATGACGGGAGAGAGCATCGGCCACAACGTTTGACTTTTCTGGAACGTACTGAAACGTTGGATTGTAATAATTAACAATAACCGCCCAATGTGCAAGACGACCAGTAAGATTATGGCCTCGAAACAGGTCACAAAAAGGAATGTCGTCTGTCAGGATATGAACAGAATAACCGTAGATAACGCCGCGGAAATATTTTAGAGACCAGACCATGGCAAGTGCTTCCCAATGGATTACACTGTACTTCATCTCCGCGGAAATGAGTGCACAGCTCTCATAGGCAATAACAAGCTTCCTACCTTCGCGATCAACATGCATGAGAACCGTACCAAGGCCTCCTCTGGAAGCACCTGTGCATAGTAAGAACGGTTTGCAGTAAACAGGGAACGCCACGACCGGAGCTTGTGCAAGAGTAGTTTTCAGCGTGGTAAATGCAGTTGCTTGTTCATCTGACCACAAAAAAGGCTCGTCCTTCTTTAACAGTTTTGTCAGTGGCGCAGCTATTTGGTCTTAATCCGTGATAAAACGATGGTAATAACCATTAAGACTAACTACACACTTCATCGGTATTTGTAGGAGTAGGAAAGCTGATCACCGCTGTTACCCTTTCATCTGATATGCGAATGCTGTGAGAATCTTGAATATGTCTGAGGAACTTTAGCTTTATACAAAGGAAATGGCATTTTGACAGTTTGATCTTTAGTCCAACTTGTTGGAGCCTAGTAAACACCTGTGCTAGTTTCTCCTAGTGTTCTGGGACAGAACGACCAGTGATAAGGACTTCAAGATAAGCAAAGATTGAGTGACCTGCCATACCAGCGAACACAGCCACATGAACGAGGATGGGGGATGTTTCAAGCCAAGGGGAAGTCTACAGAAATGGTAATGACTGGACAGGCTGCTGAAAGCAGGGATTGGGCGAGACGATTCCTCCATTTCTACTTGTCAGTAGCCACTCAACAGATCCTGGGAGAAGAAAACACAGTTATTGTCTCCTAGGGATTCTAACAAATCACTAAGCACAGGAATTGGGAATCTGTCCAGAACAGTCAAGGCACTGACGTGGCGTTGGTCTATGACAGACATAATTCACTACCCTTCTTTGAAATGAGGAATAACGAGTTGTTCCACGGACTGTCAGAATGTTCAGTAACGTCAGATTCCAACCTTTCCTGAATAGGACAATCAGCTTCTTTAACCCTTCGTTAGTCCTTCTGGGGTATTAAAACGTGGTTAGTCCTGTGGGGTGTTACAAAACCCCAGTACAAAAATACATATAGTGATACTAACATGTAAAATACATTCATACTGCAGCTTCAGCATATCCCTGCAATCAATAATGGAAAGATTGAATGCCTTGTAGGTGGTGTTTATTAATTATAATAATAAAATACATTAAATTATACTGTAATATCAGTATAAAAATAACAATTGGACTCATATTTCATTTGTCAGGTAAACACGCACGGGAAAATACATTTTGTGATTTTTAAAATCAGTATAATGATGAACAAAATGCAAAAATAAGAATTAAAAAAAAATCTATACCACAATATGATCTAAATGGTTAGTTTTATGGGGTGACTGGACACCCAGTGCCTCTCGCTCTCAGTACAGCAGAGGCAGGACTAAACCTATCCACATGCTCCCTTCCCTCACTGAATCAGGAGGGTACTGGAACGGAGAGAAATATTCGAATTACCGGGTAGGAAATATGAGCTTAAAAAAAAAATGGGGTGCCAAAACACCCCACCTGACTAACGATGGGTTAAGTTGACTACGAGGTAAACGATATGAAGGGACATGAACGAATTGAGCATCAGGCTGCAATGTAATAACATGTTTTACTAAATCAGTTTTGCCCATGTTTTCACTGGGGAGAACTACAACCTCGTGGAAATCATGCAGAAGTTCAAGCAACTGGCGTCTGCACTGAGGATAATCACCCTGTTTCACAAGACTTGAGACTAGTTAGGATAGTACTGTCAGTAGTGTAAGCAACTGAGCACACATCTGCAACAGAGGGTGGGAAGTCTTGGCATACACGTACGGCCGTTGGGTATACCAAAAAATCACCAATCTGTGTCCCGGCACGCAGCTAAAGTAGTGCATTAGTCACCGTGTGACACCGAGCACATCGCATACTCGTAACTCAAGCCCTTTACACCACAGGTCTCAGGCTGAGAAATAGCAGCAACACTGCTAGGTGACCCAACAATCCTCAGAGCAACCTTACTATATACACCAGTGGATAAAACCGTGAACTGTTTTACCACAACTCGATTGGCTGCTGAGGTCTTCTAATGGCAATTAGGTAGGTAATGGCAAATCCGGAAATGCTTCAGTGCCATTGGATGGCTCACTAGGATGATCTATTTCATAATCAAGGCGAGAATCTGAGGAGTTTAGGGGATCAGTAATGGAATCAGCTATGTGAGTTTATGGAATGAGGGTGTTAGGATATGGTGAATCGATAGGGGGGACAGCAACTGTATCAACTCGTGACTGAGAAATTGGTTTGAGATACCTGGCACAGACCAGTCTTGAAAAGGAATGCCTCCCCACGTGCCAGTAACACATCAATGCCTTCGTCTGTCATGGTTTTAATACCCAGTAAGGAGTCAGCAGGAAAGCTGATCCAAGGACCAACACAGAGCTCAACAATGAATGGGTCAGTCGAATCATGGAGAGAAACTTGAAGTTGAATTTTGCCCATGACATCTAAATTTGACCCATCTACACAGCAAAGATAAAGATCGGAGGGCTTAAGGAAGCTAACATGTTTTGAGCTGTGCCCTTTAATTCATGATAGTGCATCCTCGGTCATCATTTTGATGACAGAACCTGAGTCCATAAAGATGGAGAGATTTATCTGACAACATTTCCCACATACAGCTACCCCTGAAGAACCTATTACACGAACACGAGACAAGACAAGGGCAATTCACAGTATTTGGTAACTACTATGGAGGAAGGGTCCGAGCGTGGCACTCGTTTTCCCCCAGGACGCTGTTGTACAAGGTAACAACACTCACTAGTGGCATGACTCGTCGATCCCTTATGGTACTTACAAAACTCAAGACTGGACCACAAAGGTGAATGCTGTCGCCAGTCATAGTACCTACAGTAACCATGGGTGGACCATGACCTATGGGATTATCTGTCCTCACGGCATTGTCCTCGCCTGCAAAAACATTTTGACTGTTTGCAGTGTCATGGCTAGGAAGAAGTGTGATGAAGGTTCCTCCTACCGACTAGAGTGGACGGGTTGATTGAAGAAGTTAGATGATGTTAGTCGTGATGTGGAACTATGTGATAGGTGACATCCGGTCATTTGTGATGTAGCAATGACGTTAAAAGTGCAGGTGCGGCCAAGTGTCCTTGGCTTGGCAGGTTGAAATGAAGACTGGTTGTGAATATGTCTTGTGGTTGTGGCAGGCACTGGGTGGTGACGTAGTGCAGGACTAGGCAGTGATGTACTGCCCGCAGGGTGTGGTAGGGCGTTTGATAGGCGGTGACAGTTTGATTTTTCCCACAACAGGCAGAACAGGAGTAAAGACGATGAAAATCTACCTCACCATGAGCGCACAGGACAGACAAAACAGCGGCACACAGCAAAGGGTAGGAACAATGGGAACAGTAACAACGGGCAGCTGCAGGCTCGGGAAAGGCAGGCCACACTCAGAGGGAGTGCAGGAAGTGTGATGTAAGATATGCATGGCTCTGGCAGGGCAGAGATGGTTAATTATGGGTCAGGGCAGCTCGCATGGTACACGCTTGGCAAGGCGGCTTCGTAGAACATAGGGCGTGGCTTACCGGTAGTTTTAGTGAGAATATTAGAAGGAGAGATGTATTAGTGGCTTCCACCTACTTCATTGCCACCACTTTGTTACCAGTTTAAAGGTCAAAGGGTATGTCCAAAGTCCAGTTGGCTATAAGCCATTTTCTTCTCGACTGGATGATAACAGATGCGCCCTGAGTGATGTCTGAGCTTGAAATGAAGGCATTTAGCGTCGGCTTCTCTCCCTTTAACTCCCTAGACACAAGTCAGCAAAAATCCCTCATGACGCAACATAGTCAACATACATTCTCTCACGTAGACAACTTACGGCTATACATGGTTTCGTTGGGCTACACTTATACGATAATATATATACACTAATGTATACCCTGACGTCAGTCTAGCTTTTCAGATATCAGTAAATCATTTGTAACATTTGTGATTCGTACATGGCCAGGATAAAGAACGGTCATTCTTGCAGTCATCCTCTCATCGTGGAGAACGTTCGGTCCTTGAGTATACGACCCTCTCCAGACAGTTATACTGTATAGCCTAAAGACTACCGTACTTGACAATTTTATATTCTCAAGTTTCGACTGATTTACAAACAGAGCGATATACATCTTTATGCAGCCCTGTTGTAGTAGTTTTCCTTTAAGGTATATGGTAAAAATTTTTGATGACCTGTCAGATTATCACGTAAAGTGTTCGCTAGAGTGATAACTATACTCATTTTTTTTTTTTTTTTAATTGAGGCGAAGATGCACTTGACAAGTTGGTGATGACTGGCTGATTGCAGCATGTCCGAATAACATTCACTAACTCAAATTTCCCCCTCACATATATGTTGTCAATTAATAATGCTGAGTAGAGATTATGAAGTAATGTTGCATTCGGCCAGTCATCACCAACCTGTCAAGTGCATCTTCGCGTTGATAAAAAAAAATAAATAAATAAAAACTGAGTATAGTACTAACAAGTTGTCAAACCTTAAACTCAACTCTTATACACGGCATAATAATAAAACGAAAACACTGGGATATAAAGTAACAAAAACTCAGTTCTCTCTCTCTCTCTCTCTCTATGTATATATATCCATGAATAAACAAATATTGACGGATAAGGACAGATATAAATACAGACATGTATAAATATAAACTTCCTGTAGTGTTCGAAAATAAAGAAATAATAAGAAATGACAAAATATGGTGGGGAATAAAGGCAAACTTTATTCAGTACTTCACTCCATGTACGTACACGCATGTACAGATTTATTTAGTTACACAGTAACCCTACACCTGAGAGTCGACAGATGTCTGGAACACACACACACACGCACACACACACACACACACACACACACACACACACACACACACACACACACACACACACACACACACCATCGAAAAGCATGTATGCAAAACATCAAACTCACAAACAGGTTATACATTCTGCATTTCAACAGCTGCAATACACTTTGACAGACGGAATAAGCTGCAGAGAAGAAAGTAGCCTTATCACTCTGCCCTCGTAAAGAGTAACATTCCGTTTACGAACACCACACAACAGTAACATGAAGAACACATACAGGACAAAAGAAATCCAAATAATTAAGAGTACACAAACCAAGATCATAATGCACACACACACACACACACACACACACACACACACACACACACACACACACACACACACACACACACACACACACACACACACGCCATGCACTCCTTGATATGCCTCATCTTACACTCAACTCCAGAATATCTCTGACGTTAGAAAACCTAAATAAAACGGCCACTATGGTTAAAAACATACAGCACGAGACAAGAAAGGATCTCTCACGTTATACCAATCAGAAAGGGTCAACATTTCAAACCACCATGTTATCCCAGCACGTTTGCCTGAATACACAATAATGCCTTTTCTCCCAGTCTCACTTTATGTCCATCTGCACTCGCCACTTGCACCACATGGAAAATAATACACGACCCCCTCAGTCTCGTGCCTTACACAAAGTATCCCCCAATAATAATGGAGAAAAGATCGTAAACTGTAAGGATACAAACTGCACAATTTAATCAGAATAGAACAAGATTCTACTCAGACTAAAGTCCAGTTTAGGCTGGTCCACTTTGACTGCCATCTCAGATAGCGTGATGTAATCAGCGACTTCACTCTGTGGCCGCGCGGTGGAGTTCTCATGTGTAGCAGTGCATTCCCCATAGCCTATCTGACGTACTGAACCTGTTAACGGCCGTTTGGCATAAACGATCCTTTCAGCTCTATATGGGAGCCATGGCGTATGCATTACCTTTGTGGAAATTAGTCAAACTATAAAACTTAACTGGTTTCACAAATGCCCTTGAATAACAGTTCAGTGAGATTAATATCTTCATAATATCTGGGTAGCTTACTTTCATACTGGAAATACGAAGAAAAGTATGGATATCACCAACAGCAAATTATATGATCAGACAATACCACACTGTATGTGCGGCAAGTAATTTAGGATCAATAAAATACATTTGGATTCACAACACAAGAGACAACAATAAACACAGACAAAACAAAGGGCTAAACGCGACATCCCTGGTAACAAAGTGAAAACAAAAACTGAGAAGTATAAGACACTGTGTTACTTAGGTGCAAAAACCATCATGACAAACAGGGAGGGTTACAGGAGAAAGGGAAAGAGAAATACATGTATGTGTAAGCGGTTAAATCAATAAAAAAATGAAAAGAGAAGAATGCCTTTCGTCCTTATCACTGACCACTGGACATCTCACTTACATATCAGAAAGACTTGCACTCTCTCCCTTTTCGTCTGAACGTAGCCCACATCGGACTTTGGCACAATCGTCACTTTACTGCATTGACTCTGCTTCCCTAATCTCTATCTCTCCTTCAAATATAACTTAATCGTTACAATTTATTATGACCTTACTGTCATTACAGTAGAAGGATTATTTTTTTCCATATCTGTGCCGTTCTCACCGTTTTCCTTTACTACCATATTAATGAAATTCATTCACTCACTTTTATGTTACTATCGTTATTTTTTTTTACTAGTCTCTTAAAGTACAGTATAGTATATACACCACACAAAAAGCGCAATTCCGTTAGGATAAAATCATAAGTCTTGAAGCGCATATCTTTGTTATTCATTCCCATCCTTGACGTACTGTTCAGGGCAAAAGTTTTGTCTGGATAAATTCTATCCCTGTTTGATGGATTTGTTCTCACTGGCCCGCCTGAAATTCCAACACCACGATAGTATGAAAGTTGACCTTTATTTTGTTTATTTATAGGCTGTCATGTATATTCATCGGATCAGCATGGCTTCGATCCCTAGCGTATCGGATTAATGAACGTTGACTATAGTATTATTACATTAATTACTGAACTCTTATTTTCACTATACGATTTCATTCACCTGAACACAGTCGGAAAGTAGTGACTAAGTCACATCGTTTTCATCTACTAAACTGCCTTACACTGACAATGGAATGATTTATAGAGTGAACATGGAGCCACGGTGAAGACCTCGGCCAACAAATTTAACTGACCGTGACAACTTTGTGCTGCTGTGGGTGTTAGGCATGTCAGCCAGAGCCATAGCCAAGGAAACGGGTACCAGTGTGGCCACTGTGTGTAGGTGGGTCAGACAATGGCTGCAGCGGGGAAGACTTTGCAAACAAAAACCTCTTGTTTTGGAGAACAAACAATTAAACTGATTTCATCCTCCAGATAAATATAGTTTCAATATTAATAAACATGATACTGGCATACATTTCAGCAAAAGAGAGCACAGTACTCATACGAGTATTTACACTACACTGTCACCTTTCATAATGTGCCAATCAAAGCACCTATCACACATCAGGTGGGACCGCCCATCATCCACTCACTTGATGTATTGCTATTTTCTCTTTTCTTCACCTTTATCATTCTGTTTCTCTGTCTGCCCTCGTCTCTTCCTACTTCTCCCTTTCTTTCCAGGCACCTTTTATTGTTTTTCTGTCCACTTCAGGTGCCTCTACACAGAGTGTCAGGGTTAATGGATTCCTTTAACTCTGGAAACAATTTACAGTGCTGAGGGGTAACCATATAGCAAAATAAATAACTAAATGAATAAAATAATATGAAGTAAATAAAGGGGTCGATTGGAGTCTACTATGGTGCCCCAGTAAACTTGGTGAAATAATAGAAATGTGGTATCCATCCAGGAACCCCACCTCCACACTTTTCTTCACTCCTTGCAATCGTGAGTTGCTGTTGACCCCAAGGGGAACATCTGGTCATTGCTCGGGTCACCTCTTCAGTAGGGGGTTGAATGCCAACGGCTGATGGTTCTGCTCAGCCAGCCAGAGTAAGGTATATCAACGACGACAGTAACAGTTCAAGAAGTTGCAAAGAATATTTTTTGTTGCTGCTAATTATGAATAGAAAATAGTTTGGGAATCCATAATGGTCTACATCTAAACAAAGGCTTTCGTATAATGACCTATATATGTGATTAAATGGTGCTCCTCAGTCTGTCTGACTATCTATCTATCTAGGTTCAGACAGACGCTTTAATCCCGTAAGCGGTGGTCACAAACAAACCACCTCTCATATATTTCTCCGCTCAATCCCTCCATTTCATCCTCGGTCTCCTCCTCCTCCCACCCCCCCTCCACCTCAGCCAGATGCACACTTCTAGTTACTCTTTCACTCTCCATTCTCTCCACATCACCATACCACCTCAGTGCACTGTATTTCTAGTAACACTTTCTATCATATCTGCATCCACACCAACGTTTTTGCACTTACTCATTTGTTAGTCTGTCTCTCCATGTAACTCCACATGCTTCTCTCAAATAGCTCATTTCAGCTGCTCTCATTCTTGACTTTTCTATCCAACATGGTCCAAGCTTCGCTTCCGTATGTTAGAATGAGGATCAGAATTCTGTCATGCAGTGACATTTTTACTTTCAAGTTTTCTACCCTGTTTCTTATCACTGATTGCAATGAACCAGGAACCTTTACTTCCGACTGTAAACTTTTCTAGCATTTCATCTTCCAAACGTCCAGACATTCTCATCACACTGTCCAAGTTCTTAAATGGACTCACATTTTCCACTTCCTTACTATCCAGCCTCACTGTGCGTCCAGTGGCTTCACTTCTTTCGAAGACCACAACTTTACTCATCCCTATAGTCTCATGTAGATTACGTTTCTTACCCTCCCAAACTTATTCACCAATCCTTGCAGTTTCCCTTCATCTTCACTTAAAAATACAGTATCATCTGCAAACAACGGGAAAGGAAGCTTTGAAACACCCCTCTCATATTACGGTTACTCGAACATCTACTGCCCTGCCTTGTATCTCTTTAATAATTCCATTCATATGCAAACTGAAGAACCATGGAAACATGACACATCTCCGAGCCAGACTAACATCCAGACACAAAAATTCACTCTGAATCGGTAGAGAGGCGGCCTGCAGTCCCAGTCGACCCAGGTTCGAATTCCGACTGAGGCAGGGAACAGTTAAAGGATTTAAATTTCATAAAAAGCAGACTTTCCTGATCTACCAGATGAACCGCCGACATGTCGTGAAAAGTACCCCCGCTAATACCAATACACCAGTCCTGTATGGGACAGCCCTAGCATGTATTCAATATGGACGGTGGGTGTAAGCTCCGAAGTGGTGATGTGTGGAGATGTAGTTCTACTG
This sequence comes from Coenobita brevimanus, assembly GCF_032717465.1. Lineage (NCBI taxonomy): Eukaryota > Metazoa > Arthropoda > Malacostraca > Decapoda > Coenobitidae > Coenobita > Coenobita brevimanus. The sequence continues at coordinate 28,824,072 of NC_136961.1, read as the reverse complement.
GGCCTTGGGATAGGCAACTGCCCCCGAGAAATAGGTCCTGAAGCCTTTGCCCAGAGTCGGACACATAAAAAAAAAACACACATCCCCACACCCTGCAGCCCAGGTGCACTCATAAATACTTTTCATGGCATTCAGCAGCTTCCCACTTACTCCAAATATTTTTAATATTTTCCACACTCGTTGTCTATCTGCCGTCATATGCTTTCTCTAAATCCATGAAGGCAACAAACAAATTCCTTCCCTGCTCTAGATACTTTTCCACTAAACACCTTATGATGAATATCTGATCTACACACACTTTTTCCCTCATGAAACCTCCCTGTTCTTCTCCATTAAATTCTCTGTTGTTTCACTTAGTTTGTCAAGAAGTATCCTACCATATACTTTTCCTATTACACTAAGAACACAAATACCCCCATGATTACCACACATTTCTCCCTCCTCCCCTTTTAAAGGGGAAAAATTATACTTGACTTCCACTTCCTCGGGAATCTACTTTCCTCCCAGGCCAATCTACATATCTTCCATATCCATTCTACTAGTATCTCTCACCCCTGCTTCAGCATTTCACCACACACTCCGTCAATTCCTGGGGCTTTCCCCAGTATGACTTAACTCATTGCTTCCACTATTTCCATCCTATGGATGGTGATGCTGGAAGGCAGTGCAAATACTCATGTGTTGTATTTTCCTTCAATAAAGAGAACTCTTAAATGTATTTGTATACCAGCTTTGTTCAAAGACTAATTATACAATAGATTTAAGACGACTGACTCCTAATTAGGACGTAAACATTTTGCTTACCACAGTTCTCTCATGATGTTAAAAAAAATGAAACAGTATGCTCTAGTACATTATCAAAGTCAAGAAAACAAATACCTGTTAGTCACTATTCTGGAACTCTAAATACAGTACATTAATTTCTGTATCTTTAATCCATGTCAAGTCTTTTCTTACTTCAGCTTTTCTGAGAATCGCCCACATGGGCATTCGATAATGTATATTACACGAAAAAGAAATTTTTGCTGTGACATTAAGGATGGAGTGCTATATAAAATGAAGTATCTCCATGTTCTCAGATTTCTAAATACTTTTTTTTTTTTTACTTCGTTGTGTGATGATTTTTCTGTAATCTGGGAGTAGATAATATGTACCGAAACACAACCATAACCGTCTAATAGTAAATAACCTTTTCTTAGTATAAACTCAATCTAACCAGAACAGTGGGAGATGCGATGTTTTTTGGACAAAGTTTTTAAGATACTGGTTCATAACAATTTACTTCGTTATAATTCTTCTGCAAGATAAAATTAATCAGTAAGAGGGACATGTTATACATTGCAATGATGCCCGACAGTAAAATGAGTGGAACATTAACATCATCTGAAATATCTCTCACATTTCACCATAAACCTTGATGACACTTCAGCCTAAAAAGAAGTAACGGCCTGACTGATATAATCATTAGGTTGCGTATCATTATTTGCAGAAAAAAAACAAAGCTCCAGCCTTCGTAATATTCATAACAAACATTCAACCTTCTTGCAGCACCAGTCAGCTTTGTGGATTTTTTCTTATTTCGCGGGTTAGTATCTTATTTGTTAACTCGATTATGTTATACTATGACTTTATTACAATAAAAAGTTTATATTTTTGGCATCTGGTGGGCTGTGGTATAAATTAGGGTCTTGCGATTCATGATTTCTGGATGCTTATGTAGGAATTGATTTTTTTTTCTCTCACATGCACAGAATTATAAGGCAACGCCCAGTAATGACTGTTATCACTTGGATGATGGAGCTACTGCGAGAGCATAAGTTATTCCAACGACAATGATGCAGTAGTCTGGAAGTTTAGAGGAAATGGGACAGCATAAAGTCTTTGTGAACCAGATGAATAAGAGAGTGTGCAGAGAAACTTACCAGACTATGGTAAACAAGATTTTGATACAAAGGAAAGCAAACAGCAGCAGATAGGACAGGCTATAACTGAAGTAGCTAATTTACGAGTCGAAGAGAAAAATCGAAAAGCTCCAAGGTTCTCCCCATCCACCAAACCCTCCAGCTAAAATCAGGGTGTATGAAAAAATCCGTCAAGGAAAAATCATAGGAAAAGGTGAATGGATAACTATATTCAGAAGCTTACTTTGTAAGGGTAAAATGCTATTAACAGCTTAATGATGCAGAGGTGTTGCTGTATTCTCTCAGGTCTGGATAAGATGAAATAATTATCAGTCGTGTATCTTCAGGTATAAAATGATCCACAGGTATACATGGCAAGTGATGAGAAGGGTGGGTGGTGAACTGAATGAAAGGAAAGCAATGACTGATTACATGTGTGTGTGTGGATGAATGGATGCGAAGATGTGTAATGGATGCAAGAGCTCATAGAGGTTGGGGGAGTGGACTTTTTGACCACTACTTGGTGGTGGCCAGAATTAGAATTCAAGTAAGGTGGAGGAATAGAAGAAGGGAAAGACGAGAGGAAGGAGTAGTTGCAAGGAGAGTGGAAAGGTTATAAGAGGATGAAAAAAATGCAGAGTATAAGAGAGAAGTGGAGGAACGATTGGTCAAACATGAATTGGAGCAGATGGGAGACGTGGAAGGTGTGAGTAGGGTATTTACAGAAGAAATATGTGCAGCATGTGATGTGGTGTGTGGAAGGAAGAGAAGACGGAGGGGGGTGCAAGGAACAGCGCTGTGGACTGAAGAGGTGAGACAGGCTGTGGCACAAAAGAAGAAAGCATACAATGAATGGATGAGAAATAGGGGCGTGGAAGAAGTTGAGAGGCGGAAGAGAGAGTTATATGTAGAAAGAAAGAGAGAGGTGAAAAGATTAGTAAGACAGAGTAAGAAGAGAGTGGATGAGGAATTTGAAAGGAATTTGAGTGTAAAGTGGAGGGACTGTAAGAAAATGTTCCGGAAAGAGGTGAAAAGAGTAAGACAGGGTGGAAGTGAAGTTAGCAGGGGAGTGAATGATAAAAATGGTAGATTACTAGTGGAGAAGGGAGAAAAAGTGAGCAGATGGAGAGAACACTTTAAGGAATTGTTGAACATAGAGGATGGAAGTAATGCGAGTATAAGTGGCTGGAGAATGGCTGGGAGAAGGAGGGAGGTGAGAAGACAGGAAGAAATCAGTAGGATAGAAGTTGTGGAAGCAATGAACATAGTTAAATCGGGGAAAGCCCCAGGAATTGATGGAGTGTGTGGTGAAATGCTGAAGCATGGAGGAGAGATAGTAGTAGAATGGATGTGGAAGATGTGCAGATTGGCCTGGGAGGAAGGTAGAGTCCCGGAGGATTGGAAGTCAGGTATAATTATTCCCTTGTACAAAGGAAAAGGGGAAAAAGAAGTGTGTGGTAATCATAGGGGCATTTGTCTTCTTAGTATAATAGGAAAAGTGTATGGTAGGATACTTATTGACAGAGTTAGAGAAAGAACAGAGAAATCAGTTGGAGAAGAACAGGGAGGCTTTAGGAAGGGAAGAGGTTGTGTAGATCAGATATTCATTCTTAGATCTTTAGTGGAAAAGTTTCTAGAGAAAGGAAAGAAGTTCTATGCGGCTTTCATGGATTTGGAGAAAGCATATGACAGGGTGGATAGACAAGGATTGTGGAACGTGTTAAGAATATATGGAGTAGATGGGAAGTTGTTGAATGCTGTGAAGAGTATGTACGATGGTGCGAAGGCTGCAGTGCGTGTGGATGGTGAACTAAGTGAATTTTTCTCTTTGAAAGTTGGATTGAAACAGGGATGTGTCATGTCTCCATGGTTGTTCAATCTGTACATGGATGGGGTAATAAAAGAGGTACAAGGTAGGGTAGTGGATGTTGGAGTGGCCCTGGTGAGAGAGGATAGTGTTTGGAAACTCCCTGTACTGTTGTTTGCAGATGATACTGTGTTGTTGAGTGAAGACGAAGGGGAGCTGCAAGGCTTGGTGGATGAGTTTGGAAGAGTGTGTAAGAAACGGAATCTAAAGGTGAATGTAGGGAAGAGTAAAGTGATGGTCTTTGAGAGAGGTGAAGTCAGTGAATGTACAGCGAGGTTGGATGGTGAGGAATTGGAAAATGTGAGTACGTTTAAGTACTTGGGTAGTGTGATGAGTAAGGATGGAGGTTTGGAGGGTGAAGTGCGTGAAAGGGTACAGCAGGGAAGAAAGGTTGCTGGTTCTTTGAAAGCAGTGATAAGAAACAGGGAAGTGAGCATGGAAGTGAAAAAGTTACTACATGACAGTATTGTGATACCAGCTCCAACGTGCGGAAGTGAAGCTTGGACGTTGTTGGAAGGACACAAGTCAAGGGTGGACCAGTGGAAATGAGTTATTTAAGAGGAGCCTGTGGAGTCACATGGAGAGACAGGCTGACGAATGAGGATATAAAGGAGCGTTGTGGTGTGGATGTGGATGTGATAGGAAGCGTTATGAGGAACACACTGAGGTGGTTTGGCCATGTGGAGAGGATGGAGGGTGAAAGACTGACGAAGAGAGTGTATGTGAGTGAGGTGGAGAGGGGAAGAGTGAGGGGGAGGCCGAGGATGAGATGGAGGGATGGGGTGGAGAGGTATATGAGAGAGGGAGGTGTGAGTTGGGAGCAGGTCAGTGAAATGGCAGGGGACAGGGCGACTTGGAGGCGATTTGTTTGTGGCCACCCCAAACAGGATTGAGGCGTCTGGCAATAGAGAGTATCTGTTTTATTATTTTACTATAAACCTGGTTAGATGGGGATTACAAGATAGATACTTATCAACTTGACTTTTAGATGTTACTAACTGTATCAAAATTACAACATACAAGGTAGTTAGTTCTTTATACTTATAGCGTTGTTTTATATATATATATATATATATATATATATATATATATATATATATATATATATATATATATATATATATATATATATATATATATATATATATATATATATATATATATATATATATCCTGCTTATCTTCATTTGACAGGAATTTTTTCAGTAATTATATAACCTGGCCACTAATCTGGGCACTATAGTCGCGGCGCACGACTCTGAAGTTGTCATTATCGTACCCTGGTAACCTACCATTCAAAAGTGCGTCCGATTTCATGTCATATTATACATGAATCATATTATTATGCACGAATATATTATACACGAATATTATTATACACGAACATATTATACATGAATCACATACGTCTCATATTATATACGAAATCAGACGCACTTTTGAATGGTAGGTTGCCAGAGCACGATAATAGCACCTCAGAGTTACGCGCCGCTACTATAGTCGTGTAAATCGAGGGTCAGCAACCTTCGAAGGACAGGGGGCTGGAACTTGTCTGTTTCTCAGCTGCTGGGTGTTTTGAGCTTTTTAAAGATTACATCCCCCTCCTCTGATAATAATAATAATAATAATTATTATTATTATTATTATTATTATTATTATTATTATTAGTAGTAGTAGTAGTAGTATTACTACTACTACTACTACTACTACAAATACCACCACTATTATTATTATTATTATTATTATTATTATTTTTATTATTATTATTATTATTATTATTATTATTATTATTATTATTATATTAATAACATTAAGAATAATATATATATAACACACGTTAATAAGAATAACATTTATTCAAAGCATATTTCCTAAAATTATACTGAATACAATTTTTATAAAATTAATGGATTAGAAACAAAAGAAATAACTTTCATTAAAACAATTATCACCATGCGTAATAAAAATATATATTTACAGAATTTACTCATTACTTTGATATTTCAGTGTAGTCATACTGCCAGCCTACAGGCAATGAGAGGGAATGTCATATTTATGCTGTTTTTCACGTGAAATTTTTCAGTATCAGGCTTCAGGCTGAAGGAGGCGAGATGGAGTATTCCATTTAAGCGTGAATCACTGAGTTGTGCGCGCAAATAGTTCCTTGTAAATTTTATTTTCAAAATGACCACAAAGGAAATCATAACAATTTAGCAAACAACAAGCATGGAACAACAACCGTGGCAACAAAACAACATAGCAAAAACTGATGCAAGTTGCATACCCAAGCCTGCTGACGAACAACTCACCTATCCTCACTAGTGACTGGTAAACTGATGGGTTGGGTGGGGGGATGAGTGCAGTATTGTTTAATTAACGTTTTTTGAGCAAAATTATCGCACCAACGTAAATAAAGGCATTTCTTTTAAACAACCATTAGTTATTAAATATATCACATGCATGTTATCGTTTATGGCACTGGCCACATTATCGCACTAGGCAATACTTTTTGCACATCTGGCAGTGCTGGATCACTGAGAGCTGGGTGCAGCATGTTATACCCTCCTAATCTGAGCTCAAGTCTGTTCAAATACACACATTTTTCGGACAAACTAACTCTAGTGTTGGCCATAGTGAATAACAGCCTCTAAGATTTGCTGTGTTTTTCACTTACTGAGTAATCGAAATGCGAGAATATTTTAGCGAAATTGTGGAACATACTAGCTGGCCCATCAAATTAGGTTTACGGGCCAGGTTAGGCCCGCAGGCAGGAAGTTGCCAACCCCTGGTGTAAAGTCTTTCACTGTGTGAAGTCTGTTCTTGGGGAAACATCCATGTGAGAGTTGATCTTAGCCGCAACTTATCTGCTAGCTTTGTGTTGACTCACCTGCAACCCAGTTTGGTGCACGGCATATCAGCGATTATAAGGGGTCAACTCACATCGAATTACAAGGAGAGAAAGGAGGCAGAGCTGAACCCAACTGATGAGGATCGCCCCCATACAATGCAGCAGGCAGCACGAGCTGGATAACATAATGTGACTGAACACCCTCCCAAAGAAGTTGCTAGAAAAAGGTAATACCCTGGCATTAGATACATCCAGTGGTGGAAAAGAGGCGTGGTTACTGGAATATATCAGGAGTAGCAAGAAGTGACAGAGCACTTCTCTCTCGACTCCAGCCTCCTCTAAGTCCCTCCCTTAATTTAGTGACCTAGTGTAAGAAGTACTCCAAGACATCGTATCGTAGGTTAACAATTTATATATAACTTGTACATAGCAGCCTGGTAATGTGACTATTTCCATTTGCTACTTTGTTAGCTGAAGTGTCTGTTTGATCCTGTTTGAGTAGTTTTGTCAGTGATTCTAATTAGGTTACATGTGTTCTGCTGTGCACCTGTTTATTATATAAAAGAACCAAATTCTGTAATGTGCTGTGTAGAGATTTTGTAAGTCAAGTAAGGTTTATTTGTTTATGTCATTGCCTTCGATTTGATCTTTAGCGTTACAAATCGCCCTTCACGGTCCAAGGCAGAATTAAAATGGGGACCTCGACCAGGATAGAACAAAGAATTTGCTTTGAGCCTAAAGTATAAAATTATCTTTCATGGTGCTGACGAATTTTGATGATGTAAGAGCATTTTTGCAAACTGAGGCTAGATAATCTTAGGTAGAAAAATCTTAATCTCAACACAAGCCAATTGCTCAGGTCTTAATAGTGAAATTTCCCAGTGTAATTTACTTACCCTGATAAGCATAATTTACTTACCCTGATTCTGGACACAATGCTAAGGGTGAGTGGGGATGATGAAACTGATCATAGCATAACTGGTTGCTCTGAATGTAGATGTAATACCATAAATACCAGTGTCAATGCACAACTTAACCAAAATGAATTTGCAAATGAGTCAACTTCAAGGGAGTGTGAAACAACCTGAACTAGATCTTGAGTACAGACTGAGGCAGCTTGGAGGTTTACCTAGTCCTCGTGATGCCTTTGCTGTTGATATTTGAAGGGTTAGGCGCAGGAATCCTATATTGCCTTATCAATTGACTAGACTGTTTATTATGAGGTGGTGAAGGATGCAACTCTCATGGCTTATGAACTTATACCAGAAGCTTACTGACTTAAATCCAGAACCACTTACAAACAGAAAAGATCGCACCGATGTTCAATATCCTACAGTATTTCAAGATATATTTGATCAGTGGCTGCAGTGACAGAAAATTATCAATGATTTTACTAAGTTGAGAAAACTCATGATCTTGGAGAACTTCACAAGATATATTGTCAAGGATGTTGCCACTCTCCTTGTTGAGAAAGGAGTGGATAACCTGACTGATGCAGCTATTGTGGCAGAAAATTATGGTACAGTATTGGCCACAAATATGATTCTAGGCCTCAGTCATTTGGCAAATATAAGAGAGTGGACGGATTAGATTCTGTAAACCCTTCTTACAAACCAGTTAGGATTAAATTAGATGACTACTGGAAAAACTGTAATCCCAGAGCATGTTAGTTCCACCAAAGAGAATGGGAACATTTTTTCCAAAGGAAAAGAATGAAATTTTAAGTTTTGTCACGTCTGTAATAGGAAAGGTGATGTTGAGGAAGAGTACTGGAAGATAAGGGGAAGTCATAGAGATAAATCTTTTTCTCAGATAAATAAATGGAGGATTGCTAATACAGAAAGAGAGCAACCACAAATAGACAGGCTGAATGGTAGTCAGACGCATCTTCACCTGGCGTTTAGTGAATCTAATGCCAGAGTGGGGAAGTAAGCTGTTGTTAACAGCCAGACTCTTGCAGAGCTATCACTGGACATTAGTGAGACTGGGAGAGTGCTGCCGTCAGGAAACAGTGAAGGTGGTAATAAGACTCCATCACACCATCCTCCCACAAACAGTAAGCAAAGTGACACCCCCTGAGGACCTTGTTTGATGGCTGCATTCCCACAAAAGTATTTCATTATCCAGCAGGAGCTGACCTACATGTTGCAGCACAGGTTGATCGAGCCCTGACAAAGCAATTGGTGCACTCTAGTCACCTTAGTGTCAAAATCCTGTGGTTCCTATCATTTTTGCGTAGATTATAGTAAGGTAAGTTCCCTAACTAAGACTGACACCTACACTCTTCCTAGAGCAGATGACTACATTGACAATATAGGCATCGTAACCATTGCCGAGCGATTCCAAAAGTGTTTTAGAGTGTACGGATTTCAAGAAGTAGAGAATGTTCATTGTTCTTGTCGTGGATGGGAGGAGCAAGATAAAGATGAGTCTGAGGTTTGATGGCAGTTTATTTCTTCAGAGGAGGTATCTCACTGGTGCATTACCGAGGCTAGAGTGGTATTATGCTTGATAACTCTGCTGCGCTTTGTTCCTGCCTCTCCCACCATCTGTCTCTCTCTCCTAACCCCTTCTGCCCTCTCTCTCCCATTTCCCCTGTATATGACTGGTTGTGTGTGTGTGTGTGTGTGTGTGTGTGTGTGTGTGTGTGTGTGTGTGTGTGTGTGTGTGTGTGTGTGTGTGTGTGTGTGTGTGTGTGTGTGTGTTTGGAACTTTCCAAGTCTGTGGGAGTTTCCATCAGGCATGATATTGTGCTGTGTGTGAAATTCCTAACCGGAGAATGTGCAAAGTTGTTTCCTCTAGACCTCATGTTTAGGCACGACTTTCTTCTAACCTCTATATTACATATTAACAATATATACATTACCAGCTATTATGTAGTGTGTTATAGAAGTTTTAGTGCACTGTCATCGTTCGGTTACGCCTAGCTGGCGTACCTACAACAACATGTAGTACCAGATTACATATTCTGTCATAACCAATTAATACATGATATTAAGCACAATATTGTAGAGACACAATTATATTGTAGAAGCATAACATACTGTATTAATATATTGTATGTATAATATATGTAATGGAGTAAATACATGGTAGTAAAATTAAATATAGAATACTGTATAATGAACTGTAGCGATATTGTGGCACAAATGTGTATGTAAAACAGACATACACATATATTTATGCTATGGTAATATTGTTAGGTCATTACATTCCATATGGTGTTATGCCTATAGTAATGCCTAATATTAAACTCAACTTGTGTGATGATTGAAGAACATAATTCTGGTAACACAGAATTGTAGGAACATTGTAGTTACATTGTATGAATGTAATTGTTACAAAACTGTAGTTTTAATTGGAGTAATATTGTAATTGTTTCATAACTGCAGTAATGCTGTACTTAACTGTAGTAAACTGCAGTAATATTGTAGAAAATTGTAGTAACTGAAGTAATAGTGTAGTTATTGTAGTAATTGCAGTAATATTGTAGGTAATTCTAGTAACTGTAGTAATATTGTAGTTACACTGTAAGTTACATTGTAACTCTCCTCCTCTTACTGACTCCCTTCAACCTCTGTCTCATCGCCGCACTGTTGCATCTTTATCTCTTTTCTATCGCTACTTTAATGGTCACTGCTCCTCTGAACTGTCTGCTTGCATTCCTCCACCTCTACGACGGGCACGTAGCACCCGTTTGGCAGCAAACTCTCATCCCTTTTCTGTCCAACTCTCTAATGCAAGAGTTAACCGTTACTCCCAGTCTTTCATTTATGCAACAGGTCAACTCTGGAACTGTCTCCCTCTGTCTGTATTTCCTGCTGCCTATGATCTCCAGTCTTTCAAACGCAGTGTGTCCAGGCATCTCAAAATGATCGGATGTTGAATTTGGCTCTCTATTGTATTTTGTTTTTCTCTTGGAGGAAACTGTTACTGCGGGCTCATGGCCTTTGGTTCCTTCTTCCTCGCATAAAAAAAAAAAAAACATACACGTAATTATACAAGAGTAACACAATAGCAAGGTACAGCAATCAATCGTATTATGCCTCAGTCATATATAACATTTGCTGTAGTAATAATCCATAATATGCATATACTTAGTTATATATATACATATATATATATATATATATATATATATATATATATATATATATATATATATATACATATATAACGAAGCATATACTTGACGTTATGTGTCACCCCATAATTTTGTTATTTTATATAAAAATAAATCTATACAATATGTACAGTATTAACAATATACCCTCACTTGGTGTTCGTTTGTACCTATGGTGGACAATGTATGTGTCATTACTGTGTGGAAATCTTTGTCATCACAATTGTGTGAAAGAAGTAATTCATTCTTGCTAACTTCATTCGTGTTGGCCATTTTTCGCCTATCTCTTCTGGATTTTCCTTGTAATTTAATTTGTATACAGTAGTCTCACTAGATAGCTATAATTAATAACTGTTTATTACAGTTTCATTAATCGCTCACAGGGTTAATGTGGTAGTATATTTTATCACTTTGGAGATGGAATGTTGCCTAGTTCTATGCATGAAACACTTATATTATGTATGAAAGCTATAGTAAATGAATGAATGTAAACAGTATATAATTGTTATTTTTGGTGCAAGTGACTGCCTTACTGCAGATAATGGAAGTAGGTATATGTAATGTACGTAAGTTGTTACTATAAAGCCTGTTTCATATGTTTGTGCAGAGTATTTGGCTATCACTATGTGTATCACTATGTATTGTTTGTAAATAAAGTAAATATTCAACTCACTGATTTTATCCATGGTGGGAATGGTGCGTGTGGTGGTAATGGTGGTGTCAGACACGCGTTAACTGATTGATGTTCTCAGCAAATACTGGCACAGCGCAAGTCAACTCCTCACTCTGGTAGTTGTGGTGGTGGTGGTGGTGATGATGAAGTTGCGGTAAGTAATGGTGAGTGTGGTGAGTGAGGTGTGTTGAGTCAGGGTTGGTTCTGGTTGTTGCTGCATTGCCTCTTCCGTCACCATCGAATCAGAGCCTTTTCACTCTTAGCTGAATAGGTTGGTTTGCTTGATGAATGTTGCTTCTAGATGTGGCTTGTTTCGTGGCAATCATAGATACTTGTGGTTTACCATGAATCATAGAACTGAAGCTCGTAGCTGAACAGATTTGTCATAGTTGAATTTTGAATGTTGATAAAATTGTGAGGCGTAAATAGATTGTATTGTGGTTTGTTGGTTTGCTGCTTGCCCCCAGTGTCGATACATAGTCGTAGATAGACAAAGAGTGGGAGGTTGGTTGCAAGTTTAGATCATCAAACCACTGCCAGTATAAAGTTGCGAGGCGTCGAATGGCTCGAACTTGTAGTGTTTTTTGTTTTCTGTTTTGATAATGCAGACTCAACTGTAGAATTGTAGACGTGGTTCGTTCGCTTACTGCCACCAAATATAATATCATAACCACCGCTGCTACCAAATATAATGCCGCGACCGTCACCGAGCAATTCCAAAAGTGTTAGATTATTGGGATTTTAAGGAGGAGTGAATGTTCATTGTTCTTGTCGTGGATGGCAAGAGAAAGATAAAGATGAGTCTGGGGTTAGAGTGCAGTGTATTTCTTCAGAGGGATTATCTCACAAAAGCAATACTGAGGCGAGAGCGGTTTTATGCTTACCAACTCCGTTGCGCTCTGTTCCTGCCTTCTCTGTATCTCTCCTAACCCCTTCTGCCCTGTCTCTCCCATTTCCCCTGTATATGACTGTTGTGTCACGCGTAAAAGCACGTGTGTGTGTGTGTGTGTGTGTGTGTGTGTGTGTGTGTGTGTGTGTGTGTGTGTGTGTGTGTGTGTGTGTGTGTGTATAAGTGTGTGTGTGTGTGTGTGTGTGTGTGTGTGTGTGTGTGTGTGTGTGTGTATAAGTGTGTGTGTGTGTGTGTGTGTGTGTGTGTGTGTGTGTGTGTGTGTGTGTGTGTGTGTGTGTGTGTGTGTGTGTGTGTGTGTGTGTGTGTGTGTGTGTGTATTTAACTTTCCAAGCGTGTGGGAGTTTCCATTAAGCTTCATACTGTGCTGTGTGTGAATTTCCTAACTCGAGAACGTGCAGCGTTGTTTCCTCAAGCCCTCTCGCTTAGGAACGACTTTCTTCTAACCTGTTTTTCATATTAACAATATATACGTTACTAGCTATTATGTAGTGTGTTCTGACATAAGCTGTGCAAAGATATGTAGTGTGTTATGACATAAGCAATGCAAATGCTCATAAGTAGTGCTGAATTACTGATGGGATATTGGCAAGTCTCACTTACAGAAACGGCTCAGAAGTTTCCTGTTCTGTGGCTGGTGGTCAAAATTACCAATGTGAAGTTATGCCATACGGTATGGAAAATGCTCCAACCACGTTCCAGAACCTTATGAACAAACTTACTAATGATATCAAGGGATGTATCACTTACATTGATTTGGTTATATTCGGTAACTGCTGGGAGGAGTACCTGATCCAGCTAGATACCTTGCAGCAAAGGCTGTCATCTGCTGACTTAGGAATCAACCTGCCAAACTGTGACTTTGTATAGTCCCAAGTTCAGTACGTAGGCCATATGGTAGGTGAGATAAAGTATGGCCGCCTAATGCTAAATTTGAGGCATTTATTAATTTCAGGCAACCCAAGAACAGAGGAACTGCAGGGGTTCCTGGATATGTCTAAAATCTTAGCAGAATTTAGAGTCAGGAATCAACGATTAACCTACTGGGGTCTATTCCTCCAAGAGTATGCCCTAGATGCCCACCATGTCAAAGGAGAACGGTATGTTTTAGCAGACTGTTTGTCAGGGATGTAACCTTGCTAGATGTCCAGATATTCCCCCTTGTAAATTCCTATCATCAAGAAGGGAGGTGTTACTGGCTGCTGCCTGGCCACTAATCTGGGCATTGACCATGAGAAGTCTGTTGTGGAAGAACCAGCCGTGTGAACATTGATCTTAGGCACAACTTAACTACTGACTTCGTGCATGTTAACTCAGCGGTGGTCCACTTTGTAACACAGCTTATCAGCAATGATAAGGGTCAACCTCCTTTGAAGTGCAAGGAGGGAGAAGAGGCTGATCAAAACCTAAGTCATGAGGACTGCCCCCATACAGTGTATCTGCCAACCCCAGTTGAATAACACGATGTAACCCCCCTCTTGAAAGGAGTATTGGAAAGAGATTATCATGGTCTAAGATAGGTTCAGTGGAGGAAAAGAGGCCCAGCTACTGGAATATATCAAGTGGTTAGAGGTGGTACAACATTTCTCTCTTGACCCCAGCCTCCTCTAAGTCCCTCTCTTAACTTAGTGACCTAGTGTAAAAAGTACTCTGAGACACCGTGTCATTTGTAAAGAATTCATATTTAGCTTGAACATAGCAGCCTAGTAATGTAACTGTTCCCATCTAGCTGAGAAGTCTGTGCTCCTCTGAGTAAGGTTGTAAATGATTCTAATTAGGTTAGAAGTATTCTGCTGTGCACCTGTTTATTTTATCATCATCATCATCATCATCGTCAGCCGTTAAGGTCCACTGCAGGACCGGCCTATCCCTACCGAAGCAGGGACGATACAGCCAATGTGTCTCTACCCTGTGGCTTAGGCTGTCTGGTAGAGACTGCATGTAGGGTGAGAAGTGCTTGTGAGTGTGACTGCAATGTTGTAGTGGCTTTGGATGTGTGCGTAGTCTGTGAACCAGTTGTAATCGGCCTGCCTTAACCCAAGACGTCCCATCGACGTATGACTACGTCGCAACATTATGTAACTGCCAGTCCCGTCAACGTACTGGTATGTCGCGCAATTGCAAGGTTCATAATTTGCAAAATTTTCAAATCTTGCACTTGATTTTGGGTACGTAGGGTCGTGAGACCTTCCCCTATCTGCCAACAGGCGGGGACACTCAGCTACCCCGCGCGACCCGCGCTCACCCTCGGTTTGGTCACTCACCTCCTAGCAGTGACCCAGGTCAGACATGGTGCACAGAGGTCTCTCGGAGGAGGAAATTCAAATTATCTGCTGTTCGGACACAGATTTAAATCCCCTTCGCTCTTCCTCCCTCCATCCTTTCCCATCACACCTTCCTTGATCTCTTGATCGAGAGGTAGCTCACTCCTTTGCTTCGCGGTATGAAGCACACACAGACACACACACACCACGCTCTTTTATTATGTTACTGTTCAGTCAGAATTTTTTTCATACATACTTACTGTACGTTATAAAGATGGTACAACACATTCTCAGCTTTGTACCGGTAAGCTGCTTGAAGCAGCGAAGTAAAGGAGTCAGCTACCCTTCGATCAAGTAGGTTGGTGGTAGTTTGGGGATGTATGAATGGAGGAAGGGAGGGAGGGAGAATTTACTATATGTAACGTAAATACGTATGAGAAAATTCTGACTGCACAGTAACATAATAAACGAGCTTGATGCAAAACAGAATGAAAGTTATACCCGTATTGACTTCAAATGTATAATATTGGAATACTTTTCTTGACAGAGAATCATGTTGTTGAGCAAAAGTCATCCTCAGAGAAATAGAAAAGCTGACATAAAGACAGGCATATGACTTAGAGATATTCGTCAGTGGTGTTATTTTATTCTTCATATCAAGAATGACATATAATAAGCTAAGTTGATTATAAACTATTCCCTCAAGGATAAGGACACACGCCATTTGAGATTACGATTGTTTTTTTATTTTATTCTTGCTAACGCCAAACGATTACATGCATCTTCGGAAAGAAATCGCCCCTAAATAAGATAGACAGACAAACAGACAATCAGATTCTGGATTATCGATTCAATGTCATCCATAATATTATAATACTGATTTCACCAGATGACATTATTCAGATTGTGATAACAGACCCTGACTGTAGAGGATAACGTGATCGGCAATTGAACAGACGCGCAAGGGGAAAGACGGACAGACAGTCTCTCAATCATTATTTCACATTGATTGCTACTTCGCTCTTGCTAAAAAAACAGGCGATTTCATCATAAGTGAGAATAAACTCTTCCTGCAGATGAAGTTGTGAATAACAGTGAGAAGCAGTTAAAATAAACAAAATAATAGTGAGGCAGACAATTTTCGAATTATCAGCTCACATTAACTGGAATTATCATTTCACAGTAATCGGTACTCCAGTATTGTTACTGACATTGTTTTTTTTTTTTCAGTTGATGTGAAAATACGACTCTCCCGGACAGGAAGATAGTGTATATGAAGACATACTAACAGGCAAACACTCACCAAATGGTTCATTTATGATGTAAACTGCTATTTTATTCTTGCTACTGGCTGACAGTTTTATTAAGCTTGGGGCGGAACACGCCTCACCCATTTCACAGATATAATCAATTACTGAATTACATCAATTACACCCACGTTCTCAGAGACAGACGGTGTTATTTTATAACAGGATTCATTGAAGCTCGTAATGACCTGTCTTCTTTTCTTATTTTATCACACATTTCTGTGTGTGTGTGTGTGTGTGTGTGTGTGTGTGTGTGTGTGTGTGTGTGTAAGCTCGTAATGATCTGTCTTCTTTCCTTAATTTATCACATCTGTGTGTGTGTGTGTGTGTAGAAGCTCGCAATGACCTGTCTTCTTTCCTCATTTTATCACATCTCTCTCTCTCTCTCTCTCTCTATCTATCTGTGTGTGTGTGTGTGTGTGTGTGTGTGTGTGTGTGTGTGTGTGTGTGTGTGTGTGTGTGTGTGTGTGTGTGTGTGTGTGCTTAATACCGCGCAGCAATGGAGTAAGCTACCTCCCGATCAAGATATCAAAGAAGGTGGTTGTAGGTTTGCATGTAGGGAGGAGGAAGGAGGAGGTTTAAAGCTGTGTCTGAACACCATGCCATTCTTGGTTTCCTGACCACAGGATCTCCAAGGCCTGGATGCTTTCTTTGGACCGCGAACGTAGGCTACTTTCAAAAAGATGAAAAGGGTGTTCATTATTTAAGAAATATGTTCTGGGCCTGAAATGTTTGAATTAAAAAAAAACCAGTCTGAGGAAGGTAATAACACCTGAATAACAGTCTTAATGGAGAGATTTTAAGGACCCAGGGTACAAGAGCAAAAAAATTAAGACCAAGTCCTGTACAAGTACTCTTCCTATAAACAAAGGTACTGAAATTAGTCATGTATATGGACTAATACACCAAGGAAAGGAAGCCTACCATTATTTCCTGTTTCTACAATGAATTAAATAATAGGGTGTTTAAAATTAATGTAATTCAAAAAATCATTATCAGACTAACCAAATAACAAAAAAGAGTCATCAACACATCTGCGGAACAGCAACGGTTTTAAGTGAGCAGGGCAATCTTTAAGCCACGACACCTCATGGTGACAAAGAAATACATTAAACAAGGTAGGACCATATCTATCTATCTATCTATCTATCTATCTATCTATCTATCTATCTATATATATATATATATATATATATATATATATATATATATATATATATATATACATATATTTATATATACATATATTTATATATATACATATATTTATATATATACATATATTTATATATATACATATATTTATATATATACATATATTTATATATATACATATATTTATATATATACATATATTTATATATATACATATATTTATATATATACATATATTTATATATATATATATATATATACATATATACATATATATATATACATATATACATATATATATATATATATATATATATACATATATACATATATATATATATACATATATACATATATATATATACATATATACATATATATATATATATATATATATATATATATATATATATATATATACATATATATATATATATATATATATATATATATATATATATATATATATATATATATATATATATATATATATATATATTTATATATATATACATACATATATATAAATATATACATATATATATATATACATATATATATATATATATATATATATATATATATATATATATATATATATATATATATATATATATACATATACATATATATATACATATACATATACATATATATATACATATACATTATATATATATATATATATATATATATATATATATATATATATATATATATATATATATATATATATATATATATATATATATATATATATATATATATATATATATATATATATATATTGAGGTATATATAGATATATATGAATATATATATACATATATATATATATATATATATATACAGAGAGAGAGAGAGAGAGAGAGAGAGAGAGAGAGAGAGAAATAGATAGATAGATAGATACAGATAGATAGATAGATAGATTAGTTCTCAGCCCCACGTAACTTGCCGAGTTGTGTGGGATTGCGAACTAATCCTAATGTGATGTGACTGAAATATATCCTTCTATAATGGATTTACCTGGTTCTCCAAAATTATTCAGGTGTCTCAGCTTTTATCACGCTCTGGTATAGTGGCATCAGTGCCTGACTTCTATCTTGAGGTCTGGGGTTCAATTCTCCGTCAGGAGCATAAAAAACATGTGGATCTCTCTCTCTCTCTCTCTCTCTCTGTATATATATATATATATATATATATATATATATATATATATATATATATATATATTTATTGCCAGACGCCTTAATCCCTTAAGGAGTGGCCACAAACAAATCGCCTCCATGTCGCCCTGTCCCTCGCCATTTCACTACACTGCTCCCAGCTCACACCCCCCTCTCTCATTTACCTCTCCACTCCATCTCATCCTTGGCCTCCCCCTCCCTCTCGCCCCCTCCCCCCCTCCACCTCACTTACATACACTCTCCTCGTCAGTCTCTCACTCTCCATCCTCTCCACATAGGCAGACCACCTCAGTGTGTTGCTCCTAACTTCTTTTCACATCCACTTCCACACTACAATGCTGCTTCACATTCTCATTTGTCAGTTTTCTACATCTAAGCATCCAAAACCACGCTGCACCACTAACTGGGATCTCTGTGCTCTCTGCCAAATAGAAACATGGGAAGCTATGCAGTGCCCGGCCAGGTCAAGCAACACATCAGTCAATAAGTATCTCCTTGAGTTTCACGAACCTGGACAAATACTAGCTGAGCTGGATCTGGATAAACTGGATGATGGGACCGGCACAGAAGCCACAGTGATGACCAACAGGGTCCAACTGCACAAGACTCGTCGGTTAATACATAATCAAGCAATACTGCAGTGGTGACTGAAGTCAACTTAGAGGTTGCAGCAGTCTGATGCATCAGAGTTCACACAAGGTCTGCTAATAGCCATTTCAAGACTAAATAACTGGCGTGTTTCTCCAACAACAGGCCAAATGGTTCCTCAGTACCCCATAAGGAGCAGTAAAACAATTAGATATGAATATCAGAAAGGCTGCCTAAGAAACAAAAGATCCTGAGCTGCTTGCCAAATTTACACCCTCCCTTGAAGCGAAATATCACCTCAAGTGGCAGCAAGACAAGCTGCATTAAAGAATGAGATTGATAAAGGGGCTCAGCTGCATTGTCATTGCCTTTGCAGAGTTGCTGGCCTTCATGGAGGAAACATGAGTCGATAACTGTGTCCCAGTATGCGAACCTGCAGACCTTGGTGACCTGGACAAAGCTAGACTGTAACAGCAAAATACCACTGTGGGACAACGGATCCACACAGCTAGACTGCAGCACAGGCTTCTGTCTATGCAGCCAGACTTAGGGGCACCTTTGCAGAGCAGAGGCACGCTTCTGACATTTCAGGACATTGGAGATGTTATCAAGTAAGTGTATGACCATGATAGTGATACCATGCATTTAATCTGAGCAATGCAAGTGGCATCTATGACATAATGTTCACTTTTGGTGGCTCATGTCCTTTAGTCCTGGTGAACATGGTCCTGGATGGGGCAGACATCATGCACCAGACTTAGCTGGTGGAAAGAACTACAACCATCTGCACAGTTCATGAGAAGATAGTTCTCTGCTCTCCTGCCTGGTCTGACTTGATAAACCTCACTTCACGTTTTCACCAGAACGCAGACACATACTTATTTCTGCATGTTTCAGACACTGTTTAGAAGGGTTGCAAAGTTACTCTGTACCGTAGACACTGGCGTTGCTGTACTAGCCCTGACAATATTAAGGAAGCTCGAGAAAAAAGAAAAAAAAAAAAAAGGATTGATCTCGATACAGCCACCAGCTTCAAATAAACTGGGAGTTCATGAAATTACCCACAAACTGGATCCAAGTACCCGTGCCACTTCCTATTGCTCCATGCACTAACAGGATGTTACACAGTCTTGGTAGTTGTCGGAAGAGGAAAGAAAACATCATGGGAAACTTGGAAGGCTTTCTTTGAAGTGACTGAGGTCTGCAACAAGTTCATGAGGATACCTGGTAATGTGAATGAGTTGTCCATGTCACTTGTAAAGCACTTTGTGGTGTTCATACAAGGCAGAACCAACGAAACCGTGGAGGTGAAAGAAGCAAGAAAACAGCTCTTCACTCAGAAATCTGTAACCCTGGAAAACGTCCCACCTATGAAGGCTGCGCTGTAGCAACACGTCAGGCAGACTACCTTTCGGGCCAGTGTCAAATACATTGCTTTAGTGGGGGTAACAATGGGATGGCAGCCACTCCAAACCACCCTTCCAGAAGCCTCACAGAGCTGCTACGAATGTATCCAGCGTGGTTGCAAGAAAGGGAATGTATTAGGCACTACAACGATAATAAAGCTGCCCTCAGGTGTAAAACCCTGTGCTCAAGCACAGGAGACTGCTAGGCTTAGAAATAACATACATGACCTTCCTGAACTTGTGACGTCATTGTAAGGGTGTTAATAGACGCCGACGTGAATGTTACAGTACCATTGCTTGGATACAGCACATGCTAATAATACCTTATGTGAAATATCTTTTATTTTTTAATTGTTTCCTCTTTTATTTCCTTTATTTCTTATTTACTTTCTTAAAACAGAACTTACAGCACTTTTATGTAATCTGTGTGTATAATTGATGTATAATGTCATTATGCTTCGAAAAAAAAAAAAAAATGAAATTTGACAACCTGAAATTTCTTCGTCCTCTTCCTAGTCCTAGTGGTTAAATTTGATGTGCCTTCACATCTGAAAATAAGTTTCATGACTTATAGAAGTACTGTATAAAAGTTTATATTTTAATCTTAAAATGCACAGTACCTTCCATGTATGACCTTACCTACCCCACTAAGTAGGATGTTTGTATTAGCTGCTGATGGGCCCAGAATGAGAATCAGTGAAAACGGTTACTATCTATCTATCTATCTATTGCCAGACGCCTCAAACCCTTACTGGGTGGCCAGAAACAAATCGCCTCCACGTCACCCTATCCCCCGCCATTTAACTGCCCCACTTCTAACTCACCCCCCCCCTCTCTCATATACCTCTCCACTCCATCCCTTAACCTCATCCTCGGCCTCCCCCTCCCTCTCCCCCTCCATCTCACTCACATACACTCTTCTCGTCAGTCTCTCACCGTCCATCCTCTCCACATGGCCAAACCACCTCAGTGTGTTCCCTCTAACGCTTCCTATCACATCCACATCCACACCACAACGCTCCTTTATATCCTCATTTGTCAGCCTGTCTCTCCATGTGACTCCAAAGGCTCCCCTTAAAAAACACATTTCCACTGCTCTCACTCTTGACTTGAGTCCTTCCAACAACGTCCAAGCTTCACATCCATAAGTTAGAGTCGATATCACAATACTGTCATGTAGTAACTTTTTCACTTCCATGCTCACTTCCCTATGTCTTATCACTGCTTTCAAGGAACCAGCAACCTTTCTTCCTTGTTGTACCCTTTCAAGCACTTCACCCTCCAAACATCCATCCTTACTCATCACACTCCCCAAGTACTTAAACGTACTTACATTTTCCATTTCCTCACCATCCAATCTCGCTGTACATTCACTCACTTCACCTGTCTCAAAGACCATCACTTTACTCTTCCCTACATTCACCTTTAGATTCCGTTTCTTACACACTCTCCTAAACTCATCCACGAAGCCTTGCAGCTCCCCTTCGTCTTCACTTACCAACACAGTATCATCTGCAAACAACAGTACAGGGAGTTTCCAAACACTACCCTCTCTCACCAGGGCCACTCCAACATCCACTGCCCTACCTTGTATGTCTTTTATTACCTCATCCATGTACAGACTGAACAACCATGGAGACATGACACATCCCTGTTTCAACGCAACCTTCAAAGAGAAAAATTCACTTAGTTTACCATCCACACGCACTGCAGCCTTAGCACCAAAATAAATACTCTTCACAGCATTCAACAACTTCCCATCTACTCCATATATTCTTAATACTTTCCACAATCCTTGTCTATCCACCCTGTCATATGCTTTCTCCAAATCCATGAAAGCCGCATACAACTTCTTTCCCTTCTCTAGAAACTTTTCCACTAAGGACCTAAGAATGAATATCTTCTCTGCACAACCTCTTCCCTTCCTAAAGCCTCCCTGTTCTTCTCCAACTAATTGCTCTGTTATTTCCCTAACTCTGTCAATATGTATCCTACCATACACTTTCCTATTACACTAAGAAGACAAATGCCCCTCTGATTACCACACACTTCTTTTTCCCTTTTTGCTTTGTAAAAGGGAATAATTATACCTGACTTTCAATCATACCCCCTGGGGGTAGGGTTTTCTTTTCAAAAATACTCCCCCAGTATCCCTGCTTGTCGTAAAAGGTGACTAAAAGGGATGGCGGAGGGAAAACAACTAAAAAAAAAAACAAGAAGCCTCGGACAAGAACTGACCTAACGATGACGACCCAGGACCGGACAAAGGACTTGGTAATGGCTACATGGAATGAAAGAGGAGCGAATGATGAGGTGAAAGAGATAGAGATTGTCCAGGTGCTTGAGGGTGCGAAAGTGGATGTATGTGGAAGTAAAATATGGAAAAAGAGCATAAGACAGTATGGATCAGTTGGGTCAAGAATTGTGTGGGTAAAGTTGAAAGTTGGAATACAAATGTGGGCGATTGTGTGTGTGTATGCGCCAACGCAAGATCGTGCTACCAGAGTGAGAGAAGAGTTCTGGACAAATGTGGTAGTGTGCATGGAAAAGTTTGGAAGGAATGAGAGAGTGTTTTTGATCGGTGATATAAATGGTAAAGTAGGGAATTTGAAGGTGGATGGAATAGTTGGTGAGTGGGGTGTGCCTGCTGAGATAGATAAGAATGGCAGTGCGTTAGTGGACATTTGTGCTGGGAGGGGGTTGGTGATAGCCAATACCCTCTTCAGGCATAAAATGATCCACAGGTATACATAGCGAGTGATGAGAAGGGTGGGTGGTGAACTGAATGAAAGGAAGGCAATGATTCATTATGCGTGTGTAGATGAAAGGATGCGAAGATGTGTAATGGATGCAAGAGCGTATAGAGGTTGGGGGAGTGGACTTTCTGACCACTACTTGGTGGTGGCCAGAATTAGGATCAAAGTAAGATGGAGGAATAGAAGAAGGGAAAGACGAGAGGAAGGAGTAGTTGCAAGGAGAGTGGCAACGTTACAAGAGGATGAGAAAATGGCAGAGTATAAGAGAGAAGTGGAGGAACGATTGGGTAAATATGAATTGAAGCAGATGGGGGACGTGGAAGGCGTGTGCAGGATTTTTACAGAAGAAATATGTGCAGCATGTGATGTGGTGTGTGGGAGGAAAGGAACACGGAGGTGGGTGCAAGGAACGGCATGGTGGGCTGAAGAGGTGAGACAGGCTGTGGCACAAAAGAAGAAAGCATACAATGAATGGATGAGAAATAGGGGCATGGAAGAAGTTGAGAGGCGAAAGAGAGAGTTATAGGCAGAAAGAAAGAGAGAGGTGAAAAGATTAGTAAGAGAGTAAGAAGAGAGTGGATGAGGAATTTGGAAGGAATTTGAGTGTAAAGTGGAGGGACTGTAAGAAAATGTTCTGGAATGAGGTGAAGACAGTAAGACAGGGTGGAAGTGAGGTTAGTAGGGGAGTGAAACATATAAATGGTAGATTACCAGTGAAGAAGGGAGAAAAAGTGAGCAGATGGAGAGAACACTTTAAGGAATTGTTGAACATACAGGATGGAATTAATGCGAGTATAAGTGGCTGGGGAATGGCTGGGAGAAGGAGGGATGTGAGAAGACAGGAAGAAATCAGTAGGACAGAAGTTGTGGAAGCAATGAAGAAAGTTAAATTGGGGAAAGCCAGGCATTGATGGAGTGTGTGGTGAAATGCTGAAGCATGGGGGAGAGATAGTAGTAGAATGGATGAGAAAGACGTGCAGATTGGCCTTGGAAGGAAGGTAGAGTCCCGGAGGATTGGAAGTCGGGTATAATTATTCCCTTCTACAAAGGAAAAAGTGAAGAAGAAGTGTGCGGTAATCATAGGGGCATTTGTCTTCTTAGTATAATAGGAAAAGTGTATTGTAGGATACTTATTGACAGAGTTAGAGAAAGAACAGAGGAATTAGTTGGAGAAGAACAGGGAGGCTTTAGGAAGGGAAGAGGTTGTGTAGATCAGATATTCATTCTTAGATCTTTAGTAGAAAAGTTTCTAGAGAAGGGAAAGAAGTTGTATGCAGCTTTCATGGATTTGGAGAAAGCATATGACAGGATGGATAGACAAGGATTGTGGAAAGTATTAAGAATATATGGAGTAGGTGGGACGTTGTTGAATGCTGTGAAGAGTATGTATGATGGTGCTAAGGCTGCAGTGCGTGTGGATGGTGAACTAAGTGAATTTTTCTCTTTGAAGGTTGCGTTGAAACAGAGATGTGTCATGTCTCCATGATTGTTCAGTCTGTACATGGATGGGGTAATAAAAGAGGTACAAGGTAGGGTAGTGGATGTTGGAGTGGCCCTGGTGAGAGAGGGTAGTATTTGGAAACTCCCTGTACTGTTGTTTGCAGATGATACGGTGTTATTGAGAGAAGACTAAGGGGAACTGCAAGGCTTGGTGGATGAGTTTGGGAGAGTGTGTAAGAAACGGAATCTAAAGGTGAATGTAGGGAAGAGTAAAGTGATGGTCTTTGAGAGGGGTGAAGTCAGTGAATGTACGGCGAGGTTGGATGGTGAGGAATTGGAAAATGTGAGTACGTTTAAGTACTTAGGTAGTGTGATGAGTAAGGATGGAGGTTTGGAGGATGGAGGTTTGGAGGATGAAGTGCTTGAAAGGGTACAACAAGGAAGAAAGGTTGCTTGTTCTTTGAAAGCAGTGATAAGGAACAAGGAAGTGAGCATGGAAGTGAAAAAGTTACTACATGACAGTATTGCGATACCAACTCTAACGTATAAAAGTGAAGCTTGGACGTTGTTGGAAGGACACAAGTCAAGGGTGAGACCAGTGGAAATGAGTTATTTAAGAGGAGCCTGTGGAGTCACATGGAGAGACAGGTTGACGAATGAGGATATAAAGTAGCGTTGTGGTGTGGATGTGGATGTGATAGGAAGCGTTATGGGGAACACACTGAGATGGTTTGGCCATGTGGAGAGGAATATAGGGTGAGAGACTGACAAAGAGAGTGTATGTGAGTGAGGTGGAGGGGGGAAGAGGGAGGGGGAGGCCGAGGATGAGATGGAGGGATGGGGTGGAGAGGTATATGAGAGAGGGGGGTGTGAGTTGGGAGTAGGGGAGTGAAATGGCGGGGGACAGGGCAACGTGGAGACGATTTGTTTGTGCCCACCCCAAACGGGATTGAGGTGTCTGGCAATAGATAGATAGATAGATAGACTTTCAATCCTCCGGGACTTTACCTTCCTCCCAGGCCAATCTGCACATATTCCACATTCATTCTACTACTATCTCTCCCCCATGCTTCAGCATTTCACCACACACTCCATCAATTCCTGGGGCTTTCGTCAATTTGACTTTCTTCACTGCTTCCACAACTTCTGTCCTACTAATTTCTTCCTCTCATCTCACCCCCCTCCTTCTCCCAGCCATTCCCCAGCCACTTATACTTGCAATACTTCCATTCTCTATGTTCAACAATTCCTTTAAGTGTTCTCTCCATCTCCTCACTTTTTCTCTGTTCTCCACTATTAATTTACCATTTTTATCTGTCACTCCCCTACTAACTTCACTACCACCCTGTCTTACTCTCTTCACCGCTTTCCAGAACATTTTCTTACAGTCCTTCCACTTTACACTCAAATTCCTTCCAAATTCCTCATCCACTTTCTTCTTACTCTCTCTTACTAATCTTTTCTCCTCTCTCTTCCTTTCTAGATATAACTCTCTCTTCCGCCTCTTAACTTCTTCCACGCCCCTATTTCTCATCCATTCATTGTATGCTTTCTTTTGTGCCACAGCCTGTCTCACCTCTTCATTCCACCATACAGGTCCTTACACCTCCCTCCGTCTTCACTTCACCCCACACACCACATCACATGCTGCACATATTTCTTCTGTGAATATCCTGCACACACCTTCCATGTCCCCCATCTGCTCCAATTCATATTTACCCAATCGTTCCTCCACTTCTTTCTTATATTCTGCCTTTTTCTCATCCTCTTGTAACCTTTCCAATCTCCTTGCAATTACTCCTTCCTCCCGTCCTTCCGTTCTTCTATTTCTCCATCTTACTTGGGATTGATTCTGACCACCACCAAGTAGTGGTCAGAAAGTCCACTCCTCCAACCTCTATAAGCTCTTGCATCTATTACACATCTTCGCATCCTTTCATCCACACACACATAATTAATCATTGCCTTCCTTTCATTCAGTTCACCACCCACCCTTCTCATTACTCGCCATGTATACCTGTGAATCATTTTGTGCATGAAGAGGTTATTGGCTATCAACAACCCCCTCCCGGCACAAATGTCCACTAAAGCACTGCCATTCTCATCTATCTCAGCATGCACACCCCACTCACCAACTATTCAATCCACCTTCACATTCCCTACTTTACCATTCATATCACCACGGTGACGTTGAATGTAAATTAGCACACTATCCCTGCAACTTCCGAGATTGAACCCGGGACAAAACAATCCCCAGCTAACTGCGCTTTCAACTCTGCTACCACCTTCCACAAAACTAATGGATTTCTGTAACACTAGCCTTACCGCCAGGACTTAAAGAAAAAAAAAAAAAAAAAAAAAAAAAAACATTCTGGCATTCATAAGTTAGAACTTGTTTGGGTTTCATCATCTGGCTTACGATGAAAATAGACCTATGGTGCTTGAAGTACAGATCTGTTAGAGAATACTTTGTATAGACAAGAAATTTTTTGTATTTCTTGTACCTAAGACTTCCGATAAAGGGAGGATTATTTCTAGCAGTGCAGCAGTGTTCTGTGATTGGCAGGCAGTGTTTATATAAGTACCGCGGGAGAGGGCTCAGCGCTCAGTGCTTAGCTGCTGCTCCAGGCTGTGAGAGTCCCTCATTCGCCTCACCTGCTTGTGCGCCTTCACCGTGAGTCATGTGGCTCTGTGTTGCTACACACTTTGTTGTCTATCATTTGTCACCTTGTTGCTATACATATTGTCAGCCATGTGGCACTGTGTTGCTACACATTTTGTTGTCAGTCATGGCACTGTGTTACAACATACAGTACTTTGCTGTCAGTCATGTGGCACATTGTTGTTACGCACTTAGTTGTCAGTCGTGTGGCACCTTTTTGCTACACATTTTCACTCGAATGGTGCAGCATATAATCCAGTCTGAGACAGATTTACGCCTCAGTCAGATATACAGTCTTATCCCACTGTATTTTTTATGATAATTTACTAATCGCTGAAAGCTCCTGATTATGAACGATTTATCCCTTGAAGTTTTTACAGACGATGATCAAGGGGCACTGGCGGGAATGACATCCGTGACTAAAAAGTACTTAATGCTGAGAGAAGCGAGGGCCGGCACTGAGGGATGTAAACTGATACAACTTGTTGTATACAAACATTAAAGAGGGCAAAATAATAATTAGGTAACACGAAGAAAAATACAAGATAATTCGTTACTTGTAGCCAATTCTGGCACCATTCTGTTATTACACTTGCACTCCTTTTAAAAGATGAGATTTCTACGTTGGACCAACTTATCATTTCCAATGTATTATTTTCTGCAGTTTCAGCTTAAATATTTATACAATAATTGCATTGTCAGTGTAAAGACAGAAAACATTTTAACAATAACTGTCGATTTTGTTCTGGATTTTTCCGAATAACCTGAATTGTAGGAGGGGATGGTTATATAGAATATTCCCTCTGACCCAGATACAAGGGAGGAACTATTATCCCGTTCCACCCCATGATACACACCTCTTGACTAGGGGTATAATTCTGCTTATTTTTGTAGATGGATTTATGGACACTGATTAGTGGGTATTTGTTACCTGTCGATTTATATGTCAGCATGTGTTCAAGGTCTGTTTGTTTAAAATGATAAAATACAAAGACTTACACACACAGTCATGCACAGAACATTAGATTCATGCAGTACTGTTACTATACGTACCCGTTCGTTCGTATATGGTCAGCATGAAGAATGGTAATTTCTTACAGTCATCCTCTCATCAAGGAGAACGTTCGGTTCTAAACTGAATTTCATACGACCCTCTCCAGACAGTTTTATTGCATATAGACTACTTGAAGATTTTATATTCTCAAGTTTCGACTGATTTGTTGAGAGAGTGATACACATCTTTATGCAGTCCTGTGGTTGTATCTTTCTTTTTAAAGATCAGATATGTGGTACAAATTGTTGATGAGCTATCTGATCATTCCCTAATGTGTTCGCTGGCAGGACTTTCTGTTCATGTAAAGTGACAACTAGTACTAACAGGCTGTCAAACTTTAAACTCTTATACACTGGATAATAATAAACGAAAACACTAGGAAATAAATTAACTCTCTCTTTCTCTCAGTATCTATTTATCTGTCCATCTATCTATATTAACAGAGACGAACTGATGGACTGACAGTTAACTATAGAGTTACAGACAGATGTATATAGATAAAGATAGCTATAAATACATACATGTATAAATACAAACTTGCATTAGTGTTTAAAAAGAATGCAGTAATTAGAAGTGACAAAACAGAATGGGGAAAATGGCATACTTTCTACAGTACTTCATAGCATGTACACTCACGATCACTAATCTCTGACCAGAGAGTTAGCCAAAGTCGTGGCCAGGCTTAGGCTACACAATCAGACACACTCAACCATCGTTCTAGAAAGGTTTAGTGTTTCAATGTACAATTTTCTAAGCATCACAAACACTTTTGCTTCACATATTATATTACTTTTTCAAGTAATATATGGATGATAAGAAACAGACATGATATTTGGTTATATCTGTTATTTTTAGTGTGTAATGACTGCGTAATGATATTTGAAATTCATAATGTGTTTTATTAATCTGTGTATTATTTCACTGACCTGTTTCTTGAGGCGAACCTTTAACCGAACTGTTGGTAGGTTATAGCGGAGAAATATCCACGATTGCCACAACAGCTGGCATCCATACGACATATTCTATGTAAGTATGCTATACTTATTGACAAAAGTTTACCATTACTTGCTACTTTAAACTGAATGTTTTTCTCTAGTGACAACAGGCCCCGTTACCATCCAGTGGGAATGGTTGCTCTATTCCTACACGACGTCTGAGCATTATGCTCCCTCTGGTCAAAATGTGTGCCAGTTAATACCGTTAATTCATAAAAACTTATTACGGTAAATATGATGTCAATACCCACATACAGTGGTACATGTTTTTACTTCTTGGAAATTGCCAGGTGGCAGGTGGCGGCGCTCACCATCCACTCACTCTATGTAGTGCTGCTCTCAGGTGTCTGGCCTTTCCTCTCTTCCCTGCATCCTCTTCTGTCGTTCTTTTGTTCTTTCCTCTTCCTTCTGCCTGTGGGTGACTCTACACTGAGTTACAAGCCAAACGGTTTCCTGTATACCAGGAAACTATTTACTACGCAGGGTGGTAACCATAAAACCAACTTATGACGCTTGATGGTTTGTTGGGTAATTAAGGGGCTCCAATCGGATTGAGCCTGTGTAGGTTTATATCCAAGGGGTGGTAGGGAGTTATTGCTCATGTAATGCCACTCAGGGATAAGTGAGGCTGGTCACTCTCATCTTATATGTCAGGACCAACTTGCCTAGCCCTGGGCTTTTATGCATTTCTTGGGGCAACATACGATTGGATGATGGATGGATCGATGGAAATTGCTAAAATGCAGACTGATTGAAGAAATGTCGGACCCTGTCAATAAACACATATTATATTATGGAAAAGAAACCATAAGAATATGGTAATATCAAAGTTATGAGAAGAAGAACGCTCCAGATCACCTGCTTACAGTTCTTTGCCCCGCCCAGTAGTGCAGAGGCTATGTTCGAATGCGTGGCTCGTGTGTGGTCACAACACTGCCCGCTACTCGTCGTTGGTCAGAGATTAGTAATCATGAGTGTACATGCGTGTGCAGATTTATTCAGTTACACAGTAACTCTAAACCTGAGAGTCAACAAAAGTTGGAACAACACACACACACACACACACACACACACACACACACACACACACACACACACACACACACACACACAGTACTCCTTGATATGTCTCATCTTCCACTCCACTCCAGAATATCCCTAATGTTATAATACCTAAATGAAACGGCCACTGGCTAAACTCACACAGCACGAGACAAACAAGGCTCCCTCACATCACACCAACAAGAAAGGCTCAACATTTCAAACCACCATGTCACCCAAGCACGTTTCCCTAACGACACATTAATGCTTGTTCTCCCAGTCTCACTATATGTCCGTCTACACTCATCATTTGGACTACCTGGAAAATAGCACACGACCCCCTCAACCTCGTATCTTAAACTAAGTGTCCCCAGATAATGATGGGGAAAAGATCATAAGCTGTAAGGATACAAACTACACGATTTAACCAGGATAAAACACGCTTCTACTCAGACTAAAGACTGGTTTAGCTAGTTTGTTTTGACAGCCATTCAGAGAACGTGATGTAATCAGTTACCTCATCTGTGGCCGCTAGGTGGCGTTCTCGTGTGAAGCAGTACATTCCCGATAACCTATCTGACGTACCTGTTAACAGCCGTTTGGGATGAACAGATATCCTCTCAGCTCCATAAGAGAGTCATGGTGTATGAATTAACTGTGGAAATTAGTCCAAATGCCCTTGAATAACACCCCAATGAGAATATCTTTATAATATCTGGGTAGCTTACTTTCAAGCTGGAAATACGAAGAAGAAAATGAATATCATCAACAACAAAATATAAGATGAGGCAATACCACACTGTATGTAAGGCAAATAATTTAGGATCTATATAGTACATATGGATTCACAGTCATGTTTAAAACTCTGCATGCACAGCCACATATACTCGTTCTAGCATGTTCACACCAGCATCTAAACCTTGAGGGATTGAAAGCAAGATGGCAACAATTCTACAAAGATCTTTGTCTCTGAGTATCGTGATGTAATCTCGAATACAGTAGGTCTCTAGTCTGACCTGCAAGATTCTCATGATCCTCGGTCTGGAGAGTACACCGTTTCTGTGACATCATCGATGACGTTTAGGGCGGACGATAAACCAGACATCTGATTTGGGCTTAACATCAAATGCCTAAGTTCAGTGGGAAAAAACTCTCTAACCCTAACATGGACAAACGAGATTGACACATCCATCACAACACAAGAGACAAAAATAAACACAAACAAAACAAAGGCCTAAATGCGACATCCGTGACAACAAACTGAAGGCTAAACCTGAGAAATATAAGAAACACCGTTATTTTCGTACGAAAGCCATCATGGCAAACAGGGAGGGCTATAGGAGAAAGTGAAAGAGAATAATGTGTATGTGAAATCGGTTAAACCAATAAGGAAACGAAAGGGGAAAGATGCCTCTCGTCCTAATCACTGACCACTGGACATCAAAGACTTGCATTCTCTCCCTTTTCGTTTGAACGTCGCCCACTTGGGACTTTGGCACAATGGCTACTTTCCTGTACTGACTCTGCCTCCCTAATCTCTATCTCTCATCCAAATGTAACTCAGTCCTTACAACTATGACCTTACTATTACTACACCAGAAGTATTACGTTTTCCATGGCTGTGCCATTCTCAGTGCTTTCCCTTATAACCATATTGATGAGATTCATTCACCCACTCCTTTTGTTACTCTCGTTAATTTTTCTACTCGTCTTTTTTATAGTACATTATATTATACTCATCACGCAAAAAGTGCAATTCTATTAGGATAAAACTGCATGACTAGAAAGGCATTTCTTTGTTATTCACTCCCACCCTTGATGTACTTTTTAGGGCAAAAGTTTCGTCTGGATAAATTCTATCTCTTTCTGATGACTTTGTCCACACTGCCCCGTCTGAAATTCTAACAGCGTAATGGTATGAAAGTTGACCTTTATTTTCCATATTTATAGGTGGTCAGGTATCTCCATTATTTCGCCATGGCTTCGATCCCAGGCATATCGGACTAAATAACGCTGATTGTAGTATGATTACATTAAATACTGAGCTCTTATTGTCACTATACGATGTCAATCACATGAGCACCTTTGCAATGTAGTGTCAGAAATAATAAATCAATTCGTGTTTACCTACTACACCGCCTTACGGTAGACTGACTGTTGAATGATTTACAGAGTGAACATGGAGACACGGTGCAGACCTCGGCCAACAAACTTAACTGACCGTGCCAACTTTGTGCAACTGTGGGTTTGTGGCATGTCAGCCCGCGCGATATCCAGGGAAACGGGTTCCAGTGTGGCCACTGTATGTAGGTGGGTCAGGCGATGGCGAGAAGAGGGCCACATCCAAAACAGAATGCAGCATGGAAGACTTTGCAAACGGAAACTTCTTGTTTTGGAGAACAAACAATTAAACTCATTTCATCCTCCAGATACATATAGTTTCAATATTAATAAACATGATAATGGCATACATTTCAGCGAAAGAAAGCACAGTACTCATATGAGTATTTACACAGGCCTGTCACCTTTAATAACATGCCAATCAAAGCGCGTTTCACAGATCAGGTGGGGCTGCCCTTTATCCATTCGCTTGATGTAGTGCTATCCATTTTGTCCTTCACCTTTATCATTCTTTTTCTCTGTCTGCCTTCATCTCTTCCTACTTGTCCCTTTCTTTTTAGTTGCCTTTTGTTGCTTTTCTGTCCACTTCAGGTGGCTCTACATAGAGTGATAATGCTAATAGAATCCTTGAACTTTGGCAACAATTTACAACACTGGGGGGTAACCATATAGCCGAAGAAACGGGGTGCTCCGGTCAGCCCTCAAGTAGGAGGTTGCTTGGCTGTGGGTGATGGGTCTGCTCAGCAAGACAGACTAAGGCATACCGACGACAACAACAACAGATCAAGCAGTTGCAAAGAATATAATTTGCTGCTGCTAATTATTAATAGTAAATACTTTAGGAATCCATTGCGGTTTACATCTTATAAAAGACTTTCATATTATCAGTCTTGTAATAGATCATATAGCAGTCGTAGCCGAGATGTAGTAAACAGTGAGTAGATATGTGAGGAGATAACCTCAGTTCACTTGTAGTTGATGATGGGAGAAGATAAGGATGGATACTGGGATTTGATTGTAGTTGATTTCTTCAGAGGGAATATCTAAAAAACTACACTAGGTTAACTTCGTGAGCCTGACCTCTTTTTAAGACCACCGTGCTTCTCTCTCTAGACTCTCCTTCTTGCTCTCTCCTCTCCAGTCTCCTAATTCCTTCTGCCCTCTTCTCCTCTTTCTTTCCGTATATAAGAATTTCCATCACTTGGATTACACTGTCTTCTAAATGTTCTAGAAGTCTGTGTGTGTGTGTGTGTGTGTGTGTGTGTGTGTGTGTGTGTGTGTGTGTGTGTGTGGTAACTTTCCAGCCATGCATCACGAGGTGCTGAATATAGCATTCCTCAGTGGGAATGTGCAAACAATATTCCTGCAGGCCCTAGCCATGACGTTGATTTAACCTAGTAGACTATACCTATGCTACCAGTTATTATTTATGATATTTAGAGTCCTTACATCGCTCGGTCACGCCCTGTTGGCGACCTACGACACCATGTAGCAACTACTGCTAGTATATTAATACATAGTATTCATTGTATTATTATAGAGATATAATATTCATGACAATATTGTACAAATATAATAATACTGTAGAAACATAACATATTGTAGTAATACAATGTATGGAGTAAATACATATTGTAGTAATACACTGTATGAATAATTGTAGTAAAGTGGAGCACAGAATAACATATTGTAATAATAATGATTGATTGACTGATTGATTGTAGTAGAAACTGGCGGCGCAACTGCTAAGGTCATACGCTGCCGGACAACAAGCTAAAACACATGGCAAATAAATTGTGCATAGTTAATAACATTTTCTAGAAATAATACACTGAAAATAATAAAAGAATAGTTAAAAGAGAAAACGATTTCTTATAAAAGTGGAAGAAGGCCCACCTCCTGAAGAAAACCAAAAACATCAGTAAAAACGCTATGGGATCCACCAAGCATCGAGGAGAGACAGTAGGCACAATCTACCCCTGTATGCCTATGGAGGAATCTCCGATGCAGGTCCCCCAAACTTGGACACTCGACCAGCAAGTGACGAACAGTATGGGGAACAAAGCAATCATCACAGTACGGTCGAGTCTCACCACTCATAAGGAACCCATGTGTAAGCCGAGAGTGCCCAATGCGAAGCCTAGCAAGAGCTACCTCCAATCGCCGAGGCATGGAAGGGAGAACCCTTGGCACAACCACTCTCTGGAAGACCTCTTTCAGCTTATTATGAGCAACACCATCCCAGCGTCTGCCAACACACATGCATTTTGTCCCGCAAGTAAGGTGTTAGATCAGATGCAGGAAGCGGATATTCTGTTGGGGGCTGTTGAGTAGCCGCAGCCTTGGCCAATGCATCTGCAGTCTCATTGCCCACCACACCAACATGTGCGGGAACCCAGCAAAAATCCACTCTCTTCCCCCGACGACGAATGAGGAACAGCCACTCCAAAATAGCTAAAACTAAGGGATGGGAAGAGATAAAAGAGTCCAGGGCCAAAAGCGCCCCTTGAGAGTCGCTAAAAATAGTAAAATAATTGTCAGGATGAACAAACACCAACTTCAAGGCTAAAATGATGGCTGACAACTCCGCAGTAAAAACTGAGGCAACCAAAGGAAGACTACCTCCACGGCTAAAATTGGGAAATACCACTCCAAAACCAACACCTGATGCAGATTTAGAGCCATCAGTATACATAGGCACAGAACCACCATGACTAGAAGAATGTTCTAAAAATAACCTTAAAAGACACTGAGGAGTGACAAAATCCTTTGAACCTGCAATAGGCCTGCAGAAAGTCACCTTGGGCAATGTCCAAGGCGCAACCCTTGGGATCTGAACAGGACTAACAAGTACTGCCAACAAACCAAACCCCTCCATTATATCCCGAACCCTATAGCCAAATGGACGAGGCATGCGAGGGTGTTTGCTATAACACAAATGACAAGACTGTTTCGTCACACCCTCACAGACAAGTGAGTCTGGAAGGCGACGAATCCGGAGCCAGCACCGTACTGCAACAGACTGACGCAGTAGATCTAAGGGAGGCACACCTGCTTCCACCAATAAGCTGGGAATTGGAGAGGACCGAAAAGCCCCAGTTGCAAGGCGAAGACCAGTATGATAGACAGCATCTAGAGTTTTTAGTCTTGATTCTGTGGCAGAGGAACATACCTCACAGCCATATGACAGCTTAGAGGTTACAAATACCTGAAACAAATGCAAGAGTGTCCTTCGATCAGCACCCCAAGAGGTATGGGACAGAACCCTCAATAGATTGAGAGCCTTCATACATGATGTTTTAAGATTTGCCAAGTGTGAGACCCATGTCAAACGACAATCAAAAGTCAGGCCCAAGAATTTCGTCTCTGTCACACAACGGAGTCTCCTGCCACAAAGCTGGAGATCAGGGTCCGGGTGTACCCCTCTCATCCTACAGAAGTGCATAGCCACAGTCTTTGAAGGGGAAAACCGAAAACCCTTGGAAGTGGCCCAGGCAGAAATCTTGTCCAAGGCAAGTTGCATCTGCCGCTCAATAGCAGACCATATAGCTAAGCCAGAAAACCATATAGCTAAGTCATCCACATAAAGGGATGAGGATACCCCAGCAGGCACAGTGTCAATGATACCATTAATGGCCACTGCAAACAGGGAAACACTTAAGACACTCCGCTGCGGGACACCTTCCTCCTGGCACAGTGGAGCAGAGGGGGTAGAACCCGCACGGACCCGAAATACACGATCAGTCAAGAAGTCTCCAAGCAACACAGGCAGGCGACCACGTAAACCAAAGGCATGAAGTTGTTGGAGGATGCCATGGCGCCAGGCAGTGTCATAAGCCTTCTCAAGGTCAAAAAACACAGCCACAAGATGTTGCTTGGAGGCAAAAGCTTCACAGATTGATGCCTCAAGCCTGATAAGGTTGTCTGAAGTGCACTGTAATTTACGGAAACCACTCTGCGACGGAGAGAGAAAGCAACCCTTCTCCAGAAACCACATAAGCCTGACATTGACCATCTTTTCGAACAGCTTGCACACACATGATGTTAAAGTGATAGGGCGATAGTTGGAGACTTGGGAATGGTCTTTACCTGGCTTGGGGAAAGGGGAGGACAATACCCAACTTCCAACTCCTCGGAATAGAGCCCTCACTCCAAACCCTGTTAAAAAGGTCCAATAAAAACTGAGGTGAATCAGTCGGAAGATGACGCAGCATAGCGTATGGAATATCGTCAGGCCCAGGAGCAGTGTCACGACACTCTGAAAGGGCAGCACGTAGCTCACAGAGGCTGAAATCTAAATTATACAGCTCTCCGCCACAAGAGCGAAAGTCAAGACCCAGCCTCTCCTGATTCCTACGAAAGGTGGCAAATGGCTGAGAAGGATCCTTTTTGGAGATAGCGTAAAACTGATCTGCAAAAGCAGAGGCTACCGCATCCGGTGCAGACACAAGTTCTCCATGAAGGCGCAACACCGGAGGGGAGGGGGGCAAGAACCTTTCAGAAATCTTGCGCACCTTTTTCCACACCACAGACATTGAAGTTGAAGATGTAATTGTAGAAACATATGACCTCCACGAGTTACGGCGAGCATTCTTCATGACCCATCTATAGTGAGCACGTGCTTTGCAAAACTGTATTTTTAGAAAATCAACATTACGATTGGCAAAATACCGACGAGCAGCTGCTTTGTAAGTTCCCTTTGCTATGGAGCAGTCATCATTCCACCATGGCACAGGTCTCCGGGAAAAAACACCAGAAGTCCGTGGGATAGAATGAACCCCTGCTGAGAAAATGGTCTTAGTAAAATAACATTCGGCATCATCGATAGTTGAAAAATCAGTAACCCTGTCGGCAAATACACATAGTTCCTCAAAGAGAGACCAATCAGCCCTGTCCAGACACCAGCGTGGCAGACGGGCTACAGGAACAGAGCAAGTAGGCTGGATCACTACAGGATAATGGTCACTACCATGTAGATCATCCAAAACCTCCCAAGAAAAATCAAGGGCACAGTTAGAGGAGGAGATGGTAAGGTCAATGACAAAATACATGCCAGTCTGAACATGAAAATGGGTCAGCCTTCCATCATTTAGGACAACCAAATCTAAATCCCCAACCAAATAGGCAAGAAGATCACCCCGGGGATTTGAAAGTGAGTCACCCCACAAAGGATGGCGGCCATTAAGGTCACCAAGGAGTAGGAAAGGGGGTGGAAGTTGGCTGATAAGGGTTTCTAGATCAGCACGTATAACAGGAACGAAAGGTGGAAGGTACAGACAACAGATGGTATAGCACCTCCCAACGTGCATCTGTACTGCTAGAACTTGAAAGGGGGACTGAATCTCAAAGGAAATAAAGGGGACATCAGAACGGCACAAAATTGCACATCCACCGCTGTGACCACCAGGAGGAGATGCATGGAAGGCTTTATACCCCCTAATGGAAGGGAACTGTCTGTCCCCCACCACTGTCTCCTGAAGACACACACATAGTGGGTTCAGAGCAGAGAGTAATAACTGCAATTCCTCCCAATTTGCCATGGCACCTCTACAGTTCCACTGAAGACAGATAGGTACCGATTGAGCCATAGTGATTAGTATTAAATATTATGAACTTAGAAAGCTATGTAGCAACCTCGTTGGGAAGGGAGTGAAAGCCCTTCTTCCTAGGCGTGGAGCTCTGCCTCACCAAACGAGAAGGCAATGAAGATTTAGAGTTTCCATGGGTGGAAGTACCCTTACCCCAAGACATGTCCCGCCCATCGCCAGAATGAGTCCGAAGCACAGAGACCTTCTTGGAAGACCCACGTGCCCCGTCCGCACACCCATGCGAGGGTTCAGCTGGCACCTCGGGGCCAACCGAACCCCCCCCAACCAAATCATCCAAAGGTTGGCCGCTGGGTGATGGATCAGAGGGAGCAATTGACTGAGCTCTATGAGTATCTAAAGACCCAGGCCCCACCACACCTGAGGAAGAGGCAGGGACGGGAATCCTAGAATGGCCATCATGAACACCCACAGACTTAGACCCCACCACTGGCTGGGTTGTCGAGCGAAGAGCCCCCTCAGAATCCTCATGTGGTACAGAAGTTTGAACCTTAGAAGGAGGGGAGTCACCCAAAAACTCCTCACTCCTCACTCGTTTGAGGTTGGCAGATGCAACCTCCATCTCTGCACCAGAACTTAAAGCATTAGAAACTATAGTGCCACACTGTAAAGAAGAGTGATCAACAGTAGCAGAGCGGGCAGATGGTACAGGAGCAGCAGTCAGTACGGAAGTAGCAGCTGATACAGAAGTACGAGAGACGCTGTTTTTTTTGGATATGTCAGGACAGGGATGCACAGGAAGGACATTGGGAGTTTTGGATGTGTCAAAGCAAAGTGTAGCATCGACACGGGTGTTTGTCACAGGAGGAACCGGAGGAACTGGGATGGGGGAGGCACTCCCAGATGCTGGAAGAACCACCACAGAGGGGACACCCCCAGACATAGGAGGCACCTCCCTGGAGGAAGCACAGCTGCTTCCAGGCTGCACTCCCTCAGTGGAACCCCCCGGGCGAGAAGGCCAGGAAGTAGAACCCCGAGAATTTGATGGGGCATTGTGTGATGGCAGGGGCACCTGCCGGGTAGTTTTATAGCGAGACAACGCAGCACCAAAGGTAACCCCAGGGCGAATGAACCGCTCCCTTACCCTGGCCTTTGCCTCAGAAAAGGAAATTTTCTCCTTCGTTCGGACAGAAATTATCTCTATTCATATTTGTATACTTCGCAATCCCTTGAGGAGGCTGCATGTGCTCCTCCACAGTTCAAACATTTAGAGGGTTGAGAACAATCATCTATACCATGAGAAATTCCACCACAATTTCCACAGACCTCAGGAAGGCCAGACGCTTCCTGCCTGCAAAAACGGCGGACATGACCAAATCTTTGACAATAATAGCATCTTCGAGGTCGGGGAACATAAGGTTTAACCTTTAGCTTCCACCACGCAGCAGTGATAACCTCCGGCAAGTAAGACGGTCAAATGTCAAGATAAGAGTGGGCGTGGGGGTTAAAACCCCATCAACCTTCTTCATAATTCTCTGTACTCCTACAACACCCTGAGGAGCCAGCCCCTCTAAGAGGGAAGAATCAGAATACGAGATCAAGTCACGAGAATACACAACCCCTCGGGACTGATTTAGGACCAAGTGACGCGAGGCAGATACAGGATAATCGGTGACCATAGTTAGGGACTGGATGCGTGAACTCTCCTCTTCATTCTTGGCTTCTAGCAACAGAGAACCATCACCCTGCAAAGAGACCTTGGGGGCAAATCCACATGCTGTAACCAGACCACTGTGAATCTTAAAACAGTTCAGGTTACGGAAGGAAGTACCATCATTCGTTTTGAGGACTATATACTTTGTGTAGGAGTGTTTCACAAAGACACCAGTTAATAACTCGATGCAGGGGACATCCAAAGTAGCAGTTTTGGCAGAGGACCCGGAGGGTACAGGGTCATCGGCCAGAGAGTGACCACTTGATGCCGACTCATGTGGCTGGTCACTGACCACACGAGTGGTTAAGGAAATGTCTTGTGTATCCATATAGACATTGATGAACATAAATTGGCACCAGGAGCCAAGGGAAACCGCCTACCAGGGAGTGTGGGGACCGAGCACAGTCTGATGGGAGTGGGGTACCTCGTCCCCAGAGGATGTCCCAAAAAGGGCACCCCGTGATACGAAAGTTTGCTCCCATCAGTGCAAAGACCCCCTTCCCCAACACCCCCCAGTCCAGACACCCAACCAACCAACTCAGGACAGCACTGACGCGATCCCTCTGGAGGGAGGAACCGATGACCCATACGGGTAACCTACGTTTCGGGCAGCGCTTAGTCAGACCCCTCACCCACAACCCTACCCACATGGGAGACCCTACCAGATGTCGTGGCCTGTGCTTCCCCCGATAACATAGTAACCAATTTTTCTATTGTCATACATTCTGATGTCCAGTGGCCCGGCGATCTATGATGTCTGCAGTATGGGTCATATCCTTTTGCCTTTTGTTTGTCCTCTTTATTTTTAATATAATGTTCATTTTTTGTGTGACCAGGATTTGCACAATAATAGCACAGTGTGGACCTCTCTGTCGAATGTGACCTTCGAGATGACTTTCCATTTTTAAGTTTTTCCTGGGCGTGATTCCTACTTGGACTACATGCAATCTCTTGAGACGGTCTGTAGCCTGGTGTTTGGGAACGTTGTCTCGACGCCTGGGTTTGTTTGGTTTGTCTGTTTTCGCGTCACGATCGATCTTGTTCTTTGGTACAAGTGTTTGTGGCCGCCACTGTGTCTACAACCCTCATTCTGGTTGTATTGGGTTGTGATTCACTCACCCATGCTGTGCTACAATTCATCTCTACCTCGTTCATAAAATCTAACAAACACATTGCTGAGGTGTAAGGAATCGTTTTTAGCAATCTTTAGTATCCTATCGGGTAATTTACACAGGGCAGCTAAATAACCAAGGATGTCTACGATATGCAATGGTGACATCTCCCCATCATCTGTTACCCAATCTGAGTTCTCTACAGTACCGTAGCTAAAAGTGTTCTCTTATTTTTTTCATGTGCTCAACCCTGGGCATAGGCTTCACAGCCTGCTTTCAAGGCCCAGTAGTCCTCCTACGTACCACACACCTCTACATATCACCACTTCGGTGCTAACACCCACCGTCCATACTGAATACATGCTAAGGCTGTCTCATACAGGACTGGTGTATTGGTATCAACGGGGGTATTTTTTACATGTCGGCGGGTCTTCTGGTAGAACAGTAAAGTCTGATATTTATGAAATTCAAATCCTTAAACTGTTCCCTGCCCCAGTGGGATTTGAACCCTGGTCCATTAGGACTGCAGGCCAACTCTCTACCGATTGAGCCACTGCCTTCCCCATCTGCTGTTATTTCACTTAACCCCTTAACTGTGGGGCGTCACTTTCATGACGCTTGGGAGCAAAGGATCATACGCGGGGCGTCACTTTTGTGATTCTGTGTTATTTTAAATTTGCCCAGGCTTTCAAGTGGTGGCTTGTATCATCTATCAGTACTGCTAATGTCCAACACTAGTCAGTACTCCTAATCTCATCTGTACTCCCAACAATTGTTGACAATTTAGCCATTTCTCCCCGTTCTTGACTCCCCTCCCTACCTCCCCTCCATTTCCCTCTCCTCTCGCCTGCCCGGCCGTGCTGCGCTAATTAAATCTTCTCCGGAATTTTCCACTGATTTCATCCATTGAAATAAGCCCTATGCCCTATTCTTATACAAATTAATATATACAAAAAAGAAATAAGGTAAATGATAGTGCCATACACCTGGAATTGGCTACTTATCACCTGACAACACCTTATGTGCACTCGTTCGTTAGTTATCCCTCTTTATTTCCCCTTGAATTATGCCGTATAATCTATTTTCGTAATAAATATATATATAAGAAAGGAAGGGAGAAGCCTAAATGATATTTACATTCACCTGGAACTACCTAATTTATTATGTATTGTCTAGATTTCCTGCCAATCATTTCATAGCGTGTATATTAGCAGCTGTCACCACGCTGGCATTGGCAGCCTTTCACTGCCCCTAGGCCACCACAGCATTCAGTTTACTGTCGTCTTTCAAGGTGAAACCATGTCGGATTCGCACCTGTCCAATTCCGCCGCTTTTTAGCCCCATGCAAAGAGCCCCTGTGACCTCTACCCCCACTAAACCTTGTGTGGAAAGGGGTAAAGGGCTAAGTGACTGCTGTGGAACGTGAACTGGCTAATTTATCAATGAAAATGATGGACAGTGACTACGATCTTTCTGGTGACTAAAACAGTGCAAGTGGAAATGTAAATAATGTGTAAATAATGTGTAAACAGCAAGTGAAATCAATGAATGTAAATATAAGTGAACAGTGGAAAATAGTTTTATAAGTTACTGCAAGTGACAATGCATAACACAGTATATATAAATAGAAATGTAAATAATGTAAATAAAATAGAGAATATAAATAGAAATGTAAATAAGAAGTAATATAAGAATACGAGTATATATACTAGGAGTAATGAAAATGAAAGTTCCACTCTAGCATGTATGAATACTGGGAGTTACGAAAGTGAAAGTGACAGATTCGTTCTCAACGCTTGTATACAGGATGAGAAAGTGAATGCTACGTATTGTACTGAAAGAGAAACTGAATGCCTACAGTGACAATAAACTACAATTACTGAAAGAAACTTATGGATAAAGACTGCAGATATATATAAGTGTTATATAGTAATAGAAATATAAAGTGTGAGTGTTTTTATGAATAATAAATGACAATACCAGCGGCGAACGAGCGCCAGTGGGAAGCTGGTAGGCGGTCGTAATTTTCATTGGTTTCAGTGTTTTTTTTTTTTTTTTGAGCATGGATTCCAAACTATTTGAAAATCATAGAATAATGTTTCTAGTGAAAATATCAGGCTGTGGTAATCATATTACATGGTGTCGGGAAGTGTAAAGTGGAGACTTCGTTACCCAACTTCAGAAGTCTCCACAAGTCCTACGGTACTTGGCGAAGGCTCAACAAACATCCCAGGAGAAAGCTAAAGGTATGTGCCATATGCATATTTAATTATAATATTCTAGGACTAATAACTGATTTTTGGCAAATATTTTTACAAAGTAAAAATATTTCCTGACCTGTGAACCCGCGTGAGAATACTTTCATAGGTGTGTAAGACAGCTAAAATCGTTACTATCTATATCTGAGAATGGTGTCGAATAATTATCATCCTCGTCGATTTGTGTATTGTTTGTCTCCTTATCTTTAGTTCGTGGGGAAATAAGTGTGTTTGATACGTTTCCTTTTTGTTCTACTAATTGGGAATCGGCATTAAGTACTGCAGATGCTGTTTCATTCGGCAATAAATTCGGTAGTAATGAAAATATTCCTGTCGTATCACTGAGCACTAAAATAAAAACTCATTGTGCTAGGAAATGTTGTCATGAAGCACTTATCTCATATATTTGTTAACTGTATAGATAACTAAACTGATTAATGAATGGAAGATATATATATATATATATATATATATATATATATATATATATATATATATATATATATATATATATATATATATATATATATATATATATATACATATATATATATATATATATATATATATATATATATATACATATATATATATATATATATATATATAT
This sequence comes from Coenobita brevimanus, assembly GCF_032717465.1. Taxonomy (NCBI): domain Eukaryota; kingdom Metazoa; phylum Arthropoda; class Malacostraca; order Decapoda; family Coenobitidae; genus Coenobita; species Coenobita brevimanus. The sequence goes on along the minus strand of NC_136961.1, from coordinate 28,780,537 downwards.
ATATATATATATATATACATATATATATATATATATATATATATATATATATATATATATATATATATATATATATATATATATATATAAAATTGTTACTGGTTGTAATGGCAATGAGTGATGAACCTAATACAAATAAGTGAAGATGGTGTGTGTTCCTAACATATTATATACATGAAATAGTGTTTGTTACGAAGTTTAAGCTCAGGAAGAAAATATGCAAAAAGTATATTCACTCATGCAAGTGGCAGAATGATGTCACTCCGGGTCACTTCAGGGTCGTGGTAAAAGATCAGGGTTCATTGCCGAGACGTGGTGTCCTCAGCAAAGCTTAGCACAACAACGTCGACTTCCCACACTGGTAGCTGTGGTGAGTAACTGAGTAACGAAGAGTAATGTTGAGTAACGATGAGTAAGATGAGTGATGAGTGAGGGCTCTGGTATTTGCTGCCGTCATCTGAGCTTGTAACTCCTACATCAGCGTGGTAGTGATGGAGATAAGCGTAGGTTGGAGAGACGGGTGGGGTCAGGAGGTTGTGGGTTGTGAGTCTTCTCTTGCTCCTTGTTTTGTTTTTCTTTCTCACTCGTAACTGATTCTTCTTACTGTATACTCGCTTGTGGTTCCTTGATCGTAGAATTGTAGACTTGTTGAGATGCTTGTGGTTTCTTCTACAGCGTTTACTTGTAGTTTCTTTCTGTATGGTGTGAACTTGTAGTTGATCATGGTCACGTCACACCTGTCTGAAGGTTGCTTGTAGAATCGTAATACAGTATCTTGCTTTGTTGCTTCTTATCAGTCTTGATAATGTAGACTTATAGAATCGTTGCTTCACTGACTTGTTGATTTCCAGGCTTTTAGGATTGTAGAACTGTACTGTAGGCATGGTTCGTACGTTCACACCACCAAAATAATATATCAGTCTTGTAATAGATTATATAGGAGTCGTAGCCGAGTTATAGTAAACTGTGATTAGATATGTGACGAGATAACCTCAGTTCACTTGTAGCTGATGACGGGAGAAGATAAAGATGGATACTGGGGTTTCATTGTAGTTGATTTCTTCAGAGAGAATATCTCAAAAATTACATTAAGTTAACTTCGTGAGCCTGACCTCTTTTAAAGACCACCGTGCTTCTCTCTCTAGACTCCCCTTCTTGCTCTCTCCTCTCCAGTCTCCTAATTCCTTCTGCCCTCTTCCAGGGATGGATCCAGGGGGGGGGGGGATTGGGGGGATGCATTCCCCCCCCCGGCCATGCATCATTGAATAAAGAGGCAATTTCAACATTGAAATATCAGTATGTCGTGTCAAGTCTTTGGTTGAATCAGCGAATCAGACCCCCCCACCGAAAATTCCTGGATCCACCCCTGCCCTCTTCTCTTTCTTTCCGTATATAAGAATTTCCATCACGTGGGCTATACTGTCGTCAAAATGTTCTAGAACCCTGTGTGTGTGTGTGCATGTGTTCTTACCTTATTGTTCTTACCTAACTGTATGTTTACAGGAATGAGTCAAGCTCGTACTGTCCCGTGTCTTAAACCATATTTATCGTACATATCCTTAAATCTGTGAATTGTTTTGGCACACACTATTTCATTCGGTAGTGCATTCCATTGATCAATTGCTCTGTTTGGGAAACTGAATTTCCTTACGTCTTTATCACCTCTCTTCTTATGTAGTTTTTTGCAGTGTCCTCTTGCTGATGCTTCTCCATATGTTAAGTAATCATTTATGTCTATTTTCTCCTTCCCTGATATGCACTTATATATCATTATCATGTCACCTCTTTTCCTTCTCTTCTGTAGTGTTGGTAGATTCAGTTTATTTAATCTTTCTTCGTAGCTTAGGTCCCTTAAGCTTGGTATCCATCTTGTAGCGGCCCTTTGAACTTTTTCAATCTTGTCTATCTATTTTTTGAGATGAGGACTCCAGACTACTGATGCATATTCCAGGGTTGGTCTAATGAATGATGTTATTATCCTTCTTAGCATGTCTTCATTTATGTATGTGAACGCTATTCTCATATTTGCAAGCAGTGTATACATGTTCCATACCTTCTCACTGATGTGGTCAGCCGGAGATAGTCTGTTATTGATAATCACACCTAGGTCCTTCTCTCTTTCTGATGTGTATAGGGTTTTATTTCCTAACTTATAATCCCAATCAGGTCTTTTTCCACTTTTACCAAACTTGATTACATGACACTTGTCGACAGTGAATTCCCTTTGCCATGTATCACTCCATTCATGAAGTTTATTTAATTCTTCTTGTAGCTCTTTACAAGAGTCTATGTTAGTAATTCTCCTTTGTATTTTTGCATCATCTGCAAACATATTCAGATAGCTCTCATTTCCAGTGTTACTGTTCATATCATTTATATACACTAAAAACATGATTTGTGCCAGCACTGAACCCTGTGGTACTCCACTAGTCACTTCTTTCCATGATGAGTAGTTTCCTCTTAGTACTGTTCTCATTTCTCTTTTTATGAGAAAATCTTGCATCCAACAAAACAGTTTGCCTCGAATTCCTCCTTGATGGTACAGTTTCCATAAAAGTCTTTGGTGTGGTACTGTGTCAAAAGCTTTCTTGAACTCTAAATAGATACTGTCCACCCATCCTTCTCTTTCCTGTATTGTGTTTGTTACTCTGTCGTAGTAGCTCAACAGATTAGTTACACATGACTTTCCTTTTCTGAAACCAAACTGACTTTCTGTTATCATACTGTGTTCTTCTAGATGATTTACCCAAGCTTTTCTTATAAGCTTTTCTAATACCTTGCTTACAACACTGGTCAGTGATACTGGTCGGTAGTTGAGTGGATTTTGTCTATTTCCTTTCTTGAATAAGGGGACAATATTTGCTTTTTTCCAAATATCAGGTAGTTTACCTTGACTCAAGGATTTCTTGAAAATTAAAAATAATGGTTTACTTAACTCCTTTGGACATTCTCATAGTACCCAACATGAAATCATCAGGACCACTTGCTTTTCCTCTGTCTAATTTACTTAACTCCTCCTGTATTACTTTTTCTGCTATTTGTATATCTGGTAGTATGTGTGGACATGCATGTTCCACATAGTCCCTCTCAAAATTTTTTTCTTCTGTAAAAACTAATTGGAAATTCTTATTTAGTGCTTCACAAATATCTTTCTCTTGTGTATAAGTGATTCTTTCGTCCGTAATTGATTGTATTATATCTTTTACTTTGGTTTTGCTTCTGATATACCTGTAAAACAGCTTTGGTTGATCACTACTTTTATTTATTATATCCTTCTCAAGCTGTTTTTGGGCTTCCCTCCTTATTCTTGTATAATCGTTTCTTGCCTGTTTGTAATTATTATACGCCCTTTCACAATTGTGTCTTCTGTATCTATTCCACAACAAATCTCTTCTTTCTTTTGTTTTACATTCTGTATTGAACCATTTCTGTATTTTCTTATCTGCTTCTTTGTGCTGTGTCATGTACGTCTGGACTCCTATTTCAAAAAATTCACAGATTTTTTTATATACAACATTTAAATCTTGTCCTCAAAGCTAATTTTCCCAATCAACTTCTAAGAAATACTTCTTTAGGTCTTGATAATTTCCCTTTTTATAGTTTAGGCTCTTTTTGTAACTTTCATTGCTGTTAACTATGTCATATGCTATCCTGAAGTTGTAATTTAGTACGGCATGATCGCTTTTGCCGAGTGGAGGGTGATATATTAAACTGTCAATATCATTTTGTTGCCTAGTAAATATTAGATATAGCACTGAAGATACATCGAGTCCTCTTCTTCTGGTGGTTTCCCTCACATGTTGCGTTAGGAAAAACTTTTGCACGAGATCCAGGAGCTTTTGGTCCCAACAGCTTTCTTGGCTAATTATATCTAGAGTATTCCAATTTATATTTGTATTAAAATCTCCAGTTAGTATAATTCTTTCCGATTTCTCTTCCATTTTATGTAGTAATGATCTTAAACTCTGAATTGTACTCTCTGCCAGGTCCTCATATTCATCTCTTTCCCATGTGTTTGATCTGGGTGGCATGTACAAATTGGCTACAATTACTTTCCCTTCAGATGTGTTGATCTCTACTGCAATCAGTTCTACTTGTGATGGTATATCTAGCTTTATTTCATTTACTTTTAGACTTTTCTTAGTTAATATTATACTTCCTCCTCCTTTTTTTAAATTTCTGTCTCTTCTCCATATATTATATTCCTCTAAGTTTAGTATGTCATTGGATTTCCTTGGTGTTAATCTTGTTTCAGTTAGGTATATTATTTGTGGTTCATTTTCTCTGACATAATCATTCATCTCTAGTAATTTAGATACCATTCCATCCACATTTGAGTACATCAACTTTATCATCTTGTTTATATACTTGTCATGACATGGTTTTACTAACTTCCTCCTCTTTATTCCGTCCTGTTTGTGTACCACTTTCGTACCTGCAATCCTATTACTTTGTAAAAAAAAATTCTTCTTCTCCTCTTCTGATCTTCTCTCATTTTTTGTTTTTGCTTCCTCCCTTTTCTCTTTCAGTAATTCCAGTTCCTCTTGTGTTAGGCATCTTTTTATCCATACATTTTTGAACTCCTCTTTTTCCATAAGATTCTTTGCATTTTCTAGTATCTCCTCCACAGTGTTTACACTCTGGAAAGTCACTTTTAGAGGTCTTGTCTTGCTTTTCTCGTATTTCCCTAACCTTTTGTGTTCCTCTATGTTTTTACTACAGATTTCCTCTGATACTTCTTTCAGTAAGCTCATTACATTTGCCATCTCCTTTTTGTCTCTTGTGATCTTGTTTTTTTACTTCTTCCTTTTCTATACCAGTGATTACTATAGATTTGTTTATATCTACTGAATCTCTGACTAACTTTGGATTGATTTGGATTATTCTTTTCACTTCCTTTTTAATGCTTTTTTCCTCCTCCCTTGTTTCTAAGTCTTTCTTTACTTTCACCATTTCAGCACACGTGGTTTCCACATCATTTTTGTAGCTTTGCACAACTTCATTCACTTGTGTTATTTTCTCCTCAATATCACTGCTTTGGTCTATCAGACTGCTTACTTGCCTAATTGTCTCTGTGTCATTTTTGAACTCTTCCATAACACTCTCGTGATTGACTACTGTACTTGCCATTTCACTCATTTTCTTCCTAAGTGTATTCAATTCCACTGTTAGTTCACTGATGGTTGTGTCTTTCTTGTTGGCCTCCCTTCCTAGTTTTTCTATTTCTTCCTTTTGCAAGTGCATCTGCTTCTTTACTTGATCAATTTCATTTTTGAAAGCCATTTCTAGTTTGTGTGCACGTTCAACCAGTCTGTTGTGAGTCTCCACTTCAACCAGTTCTTGGTAGAAATCATCATTTTGCTTTCTACCTTTATCCCTTTTCTTTTCCAAATTTGCTTTACTAAAGTATGTATTCATTTTGCAATACTAAAAGTACAGAGTATGTACTTACATTCCCCGTGCTGCTGTAAACAAACCTCAGCTGACTGAGTGCATTCTTTCGTCTTGGTTCTCTTTTCTGTTTGAACAAGTTTTGTTTAACCTTATTTTTTTTTTTCTTTTAATAATCAAAAATCATTTAGTTTAACCTGGTACAGAGCTTGACTCATACAAGGATACTAATGTAGGTAATGCCACTGGCCGTGTTGGTTCGGTACGGAGCGCCGATGTCGCACGTCTGCCTCCTTTGACTGCCTGTGTGTGTGTGTGTGTGTGTGTGTGTGTGTTAACTTTCCAGCCACGCATCACGAGGTGCTGAATACAGCATTCCTCAGAGGGAATGTGCAAACAATGTTCCTGCAGGCCCTAGCCATGACTTTGATTTAACCCTCTAGATTACATCTGTGCTACCTGTTATTATTTTTGATATTTGGAGTCCTGATAGTATAATGATCGATATATATGATGAATGGTGCTCAACTGTCTGTTTATCTGTCTATCTATAGACAGTCGCCTTAATCCTGTAAGGGGTGGCTACAAACAAACCCACCCCTCTCATATACATCTGCACTCCATCCCTCCATCTCATCCTTGGTCTCCCTCTCCCTCCCCCCTCCAACTCTCTCAGATACACTCTTCTAGTTAGTCTTTCATTCTTCATCCTCTCTTCATCGCCAAACCACCTCATTGTATTTCTGTTAACGCTTTGTATCATAAATGCATCCACACCCCAAGATTCCTTCACTTCTTCATTTGTTAGTCTGCCTTCCCATGTAACTCCACATGCTTCACCCAGCTCATTTCAAGTACTTTCACTCTTGGCTTGTCTGTCCAACATGGTCCAAGCTTCCTTTCTGTATGTTGGAGTGGGGATCACACTACTGTCATGCAACGACTTTTATACTTCCACGTTCACTACCCTGTTTCTTATCACTTCTTGCCATGAACCAACAACCTTTATTCCCTGCTATACCCATTCATATATTTCATCCTACAAACGTCCAGTCTTTCTCATCACACTATCCAAGTACTTAAATACATTCACATTATTCTTTTCCACACTATCTAGCCTCACTGCATCCAGTGGCTTCACTTCTCTCGAAGACCACAACGTAACTCTTCCCTACATTTTCTTGTACATTACGTTTCTTACATACCCTCCCAAACTCATTCACGAATCCTTGCAGTTTCCCTTCGTCTTTGCTTGAAAATACAGTATCATCTGCAAGCAACACGACAGGAAGCTTTCAAACACTCCCCTCTCACATTAGGGTTGCTCCAGCGTTTACTGCCCTACCTTGTTAGTTATTATCACTGTAGGGGGTCTTAATTATAAACTAACATAAAGCGAAACAACAACTCACCATTATAATATACGGTATGTGAATATGGCGTTTTAATCAGTACTCAATATAAGTATGTTAGGCCCAATAAATATGCTGAGTACTTAGCTGTGGTGTTGACGGTATTGGTAGCAGAGAGAGATGGATAATTCTTGAAGAATGCTTAAGGCACGTCTCTACTAGCTGGTGGCAAGGAGAGACCTGTCTAGTCTGATGGCAAGGAGAGAACTGGTCAGCTTCGAGCAGCTTCGTGCACGAAGTAAATGAAATGAAACAACATTACTGAATATTATAACTAAATACATTGTTTTCTCCATGACCAGATTTATCTCTAGCGATAAATAATATTTTACCCAAATTATAAAGTACAGAAAACTACGTACAAAAATGTGCTGTCGTGGGCGGGAATATTTAAACCCGAAATCCACGACACTTGTATCTGTTTTCTGATTTCATTCATATGCAAATAAGAACCATGGAAACATGACACATTCCTGCTTCAGTTCAACACTCAGAGAGAAAAATTCATCTAGGTCAACATCCACATGCACTGCAAACCTGGCATACTCATTAATACTCATCACGGCATTCAACAGCTTCTCATTTAAATTCACGAGGGCTGCACACAACTTCTTTCCCTTCCTTAGAAACTTTTCCACTAAACACCTTAGGATTCTGATCCACACACCCTCTTTCCTTCCTGTTCTTCTCCATTTAATTTCTTTGTTATTTCACTAATTTCGTCAATAAGTATCCTACCATATGCTTTTCCTAATATGCTAAGAAGACAAATTCCCCTATGATTACCACACACTTCTTTTTCCCCTTTTCTTTTGGAGAGGGGCCAATCTGCACATCTTACATTTCCATTCTACTATTAACTCACCTCCATGCTTCAGCATTTCACCACACACTACATCAGTTCCTGGGGGCTTTCCCATTTTGACTTTCTTCATTGCTTCCAAAATTTTCACCCTACGGATGGTGATGAAGGTAGGCAGTGCAAATACTCACATGTTGAACTTTCCTTCAAAAATGTATGTGTGTGTACTGGCTTTGTTAAAAGACTAACTATACAAGAGATTTAAGACAACTGACTTCAAATATAGAAAGAAAACATTTTCCTTACCACTTTTCTATTATAATGATAAAAAAATAAAATAAAACGGATTTTGCTCTAGTGAATTGTGAAAGTCAAAAAAACAAATACCTGTTAGTCACTCTTCTGGAACTCGAGATATCTTAATTTATGTATTTTTAATTCATGTTAAATCTATTTTTAGTCCAGCTTTTGTTAGTATCTCCCACATGGACATTCGAAAATATATATTACACAAAAAAGAAATTTTGCTGTGGCACTGAGGATGGAGTCCTATATTTTATATCCAGATAATCTCAGATTTCCAAATACTTTTTTTTTTTTTTTTTACCTTGTTGCATGATATTTTTTAAAATCTGGATGTTGATAATAACCTAGAAAAGATGACTGTGTTGGATCAGAACCGTTTCGATGCTGGCTTGTGATGGCACATGGTGTCGGAATTGTATAGGCGAGCCAGATGACTGAATCATCCCAGTGCAAGTACGGACAACCGTTTGCACATAGATCCAGAATCGAATCTGTTCTGGCCTAACATCATTTCTGTATTGGAAGCCAGTAATCAAACCACAACCGGTTTGCCAGCATTGTCCCAGCAAACATAAAATGCATGGGCCAGTATTGTTCCAGTGCTGGCACTCCGATCTTTAATATATCGGACCAATGATGTACACTCTGGCTTCCAATGTTGGTCCGACTTATATCAGTTATCCGTTTTCACCCGGGATGTCTCGGTACAATACAGGATTCGTAATGGGCCAATGAAGGATGCCTTAAAACTTTCATGCACGGACTCCAGTTGAGTCATTAAATACCATCCTGAACAACGCACCATGATGCACATCTTGTCAAGCAAAGAGGGACACAAGTTTCCCACCGATGTGTCATATTTTGGTATTTTTTTTACCTGATCCGTGTCATGATGTGCTTTACAGGTTGTTAAACAATCTAATGACTCAAACCACCTGCGCCTGAGATTCTTAATCGGGTGTAGGTAATCGGACCAATTTACAAGGAAGTTTGTCTGGATAGCTCAAAATTAACAGATCTTGAAATTGGCTTTCTCTTCTTATAAGAGAATTACATTATAAAATTTTATCCTTTAAATGCTTCTTAAGCCGCCCCGTCCCGTCGACGTATGGGTGCGTTGCAATATTTTGCATTTGCCAGTCCCGGTGACATACTGGTATGTTGTGCAATTGCAAGGTCCCTAATTTGCACAATTTTCAATTCACGCGTGATTTTTCGTACGTATACACGGGACACCTTCCTCTATTCCTCTTTAAGATGCCAAGCAGGGACAATGCCTTACACCGCATAACCTCCCCCCTCCCCCCTCACGCCATTGTCTCGGCAATTCACCTGTTACCAGCGACCTGGCCAGTAAAGACATTCAGGGCCAGAGTGATTCCTCAATCGATGACAATGTGTAGGACAAAGTTTACATAGCATTAGAGGAAGAAACAGTCAGAAATAATGATCAGGTAATGTGGCAAAAGAAGGTCAGGTATGGTGATGAGTTAGTGAGTGAAACAATGATTATAATGCCTATATTACTGTTTGAAACCAATATACTCTTGTACTACATTTAAATTCGTACCAAGTAAATAAATAAATATTGTTTATGAGTGGTGTGAAATAGTTACCCTCCAATAGAACTCATTTTCTTTGTTGTCAGCCTGTTAGAAAACCCAGTCAGGCAAGCAGGTACTCGTACCTGTATTGAGTATTTTAAACCTCAGGTGAACGATTTCTCTATGAATTTTCGATGTTTCTCACCAAAAGCGGAGGTTTTAGCCAATTTTTTTTTTTTTGTTCGAAAATACCTCAGGATTGAGGGGTGTCAGAGGTGCGAAATAGTTCGGGACGTGATGGGTTAACCCCTTAACCACGGGGCGTCAATTTCGTGACGCTTGGGAGCAAGGGATCATACCGCGGGGCGTCGCTTTTGTGATTGTGTTATTTTGAATTCACCTGGGCTTCCAAGTGGGGGCTTGTATCATCTATCAGTACTGCCAATGTCCAACACTAGTCAGCACTCCTAATCTCATCTGTACTCCCATCCATTGTTGACAATTTAGCCATTTCTCCCCGTTCTTGACTCCCCTCCCTACCCCCCCTCCATTACACTATCCTCTCGCCTGCCCGGCCGTGCTACGCTAAGTAAATCTTCCCTGGAATTTTTCACTGATTTCATCCATTGAAATAAGTCCTATGCCCTATTCTTATACCAAATAATATATACAAGAAAGAAATAAGGTAAGTGAGAGTGCCATACACCTGGAATTGGCTACTTATCACCTGACAACACCTCACGTGCACTCGTTCACTAATTTTTGCTGTTTTTTTTCCCCTTGATATATGCCATATAATCTATTTTCGTAATAAATATACATATAAGGAGGGAAGGGAGAAGCTGTCTATCTATCTATCTATTGCCAGACGCCTCAATCCCGTTTGGGGTGGCCATAAACACATCGCCTCCAAGTCGCCCTGTCCCCCGTCATTTCACTCCCCTGCTCCCAGCTCACACCCCCCTCTCTCATATACCTCTCCACCCCATCCCTCCATCTCATCCTCGGCCTACCCCTCCCTCTTTCCCCCTCCACCTCACTCACATACACTCTCTTCGTCAGTCTTTCACCCTCCATCCTCTCCACATGGCCAAACCACCTCAGTGTGTTCCTCACAATGCTTCCTATCACATCCACATCAACACCACAACGCTCCTTTATATCCTCATTCGTCAGCCTGTCTCTCCATGTGACTCCACAGGCTCCTCTTAAGTAACTCATTTCCACTGCTCTCACTCTTGACTTGTGTCCTTCCAACAACGTCCAAGCTTCGCTTCCGTACGTTAGAGTTGGTATCGCAATACTGTCATGTAGTAACTTTTTCACTTCCATGCTCACTTCCCTGTTTCTTATCACTGCTTTCAAGGAACCAGCAACCTTTCTTCCCTGCTGTACCCTTTCAAGCACTTCACCCTCCAAACCTCCTCCATCCTTACTCATCACACTACCCAAGTACTTAAACGTACTCACATTTTCCAATTCCTCACCATCCAACCTCGCTGTACATTCACTGACTTCACCTCTCTCAAAGACCATCACTTTACTCTTCCCTACATTCACCTTTAGATTCCGTTTCTTACACACTCTCCCAAACTCATCCACCAAGCCTTGCAGCTCTCCTTCGTCTTCACTCAACAACACAGTATCATCTGCAAACAACAGTACAGGGAGTTTCCAAACACTATCCTCTCTCACCAGGGCCACTCCAACATCCACTACCCTACCTTGTACCTCTTTTATTACCCCATCCATGTACAGATTGAACAACCATGGAGACATGACACATCCCTGTTTCAACCCAACCTTCAAAGAGAAAAATTCACTTAGTTCACCATCCACACGCACTGCAGCCTTCGCACCATTGTACATACTCTTCACAGCATTCAACAACTTTCCATCTACTCCATATATTCTTAACACTTTCCACAATCCTTGTCTATCCACCCTGTCTTATGCTTTCTCCAAATCCATGAATGCCACATGCAACTTCTTTCCCTTCTCTAGAAACTTTTCCACTAAAGATCTGAGAATGAATATCTGATCTACACAACCTCTTCCCTTCCTAAAGCCTCCCTGTTCTTCTCCAACTAATTTCTCTGTTCTTTCTCTAACTCTGTCAATAAGTATCCTACCATACACTTTTCCTATTATACTAAGAAGACAAATGCCCCTATGATTACCACACACTTCTTTTTCCCCTTTTCCTTTGTACAAGGGAATAATTATACCTGACTTCCAATCCTCCGGGACGCTACCTTCCTCCAAGGCCAATCTGCACATCTTCCACATCCATTCTACTACTATCTCTCCCCCATGCTTCAGCATTTCACCACACACTCCATCAATTCCTGGGGCTTTCCCCGATTTAACTTTCTTCACTGCATCCACAACTTCTATCCTACTGATTTCTTCCTGTCTTCTCACCTCCTTCCTTCTCCTAGCCATTCCCCAGCCACTTATACTCACATTACTTCCATCCTCTACGTTCAACAATTCCTTAAAGTGTTCTCTCCATCTGCTCACTTTTTCTCCCTTCTCCACTAGTAATCTACCATTTTTATCTTTCACTCCCCTGCTAACTTCACTTCCACCCTGTCTTACTCTTTTCACCTCTCTCCAGAACATTTTCTTACAGTCCCTCCACTTTACACTCAAATTTCTTCCAAATTCCTCATCCACTCTCTTCTTACTCTCCCTTACTAATCTTTTCACCTCTCTCTTCCTTTCTACATATAACTTTCTCTTCCGCCTCTCAACCTCTTCCACGCCCCTATTTCTCATCCATTCATTGTATGCTTTCTTCTTTTGTGCCACAGCCTGTTTCACCTCTTCAGTCCACCATGCTGTTCCTTGCACCCCCCTCCGTCTTCTCTTCCTTCCACACACCACATCACATGCTGCACATATTTCTTCTGTAAATATTCTACACACACCTTCCACGTCTCCCATCTGCTCCAATTCATATTTGCCCAATCGTTCCTCCACTTCTCTCTTATACTCTGCCTTTTTCTCATCCTCCTGTAACCTTTCCACTCTCCTTGCAACTACTCCTTCCTCTTGTCTTTCCTTTCTTCTATTCCTCCAACTTTCTTGTACTTTAATTCTGGCCATCACCAAGTAGTGGTCAGAAAGTCCACTCCCCCAACCTCTATACACTCTTGCATCCATTACACATCTTCGCATCCTTTCATCCACACACACATAATCAATCATTGCCTTCCTTTCATTCAATTCACCACCCACCCTTCTCATCACTCGCCATGTATACCTGTGAATCATTTTATGCCTGAAGAGGGTATTGGATATCACCAACCCTCTCCCAGCACAAATGTCCACTAACGCACTCCCATTCTCATCTATCTCAGCAGGCACACCCCACTCACCAACTATTCCATCCACCTTCACATTCCCAACTTTACCATTCATATCACCAATCAAAAACACTCTCTCATTCCTTCCAAACTTTTCCATGCACACTTCTACATTTGTCCAGAACTCTTCTCTCACTCTTCTAGCACGATCTTGCGTTGGCGCATACACACAATCGCCCACATTTGTATTCCAACTTTCAACTTTACCCACACAATCCTTGACCCAACTGATCCATACTGTCAGGGAGAAGCCTAAGTGATATTTACATTCACCTGGAACTACCTAATTTATAATGTATTGTCTAGATTTCCTGCCAATCATTTCAGTGAAATACATAGCTGTTTCAAGAGCTACGTTGGTAGTACTGAATAACCCCTAAGCAGGCCTCAACCTGGGCCGGCCCTCCTTTATCAGTTCTCTCTCATCTTCCGAAGAGGAGGTACGGCTCATCCTCTTGCTGACTTCAGGGCCTTTTTTCACCCCCATGCAAAGGGCCCTGTGACCTTTACCCCCTACTAAACCTCGTGTGGAAAGAGATAAAGGGCTGACAATTGATAAAAGAGTGACTACGATCTTTCTATTGAGTAAAACAGTGCAAGTGGAATTGTAAATAATGTGTAAACAGCAAGTGAAAGTAATGAATGTAAATATACGTGAACAATGGAAAATAGTTCTATAAGTTACTTCAAGTGACAGTGCATAACACAGTGTAAATAAAATAGAAATGTAAATATCGTAAATAAAATAGAGAACTTAAATAGAAATGTAAATAAGTAGTATTATAAGAATACGAGTATATACCCTAGGAGTAATGAAAGTGAAAGTTTCACTCTAGCATGTCTGAATACTATGAGTTATGAGAGTGAAGATGAAAGTGACATTCACTCTCAATGCCAGTATACAGGATGAGAAAGTGAATGCTACGTATTTTACTGAAAGAAATTGAATCCCTACAGTGACAATAAACTAATACTACTGAAGGAAACATATGGATAAAGACTGCAGATATATATAAGTGTTATATAGTAATAGAAATATAAAGTGTGAGGGGTTTTATGAATAATAAATGACAGAGTACCAAGAGCGAACTAGCGCAAGTGCGGCGGTCAGACGCGCTCATAATTTTCATTGCTTTCACAGTGTTTTTTTTTTTTTGGAGTATGGATCCCAAACTACTTGAAAATCATAGAGTAGTGTTTATAGTGTTAATATCTGGCTGTGGTAATCATATTACGGGTTGTCGGGAAGTGTAAAGTGGAGACTTCGTTACCTAACTTCAGAGGTCTCCACAAGTCCTACGGTAACAGACGAAGGCTCAACAAACATTCCAGGAGAAAGCTGAAGGTATGTGCCATAAGTATATATAATTTTTATATTCTAGGACTAATAACTGATTTTTGGCAAATATTTTTTGAGAGTCTGTCGGAGCCCAAATAACCTCGCGGCACACGCAAAATATTGGTAAACATGCCCGCGGTGTAGGGGTTAAACAAAAAAAGTCAGGGTTCAAACATTTGTCCTCTGAACGCCTACCATACGGTTCCACATCTGACAGCTGATTTAGTGAGTGGAGTCTCTCTTACCCAAGTTACATACATATGTGAAAACAGACTATGTTGCCAGCCAAATATCTCCTTAAGTCCCGATTTGCTGCCAAGTGATGGAATATCTGCAATGAAAGATATCAAATTAACTGTCTCGTGTGGGGCCCAAACCCGTGCCTCCACAACATCAGATATGTGCATCTTACCACTGAGCCACAGACGAAATCCATAGTCAGTAGTGCAGTGGCACAGCCATGGGGGGGTCACCAGGGCCCGGGCCCCCCTCTCCCCGAAATTTCTACGTGTGTTCGAGAATAAACTGCGAATCTTAACCCAAGGCATCCCATCGACGTATGGGTATGTTGCAACATTTTGTCACAGCTAGTCCTGTCGACGTACTGGTACGTTGCGCAATTGCAAGGTTTATAATTTGCACAATTTTCAGTTTTCACACGTGATTTTTGGTACGTATACACAGGACACCTTCCTCTATTCCTCTACAAGTTGCCAGGCAGGGACAATGCCTTACACCGCATAACCTCCCCCCCTCCCACACGCCATTGTCTCAGCAATTCACCTGTTACCAGTGACCTGGCCAATAAAGACATTCAGGGCCAGAGTGATTCCCCAATCGATGACAATGTGGAGGACAAAGTTTACATAGCATTAGAGGAAGAAACAGTCAGAAATGATGATCAGGTAATGTCGCAAAAAAAGGTCAAGGAATGTTGATGAGTCAGTGAGTGAAACAATGCCTATAATGCCTATATTACTGTTTGAAAACCAATATACTCTCGTACTACTTATAAATTCGTACCAAATAAATAAATAAATCCCGTTTATTAGTGGTGTGGAATAGTTACCCTCCCATAGAACTCGTTTTCTTTGGAGCCAGCCTGATAGAACACCCAGTTAGGTAAGGAGGTACTGCTACCTGTATCGAGTATTATAAACATCAGGTGAGCGATTTCTTTATGAATTTTCGATGTTTCTCACCAAAAACGGAGGTTTTAGCCAAAAATTTTTTTTTTTTTAAATAACTCGGGATTGGGGGGTATCAGAGGTGAGACATCAGTCAGGATGTGACGGGTTAAATGTCGAATATTTGTTTAATCCAGGGTGTAATACTCATTTTGTTACACATTTGGAGACATGAAAAAATATGCAATTCTGAGTGAAAAATCTTGTATACACATATACTTTTTAAGACTTACTTCGCTTTAGGTGCGAGACAGATATTCGAATCTATGCACAAGGAACTGCTGGTGCCTGGATGGTTGAGGAGCGGAGACAGGGAAGGAAGAAACGTGTTGCTCTGTAAAATTTTCATTTTTAATTCTATGTATCTTATGACACATTACCTTCAAAATGGGAAACTCCACTACTAATAGTTTTACATAATTAACTATTTAGGAGTACATGTGGGCATGTGGGCCTGCATGTGGCAGAGTTGGCAAGAAAAATAAACTATCATGACAATGTTTACCGGCCCTCAGCTGAGTGTCACTCGCAGTCATCACCTGCCTGCGCCATCAGTCATCAGTCAACTCTAATCAGATCACGTTGCACCAGTAACCAGTCCATACAACTTGTTAAGTATGCTACTTGCACGCTGTACTGTGACAAGAAGTGAAAAGACGTACTCCGTGGGTTTCTCTGCATCACTTTATTATGAAACGGAGGCAGCTGCACCAATCAAGCATATTGGACTTCATGAGCTCAAGTTTTAAAAGGTCAGTTTATATTTAGCAAATGCATTACATTGTAGAGGATATTATGACTGCCAGTAATAATAACAAATGATCACGTCATGCCATAAGCTCTACATAAGTGTAGGTGCACGCAGAAGCTGGAAGCCAATGATTGCTTAAGATTTTCCTTGTGATATATTTCAGGCTTTAGCTACCTGTGGTGTGGTAGGTGGGGGCACTCATCATCCACTCACTCAATGTAGTGCTGCTCTCGGGTGTCTGCCCTGTCCTCTCCTCCATCCTTCTTTCCTTCTATCTTCCTCTATCTTTCTTTCCTTCATTCTTTCCTCGTCCTAATGCCTACGGGTGACTTTACGTTCCCTCTTCTGTCTTTCATTCCTTCATTCTTTTCTCTTCCTTCTGCCTGTGGGTGACTCTACACTGAGTGACAAGCCAAATGGTTTCCCGTACACCAGGAAACCATTTACTACGCTGAGTGGTAACCATATAACCAAATTTTGGTGCTTGGTGGTTTATTTGGTAATTATTGTGCTCCAGTCGGATTGAGTCGGTGAAGGTTTATATCCATGGGGTGGTTGGGGTTTATTGCTTACGTAATGCCACTCGGGGATGAGTCAGGTTGGTCAATCTCATATTAAATGTTAGGACCAACTACCTAGGCCAGGGCTCCTACACTCCTCATGGGGCAACGTAGGATTGGATGATGGATGGATGGATGGATGAATGGCTACCTGTGCCCTGTGTGGCAATCATCACTGAACTAAGTGAAGTATTTAACAGTCGATGGATTTTCATAGACATTAGCATTGAATGTGGTGAGCTGGGACAGTGCGGGACACAGGGTGAGTTGGAACACTGGGCACTGCAATCCCAAATGCCAAGACATTTCCATTTTATGGTGCCCATTCAATAGCCCTGCCCCTACTTTACAAATGTTGTTAATATTACTTGTCAATAGAACCACGAATAATGCATTAAAAATGTGCAAATATGAAAGGGTAGCATTTTGACATTTGAAGAATTTCATTTTTGAAAATACACATATTTTGCAAATTTTTCCCTCCCACAATCACTGTTAGAGCTAGATGTCTACTTTTTGGTGCGTGAAATATTCAGTTGTTATAGTTTTCTGTGATTTATCCAGAAAATGCATTTTTACAGAAGAGCAGTGCTGAAGGATTAATAGATATTTGTCACGACTCGCCCACCATTATTATTATTATTATAGAGGTTGGAGGAGTGGACTTTCTGACCACTACTTGGTGGTGGCCAGAATCAAGGTCCAATTAGAATGGAGAAATAGAAGAAGGGAAAGACGTGAGGAAGGAGTAGTTGCAAGGAGAGTGGAAAGGTTGCAAGAGGATGAGAAAAAGGCAGAGTATAAGAGAGAAGTGGAGGAACGATTGGGCAAATACGAATTGGAGCAGATGGGAGACGTGGAAGATGTGTGTAGGATATTTACAGAAGAAATATGTGCAGCATGTGATGTGGTGTGTGGAGGGAAGAGAAGACGGAAGGGGGTGCAAGGAACAGCGTGGTGAACTGAAGAGGTGAAACAGGCTGTGGCACAAAAGAAGAAAGCATACAATAAATGGATGAGAAATAGGGGCGTGGAAGAAGTTGAGAGGTGGAAGAGAGAGTTATATGTAGAAAGAAAGAGAGAGGTGAAAAGATTATTAAGAGAGAGTAAGAAGAGAGTGGATGAGGAATTTGGAAGGAATTTGAGTGTAAAGTGGAGGGACTGTAAGAAAATGTTCTGGAAAGAGGTGAAAAGAGTAAGACAGGGTGGAAGTGAAGTTAGCAGGGGAGTGAAAGATAAAAATGGTAGATTACTAGTGGAGAAGGGAGAAAAAGTGAGCAGATGGAGAGAACACTTTAAGGAAGTGTTGAACGTAGAGGATGGAAGTAATGCGAGTATAAGTGGCTGAGGAATGGCTGGGAGAAGGAGGGAGGTGAGAAGACAGGAAGAAATCAGTAGGATAGAAGTTGTGGAAGCAATGAAGAAAGTTAAATTGGGGAAAGCCCCTGGAATTGATGGAGTTGTGGTGAAATGCTAAAGCATGGGGGAGAGATAGTAGTAGAATGGATGTGGAAGATGTGCAGATTGGCCTGGGAGGAAGGTAGAGTCCCGGAGGATTGGAAGTCAGGTATAATTATTCCCTTGTACAAAGGAAAAGGGGAAAAAGAAGTGTGTGGTAATCATAGGGGCATTTGTCTCTTTAGTATAATAGGAAAAGTGTATGGTAGGATACTTATTGACAGAGTTAGAGAAAGAACAGAGAAATTAGTTGGAGAAGAACAGGGAGGCTTTAGGAAGGGAAGAGGTTGTGTAGAGCAGATATTCATTCTTAGATCTTTAGTGGAAAAGTTTCTAGAGAAGGGAAAGAAGTTGTATGCGGCTTTCGTGGATTTGGAGAAAGCATATGACAGGGTGGATAGACAAGGATTGTGGAAAGTGTTAAGAATATATGGAGTAGATGGGAAGTTGTTGAATGCTGTGAAGAGTATGTACGATGATGCGAAGGCTGCAGTGCGTGTGGATGGTGAACTAAGTGAATTTTTCTCTTTGAAAGTTGGGTTGAAACAATGATGTGTCATGTCTCCATGGTTGTTCAATCTGTACATGGATGGGGTAATAAAAGAGGTACAAGGCAGGGTAGTGGATGTTGGAGTGGCCCTGGTGAGAGAGGATAGTGTTTGGAAACTCCCTGTACTGTTGTTTGCAGATGATACAGTGTTGTTGAGTGAAGACGAAGGGGAGCTGCAAGGCTTGGTGGATGAGTTTGGGAGAGTGTGTAAGAAACGGAATCTGAAGGTGAATGTAGGGAAGAGTAAAGTGATGGTCTTTGAGAGAGGTGAAGTCAGTGAATGTACAGCGAGGTTGGATGGTGAGGAATTGGAAAATGTGAGTACGTTTAAGTACTTGGGTAGTGTGATGAGTAAGGATGGAGGTTTGGAGAGTGAAGTTCTTGAAAGGGTACAGCAGGGAAGAAAGGTTGCTGGTTCTTTGAGAGCAGTGATAAGAAACAGGGAAGTGAGCATGGAAGTGAAAAAGTTACTACATGACAGTATTGTGATACCATCTCTAACGTACGGAAGTGAATCTTGGACGTTGTTGGAAGGACACAAGTCAAGAGTGAGAGCAGTGGAAATGAGTTATTTAAGAGGAGCCTGTGGAGTCACATGAAGAGACAGGCTGACGAATGAGGATATAAAGGAGCGTTGTGGTGTTGATGTGGATGTGATAGGAAGCGTTATGAGGAACACACTGAGGTGGTTTGGCCATGTGGAGAGGATGGAGAGTGAAAGACTGACGAAGAGAGTGTATGTAAGTGAGGTGGAGGGGGGAAGAGGGAGGGGAAGGCCGAGGATGAGATGGAGGGATCGGGTGGAGAGGTATATGAGAGAGGGGGGTGTGAGTTGGGAGCAGGACAGTGAAATGGCGGGGGACAGGGCGATTGGAGGCATTTTGTTTGTGGCCACCCCAAACTGGATTGAGGCGTCTGGCAATAGATAGATCGATAGATAGATTTTTTTTATTTTTTTTTAGGCAGGGTGAGTTGGGACAACTTCATTTGTGATTTTCGCAAGGAAAATCCTATTTTTCATGCATTATATATATACTACTATATTATATAGTTTGCTGTATTTATGGTGGTTTTGGGTGTCAACAAGTAGATATTTCTCATTTTCAGGTTGCATGCATCATGCAACTGTTTATCTCTTTAGGGCATGCATGATGCATGCCCTAAAGAGAGAAAATACTGTGATGTGGATTATGGCAAAAAAGCATATGTTTGTATAGTTTTAAAAGTAGGGGAAGGTAGTTGTACAACGAAATTTTTGGAAAGGAGAGGAACAGAGAAATGCAACTGGCTAGTTTGTGATGATATATATACTGTAAACTGATGACGATTATCGGCAGTATATCAGTGGTGGACCTGTCTTATTAGCAGGAACTGTACCTTTTACGATGTAAGAGGTGGACAAAGCCTTTCATGATTATAAAAAGCATGTTTCTTATTGAAAATTTTCAGCGTAAATAGCTACAGGCAACTTAGTGGAACTCTTAAACGTATGGAATATGTACAGTATATTGCAGTGCGTCCTTAAGTGCGAGGAGTGGGGGGGGGGACTAAGTTTATGATGGAAGAGTATTGAGGTAGGATGGGATTGGAATGCATTGGCGTTATGATGAGGAGCGATAGATAGAGATGGTTTGGGCATGTGGAGAGGATGGGGGATGATAATGGAGGGCAGAAATTGATAAGTGCTAATGTTAGGGGTAGGGTTGCAAGAGTCTGACCGAAAAGGACCCGGGACAAGGTCACTGAGTGTGACCTCAGGGATAAGGGACTGAATAGGGAAGCTGCCAGAGATCGAGCAGTATGGACAGCCGCCATTAGGTGACCAAGGCCGACGAGTTAAGCATGTTGGAACCTTTATAAACGAAACGAAAACTAATCGAACTTCAGATTGATTAACTGGGTAAATGTTAGTTTCTTTTTGTTTTTTTGAGCAATAATGCTCATTTAATTTTCATATTGCATTTTATATATGGTAATACATTCAACTTTTGTGCTACATTATGCGTCGGATGGCTCCTTGTTTAACCTGTTCGTAAGTGTGCGATTGTTTGATTTTTTTTTTTTTTTTCAGTATTTTGAGGTAATAAAAAAATCAGCAAGATGGGTGATTTTGCCATAAATCAACCCAAATGGTGAAGAGGATTGTATTTTTATATTTCTCATGGTTAGTCATTGTGGCCTCCCCCCCGAGTTATATTTCTGGCTGCACCCCTGCATTAGTGCAACTCTGACCATTTTATAGACCCAGATATATACATGTTTTGTGTGTATACCAATGCCCTTTTAATATTGATATTATCAGTTATGATCTAGTAAACTGCAAACAAGTTCAGTTCCACAAAAACATTACCAAAAATATGACTTTCGTTTTATAACAAGACAGTTGCCTGTGCAAAACTCCCGTCTCCGTCAAAATTTCTATATTATATAAAATATATTTCAGTTATCCAATATGTGAAAATGATCTGTGCTGGATTATGTATAATTCTACCAATCAGTTGTTAGCTGCTTGATTAACGTGATCAGCAATACATAGATTGGGCCAACACTTTAGTACCATTCTAGATCCAGTTTTCGAAAAAAAGTTATATTTATATATCCATCCAGTACATGTTTTACATCAATAGGCCCATTTTATCTATCTCTCTATCTATCTGTCTATCTATCTATATCTATATCTATCATCAATAAGCCCAATTTATCTGTCTCTATCTATCTATCTATCTATATATGTATAAATATATATATACAGTATATATATACCGGTATATATAAAAATATAAATATATATATATGTATCTATATCTATCTATCTATCTATATATGTATATATATATATATATATATATATATATATATATAACCATTACTGCTAGGAACCGGTCCAATGTAATGTTGCCGTTTCAGCCCAGTGTTGAAAAACAAGTTTTATTTATATATTGGCCCAACACAAGTTTTACATCAATTGGCCCGATATAAACTGAATATAATGGGCAGGAATCGGTCCAGTGCATGGTTGCCGTTTTTCCTTAGTTCCATTATATGCCAGTGCTGGCCCATCATTTCAGTGTTTGCTGGGTACGTGTCAGTTCTTGTAAATATGTACTGCTGTATCAGACCTATTCATAACCAATACAGAACCATCTGTTAGCCAGCACTGGTTACGCATCAGACCATTAAAGATAAAACTGCATATTCGGTTTTCTTTTCTTTTTACAAGTTTAGAGACCACATTTGAATTACACTGAACTGAGCTGAACATCATTCATGTCTTTGTTGGATAGTGATATTCAGCACAATACAAGTTGATTTAAAGGTGGTTTTGCAGCTTGGAAAATGTGAAAAGTCTGTTTACGTCATGCGGCTCTCAGACATCTGCAGTTTATAATTTTTGGTTCTTTGTTACAACATATCTGGTATATATTGCACATAGTTCTACTGGACAGACTGCCAGACCTGTACAGGAGCCAAATGATTAAAAAAAAAAAAAAAAAAAACAGGTTTAGCATAGGAAGGGTGAAAAAAGTACTATCTATGTCTATAGCCCGACGCCCTAATCCCGCAAAGGGTGACCGCAGACATAACGCCTCCAAGTCTCTGTCACCCACCATTTGATTACCCTCCCCCCAACTCACCCCTCCTCCCTCATATACCTCTCAACTCCATCCCTCCACCTCATCCTCGGTCTACCCCTCCCTCTCCCTCCCTCCACCTCACTGACATACACACTCTTAGTCAGTCTTTCACTCTCCATTCTCTCCACATGTCCAAACCACCTCAGTGTATTTCTCCTAATCTTCTCAACCACATCCACATCCACCCCACAACGTTCCTTCACTTCATTCGTCAACCTGTCCCTCCATGTCACTCCACATGCTCCTCTCAAGTAGGCTAACTCATTTCCACTGCTCTCATTCTTGACTTGTTCCCCTCTTGCCAGGTCCACGCTTCGCTTCCATACGTCAGGGTAGGGATCACAATACTTTCATGCAGTGACTTCTTAACTTCCATACTCACCTCCCTATTTCTCATCACTGCTTTCAGTGAACCAACAACCTTCCTTCCCTGCTGTACCCTTTCACGCACTTCATCCCCTAAAGTTCCATCCTTACTCATCACACTACCCAAGTACTTGAATGCACTCACATTCTCCATATCCTCACCATCCAACCTCACTGTACACTCTGTGACTTCATTCCTCTCAAACACCATAACTTTACTTTTGTTTACATTAACTTTCAGCTTCCTCCTCCTACACACTGTCCCAAATTCATTCACCGAACCTTGCAACTCCCATTCATCTTAACTCAACAATACTGTATCATCAGCAAACAGCATCACCGGAATCTTCCATATCTCACCCTCATTCATTAGAGCCACCCCCACATCCACTGCCCTACTTGCACCTCCTTTACAACCCCATCCATGTATATACTGAACAGCCATGGAGACATCACACAACCCTGTTTCAGTCCCACATTGAGATCAAAGAACTCACTCAGCTCACCATCCACTCGCACCGTAGCCCTAGCTCCCTCGTACATACTCTTCACAGCACTCAACAATTTCCCCTCCACTCCATATATTCTTAATACCTTCCACATACCTTGCCTATCTATTCTGTCATAAGCTTTCTCCAAGTCCATGAAGACAGCATACACTTTCCTTCCCTTCTCTAGATATTTCTCCACTAAACATCTGAGAACAAATATCTGATCTACACACCCTTTTCCTTTCTTAAATCCCCCTTGTTCTTCTCCAACTAGCTCATCTGTCATATGCCTGACCCTGTCAATGAGTATTCTACCATATATTTTACCAGTCACACTAAGAAGGCAAATACCCCTATGGTTACCACATACTTTTCTCTCCCCTTTTCCTTTGTATAAAGGAATAATTATACCTGATTTCCAGTCCTCTGGAACCCTTCCCTCTTCCCAAGCCAATCTACACAACTTCCATATCCACTCCACAAAAATCTCACCACCATACCTAAGCATTTCACCACACACTCCATCAATTCCTAGGGCCTTTCCCAACTTAATCTTCATCGTTTCCACTACTTCCGCCCTAATGATCTCTTCCTCCCTCCTCTCATCTCTTCTTCTCCCAGCCATTCCTCAACCACATATACTCGCACTGCTGTCACTCTCTACATTCAACAAATCCTCAAAGTGCTTCTTCCATCTCCTCAATTTCTCTCTCTTCTCCACCAACAATCTATTATTCCTATCTTTCACTCCCCTACTACAGGTATTTCCCCTTTCACACTGCCTTACTTTCTTTGCCTCCTTCCAAAACAATTATTCTCCCTCCATTTCACACTCAGATTCCTCCCAAGCTCTTCATCCACTTTCTTCTTACTCTCCTTCACCAGTCTCTTAATCTCCCTTCTCCTGCTCACATATACCTCTCTCTTCTCTCTCTCATCTTCTCCCCTTCCTCTACTCGCTAACCATTCACTATATGCCTTCTTCTTTTGTTCCACAGCTCGTTTCACCTCATCATTCCACCATGCTGTCCCTTGCACACCCTTGCATCTCCTCCTCACTCCACAAATCGCCTCACATGCTGCTCCTATCTCTTCCCTGAATATCTTACATACGTCTTCCACCCCTTCCATCTGCTCTAGCTCATACCTTCCCAATCTTTCTTCCACTATGCTCTTATACTCTGTCATTTTCTCACTATCTTGCAATTTCTCCACTCTTCTCACAGGAGCTGCTTCCTCCTGTCTTCCCCTTCGTCTCCTCAACCATTTTCTTTGCAGCTTTACCTTGGCCATCACTAAGTGATGGTCGGAGACTCCATTCCCCCACCCTTTCCACACTCTTGCATCCAACACTTGTCTTCTCATTCGCTCATCCACACACACGTAGTCTATCATTGCCTTTCGTTCCAGTTCATCATCCATCCTCCTCATTATTCTCCATGTATACCGGTGGATCATCTTATGACGAAAGTAGGTGTTGGCTATTGCCAACCCCTTACAAGCACAGATGTCCACCAAAGCACTACCATTCCCATCCACTTCAGCAGGCACATCCCACTGACAACCACTCCATCCACTCGTATGTCTCCAATCAAAAGCACTCTCTCGCTCCTCTCAAACCTGTCCATACATGCTTCTACACTCGCCCAAAACTCATCTTTCACTCTTGCCACTCGGTCCTCTGTCGGGGCATATACACATACAATCGCCCACGCTTGTATAAAAGTACAAAATCAATATTTACTTTACCATAGTAATAACGAAGCATCTGTTGAACTACAGTACTAAGAAAACACGGAATTTTGCCAAGTCATACTCAGTGTAAAGAGTGTAATTTGCCCAGCAAATCTCGAAAAGATAGATATCAGTGGTAATGCGGGTGGTGGAAGAAAAGTCGGAAAAATAAGGGGGAAATCCAGTGCAAATTCACTGTTTCGGATTATAAAATAATAATAATAATAATAATAATAATAATAATAACAACAACAATAATAAATAACCAAATTTTTATTCAGAAATTTTTTAACACAATGCATAATTTTCTAATTTTCAAGTAAAAACAGAATATTTAAGATCATCGATTGACTGACAGTTTTTTGTTTCAGTGTTCTCTATCTAAGATTAAATTAACTTAAAAACTGTAAGATATATATATATATATATATATATATATATATATATATATATATATATATATATATATATATATATATATATATATATATATATATATATATATATATATATATATATATATGCAAACATTAAACAAACAGCTGGAAATGGCATGATAAGGGTTTGACAATGTAGACCCAATACAGGTATATACTATCATTGGCAACAATATTCTGTTTCAATTTTGGTTTGCTGGAATTAGAATGGAATAGTATTTTGTCTATTAAGTTAATGCAGGAATATGGCAGTATTGACAACAATACTCTGTTTCAATTCTGATTTGCCACAATTGGAATGGAATAGTATTTTGTACACTAGGCCAATGCAGGTCACATGCGATTTGCCACAACCCGGAGGTATCGATGCTAATCGGGACTGAGCCGATATTGGCCCAACAACCCCATGTATGCTGGGAGGTACCTAAACATAATCATAACCGTCCACCAGTAAATACTCATCCGTTAATATAGACCCGGTCTAACCAGAACAGTGGGAGATGCAGTATTTTTAGGACTAAATTTTTAAGATATTGGTTCAAAATAATTTACTTCGTTTTATTTCATCTGCAAGATAGAATTAAGCTGTATGAGAGACATGTTATATACTGGTACAATACCAGACAGTAAAGAGTGTGGAACATTAACATCATTCGAAATATCTTCCACATTTCACCGTAATTATTGATGACGCCCCAGCCTTAACCTGCCCCATCCCAACCACTTTTCCACCACTGACTCCCCCCAATCCCGACCATTTTTGGATTTTTTTTTTTTTTGGCTCAAACCTCTGCTTTTGGTGAGAAACAACGAAAAATCATATAGCAATCGCTCACCTGGTTTAAAATACTCGATACAGGTAGCAGTACCTCCTCACCTTACTGTGTTTTCTATCAGGCTGGCTCCAAAGCAAAGGAGTTCTATGGGAGGGTGACCATTCCACACCACTCATAAACGGTATTTATTTATTTATTTGGTACGAATTTATATATAGTACGAGAGTATATTGGTTTTCACACAGTAATATAGGCAAAATATGCATTGTTTCACTTACGAAATACATCAACATAAATGACCTTTTATGGTGACATTACCTAATCATCATTTCTGACTGTTTCTTCCTCTAATGCTATATAAAGTCTGTCCTCCACATTGTCATCGATTGGGGAATCACTCTGGCACTGAATTTCGTACCGTGGCACGACATGTCTTTACTGGCCAGGTCACTGGTAACAGGCAAATTGCCGAGACAATGGCGTGCGGGGGGGGGGAGGTCATGCTGGGTAAGGCATTGTCCCTGCCTGCATCTTGTAGAGGAAGGTGTCCCGTGTATCTATCTATCTGTCTATATACCTAGGCTGCTTCCCCCAAGGAAAGGGAGGTAGCCGAGACAGGACGACACACTCCCCATTTACTCATCCATTCAAACACATTCATTCCCATCTTAGCCCCAAAGGGGAGAACGGACAGATCCTCACCGCACCACACTGCACAAGGGTCAACTGCGCAATGCAATCACTGACATCCGCAGCAGGGCCCGACAGCAGAACTGGTTTACCCCTGCCACATCACAACAGACCCATCCCCTTACCCGCACCTGACCTGACTAGCTGATCAGACCAAATGCGGGAGAATATCCCTTCAGGGCCGTGTCATCACTTATTCATTCACAGTTTCTCTCCATTTACTTCTGTCACGCACAGCCACTCTTCCTTGCTCAACAGACATCCCTCTCACATCCAGCGCTCTCTGCACACTGTCCATCCATCCTATTCGTGGTCTTCCTCTCAGCCTTACACCTCTCACATCAGATCTAGTTATCTTTTTCACCAATCGCTCATTATCCATTCTCTCCATATGCCCAAACCATCGCAATACGCTCTGCTCAACTCTACCAGCCATCTCCCGAACAACTCCAGTTCTCCTTCGCACTTCATCATTTCGCACCGGATCCATATGTGTCACTCCACACATACTCCTCAGACACCTCATTTCCATTACATTCAAACTTTTCCTCTCTGCTACACCCATATTCCATGTTTCAGCCCCATATAATGCAGTCGGTACCACAACACCCTCATAGAGCCTTCTCTTTCCATCCATTCTAAGCGAACGACATTTAAACAGTTTTTTCATTCCTCCCAGCACCTTTCCTACTTCATTTATTCTAAACTTTACTTCTGCTTCTATTCTTCCATCCACAGCAACATGTGACCCTAGATATTTAAAACAATCTACCTCCTCAAGCAACTCATCATTCAAAACTATATTCATCCCCCTACCATCTCCAACCTCGTACACTTCATCACTTTACTCTTATTCTCATTTACTCTCAATTTCCTCCTTTCACACACTCTTCCAAACTCCTCTACCAACTGTCTCAGTCTCTCCTCTGAATTGGTCACCAGTGCAGTATCATCTGCAAACAGCAGCTGCTTCAGATTCCACTCTCCACCATCAACATTTACCAGACTCAGACCACCTAAAACTCTTGCATTCACCTCCCTTACAACACCATCCATGTAAATATTAAACAACCAAGATGACATCACACATCCCTGTCGCAGCCCCACTCTCACGGGAAACTAGTCACTCACAGCATTTCCCACTCTTACACACGCTCTACTATTTACATAAAAACTTTTCACCCCTTTTAGTAACCTACCATCAAGTCCATACAATCTTAAAACAGTCCACAAAGCCTCCCTATCAATTCTGTCATCCGCTTTCTCTAAATCCATAAATGCCCAAAACAAATCCTTCTCTTTCGCTAAATACTTTTCACACACTTGTCTCACAGCAAACACCTGATCAACGCATCCCCTCCCTCTCCTAAAGCCACACTGCTCATCACCAATCACTCCCTCTGTACCCTCTCTAACTCTCATAATTAACACTCTACCATACACCTTCCCTAAAACACTCAACAGACTTATACCCCTAAAGCTAGTACATTCATACTTATCACCCTTGCCTTTATACAATGGGACCACACAAGCACTTGCCCAGTCAATTGGCACCATACCTTTCTCAAAGCACACATTCAACAATCTTACTAACCAGTCAACAGTAGTCACTCCACCACCCTTCAGGTATTCCACAGCACACCCATCCGTACCTGCATCATTCCCTGTTTTCATCTCCTTTACTGCCTTCTCCACTTCCTCTTTCGTGATCAAAGAATCATTCAACTCTCCCAACACATTTATTCCTTGCACCCTTCCATCCGCCACAATCTCAGCCCCCCTTTCCTCCTCTACATTTAACAATCTTTCAAAATACTCTGCCCATCTCTTCCTTACTGCATCCATCCCAATTAACATCCTTCCATCCTCTGCTTTTACTCGTTCTTCCTTCCCCGACTCTCCCTTTCACACCCTTTTCACCTCCTTCCAAAGTATTTTCTTATTCTGTTGAAAATTCTCTGTCAGCCGCCTACCCTACCTCTCATCTGCTGCCACTTTAGCATCACGCACAGCCCTTCTTGCTCTATTCCTCTTTTCCTTATACCTTTCATATGACATCTCATCCTTCCTCTGCAGCCACACTTCATATGCACGTCTCTTCTCAGCCACAGCCATACTTATTTCCTCACACCACCATTCACTTCCTTTTCTTACACCACCACCCAGACGTCTCACACCACACACCTCTTCTGCATGCCCCACCACAGCACTCTTAAACAACTGCCATTCCTCCTCCACGCTGCCATTTTCCCGATCTTTCACTGCGTTCCGCTCATCTTCCAATTTCTCCTGGTACTCTATCTTTTTCTCTCTTTTATCCAACTCACTCACTTTCAAAACCTCCCTGCCACACCTAACCCTCCTAGCTCTCACCAATCTCTTACCTACTCTTAAATTTCCCTCCACCAGGTAGTGGTCAGACATACCTCCACCCTCCCCTCTCAGAACTCTCACATCCAACAATCTTCCTATTACATTCCTAGACACAGCCACATAGTCCATCAAAGCTCTATCAACAACCCTTCCACCCTCCTGTCTCACCCATGTATACTTACAAATATCTTTCTTCTCAAACAGCATATTCCCAATCACCATCTCTCTCAACACACATCGCTATCATTGGTTCCCCATTTTCATTTCTTCCAGGCATACCATGCATACCAACTACGCCTTCAACTGCTACATTTCCCACTCTAGCATTCAGATCTCCCATCGTTACCACATTCACATTCGCTCCAAAACTCTGCAGACACTCATCAACATCATTCCAGAAAGACTCCCTCTCTTGTTCATCCCTTTCACTACCAGGCCCATATGTACTCACAAACACCCACAACTCACGTTTAAATTTTGCTTTCACCCACATCAGTCTCGATGACACCTCCTTCCATTCAATCACACACTGCTGTACTTCCGGGCTCACTAACAAGGCCACACCTTCTCTTGCCTTTCCTCTGTCAGCACCTGACAATCTTCCATTCACACTTCCAAACATAGACTCACCCTTCCCTTTCATCTTCGTTTCACTCAAAGCTATTGCATCCAACTTTCATCTCATAAACATTCTCCCAGTCTCCTCCCTTTTAGCCTCAATCGTACTACATCCACGCACATTCATAGACCCAATCTTCAGGGTACGGGGATAACTCCATCCCCCATCCCTTTCTCTGGCCTGTCTCTTTTTAGGAACTTAAAAAACAGTGGAAGGGATCCCTAGTCCCCTCACCCTGCCCCTTTTTGTCACCTTTTACGACACGCAGGGAATACTGTGGCAATATTCCTCCTAACACAACCTGGCCACGGAGTAGTAGTACCACCCCATAGTGCGGCCAGGTTGTGTCCCCCCAGCCACAGGGGGGGACAAGTACCAAAAATCACTCACGAAAATTGAAAATTGTGCAAATTAGGGACCTTGCAATTGATTCGTATTTATGTACGTCAAAGGGATTGGCAGTGTCAAAACGTGTGGACGTTCATTCATGTCAACGGGACGTGGTGGGTTAAAAGAAGTAACTGCCTGACGGATAAAACCATTGGGGGGTGTATCATTATTTTCTGAAAAAATTAAGGTTGTAGCCACTGTCACTTTCGTAACAAACATTCATCCTTCTTGCAGCCCCAGTAAGCTTTTTTTTCTCAGTCTCTCATTTCGCAATTAGTATCTTATCTGCTGACTCAGTTCTGTTACACTGTGACTTTATTACTTTAGAAAGTTTATATTTTTGGCATCTGATGTGCTGTGGTATAAACTAGGGTTTTGTGAACTGTGATTTCTGTATGCCTATGTAGGAATTGATTACTTTCTTTTCATATGCAAAGAATCATAAAGCAAAGTCCAATAACGACTCTTGCCGCTTGGATTATAGAGCTGCCCTGAGGGGCCAAGTTATTCCAACGACAATGATACATTAATCTGGGCGTTCCCTTCCCTTTATGGAAAAGGAAGTTTACAGCAAATGTGACAGCAAAAGGTCTATATGAACAAGAAGAATAAGAAAGTATGCAGAGAAACTTACCAGACTATGGTACACAAGATTATCATACAAAGGAAAGCAAACAGCAACAGACCTGTCAGTGCTTTCAAGTTTTTTGTTGTAGGGCCTGCTACTAAAGTAACTAGTTTACGAGTCGAAGAGAAAAATCGGAAAGCTCAAAGATTCTCCCCACCCACCAAGCACTCTACCTAAATTCAGGGTGTATGAATAAAATCTGTCAAGGAAAAATCACAGGAAAAGGTGAATGGATAACAATATTCTACAGAAGCTTACTCTGTAAGGGTAATGTGCTATTAACAGCTTAATGATGCAGCGGTGTTGCTGTAATCTCTTTGCTCTGGATAAGATGAAATAATAATGTCATGTATCTATTTTAGAAATAATAATCAATCGTGTATGCACTGTATTATTTTATTATAAGCACGGTTAGCTGGATTACAAGATAGGTACATATCCTGTTGACTATTAATGTTATGACCTGTATCAAAACTACAACAAGCCAGGTAGTTTGTTCGTTATACTTATAGCATTGTTATATATATCCTCCTTTTCTTCATTTGACCAGAGACTTTTTCAGTAATTATAGAATCGTTGACGCAAGTGTAATTTGACCGTTATAATGTGTGTTTGTGGCTGCTGCCTGGCGATTACTCTGGGCACTGAACGCATAAAGCAGGGGTCCACAACCTTTGATGGACTGGGGGGGCAGGAACTTCTCTGTTACTCAGTTGGCAGGTCAGATGTTTTGAACTTGTTAAAGATTACACTTCCCTCCTCTAATAATAATAATAATAATAATAATAACTACGCTCCTCATGGTCCGATGTTCATCATGAGGTAACACTGGATTAATTGACGAATTTATGAATGAAATAATAATAATAATAATAATAATAATAATAATAATAATAATAACTGTATTCACAGAATATTTCCCAAAATTATTCCTTATAGGCAATGAGAGTCAATGTGTATTTATGCTGTTTCTGACGCAAGTTTCTTAGTATTAGGCTTCAGACTGGAGGAGGCGAGATGGAGCATTCTATTCAAGTGTAAATCACTGAGTTTTGTGCGCAACTTGTTCTTCAAGAACTTCATTTTCAAAATGAGCACAAAAGAAAACATAACAACATAGCAAGGAACAGCATGGCAAAATACAGACATAGGAACAACAACAGTGGAAACAAAACAACATAGCTAAAATTGAAGCAAGTTGCATACCCAAGCCTGCTGATGAATAACACTCCCATATCCTCACTAGTGACTAGTAGACTGATGGGTGGGGAGCCAATATTGTTTTGTCGGGTGGGGGGGAGGGGCAGCATTTTTTAATTATCATCTTTTTAGCTAAATTGTCATAACAACTTAACCCGTGGTGTCCCAACGATGTTTGGGTATGTCACAACTTTTTTTCATGCTCAATCCCGATGATGTACAAGTACGTTCTGCAACTGCAAGGTCCGTCATTTGCACAATTTTCAAGTTTCACGGGTGACTTTTGGTAGGCATATGTGGGAGATTTTCCTCTACCAGCTGCAGGGTGGCAACACTGCCTGACCGCACGTGACCCCCGCACACCATTGTCTCCGCAACTCATCTATTAGCAGTGACCCAGTAAAGAGACATCACACTGCAGTTTCTCTGATGATGAAATTCAAGCCACCCTTGAAGTCTTCACAGGCAAGAGTAATTCCCCAATCGATGACGACGTGGAGGACAAAGATTATGTGGCACCAGAGGAAGAAACAAGCAGCAGTGATGAGGAGGTACCATCGCCAAGGAAGGTGCGGTATGCTGGGTACCACAGGGCCAGGGAAGACCCCAACCACGTTCACGCACCTCTCTCCAGCCTGTGGACAAAGGGTCTGACGAGGACGAGGACGAGGACCAAGCCATAGGTCGTTGTGTTCCCTTGTGGTTGGGGAGGGAAAGGATTTCGCCATGGGGACCCAAAGGGGCAGCGAGGAGAAAAATAAGGTATGGGCCTAATGCTTTGTCTGGGGATGGTGCAAGTAGTGGGGCGGGTGTGAGTAGTGAAGGGGAAAGTGCTGGTGGCAGAAAGGCAGTTCCTGGGTGACCACATGGCGCACCTGGGGAGCTAGTAGGTGGGGAGTAGCTGGGCCCAAGCACCTCTTTCCCCCAGCAAGCTTCCCACACTTCCTCCACACGGCCTGTAATGTGGGAAAAGGAAAGAAAGGGAAGAGAAAGGGGAAGGGAAGAAGGAGAGGGAAGAGGAGCGCGAATGGGGAAGGGCACCACTCTCCACCTCCTTAACTGCACCCACCACCCTCTCCTCCCCACCCCGACGAAGGCTACGATGGAGATGAGGATGGAGACAGCAGTATGTCGCGGGAATGGGAAGATGGGAGTGATTTCACTCCCATCATTCACCGCTTCATGGAAGAGTGGCAGTCTGGATGTACGGCACCTGGCTTCCATGCAGGCTCCACCAGGCTGAATTTCTTCCACCTACACTTTAGCATGGAGTTTGTGGAGTGAATTGTGGAGGAAACCGACACTTCCGTTAACAGCCAGTGCTGCAAAAGCGAGCATGAAGGAACAATAAGCAGGCACTCCCAACAGTATTACTAACCAGGAAGCACAGGTGAGATGTTCCTCTTTCTTGCCCTGGTTCTTTTGATGGGTATTGTAAAGAAAAACCAAATTCCGTCATAATGGTCCATGGACCCTATGATCATCACACATTTCTTTGACAAGTAATTGGTCGTAATAGATTTCAACAAATTCTGAGCTGCCTCAACTTTCATGATGCCGAGGACCCTGCTAATGCTAGTAATAATGATAGAATGAGGAGAATAAGG
The DNA here is from genome assembly GCF_032717465.1 of Coenobita brevimanus. NCBI lineage: Eukaryota > Metazoa > Arthropoda > Malacostraca > Decapoda > Coenobitidae > Coenobita > Coenobita brevimanus. The sequence continues at coordinate 28,746,920 of NC_136961.1, read as the reverse complement.
ATAGTATTTGATCACCTGCGGGAAAAGTTCTGCTTATCCTTCTATCCATACAGAGACCTGGTTGTAGACGAGAGTCTTGTGTTGTGGAAAGGCAATATTTCTTTTCGCCAGTAAATACCCAGCAAGAGACACCGTTTTGGGTTCTAGATCTTTGTCATGTGTGACTGTAAGACTGGTTTTGTGCAGGACATAGTATTGTACGCTGGCGCACAGAGAAACATAACAGAAGATCAGAGTATAGGACTCTCAGGGGTCGTGGTGAAGACCATGACTGAGGAGTACTTTCATCGTGGTGACGTCTTGTACCTGGACACTAGCCCCCTTCTCACTCAGTACCTCCACCTTCATGACATCGGTGTCTGTGGTACAGTCAAGAAAAAACCGTCGGCATATGGTCAAGGTTGGAAGGAAGCTTGACAAGAACAAGGTGGTATTTTTCAAGGCAAATAACATCCTCATCACTGACTGGAACCACAGCAGGGAAGTCTTCCTCCTGTCGATTGTACACCGCCCCCTGATGCACCACACCGACTCTGTGGATTACTTCAGCGAGAGGAAGCCCCGTTTTTGGAAATCGGAGTCAGAAATTGTCTACAATGTCAATATGAGGCAAGTTGACCAGTTTGACTCCATTATTTCCAGTGTGGATTGTGCCAGGACCACGATGAAGTGGAACAAAAAGCTGGTCTTCCATTTGCTGGACATCACTGTCCTCAACGCCTACTACCTCCAAGCCTTGACTATGGTTGCCTCAGAGATCTTCGAGGGGTTTGTGAGGGAGCTGTCCCAGAAAATTAGCTCCAAATATGCAGAAGACAGGTCTCACTACCGCCCCTGCAATGCCACTGCTGGCCAGACTCCCCTACACCTCCACGGACACCACTTCCCCACCTCCCTCCCTCCTCAACCAAACCATCCTAGACCCCAGTGCCGCTGTCACGCATGCAGTCACTCCAAAGTCAGAGCAACCACTCAGATAAAAGACACGAGGTATGAGTGTGTTGAACGCAAAGTCGGATTGCGTGTAGAGCCCTGTTTCAAGGAATACCACACCTTTGTGCATTACTGATACTGTGTGTGCTTGCAATATGTTATGCACACTATAATAGTAATGCCTGTAAGTATGTGATAACAGTTATATAAGGTGGAAAATGGTATAATGTTTGTGGAAAAGTATAATGTTGGTTGAAAAATAGAATGTAAGTTGAAACAACATAGTGAGTCAACTGTCCAATAATTTGGCGATTTTGATGTGTTCGGTGAGTGAAACAACGATTATATCGCATATATTATTGTGTGAAAACCAATATATTCTTGTACTACATATAAATTCGAACCAAAAGAACAAATATTTACTTATTCTGATGGTTAGCAATAGTTACCCCTACCACAGAAAACGTGACAGCAGCAGCACAAGCCCAGAGAAGACAGTACCAGGTGTTCAGAGGGAGACCTGCATAGTGCCCTTATAAGTTCAGGTAAGCACTTATTTTGGTATTTTCTAATGTTTCTAAAAAAAAAAAAAAAATGGAGGTTTGAACCCCCCCTCCAAAAAAAAATCGAAAATTTGCCGGGATTGGTGCCAAATTAGCCAGGACAGGGTGGGTTAAAGTTATTTCATTTAAGTAATCATCTATCTATCTATCTATATACCTTGGCTGCATTCCCCAAGAAAAGGGAGGTAGCCAAGAGAGGACGACATATTCTTAATCTACTCATCAACTCACACATTCATTCGCATCTTAGCCCCAAGGGGAGAAGGGACAGATCCTCACTGCACCACACCACATGAGGGTCAACTGCGCAGTGCAATCAGTGACATTCGCAGCAGGGCAAAGCTGGTTTACCCCTGCGACATCATAATGGACCCCTCCCCTTACCCACATCTCACCTGATCAGCTGATCAGACCAAATGTGGGAGAATATCCCCTCAAGGCTGCATCATCATTTATTCATTTGTAATTTCTTTTCAAGTAATTTCTATCACGCACAGCCACTTTTACTTGCCCAACAGACATCCCTCTTGCATCCAACGCTCTCTTCACATTGTCCATCCATCCTATTCGTGGTCTTCCTCTCAGCCTTACACCTCTCACATCAGATCTAGTTATCTTTTTCACCAATTGCTCATTATCTATTCTTTCCATATGCCCAAACCATCGCAACACCCTCTGCTCAACTCGATCATCCATCTTCTGCACAACTCCAGTTCTTCTTCACATTTCATAATTTCTCACTCGATCCATACGCGTCATTACACAAATACCCCTCAGACACCTCGTCTCCATTAAGTTCAAACTTTTCCTCTCTACTATACCCATTTTCCGTGTTTCAGCCCCATAGAACGCAGTCGTTACCACAACACCCTCGTACAGCCTTCTCCTTACATCCATTCTAAGTGAACAACACAAACACTTTTTTCATTCCTCCCAGCACCTTTCCTACTTCATTCATTCCAAACTTCACTTCTGCATCTATTCTTCCATCCACAGCAACATGTGACCCTAGATACTTAAAACATTCTACCTCCTCAAGCAACTCACCATTCAAAACTATATCCATTCTCCTACCATCTACCAACATCGCACACTTCATCATATTATTCTTATTCTCATTTACTTTCAATTTCCTCCTTTCACACACCCTTCCAAACTCCTCTACCAATTTTTTCAATCTCTCCTCTGAATCAGCCACCAGTGCAGCAACATCTGCAAACAGCAGCTGCTTCAGATTCCACTCTCTACCATCAACAATCACCAGACTCAGACCTCCACCTAAAACTCTTGCATTCACCTCCCTTACAACACCATCCCTATAAATATTAAACAACCAAGGCGACATCTCACATCCCTGCCGCAGCCCCACTCTCACGGAAAACCAATCACTCACAGTATTTCCCGCTATTACACACGCACTACTAATTACATAGAAACTTTTCACTCATTTTAGCAACGTTTCATCAAGTCCATACAATCTTAAAACAGTCCACAAAGCCTCCCTATCGATTGTATCATATGCTTTCTCGAAATCCATGAACGCTCCAAACACATCCTTACCTTTCACCAAATACTTTTCAGACACCTCTTTCACAGCAAACACCTGATTCATGCATCCCATCCCACTCCTAAAGCCACACTGCTCATCACCAATCACTCCCTTTGTACTCTCTCTAACTCTCTTAATTTACACTCTACCATACACCTTACCTACAACACTCAGCAGACTTATACCCTCAAAGCTAGTACATTCATACTTATCATCCTTGCCTTTATACAAAGGAACCACACAAGCACTTGCCAAGTCAACTGGCACCATACTTTTCACAAAACACACATTTAACAGTCTTACTAACCAGTCAACAATAGTCACTCCACCACCTTTCAGACATTCCACAGAACACCCATCCATACTTGCAGCTTTCCCTGTTTTCATCTCATTTACTGCCTCCTGCACTTCCTCCATCGTGATCAAAGAATCATTCAACTCTCCCAACACAGTTATTTCTTGCACCCTTCCATCTGCCATATTCTCAGCCTCCCTTTCCTCCTATACATTTAACAGTCTTTCAAAATACTCCTCTCATCTCTTCTTTACCACATCCATCTCAGTTAACATCCTTCCATCCCCTGCTTTACCTCACTCTTCCTTCCCAGACTCTCCCTTTCGCACCGTTTTCACCTCCTTCCAAAATATTTTCGTTTTCTGTTGAAAATTCTCAATCAACTGCTTACCCCACCTCTCATCTGCTGCCACTTTAGCATCGGTAGAGAGGCGGCTTGCAGTCCTAATGGACCCAGGATCGAATCTCGGCTGGGGCAGGGAACAGTTTAAGGATTTGAATTTCCTAAAAGCAGACTTTCCTGATCTACCAGATGACCCGCCGACATGTCGTAAAAGTACCCCCGCTAATACCAATACACCAGTCCTGTATGAGACAGCCCTAGCATGTATTCAATATGGACGGTGGGTGTTAGCGCCGAAGTGGTGACATGTGGAGGTGTAGGAGGACTACTGGGCCTTGGGATAGGCAACTGCCCCCAAGAAATAGGCCCTGAGCCTTTGCCCAGAGTCGGACACATAAAAAAAAAAAAAAAAAAAAAATCACACACAGCCCTTCTCGCCCTATTCTTCTGTTCCTTATACTTCTCATATGACTCCTCATCCCTCCTCTGCAGCCACACTTCATATGCACGTCTCTTCTCAGCCACAGCCCTACATACTTCCTCGCTCCACCATTCACTTCCCTTTATTACACCACCACCCACTCATCTCACACAACACACCTCTTCCGCATGCCCTACCACAGCATTGTTAAACAACTCCCATTCGTCCTCCACACTGCCATTCTCCTGATCTTTCACTGCATTCCACTCATCTTTCAATTTCTCCTGATACTATATTATTTTCTCTCTCTTATCCAACTCACTCACTTTCAAAACCTCCCTGGCACACCTGACTCTCCCAGCTCTCACCCATCTCTTACCTACTCTCAACTTTCCCATCACCAGGTAGTGGTCAGACATACTCGTTCCTCCATCATCCCCTCTCAAAACTCTCACATCCAACAATCTTCCTATTACATTCCTGGACACAACCACATAGTCCATCAATGCTCTAACAACAACCCTTCCACCCTCCTGTCTCACATATGTATACTTATACATATCTGTCTTCTCAAACAATGCATTTCCAATCACCATCTCTCGTTCAACGCACATCCCTATCATGCGTTCCCCGTTTTCACTTCTTCCAGGCACACCATGCATACCAACTAGATTTCAACTGCTACATTTCCCACTCTAGCATTCAGATCTCCCATCATTACCACATTCATATTCTTTCCAAAACTCTGCAGACACTCATGAACATCATTCCAGAAACACGCCTTCTCTTTTTCATCCCTTTCCCTATCAAGCTCATATGCACTGACAAATACCCACAACTCAGGTTCAAATTTTGCATTCACCCACATCAGTCTCAATGACACCTCCTTCCATACAATCACATATTGCTGCACTTACGGGCTCATTACAAGGCCACATCTCTTGCCCTTCCTCTATCAACACCTGGCAATCTTCCATTCACACTTTCAGACTTAGACTCACTTCTCCCATTCATATTTGTTTCACACAGAGCTGACACATCCACCTTTCTTCTTACAAACACTCTTCCAATCTCCTCTCTTTAAGCCTCAATTGTACTACATCCACGCACATTCATAGGCCCAGTATTCAGGGTACGGGGATAACTCTATCCCCCATCGCTTTCTATGGTCTGTCTCTTTTTAGGAACTGAAAAAACAGAGGAGGGGGTACGTAGTCCCCTTACCCTGCCTCTTTTAGTCGCCTTTTACGACACGCAGGGAACACGGTGGCAGAATTCTGCCTAACACAGCCTGGCTGCAAAGTAGCAGTACCACCCCATACAGCAGACAGATTGTGTCCACCCCCCTCCCCCCACCACATTAATAACCCGTGGATTGCGAGCCACAGCTCAAGTTGGGTACTGTCATGATGTGAGTCAGAGCTCAAGCTGTGCTGGCAGTGCATCACCGTAAACAACTCGATCTCCACGCAAACTTACCTGGCACTACGCAGAGACGGAGAAAGACTTTTCTCTTTTCACTAATTGATGCCCTGGATGTTATCTTCAAGTTTGTAATAAACAAGAACAAAAGATTTTTTTTTTTACTACTCCCCTGCGTAAACTTACGCATGGCCACACAAAAAAATGATATATATATATATATATATATATATATATATATATATATATATATATATATATATATATATATATATCACCAGATGATGCCCTGGATGTTTATCTCCAAGTTTATAATAAAAAAAAAATTTCCTTAATTTTTTTTGCTCCATGGGGTGGGGTAAAAAAGGTAATTGCACAATCCATGGGTTAAATATATCACATGCATGCTATCGTTTATGACACAGGCCAAATTATTGCACTGGGCAATAATTTTTGCACATCTGGCAGTGCTGGATCACTGAACGCTGGGAGCTTCGTAATCTTAGTTCAAGTCTGTTCAGATACACGCTTTTTTGAAGAAACTAGCTCCAACTAGTGTTTGCCATTGTGATTAAAAGCCAACAAGGCATATTGTTTTATTTCAATTACTGAATAACTGAAAGAAAGGAATATTTTTGTGAGTTTGTGGAGCATACTATAGTCGCAGCACGTGACTCTGAGGTTAATACTATTGTGCTCGGGCAATGTACCCTTCAGCAGTGTGTCTGATTTTGTGTAAAATATGATACGCCTGCAATTTGTGCATAATATGTTTGTGTATAATAATATTCAAGTATAATATATGAGTGTATAATAATATGATTCGTGTATAATATGATACGAAATCGGAAGCATTGTTGACAGGTAGGTTGCCAGGGTATGATAATGATAACCTCAGAGTCTTGCGCAGTCACTATAACATGCCAGTTAGATTAGGTTTACGGGCGAGTCAGGCCCACGGGCCGTAGGTTGCCAACCCCTGGTATAAAGCCTTTGACAGTGTGAAGTCTGTTGTTGGGGAACCACCCATGTGAATGTTGATCTTATCAACAACTTATCTGTTAACTCTGTATGTTGACTCACCTGCGACCCAGTTTGGTGCACGCCATATCAGCGATGATAAGGGGTCAACCCACATCGAATTACAAGGAGAAAAGGAGGCAGAGCTGAACCCAAATGATGAGGACCGCCCCTCCCATACAATGCAGTAGGCAGCACGAGCTGAATAACAATGTAAACACCCTCTCGAAGAGATTATTGGAAAGAGATATTACCCTGGGGTTAAATATAGATAGGTCCAGTGAAGGAAAAGAGGCTCGGTTACTGGAATAGATAAAGAGTGGCTAGAGGTGATAAAGCACTTCTCTTTCGACTCCAGCCTCCTTTAAGTCCCTCCCTTAATTTAGTAACCTAGTGTAAGACGTACTCCAAGACATCGTGTCGTAGATCAAGAATTTGTATTTAACCTGTACATAGCAGCCAAGTCATGTAACTGTTTCCATTTACTACCCTGTTAGCTGAAGTGTCTGATCTAGTTTGAGTAGGTCTCTAAGTGATTCTAATGAGGTTGAAAGCGTTCTGCTATGCACAGTTTATTGTATAAAAGAACCCAGTTCTGTGATGTGCTGAGTGGAGATGTGAGTCAAGTAAGTGTTATTTGTTTAGGTATCATTACCATCGATTTGATCATCAAAATTAGAAATCTCCCATCCCGGTCCAAAACAGAATGGAAGTGGGGATCTCGGCCAGGATAGCACAGTGAATTTGCTTTCAGCGTAAAGTATAAAATTATCTGTCATGGTTCTGACAAATTATGATGATGAAAGAGCATTTTTGCAAACAAAGCCTAGGTAATCTGAGGTGGAAAAATCTTACTAGATCTGAACTTCAGCCGATTGGTCATATCTCACAAGCGAAATTTTCCAGTAATATTAGTAAGCTTAATTTACTTAACCCGATTCTGGGCACAATGTTTAAGGTGAGTGGGGATAATGGAATTGAACATAACTTGTTGCTCTCAATATTGACCTAATACCGTAAATACCAGTGTCAATGCGCAACTTGAACTAGCCAAAATTTAGTTGCAAATGAGACAACATCAAGAATGACAGGAACAACCTGAACTAGATCATGAGTACAGACTGAGGCAGCTTGGCGGTTTACCTAGTCCTTGTGGTGCCTTTGCTGGTGACTTTTGAAAGGTAAGGCACAGCAGGCCTATACTGCCTTATCAGTTGACCAGCCTATATTAGGTGGTAAAGGATGCAACTCTTATGGCTTATGAGCTTGTACCAGGAGCTTACTGGCTCAAATTCAGAACCATTAACAAACAAAAATAGATCGCACCCACTTTGAATATCCTGGAGCACTTTAAGATTTATTTGATCTGTGGCTGCACTGTAAAAATTATCAAAGATTTTACTAAGCTGAAAGAACTCATGATCTCCGAGAACTTCGCTAGGAATATTGCCAAGGATGTTGGCAATCACCTTATTGAGAATGGAGTGGATAACCTGACTAAGGCAACTGTTGTGACAAAAAAATTATGGTATTAGCCACAAATGTGATTCTAGGCCTGTCATTTGGTAGATATAAGAGAGATGACTCTGTAAACCCTTTTTGCAAACCACTTAAGATTAAATGAGATGATACTGAAAAAATTGCAACCCTAGAGCATGTTAGTTCCACCAGAGAGAGTGTGAACATTGTTGCCAAAGGACCAGTAGGAAGTTTTAAGTTTTCTCACTTCTGTAATAGGAAGAGTGATGTAGAGAAAGATCGTTGGACTAAGATGATGGGTAGTCATAGAGCTAAATCTTCTGTTCTGATAATAATCGGATGATTGCTAATACAGAAAGAGAGCAGCCACAAAGAGATAGGCTGAATGGCAGTCAGACTCATCTTCATCAGGTGTTTAGTGAGTCTGATGCCAGAATGGAGAAGTAAGTTGCTGTTAATAGTCAGACTCTTGCAGAGCTACCACTGGACATTACTGAGACTGGGATTGTGCAGCCATCAGGAAACAGTGAAGGTGGTAATAAGATTCCATCAGACCATCCTCTCACAAACAGTAAGCAAAGTGACACCCAGGACACCCCGTTTGATAGCTGCATTTCCACAAAGGCAGTTCATTATGCAGCAGGAGCTGATCTGCATGTTGCAGCAGGAGTTCATCGGGCCATGACAATGCAAGTGGTACACCTCAGTCACCTTAGTTCCAAAATCTAGTTTGTCCTATAATTTTTGCTTAGATGATAGTAGGGTCAGTTCCCTCAATAAAACTGACACCTACCCATTTTCTAGTGCAGATGGCTGCATTGACAATATTATAAGCAGTGCAAAGTTCATAACTAGTATTGCATTGCTGATGGGATATTGGCAAGTCCCACTTACAGAAAGGGCTCAGAAAATTTACTGTTTTGTGGCTGGTGGTCATACTTACCAATGCAAAGTCATGCCATACGGTAAGAAAAATGCTCCAGCCACGTTCCAGAAGCTAATGAACAAACTTACTACTTATATCAAGGGGTGTGACACTTAAACCGATTTGTGTATATTCAGTAACTCCTAGATGGAGTACATGATCCATCTGCATGCCTTGCAGCAGAGACTGTCATCTGCTGACTGAGCTGTCAGTCTGGCAAGGTGTGACTTTGTAAAGTCCCTGGTTCAGTACTTAGGCTATATGGTAGGTTTAGATAACGTAAGTCTGGCTAATACTAAAGTTGAGGCAATTATTAACTTCTGTTAACCCAAGAACAAAGGAATTGCAGAAGTTCCTGGATATGGTGGGTTATTATCGGAGGTTTGTCTTAAATATCTCCTACCAAAGACTTGTTAACTCGTACCGTGCTAGCGACGTAGAGCTATGTTCCCTTCAAAAATGTTGGTGACATAGATCTATATCCTGCAGCACTGAGAAGCCAATGCAAGCAAGCAAAGTAAAATGGAAGATAATATTGTATCTCACTAAATTCAGACATTTCTCCACTACACTTACAACACTGATTTAGGGTCATGGGAGGTGAGTGAGTCTTGGCAGGCTCATAGCCGCTCTGCTATGTCTGTAACATTTAAGATTTCTGAGGTCGACTGGTACCAACCTGACTCGATTCAACCTGCTTTCCGACTTTGGTGACTACTTATATTAGTACCGGGGATTTTATGTTGATGTATTAAGCCCATTTACCCCCCTCACCCAAAGAAAAAGCCAAAATCGGTTCACAGGCTTACAGATGCTCTGCTCTCTTAGTAACCTTGAAGATTTCAGAGGAAGAGTGGCACCAACCTGACTCGATTCAACTAACTTTCTGGCTTTGGTGATTACTCTTATTAGTGCCACTGATCTTATATTCATGTATTAAGCCCATTTAGCCAAAAAAAAAAAAAATCCAAAATCGGTTCACAAACTCACAGCTGCTCTGCTCTCTCAGTAACCCCAAAGATTTCAGAGGTAGAGTGGCATCATCCTGACTCGATTCAACCAACTATCTGGCTTTAGTGATTAACTGTATTAGTGCCACTGATCTTATATTTATGTGTTAAGCTCATTTAGCCAGAAAAAAGAAAATCCAAATCGGCTGGCATAGAGGGGCATTAGACTTTTTTTTTCTTTTTTTTTTGGCAAGAACGATACAGGTTAAAGAAAGGAGTCAAATACAAGTGGAAGGAAGAATGTGAAGAGGCATTTTAAAAAATTAAGGTGAATTTTGTTTAGTCAGCCTATGCTCCGGCCCCAAGTCTCATTAACCCGTCATGTCCCGAGGTTTTCCGCACCTCCTACATCCCCCAGTCCCGAGCCTTTTTGGAAATTTTTTTTTTTGGCTAAAACTTCCGCTTTGGTTAAGAAACGAAGTAAAATCACCAAGAAAGGGCTTACCGTGGTCTATAAGTGGTCAGAACGGGTGAGGTCCCCTGCGCCTGGTATCGTGTTCTATCGATGACATGTCAGGCGCTCACGTTTTCTATGGTAGGGAATACTGGGAGAAACAACACACAACACCTCTATATTTATTGAATTTGAACTAATAAACAATAACAGTAGCAATATAAAGGATTTCAGACCCATATATATGAAAAATAAGCATTGTACCATCCCGCGAGCATAGCGAGTTAGGTCCGAGTCGTAACATGCTATATGCTAAGTTTCTTGTATCAGTCAACATATCATTTTTTCTACTTGTATACTTCTGTTTCAATGACATTTTACCAATTTCTACTGTTTGTAAGTGTTTTCAGATGTTTTCATTCATTATGATGACATGCAGCATAAGTCTAGCGCACATCGGCTTACTAAGCGCACTCGCTATGACTTGTATTTCAACATACCCAATTGTTTTATAACTTTCCTATTATTTTTCCCTTTACATAGAACCTTTCCTCCACCACTGTAAATGTTTTCAATTATTTACATTCATTACAAGGGCATTTAGCGATATGCTAGCGTATATTCACGTAGCAAGCACAATCTCAAACACTCGTGTTTCTTCTTCTACTTTATTTATTCACTCCAATTATACTTTCCCACTTACATTACACACGTTTACACCCGTTTACGCACTGTACATACTTACTGGCATTATTTATTCAAGTGAGCGTCAGAATATCGCATGAAAATACCCTCGCAATGAATGTTTCGACCACCACAATACTCAAACACTTATATACTAATTCTTCACATATATTACACACTTTCCCACTTGTTGCCTTCTATTTTCATTATTACAGGCCTTATTCATTCAACTGAGCATCAGGATATCGCATCTCTATACACATGCTATGAATATTTTGACAGAATATATTTCAGCACTTACAATAATTTGAACTTATATTATACCCGTTAGCATTTCCAATAATAATAATTACATATTTAAGGGCCGTATTTATTGCACTGAGCGACAGAATATCGCATCATAAAACCCTCGTTATTTATGTTTCCACTTACAACATATTTATACACTTACATACAATTTTTGCACTTATGTTATACCCGTATGCACTTTATACTAATATTTGGACATCAACATGACGATAATTTCACTGAGCGTCTGTTTGTCGCATTTACTTCATAGTTTCAGCGTCCTGTCGCATTCACACCATATCAGAATTGCATCAACGTGTGGTATTTGCTGAAACATGGGTGAATACAGAGACCCACGTCACACTCCACGCACTCATTGCGGGTGTCCTTCCTCTGTGTCGTGAGTCTCACCCGGGAATTGCTACACACGTGACACCTGCGTTGGGGCCTAGGTCTGTTTGGCTGGGGAGGGATAGGAGTGGGGAAATGGCAGCCGGATATTCTCAGGGGAGTTTGGGCAATAGGGGCAGTGCGGGTGCGATGTTGGGGCCTTTCAACAGCATAACGTGCAAACATCTCTCTTGTGAGCTCCCTCACAAACCCTTCAAAGGTTTCCTGAACTCCTGTTATCATGGCGTGAAGGTGGTGGCAATTCAGAGCAGTGATGTCTAGCAAGTGAAAGAACAGTTTCTTATACTACTTCATCGTGGTCCTGGCACACTCTACTGTCGATATCATGGAGTCTGACTGGTCCACGAGGCGCATGTTTATGTTATAGTCCATGACACACTCAGGTTTCCAAATGTGATACGTGTTCTCGCTACAGTAATCTACGGAATCAGTACGGTGCATCAAAGGGCGGTGAACCATTGACAAGAGGCTTACTTCTCTATTATGGTTCCACACAGTTGCAAGGATGTTGTTGGCTTTGAAGAAGACAACCTCATTCCTGGCAAGTTTCCGCCCTACCTTGGCCATGTGACGCTGGTTCACCTTCACGGTTCCACAGACTCCCGTTTCATGCGTGTGAAGATAACGAGCGAGAAGAGGGCTAGTGTACCAGTTGTCCAGGTAGAGGACGTGACCACGATGAAGGTAGTCTTCTATCATTGTCTTTACCACTGCTCCCGACAGTCCAATACTCCGATCTTCTATTATGTCTCTCTGTCCACCGGTGTACAAGACTATGTCTTGCACGGATCCACTCCTACAGTCGCACATAACAAAGATCTTGAACCCAAAACGGTGCCTTTTGCTAGGTATTTACTGCCTAAATGAAATATTACCTCTCCACAACACGAGACTCTCGTCTATGACGAGGTCTCTATAGGGATAAAATGACGAACGAAAGGTTTGCCTCAGGTGATCAAAGACCAACCTAATTCGCCTCATCTTATTTGTGTCATTCGCATTTGCAGTATCATGAACATCATAGAAATGGAGGCAACTTAGAATTTGTTGAAACCGATTACGGCTCATCACTTGCCCAAATATTGGGGTAAACATAACAGGGTCCCTTGTCCAGTAAGCCGGAATTCTGTTCTTTCATATAATACCCATCAAAAGGACCAGGGCAAGAAATAGGAACATTTCTGAAAGGGAGACAGGGTAATCATATATGATAGAATGCCTACTCCTTGTTCCCAATCTTTCACTCTCAAGGTGCTGGGTGCTTGCAAAAAGGTTGGTTTGGTAAACAATCTGCTCCACGAATGCCTCACTAAAAAACAGGTGGAAAAAAATCCAACCTGGTGGAATTACGGTGAATTCCGGGAGCAAGGCAGGCAGAGCGCCCCTGCTCAGTGAAGGGGTGAATGAGGGGAGAAAAATCACTCCCATCCTCCCAATTCCATCCCACAAATCCCTCGTCCCCATCATCCCCATCACCGCCTTCATTTGGGTTGGGAGGAGATCCTGATGGGGGAGGTTGGGGAGAAGGAGTGTGGAGGGCTTCCCCACTGTCATTCCTCTTCCCTCTGCCTTTACCCTTTCCCTTTCCCTTACCCTTACGGCCTTGAGGAACAGTAGGGGGCTGTGGGGATGAAATAGGGAAATATTGAGGAGCATAAGACGTGCTGGGGAGTGGTTCCTCCCCACCTTCCCCCTCCATGACAACACCACGTGATTTTTCACGCACCCTAGCTCGACCACGTGTTACGGGATATTGGGGAGTATAAGACGTGCTTGGGAGTGGTTCCTCTCCACCTTCCCCCTCCATCACAACCCCACGTAATACTGAACGCACCCGCACTCGTCCACGTGATACACTCCGCCGCCTCACACTACCTAGGGAGAGCAATGACTCACTCACGTCACTCTCACTTTCCATACTCTTCCCTGCACTTTCTCTTTCACTCTTCACTCCCTCCACGGCACTTCCTAACTCCCCAAACAAAATACTAGGCCCATACCTGCTCATCCGATGTGGTGTGCGCTCTGGGCCACGATGAGTTATTACCTCACATCCATACTACGTGGCAGCACATCCCACGACTCCGTCCTTGTCCTCGTCCTCGTCCTTGTCATCGAAATCTGGTTCCACATCACGTTGGGGCTGGGCATAGGATGTTGCATGTGGTTTCTTGGCCGGCTGCCCCTCTCTAGCAGCACGGTAAGTCACATACTGCCGCTTCCTGGGAGACGGGACTTCTTCATCACTGCTGGTGGTTTCATCCCCCTCTGGCTGCATATAATCTTTATCCACAACCTCGTCGTCCAGTGGGGAATCACTGTCGCCTGTAAAGGCATCCAGGGTGGCTTGAACTTCGCCCTCTGAGAGACCTCTCTTAGCCATGTCTGAGCAGGACTGTTGCTACCAGGTGAGTGGACGAGCGGTGGGTTAGCGCGGGTCATGCGGGGTCACCGAGTGTCCCCGCCTGGTGGCAGGTAGGGGAAGGTTATGCGAGGATACGTACCACAAATCAAGTGCGAAATTTGAAAATTGTCGAAATTATGCACTTTGCAATTGCACGACATACCGGTACGTCGCCTGGACTGGCAAATGTAAATCGTTGCAACGTACCCATACGTCGACGGGATGGGGCGGGTTAAGCCTTTTAAGTGAAGTGTTGATACTCGTGGTGTTGGTGCCAGTGTAATCCTTTTACAAGACAATGATCATGGTGCTGAACTACCCATTTGTTACTTTATCAAAAAGTTGAATGTTCTTCTGAAGACTGACTGCCAATGAAAAGGAACTCCTTGGATTCATTCTTGCTCTGCAACATTTTTCAGCGCATGTTGGTTCAGGCTTAACTCTTAATACCGGTACTGTATTTACCAGCCACAATCCTCTGAAATTCTTAGCAGAATTTTAGATATAGGAATCAATGATTATCCTACTTGGGTCCATTCCTCCAAGAGTATGCCCTAGGTGCCCACCATGCCAAAGGAGAAAGGAATATTTTAGCAGACTGTTTGTCAAGGATGTAGCCTTGCAAGACGTTCAGATACGGTATTTCCCTATGTTAATTCAGTTAATCAGAAAGATATTACTTGCCGCTGCCTGGCCGCTAATCTGGGCATTGACCGTGTGAAGTCTGTTCTGGAGAAACCAGCCGTGTGAACGTTGATCTTAGGTGCAGTTTAACTACTGACTTCTGTGTGCTAACTCATTGGTGGTCCACTTTGGAGAACAGCTTGTGAGCGGTGATAAAGGTCAACCTGTACTGGAGTACAAGGAGAGAGGGGCAGAGCAAAACCCAAGTGATGAGGACCACCCCCACACAATGTATCAGCCAACCCCAATTGAACAACATGATGCAACCCTCCTCTTGATGGGATTATTGGAAAGAAATTATCCTGTGTAAGATAGGAAAAGAGGCTTGGCTACTAAAATATATTAAGTGGCCATAGGTGGTACAGCATTTCTCTCCTGACTCCAGCCTCTTCTAAGTCCCTTTCTTAATTTAGTGACCTAGTATATGAAGTACTCCAAGACATCGTGTTGTAAGTTAAGAATTTGTATTTAGCTTGAACACAGCAGCCTAGTAATGTTACTGTTCCCACCTAGCTGAAAAGTCTGAGCTTTTTTGAATAGGTTGGCAAATCATTCTAATTAGGTTAGAAGTGCCCTGCTGTGCATCTGTTTATTATATGAAAGAATCTAATTCTCTGATATACTAAGTAAAATGTAAATAAAGTACGTAATATTTGCCTGTCTCATTCCCCTTAACTTAATGCTTAGAGTCAGAAATCTCTGTGCACGGTCTGCAACAAATTAATTACCTAACTGATGTCATATTATCACATGTTTTATAAATCTTGTGTACTTGACTCTAAGTCCCTCGTACTCTGCGCTTCATCAAGATAACAAGAATTAGATTTAAATGTTCCTCATTTTCTTTCTTAGTCGCAGTATCAAATTTGTCGGCGTTTGATTAACTCTTTCTAATTTCTCAATATCTTTTTTGAAGAACATTGGAAAGAAAATGCTCAAGATGGAGCCGTACTAATGAAATTTACAAGGAAAGGACGGTTTTCTCTTATTTAAATCAAATACTATGCCTCTGAGTGCAAGTAGTTTGCGTTTGCGTCTTTGCACTCTAGACATGTTTATTTCTACGATTATTTATACACCCTTTTATTGTTTTACATTCTCAACCTGAGTATTACTCATAGAGTAGTTAACAATGATGATCAGTTGGCAGAAGAAGAAGAAGAAGAAGCAAAACGTCTTGGTCTTTTTCAAAGGTCAGTTTTCCCATCAGAAAACGTTAAATAATAATAATGATGATGATAATAATAATAATAATAATAATAACAAAAACAACAACAACAAAAACAGCAGCAGCAACAAGAACAACAACAACAATAATAATAATAATGATAATAATAATAATAATAATAAACAAGAAGCCTCGGACAAAGGACTGACGAAACGATGACGACCCAGGACCGGACAAAGGAGTTGGTAATGGGTACATGGAATGTAAGGGGAGCAAATAATGAGGTGAAAGAGAGAGAGATTGTCCAGGTGCTTGAGGGTGCGAAAGTGGATGTATGTGGAAAAACTGAAACTAAAATGGAGAGGAGAAAGTGTGAGAGAATGGGAGTATGGATGGGTTATATGTACAGGAGTAGGTGAGAATGAGAGGGCAAAGGAAGGAGTATGTATAGTTGTGAGTAAAAGATGGAAGAAGAGCATAAGACAGTATGGATCAGTTGGGTCAAGGATTGTGCGGGTAAAGTTGAAAGTTGGAATACAAATGTGGGCGATTGTGTGTGTGTATGCTCCAACGCAAGATCGTGCTAGAAGAGTGAGAGAAGAGTTCTGGACAAATGTAGAAGTGTGCATGGAAAAGTTTGGAAGGAATGAGAGAGTGTTTTTGATCGGTGATATGAATGGTAAAGTTGGGAATGTGAAGGTGGATGGAATAGTTAGTGAGTGGGGTGTGCCTGCTGAGATAGATAAGATTGGGAGTGCGTTAGTGGACATTTGTGCTGGGAGGGGGTTGGTGATAGCCAATACCCTCTTCAGGCATAAAATGATCAACAGGTATACATGGCGAGTGATGAGAAGGGTGGGTGGTGAAATGAATGAAAGGAAGGCAGTGATTGATTATGTGTGTGTGGATGAAAGGATGCGAAGATGTGTTATGGATGCAAGAGCTTATAGAAGCTGGGGGAGTGGACTTTCTGACCACTACTTGGTGGTGGCCAGAATTAGGATTCAAGTAAGATGGAGGAATAGAAGAAGGGAAAGACAAGAGGAAGTAGTTGCAAGGAGAGTGGCAAGGTTACAAGAGGATGAGAAAAAGGCAGAGTATAAGAGAGAAGTGCAGGAACGATTGGGCAAATATGAATTGGAGCAGATGGGAGACGTGGAAGGTGTGTGTAGGATATTTACAGAAGAAATATGTGCAGCATGTGATGTGGTGTGTGGAAGGAAGAGAAGACGGAGGGGGGTGCAAGGAACAGCGTGGTGGACTGAAGAGGTGAGACAGGCTGTGGCACAAAAGAAGAAAGCATACAATGAATGGATGAGAAATAGGGGTGTGGAAGAAGTTGAGAGGCGGAAGAGAGAGTTATATGTAGAAACAAAGAGAGAGGTGAAAAGATTAGTAAGGGAGAATAAGAAGAGAGTGGATGAGGAATTTGGAAGGAATTTGAGTGTGAAGTGGAAGGAACTTAAGAAAATGTTCTGGAAAGAGGTGAAAAGAGTAAGACAGGGTGGAAGTGAAGTTAGCAGGGGAGTGAAAGATAAAAATGGTAGATTACTGGTGGAGAAGGGAGAAAAAGTGAGCAGATGGAGAGAACACTTTAAGGAATTGTTGAACATAGAGGATGGAAGTAATGCGAGTATAAGTGGCTGGGGAATGGCTGGGAGAAGGAGGGAGGTGAGAAGACAGGAAGAAATCAGTAGGATAGAAGTTGTGGAAGCAATGAAGAAAGTTAAATCAGGGAAAGCCCAGGAATTGATGGAGTGTGTGGTGAAATGCTGAAGCATGGGGGAGAGATAGTAGTAGAATGGATGTGAAAGATCTGCAGATTGGCCTGGGAGGAAGGTAGAGTTCCGGAGGATTGGAAGTCAGGTATAATTATTCCCTTGTACAAAGGAAAAGGGGAAAAAGAAGTGTGTGGTAATCATAGGGGCATTTGTCTTCTTACTACAATTGGAAAAGTGTATGGTAGGATACTTATTGACAGAGTCAGAGAAAGAACAGAGAAATTAGTTGGAGAAGAACATGGAGACTTTAGGAAGGGAAGAGGTTGTGTAGATCAGATATTCATTCTTAGATCTTTAGTGGAAAAGTTTCTAGAGAAGGGAAAGATTAGATCTTTAGTGGAAAAGTTTCTAGAGAAAGGAAAGAAGTTGTATGCGGCTTTCATGGATTTGGAGAAAGCATATGACAGGGTGGATAGACAAGGAATGTGGAAAGTGTTAAGAATATATGGAGTAGATGGGAAGTTGTTGAATGCTGTGAAGAGTATGTACGATGGTGCGAAGGCTGCAGTGCATGTGGATGGTGAACTAAGTGAATTTTTCTCTTTGAAAGTTGGGTTGAAACAGTGATGTGTCATGTCTCCATGGTTGTTCAATCTGTACATGTATGGGGTAATAAAAGAGGTACAAGGTAGGGCAGTGGATGTTGGAGTGGCCCTGGTGAGAGAGGATAGTGTTTGGAAACTCCCTGTACTATTGTTTGCAGATGATACTGTGTTGTTGAGTGAAGACGAAGGGGAGCTGCAAGGCATGGTGGATGAGTTTGGGAGAGTGTGTAAGAAACGGAATCTAAAGGTGAATGTAGGGAAGAGTAAAGTGATGGTCTTTGTCAGAGGTGAAGTCAGTGAATGTACAGCGAGGTTGGATGGTGAGGAATTGGAAAATGTGAGTACGTTTAAGTACTTGGGTAGTGTGATGAGTAAGGATGGAGGTTTGGAGGGTGAAGTGCTTGAAAGGGTACAGCAGGGAAGAAAGGTTGCTGGTTCTTTGAAAGCACTGATAAGAAACAGGGAAGTGAGCATGGAAGTGAAAAAGTTACTACATGACAGTATTGTGATACCAACTCTAACGTATGGAAGTGAAGCTTGGACGATGTTGGAAGGACACAAGTCAAGAGTGAGAGCAGTGGAAATGAGTTATTTAAGAGGAGTCTGTGGAGTCACATGAAGAGACAGGCTGACGAATGAGGATATAAAGGAGCGTTGTGTTGTCGATGTGGATGTGATAGGAAGCGTTATTAGGAACACACTGAGGTGGTTTGGCCATGTGGAGAGGATGGAGGGTGAAAGACTGACGAAGAGAGTGTATGTGAGTGAGGTGGAGGGAGGAAGAGGGAGGGGGAGGCCGAGGATGAGATGGAGGGATAGGGTGGAGAGGTATATGAGAGAGGGGTGTGTGATTTGGGAGCAGGGCAGTGAAATGGCGGGGGACAGGGCGACTTGGAGGCGATTTGTTTGTGGCCACCCCAAACGGGATTGAGGCGTCTGGCAATAGATAGATAGATAATAATAATAATAATAATAATAATAATAAAAATTCATACTACTGCTACTACTACTACTACCACTACTACTACTACTACTAATAATAATAATAATAATAACAATAATAATAAAATTAAACATTCCTTCTGCACATTCAAATCCTTCATGAAGGAAATCAACTTCAGAGATAATGTAGTTGAAGAGGAATGTCAACCACTGAGGCATGCTTCATGGTAGAGTAATTAATACATGAACAATGAAGAAACAAGTCTCCTGATGGATTACTTTTTTTTAATGTCTTAAGAACAATTGATTTGAAAATGATGTTTGGGAAAATGTACATAGTGAAAGACCTTCGGAGTAAGCAGATGAATCACCTGGGAATTTCATTCAGATCGAATTTCTGATTTTTTTTCCCCATTTTTAGTAGGGAGTTGACCAACCTAAGAATAACAGAGAGCAGGTGGGTATCATGCTTCCCAAACATCAGTGCTGATTTTCTTATGCATTTGGAGAAAACATGGAAACTGCATACATATTCCTGCGATATGCATTACTGACTTCACCGAAATCCATTTGCTCACTTTCCACTATTACATATATATATATATATATATATATATATATATATATATATATATATATATATATATATATATATATATATATATATATTACGAGAGGGGGTCTGTTGCCCCTTCGTAAGTAATGGTGGAAAATTAGCATAAAACATTATCAAGTAGCCAGATGAACTGACTTGAGAAATTTCGTTCAAATCCATCTACACACCTTATTTCTGTTCGTTTTTATTTGTGGGAGGGGGCTGACCTACCAAGAACCATTAAGGAGTCACGCTCCCCAAATATCATATGACGGATGAGAGTCCATTCTACGACATTTGCTATGATATCAAAGTCCCTGTTTTTTTTTTCGTTATTGCTGAGAAATTTGAAATTGGCTTGAGGGGCTGACCCCCCTCCCTATAATGGTGGATGGAAAATTACATGTAGTGGAAGACCATTCTGAGAACCGGACGAATTCACTTAAGAAGTGTCATTGGAATCCATCGAAGCCTAGGAGGAGTTTAATCACACACACACACACACACACACACACACACACACACACACACACACACAAGACTGAATCTCGGGCAAAGGTATAAGGTGCGTTGCCGAAAATTATACCATCTTGCTTCACTGGATTGATAAGTCATTAGAATCCACTAAAGAAAAAAATATTAAAGGTATGCAGTCTTTACTACAGTCGCCGGTGGGTGACAATAACAACGGAATCAACAAAAATCTCAGGATTTTATCTTGGCACAAAGCACATTGCGACCTCGCCCATAAGTGTTGTACTGCCTAACTCTCTGTGAAAGGAACAAGCACTGGTTGTTATGGATTGAATGAGCCACAAGTTTCCTACTGCTAGACATTCATAGCATTAATTTCCTTTAATACTCTGTCCACATAAGAGCACTGCAACTGGAATATATTCTTACCAGCATCAATACCTTAACCTTATTATCTAGTTCAACAACCATACAATAATGATACATGTAACTGTATAAGCAGAGGCTCAGTGATAACCGAATTACCTGTAGCCTATAAGAGTTTGCCTGACAACTCGGTATGGTGATAGACGAAAAACGAATAGACATCCTTCAGCAGTGATGAACAGAACGGTAGAGACTGAGCATGAAAGGTGTCACTCCCTGACAATCATGCAGAGCATCAATTACTGTTCAGTGCTGGCCAAGCTACTGCGTTCCTGAAAGCCACAAGGACCCCGTTGTAATGCGTAATGCTTTCTAGAACGTCGCTTGGAATCAAGGGTTTAAGTAATATAGTTACCTTGGGCAGGCGTTTTTGTACTCAGGAGCATGTTTTCGACAATGAATTTAGATCTTAGATATTTAGTTCACGTTTTCTTACAATCGTATGAGATGTCAGTCAAGTGCATCAGAACAAAATAATGTCCCATTACTTAAGGCCAAATAAAATGAACTCTCTGTCTCTCTGTCTCTGTCTGTCTGTCTGTCTGTCTCTCAAAAATAAATGAATAAAAACTTATTTTATCATTATTTTTGTAAACGTTAAGGAAAATGATCTTAGACATCTTAACCCTTCGTTAGTCCTGTGGAGTATTCAAACGTGGTTAGTCCTGTCGGGTGTTACAACACCCCAGAACAAAAATGTAGGTAGTGTTACAAACATGAAAAATATATTCATACTGCCGCTTCAGCATATCTCTGCAGTCACTAATGAAAAGATTGAATGCCTTGTTGGTGGTGTTTATTAATTTATAATAATAAAATACAATTAATTGTATTAGTTAAAAAATAGCAAATGGGCTCAAATCTCATTTATCAGGTAAACACGCACAGGAAAATAAATTTTGTGATTCTTAAAATCAGTATAATTTAAACAGTATGCAAAAATAAGATTAAAAATAAACTATCTAAATCACAATATGATCTAAATGGTTAGTTTGATGGGGTGACTGGACACCCCAGGGGAGGGGGGGAAGTGCCCTTCTTTCTCACTGCAGCAGAGGCAGGACTAAGCCAGTCCACATGCTCCCTCCTCTCACTGAATCAGGAGAGTACTGGAACAGACAGAAACATTCGAATTACCGGCTAGGAAATATGAGTTAAAAAAAAAAATGGGGTGTCAAAACGACCCACCTGACCGACAAAGGGTTAAAAGAGATATTGATGTTGTGTGATCTGATATCAGTACTATAAAAGAACGTAATCTGGTTCAGAATCAAGGAAGGCGAACTTGTGCTATCATTTGCCTAGGTTCAGGTAAGATAAACGAAATGCTGACAGGGACTTATGAACAATATTAAGTTATCCAAGTGATTTTTAATAAAATACGAGTATATGTAATAAATAAATAAAAAAAAAAACAGCCAGATAAATATACCTGTAGCTTCAAACAACATGTCAAAGGACACTAATGGTTACAACGATACACTTATTAAATGTTAACAGAAGATGCCAGAGAGTATCTATTCCATCCTCTAGTGCCTGTTTATATGGTTACTGTGGAACAACGTCACAGAAGTCCACAAAAATGTTAACTTGGAAACTTGGAAAACGTGTAGCATGACCTTGCCGCTGTCTTAATATTACCATTTATAGACGCCACGCCCAAACACCCATAGCATTTCCCCCTGCCCCCCTCCCCCCCCAAAAAAAAAGAAATTCCTCCTACCAGGAGTCAATAAAACCCACCTGCTAAACACCTCCGACATGGCGCCATTGAACCATACTGACGCATGTACTCAGGTCCTGTTGAAGGATGGCGTGTTTCTAAGGGTCTGGTGTCATGAAGCTGTTCACGGTATTTACAGGGCACAGCAGTTAAGACAATTCTCTCATGCTCTAGTAAGTGGAAACGTTTCTTGGACATAATCCGTATTTCCTGGCTCTCTCACCAATTTCTAGTTACATAATTCAGGTTAGTGGACAACTTTTCTCGAACTAAATCATGTACACAGCGGACATTAAGCATGCAGAACCACTAGAGGTTTAAACCCCATTCTGTTGTAATACTCCTTTATCATGTCCACATGGTACTCTTTACGAACCATATAAATTACATATAGTATGCCTGGTCCTATGGAAATAGGTTGGAGTGCCTTGTCATGCTTGGATTATAGAAATAGCTCTTGATCACCTGCTTAGAAAGATGTCTAGCTTTTTTCCAGAATCTTTTCAAGTTACCATTTTCTCTACGATGACTCCATATTAAGTCTATGTCTTTCTGGAATGATGTTAATGAGTGTCTCCAGAGTTTTGGAGCGAATAAGAATGTGGTATTGATGGGAGATCTTAATGCTAGAGTGGGAAATGTAGCAGTTGAAGGTGTAGTTGGTATGCATGGTGTGCCTGGAAGAAATGAAAATGGGGAACGAATGATAGGGATGTGTGTTGAGCGAGAAATAGTAATTGGAAATATCCTGTTTGAGAAAAAAGATATTTATAAGTATACATGGGTGAGATAGGAGGGTGGAAGGGTTGTTGATAGAGTATTGATGGACTATGTGGTTGTGTCCAGGAATGTAATAGGAAGATGGTTGGATGTTAGAGTTCTGAGAGGGGATGGTGGAGGTATGTCTGACCACTACCTGGTGGAGGAAAAAATTAAGAGTAGGTAAGAAATGGGTGAGAGCTAGGAGAGTTAGGTGTGGCAGGGAGGTTTTGAAAGTGAGTTGGATAAAAGAGAGAAAATGAGAGAGTATCAGGAGAAATTGAAAAATGAGTGGAACGCAGTTAAAGATCAGGAAAACGGCAGTGAAGAGGAGGAATGGCAGTTGTTTATGAGTGCTGTGGTGGGGCACGTGGAAGAGGTGTGTGGTGTGAGACGTGTGGGTGGTGTGTAAGAAAAGGAATTGAGTGGTATGGCTGTGGCTGAGAAGAGACGTGCATATGAAGTGTGGCTGCAGAGGAAAGATAAGGTGTCATATGAGAGGTATAAGGAAAAGAGGAATAGGTCGAGAAGGGATGTGCGTGATGCTAAAGTGGCAGCAGATGGGAGGTGGGGTAGGCTGTTGACTGAGACCTTCCAACAGAATAAGAAAATGTTTTGGAAGGAGATGAAAAGGGTGTGAAAGGGAGAGTCTGGGAAGGAAGAGCAAGTAAAAACAGAGGACGAAAGGATGTTAATTGAGATGGATGCAGTAAGGAAGAGATGGGCAGAGTATTTTGAAAGATTGTTAAATGTAGAGGAGGAAATGGAGGCTGAGATTGTGGCGGATGGAAGGGTGCAAGGAATAAATGTGTTGGGAGAGTTGAATGATTCTTTGATCACGAAGAAGGAAGTGCAGGAGGCAGTAAAGGAGATAAGAACAGGGAAAGCTGCAGGTATGGATGGGTGTGCTGTGAAATGTGTGAAAGGTGGTGGAGTGACTATTGTTGACTGGTTAGTAAGATTGTTAAATGTGTGCTTTCTGCAAGATATGGTGCCAGTTGACTGGGCTAGTGCTTGTGTGGTTCCGTTATATAAAGGCAATGGTGATAAGTATGAATGTACTAGTTTTATGTGTATAAGTCTCTTGAGTGTTGTAGGTAAGGTGTATGGTAGAGTGTTAATTAAGAGAGTTAGAGAGGGTACAGAGGGAGTGATTGGTGATGAGCAGTGTGGTTTTAGGAGAGGGATGGGACGCATGGGTCAGGTGTTTGCTGTGAGACAAGTGTGTGAAACACATTTAGCGAAAGGCAAGGATGTGTTTTGGGCATTCATGGATTTAAAGAAAGCGTGTGATAGAATTGATAGAGAGGCTTTGTGGACTGTTTTAAGACTGTATGGACTTAATGGTAGGTTACTAATAAGGGTGAAAAGTTTTTATCTAAATAGTTGGGCGTGTGTAAGAGTGGGAAAAACTGTGAGTGATTGGTTTCCCTTGAGAGTGGGGCTGCGGCAGGATGTGTGATGTCGCCTTGGTTGTTTAATATATATATGGATGGTGTTGTAAGGGAGGTGAATGCAAGAGTATTAGGTGGAGGTCTGAGTCTGGTGAATGTTGATGGTAGAGTGTGGAATCTGAAGCAGCTGCTGTTTGCAGATGATTCTGCTTTGGTGGCTGATTCAGAGGAGAGATTGAGACAGTTGGTAGAGGAGTTTGGTAGGGTCTGTGAAAGAAGGAAATTGAAAGTAAATGAGGATAAGAGTAAAGTGATGAAGTGTACAATGTCGGTAGATGGTAGAAGGATGAATATACTTTTGAATGGTGAGTTGCTTGAGGAGGTAGAGTGTTTTAAGTATTTAGGGTCACATGTTGCTGTGGATGGAAGAATAGATGCAGAGGTGAAGTTTAGAATGAATAAAGTAGGAAAGGTACTGGGAGGAATGAAAAAGTGTTTAGATGTCGTTCGCTTAGAATGGATGTAAAGGGAAGGCTGTATGAGGGTGCTGTGGTACCGACTGCGTTATATGGGGCTGAAACATGAAATATGGGTGTAACAGAGAGGAAAAGTTTGAATGTAATGGAGATGAGGTGTCTGAGGAGTATGTGTGGAGTGACGCCTATGGATCAAGTGACAAATGATGAAGTGCGAAGGAGAACTGGAGTTGTTTTGGCGATGGCTGATTGAGTTGAGCAGAGGGTATTGCGATGGTTTGGGCATATGCAGAGTATGGATAATGAACGTTTGGTAAAAAGATAACTGGATCTGATGTAAGGCTGAGAGGGAGACCACGAATAAGATGAATGGACAGTGTGAAGAGAGTGTTGGATGCTAGTGGGATGTCTGTTGAGCAAAGAAGAGTGATTGTGCGTGATAGAAATAAATGGAGAGAAATTGTGAATGATGAAAATGATGACGCAGCCCTGAGGGCATACTCTCCCGCATTTAGTCTGATCAGATAATCAGGTCTGATGCAGGTAAGGGGATTGGTCTATTATGATGTGGCAGGGGTAAACCAGCTCTGCTGTCGGGCCCTGCTGCGGATGTCACTGACTACACTGCACAGTTGACCCTCGTGCTGTGTGGTGCGGTGAGGATCTGTCCCTTCTCCCCTCTGGGGCTAAGATGCGAATGAATGTGTTTGAGTGGATGAGTAAATTGGGAGTGTGTCATCCTGTCTCGGCTACCTCACTTTCCTTGGGGGAAGCAGCCTAGGCACATAGATAGATAGATAGACTTTCGAACACTGTAATGTAAAATTCCCCTTCCCCCTCTGTATATATATATATATATATATATATTAGGGTGACCAGACGTCCGCTTTAGGCAGGGACAGTGCTGGTTTAACCCATCACATCCTGAGCTATTTCGCACCTCCGACACCCTCCAATCTCGAGGTATTTACAATTTTTTTTTTTTTTGGCTAAAACCTCTGTTTTTGGTGAAAAACATCAAAATTTCATAGAGAAATCGTTCACCTGAGGTTTAAAATACTCGATCCAGGTAGCAGTAACTCCTTACCTGACTGGGTTTTCTAACAGGCTGGCACCAAAGAAAACGAGTTCTATGGGAGGGTAACTATTTCACACCACTCATAAATGGTATTTGTTTTTTTATTTGGTACGAATTTATATGTAATACGAGAGTATATTGGTTTTTAAACAGTAACATAGGCATTATAAGCATTGTTTCACTAACTCATTACCATACCTGACCTTGTTTTGCCACATTACCTGATCATCCTCTCTGACTGTTTCTTCCTCTAATGCTATGTAAACTTTGTCCTCCACATTGTCATCGATTGGGGAATCACTCTGGCCCTGAATGTCTTTATTGGCCAGGTCACTGGTAACAGGTGAATTGCCAAGACAATGGCATGCGGGGGGGAGGGGGAGGTTATGCGGTGTAAGGCATTGTCCCTGCTTGGCATTTTGTAGAGGAATAGAGGAAGGTGTCCTGTGTATACGTATGAAAAATCACGCGTGAAAAATGAAAATTGTGCAAATTAGGGCCCTTGCAATTGCACGACGTACCAGTACATCATCGGGACTGGCAAATGCAAAATGTTGCAACGTACCCATACGTTGACGGTACATCTCGGGTTAAAGAACTCTGTCCTTGGTCCGGTGCCACCTCGAGCCGGACCTTTAGTTTGTCCTCGTTTGGGGAGTCTAAAAAACATGAATTTCCATAGATATACTTAACACAGTGGGAGCTGAAAGTCATAACACTGCTGACGAGCCGCAGTGAACGAACGTCATTGTCAAAACGTCCGAAAGGGTCAGTCTTGCTATGGCCGCAGTGGAGGGCAGTTAACTTTTTTGCTCTGTTTTCAAGGCCATAAAGAAATGCCGAAAAGAAAGACTACATTTAACCATGAATGGACCAATGAATTTCAATTTCTTGCTAAAACAAGAAATGATAACATCTATGTATTTTTCCTACTCTATGTCGTTGTGGTGTGGAGATCAGCAGTTCGGGGAAAGGTGCAGTTTAACGACACGCTGCACCAGATAAACAAAAAGTTAGCACTCTTGCTGCTGTTACGTCATCAATGTTATCATTTTTCTCCCCAGCTTGATCAAATAAAGATGACAAAATATTAGCTCCAGAACTGTGTTAAGTATATCATGCTGTGAAGCATCACCAGTGATAGAGAAGTGTTGATTATGCAGTAAAAGTTAACAAAAAAATGCACAATGACTCATTGATGTGAAAGGTGTAACATGTGGAAAAATTAATGCCAAACTCTGTCTGAAAATATTCTAACACCGTATTGTGTGCAAAACAATGAGGAGTGCATCAAAGAACATGGATTGCCCCTTTCAGTAGCAACTGATGCATCAGACGGTGCAACAGAGTGTTTCCCAATACTTCTGAGATACTTTCACTTTGAGAAAGGAGTGCAACATGTGTCACTTGACTTTTACAGTGATAACAATGGATCATCAGAGGCCATACCAATTCAGCTACTGCTAAAACATGAGACGTCATGTACGGTCTGGATCTGAATAAAATGTCTCCATAAACTGATGGCAATGCCAGTGTAAACTATGAAAAAAACAAGTGTTTATCAAAAACTGAAAGTGGCTAAAAAGAACATTATTACTGCAAATTGTCTGGTCCCTATATATACTGTATATCCATCCATCCATCATCCAATCCTACATTGCCCCATGAGGAGCGTAGGAGCCCGGGGCTAGGCAGTTGGTCTCGCCTTTTAAGATGAGAGTGACCAGCCTCACTCATTCCTGAGTGGCATTACATGAGCAATCAACCCCAACCATCCCTTGGATATAAACCTTCACCAGCTCAATCCGATTGGAGCGCAATAATTACACACTAAATCACCAGGCGCCAAAATTTGGTTATACGGTTACCATCCAGCGTAGTAAATGGTTTCCCGGTGCACAGGAAACCAATTGGCTTGTCGCTCAGTGTAGAGTCACCCACGGACTGAAGGAAGTGGAAGGAATGAAGGAAAGACAGAGGAGGGAGTGTAAAGTCACTCGTAGGCAGAAGGACAAGGAAAGAATGAAGGAAAGACAGAAGAGAATGGAAGGAAAGAAGGATGGAGAGGAAAGGGCAGACACCCGAGAGCAGCACTACATCGAGTAAGTGGATGGTGTATATATATATATATATATATATATATATATATATATATATATATATATATATATATATATATATTGCGTGGGCCGATTACACTTGGTTCACAGATTACACACACATCCAAAGCCACTCCAACATTACAATACACTTTACAAGCACTTCTCACCCTACATACAATCTTTACCAGACAGCCTAAGCCACTTGGTAGAGATACATTGGCTGTAACGTCTCCGCTTCAATTGGGATAGGCCGGTCCTGCAGTGTGGCTGATGAGATTCATTCATTCATTCATTGCCAGACGCCATGTATCCCAGACGGGGTGGCCAATGGCTTAGAGTTAATTGTTTTACAGGGAAGGGCACTAATCCTCCACCAACCCCACTTGACACGTAGGGATGCCAACAGCATCTGGTGTTCCCAGGCGGTCACCCATCCAAGTACTAACCAGACCCAACATTGCTTAACTTCGCTGATCGGACGGGAAGCGGTGTACTCAACGTGGTATGGCCGTTGGCTGATGAGATTATATATATATATATATATATATATATATATATATATATATATATAGATAGATAGATAGATCGGGTCAGGTGCTGGGAAGGGGATGGATCCATAATGAAGTGACAGGGGTATACAACTTCTGCTGTCGGGTCTTGTGTGGATGTCGCTGGATTGCACTGCGCAGTGGATCCTCGTGCAGTGTGATGCGATGAGGAGCAGTCCCTTCTACCCTCAGAGGCTAGGATACGAGTAAATGTGTGTGTGTGTGTGTGTGTGTGGATGAATAATTTGTTGAGTGTGTCGTCCAGTCTCGGCTATTCCTCCTAAGTGTGTGTATATTGTTACGGAACAGAGATAGATAGTGTACACTTTAAGTGAGATCACTACTATCCCGTAAAGTTCCAGGTTCAAAACAAAAGAGTTAGGTAAAATTACAAGTTAAAGTTTAATGCTCAAACTAACGACAAAACATTCAGGACTCATAAGGATAATGTAATGGCAAAAAAACAGGTTAAATATATGGTTAACTGCAATAGCCTCTATTAACACGAAATTAGCAAGAGTAAATTTATCTAAGTCAGCCCTGATAAAATGAGTTACCAGATAATACTCAGTGAATGCAAGATAAATAATTACAGATACAAACTATTATCAAAAATGACTGACATAAAGAACCTTACATGAATTACAAAAACTTCACTAGGCCTATAAATTAAACTGATGCTATACAGTGCAAGAAAAATGCAACAACACTTATACTCAAATTACACAGCTGCTGGATGGTTGGAGACTTCCTGAGCACTCAATAATAACGGTGCAGGGGAGGACAGAGATGTGAACAAAATGAGGAGCAGATCTAAGTGGCAATGATGCAGAGACTGAGCTCATTATATAGGGGCCAGCAGAGCTTGATACAACTTGTAAGAAGGACGCGCAAATGAAGCCATGGGGACATAGAGTTGACAATCCCGCTCTGGACAACAGAAAGGACGACTTACTCTACTATAACGGTAGAAGGGGGGGACTGAGGCAGAACACGCTCGTGATCAAACATGCAGCATACTGTGCGTTAAAATTACACAAAGGATGATGAAATCATAGGCTATGTAACACCTCCCCACAAAGAAAAAGAAATTTACAAAGGAAATTTCTTATTACTCTAAAACAATCTGTCTAAAGTCTAGATAAGCAATCTGCAATAACATTTTCTTGCCCCTTGACATGTATGTCTAATGAATACTCCTGAAGAAGTAGACTCCATCTTGTCAATCTCTGATTTTTATCTTTAAACTTACTAAGGAATTTCAGTGGGTTATGATCGGTATAAATGACTATGGGGTCAAAACCAGAACACAAATAAAATGAAAAATGCTGTAAACCCAAAATCAAGGCCAAAAGCTCTTTCTCAATAGTTGAGTAGTTCTTTTGAGGTGGAGTGAACTTCTTACTGTAATAAGATACAGGATGTTCAATACCCTGATCATCCTCTTGCAGCAAAACAGCCCCAGCTCCTGTATCACTTGCATCAACAGCCATCTTAAAAGGCTTAGCAAAATTTGGAGTAGCGAGCACTGGCTGACTTAATACTCGTAGGATAGCTTTAAGTTTGTTGAAAGAGGATTCACAGTTATCGGTCCAGACAAATTTAACTCCCTTTTTCAGTAGGTCTGTAAGTGGTGATACAAGAATAGAAAAGTTAAGAACAAATCTCCTGTAATAACCTACCATTCCCAAAAATCTTTGTAGCTCTTTCCTACTTTTAGGTCTGGGAAGATCACTTATAACCTGAACCTTAGCTCCTGGTGGTGCAACATGTCCATCACCAATTACATACCCAAGGTACTGAACTTTAGCTTGACCAAACTCACACTTTGATAAATTAGCTACAAGATTAGCATGAACTAAGCGGTCAAGAAATTTACTGACATGGCATAGGTGATCTTTCCAGTTGTCACTGAAGATTAATACATCATCAATATAAACAACACACCCTGCCAAACCCTCTGTTACAACATTCATGAGCTTCTGAAATGTGGCTGGTGCATTCTTCATACCATACGGCATTACAGAACATGCAAAAGCCTTTCCTAGTGTTACAAAACATGAGATCTCCCTAGCACGTTCAGTCATAGGTACTTGCCAGTATCCCTTTAACAAATCAAACTTACTTATGTACCTAGCCTTTCCGATCTTGTCTATGCAATCTTCCACACGAGGGAGAGGGTAAGTGTCTGTTTTAGTTATCTGATTAACACGTCTGTAGTCGATGCAAAGCCTCTGTGACCCACCTGGCTTAGGGACTAGAGTGACAGGAGAACTCCACTCGCTCTGACAGGGCTCAATCATCTTGTGGTCCAACAGGTAGCCAAGCTCCTTCTCGATGAGAGGAACTTTCACTGGGTTCACACGGTAAGGAGGCAGTTTAATTGGCTTTGCGTCTCCCACATCGACATCATGCATCAACACAGTGGTTCATCCTGGAGTAGCACGGAACACTTGCGGGTACTCCTGCAGTAATGCCGAAAACTCTTGCCTTTCCTCGGGAGGTAGATGAGAAAGCTTAGTCTGGAGATCATTCATGATATCAGGATTCTTCCCCAAACTATCACTCAGGCTCATACTGCATGGGAGAGCTTCACTTGCAGACTCGGGTGGAACAGCTACAGTGCAGACTGGGTTATTTTCGTCCCGCCTGTGATACAACTTTAGCATGTTGATGTGACATAGTTGCTTGTTCTTTCTACGATCTGGTGTGGCGATGACATAGTTGACATCACTGAGTTTCTTCTCCACGAAATAAGGACCACTAAACTTGGCTTGAAGAGGTTGCCCATGCACTGGTAGCAGAATCAAAACCTGATCTCCTGGCTGAAAGTGGCGTAACCTGGACTTCTTCTCATACCAAGTCTTCATTTTCTCCTGAGCAGCTCCTAAATTCTCTCTCGCCAGCTATAAAGCAGTGGACAGCCGTTCTTTGAACTTCATCACATACTCCAGCAGGTTGACGTCATCTTCCTCCGACAGCCAGCATTCCTTGAGTAACTTAAGGGGTCCTCTTACTTCATGCCCAAACAGTAGTTCAAAAGGTGAGAAGCCCAGTGATTCATTTGGAGATTCTCTTGCAGCAAACACAACGAATGGAAGACCTTTATCCCAGTCTTTCTGATGTTCCAAACAGTATTTCTTGAGCATCGATTTGAGTGTTTGATGATATCTCTCCAATGCTCCTTGGGTCTGGGGATGGTAAGCTGAAGACGTGATCTGGGTGATGCCCAACTCTTTCAGAGACTGCTTGAAAACATTTGACATGAAATTACTTCCCCGGTCTGACTGTACCTCCTTGGGCAGACCAAACTTTGTGAAGAACCCTAGCATTTCCTTAACTACGTTCTTTGCTGAGATGTTTCTAAGTGGAATGGCTTCAGGATAACGAGTAGCCATATCAATCATCGTCAACACATAAGAAAATCCTGAAGAAGTCTTAGGAAGAGGGCCCACAATATCCACCAACACAAGGGTGAAAGGCGCCTCAAAAGGAGGAATGGGAACTAGAGGTGCAACCTTTTCGGTCTGATTACACTTCCCCACAACTTGACAGGTGTGACAAGACTTACAATACCAGGAAACATCCCTGAAGATACCTGGCCAGTAGAAGTGTTTCAAAATGAGTGCCACAGTCTTCCTCACTCCAAGGTGTCCTGCCAAACTAGTATCACGAGCCACTCGAATGATATCCTGCCTATAAACACGAGGGATGACAACTTGATGTACAACCTCCCATTCACAGTCGGCTGATGCTGTTGGGGGTCTCCACTTCCTCATAAGTACTCCTGACTTTACATAATAACAAGTAGAAGCACCGGCTGACTCTTCTTCACTGTAAGCAGAGTTAGCTAGACCTTTCAACTCAGGGTCAGCAACCTGCAACTCAACCAACTCTTGACGAGACAAATTATCAACACTACGGGGTACTGCCTCATCTGATGAGTGGTCCAAATTAGCAAGAAAAGTGTCAGCTAGGATAACATCATCATCATCATTATCCTCTAAATCACCAGTAACTTTAGACTTAGCCCTAGTGACAGCACATGCAGGGAACACATCAGGGACATCACAGTCCTGGGTCGCAGCCACTGGCTCACTAGACAACTGAGGAGCTGGACACACTTGACTTCCACCAATATCATTTCCAAGTAAGAAAGTTACACCTGACATTGGGAGTGTCTCAACCAACCCAACCATAACGGAACCATTAGCAAAACCAGACTCTAAATTCACTCTGCACAGAGGGACAGAGAAGTAATTATTCCCTACACCTTGTAAGATTACAGTTTCATCAGAAGAATTAACATTAGAGCCTAGAACACTGGTCAGCATAAGGGATTGGCAAGCACCTGTATCACGATATATTTGAACTGATTTCCTGTCATTACTGTCCAGAGGACTGACAAAACCATCAGACAGGAAATTAGCACATGAACTCTTGAGAGTGTCACCCACGTTACTGCTCAAAAGAGGAGCTCCATCACGAGAATTTAAGTTACCCCTCAAAGCAGGTTCAGTTAACTCAGTTAAAGAATTCTGGGAACTCTCAAGAGTGGACACTAGACCAATTGACTGAATATTTAAAGACTCCTTTTTGTTCACATCACACTGTCTCCTGAAACATCTCTCCGTAGTATGACCAAGCTTACTACAATAAGTACATTTACTTTTCTGAAATCTAGGGGTGAAGCTGGTATTCACTTCCTGAGAAACATCATCTTTATTCTCTTTCCTGTTACCTGTACTCTGAGTAGAGGCAACGTACTTACTCTCAGCTTTCCCTTTTTCTTTGGAATATCTCTTGTGAGTGAGAACATACTCATCAGCTAAAACTGCAGCATCAGACAAATTATCTATTCTTTTCTCATCAAGATATAGGCTTACATCTTTACTAATACACCTTTTGAAGTCCTCCAGCAAAATCATCTGCTTAAATTTACCAAAATCAGAATCCACATTCTTAGAATTTAACTGCTGCTCTAACAGAACTTCTTTGATTTTTGCATACTTAACATGGGATTGCTTATCTTGCTTGTAAGTTGTCCTAAATTTTACTCTATAAGCTTCAGGAACAAGCTCATAGGCCTTAAGAATCAAGCTCTTAACTACATCATAATTATCAGATTGATCCTGAGGCAAAGATGCATAAGTTACTTGAGCTTTACCGGTGAGAACAGTTTGAAGGAGTACTGGCCAATACTCCTTGGGCCAACTAAAACCTGTAGCTACCCTCTCAAACAACTGAAAATACTTTGTTAAATCAGATTCATTAAAAGGAGGGACAAGTTTAACATTTTTAGCCACATCAAAATCATCAGAGCTAGATGATCCAGTTCCACCTTGTTTCATGCGATACTCATGGTCTGCCTGAATCCTAGCAAGTTCAACTTGTGCGTGAAACTCAGCCTCCTTAACATCAGCCTCCTTAGCACGTGCTTGAAATTCAGCTTCCTTCACACGAGCCTCCTGCAGGGCTAGCTGTAACTTAGCTAATTCAATCTGCATTTGCTCATTTGGAGGACTTACATTAAACAAGCTTTCATTAATCATGTCAACAATTTGATCTTTAGAATGATGAGAGCGAACAGCAATTTCCAATTGTTGAGCAACAAGCTTAAGTTCATTCTTTGTTCTGTTTTCTACATCACACACTGTTTGCACATTTGACAAAAAATCTTCGGCTTCATCAAGTGTAGTAATAGTAGACATCATGAATAAGTAACAGTCACAAAATATCGAGCAATATCCTTATGATAATATCCTGAATATCCTGGCGAGGTCGCCAAATTTATGTTACGGAACAGAGATAGATAGTGTACACTTTAAGTGAGATCACTACTGTCCCGTAAAGTTCCAGGTTCAAAACATAAGAGTTAGGTAAAATTACAAGTTAAAGTTTAATGCTCAAACTAACGACAAAACATTCAGGACTCATAAGGATAATGTAATGGCAAAAAAACAGGTTAAATATATGGTTAACTGCAATAGCCTCTATTAACAAGAAATTAGCAAGAGTAAATTTAACTAAGTCAGCCCTGATAAAATGAGTTACCAGATAATACTCAGTGAATGCAAGATAAATAATTACGGATACAAACTATTATCAAAAATGACTGACATAAAGAACCTTACATGAATTACAAAAACTTCACTAGGCCTACAAATTAAACTGATGCTATACAGTGCAAGAAAAATGCAACAACACTTATACTCAAATTACACAGCTGCTGGATGGTTGGAGACTTCCTGAGCACTCAATAATAACGGTGCAGGGGAGGACAGAGATGTGAACAAAATGAGGAGCAGATCTAAGTGGCAATGATGCAGAGACTGAGCTCATTATATAGGGGCCAGCAGAGCTTGATACAACTTGTAAGAAGGACGCGCAAATGAAGCCATGGGGACATAGAGTTGACAATCCTGCTCTGGACAACAGAAAGGACGACTTACTCTACTATAACGGTAGAAGGGGGGGACTGAGGCAGAACACGCTCGTGATCAAACATGCAGCATACTGTGCATTAAAATTACACAAAGGATGATGAAATCATAGGCTATGTAACAATATATATATATATATATATATATATATATATATATATATATATATATATGTATGTATCTGGATGGGGTGATGAGAGAAGTAAAAACACGAGTAATGGAGAAGGGGATGGCATTGGTATTGAATGGTAATGGATAGAATATCTCAGATTTGTTGTATGCTGATGGTGCAGTGCTATTTACAAATGCCGGATGAGAACTTGATAGAACAGTGCAGAGTTTTGCTGATGTCAGTGAGCGTTGTGCCTTGAGAGTAGATGTAGAAAAGTGTAAAGTGATGGTTATTGAGAGAGAAGGTGACTCATAGTGTGATGTTACAGTGAATGGAGAGAGACTGGAATTGGTGGGAGAGTTCAAATATCTGGGTACAGTAATAGGAATGAGAGGAAAATGTGCAAAGATGTTGAAAGTAGAGTGACACAAGGAAGGAAAGTAGCTGGTGCAATGAAGGCCTTGATTAGAAACAGAGATTTTTGTGTTGCAGCTGCACGAGGCTTACATGAAGGAATGTTAGTGCCAACTTTAACATATGGATATGAGACTATGGCGGGGCATGAAAATGAAAAGTCAAGAGTGAAAGAAGTGGAGATGGGACTGCTGAGGAATATATGTGGAATACAGAGAGTGGATAGGATTCGAAATAATGTGATTCGTGAAAGATTTGGTGTGAGGAAGTCTGTGAACACCAGAATCGAAAAGAGTGTACTGAGACGATATGGTCATGTAGAGACAATGGATAACAATAGAGTCGTAAAAAAAGGTATATCTGAGAGAATTTGAAGGAGGGGGGAGGCGAGGTAGGCCAAGGAGAAGGTGGGGAGATATGGTGGATCAGTGTGTGAGGAAGAGAGTTTTGGAAGTCGGTGAGGCTGGAGAACTGACAAGAGATCGAGCTGGCTGGATGAATATCGTGAGGACATGTGCATGATCAGGGATGTGGCACTCCTTTTTAACGTGTCAGTGTCCTGACTGACACTATCGTGTACGTTTATGTGAAGCTGGAGAACGTGGTGAATGTTTTTGGTGTATCCGATAGAGCAAGGATTCCGGGGGCTTGACTGATGAGTGAATGGAAGCGTGGCCCATTGGATTGGGCAAATTTGGAGCTGTCTGGACATTGCTGCTCCTCACCCTGCTCTAGGTTGGGAAAGGAGGTCCGGGTGATGATGATGATGATGATGATGATGGTAATGATTTTATATATATATATATATATATATATATTTATATATATATATATATATATATATATATATATATATATATATAAAGAGAGAGAGAGAGAGATATCTATATATCTATCTATCTATATATCTATCTATCTATATCTATCTATCTATCTATCTATATATATATATATATATATATATATATATATATATATCTATCTATCTATATATATATATATATATATATATATATATATATATATATATATATATATATATATATATATATATATATATATACTGAAGTAAGGTGGAGAAGCCTGGGACTCTACTATAAGTGTACTGGGTTCACACCTTCAAGGCTCAGCCTCTTTTTTTTTTCTCTCTCTCTTTTAGTGGTAAGTGGAAACGCCCATCATTCACCCACTTAAAGTTGCAGTACTCAATTTTAAGATAGTGAGTGGCAAGCCAAATGATTCCCTGTAAACCAGGAAATCATTTACAATGTTGGGTGGTAACCTCATAATCAACCAACACGTGTTCCCTACGTGACGACAAGTGGGTTGGCGGAGGGTTAGTGCTCCTTCCCGGACAACAACTGACTAAAATTATGATCAAGAAGCACCGGACCAGGACTTACCAACAGGTGACGACCAAGGACTAAACAAAGGACATGGTACAGATTGTGACATGGAATGTGAGGCGTGCGAATGATGAGGTGAGAGAGATGTTGTTCAGGTGCTTGAGGATGCAAAGGTGGATGATTGTGGAATAACTGAGACAAAATGGAGAAGAGAGAATGTGAGATAACGGAAGTATGAATGGGGTATATGTGCGGGAGTAGGTGAGAATGAGAGAACAAAAGAAGGAGTTTCTATTGCTGTTTGCAAGAAATGGAAGGAGAGATGGAAGGAGAATATAAGAGAGTATGGATCCGTCGGCTCAAGGATTGTGTGGGTAAGATTGAAAGTTGGTCTACCAATGTAAACGATTGCATGTGCGTATGCGCCATCGCAAGATCATGCCAGCGAAGTTAAAGAAGAGTTCTGGACAAATGTGAAAGTGTGCATGGAAAAGTTTGAAATGAATTAGAGAGTGTTTTTGATTGGAGATACGAATGGAAACGTAGGGAATGTGACGGTTAGTGGGATGTGCCTGCAGAAGTAGTTGGTGAGTGGGATGTGCTTGCAGAAGTGGGTGAGAATGGCAGTGCGCTAGTGGTCATTTGTGCAGGGAGGGGATTGGTGATACCCAATACCTTTTTTAGACACGAAATGATCCACATGTATATGTGGCGAGTGGTGAGAAGGGTGGGTGATTAAATGAATAAAAAGAAAGGTAATGACTGATTATGTGTGTGTGTGTGGGTGATAGAATGAGAAGGTGTATAATGAATGAAGGAGCATACAGAGGTTGGGGGAGTGGACTTTCTGACCATCACTTGATGGTGATGAGAGTCATGTTTCGAAAGAAATGGAGGAGTAGGAGAATGAAAGGACAGGAGAAAGAAGTTCATACAAGGAGGGTAGAAAGGTTGTAAGAGGATGGAAAAAAGGGCAGAATATAAGAGAGAAGTGGAGGAGTGATTGATTAAATATGAATTGGAACAGACGGGGGAGGTGGAAGGTGTATGCAAGATATTCACTGAAGAAATCTGTACAGCACGTGAGGTGGTTTGTGGGGTGAATAGATGAGGAAAGAGGGTGCAAGGAACAGCTCGGTGGAATGAAGAGGTGAGGCAGCTGTGGCGCAAAAGTTGAAATCGTATATCTAGTGCATGAGAAACAGTGGCATGGAGGAAGTTGAGAGACAAAAGAGTTCTATGCATTGGGGAAGAGACAGGTGAAAAGATTAGTAAATGAGAGTAAGAAGAAAGTGGATGAAGTGAGTGGATGAGGAATGTGGAAGTAATTTGAGTGTAAAGTGGAGGGAATGTAAAGAAATGTTCTGGAAAGAGGTAAGGAGAGTTAGCCAGGGTGATAAAGAAGTAAGTCAGGGAGTGAAATACAAGAATGGTAGATTGCTTGTGGAGAAGGAAGGAAAAAGTAGGCAGACGGAGAGAATAGTTTAAGGAATTGTTGAACATAGGGAGTGGAAGTAATGTGAGTATAAGTGGCTGGGAAATGGCTGGGAGAAGGAGGAAGGTGAGAAGAGAAGAAGGAATCAGTTAGAAGGAAATAGTTGAAGTTATGAAGAAAGTCAAAATGAGGAAAACCCCCGGAACTTATGAAGCGTGTTGTAGTAGAATGGATATGGAAGATGACAGTTCTGAAGGATTGGAAGTTAGGTATAATTATTCCCCTAAACAACAGAAAAGAAGTGTGTGGTAATCACAGGGACATTTGTCTTTTTAGTGTAATAGGAAAATTATATGGTAGAATAGTTTTTGACAAAGTTAGGGAAATAACATTGGAATTAGTTGGAGTAGAACAGGGAGGTTTTAGGAAGGGAAGACGTTGTGTTGATCAGATATTCATTCTAAGGTCTTTAGAGTAAAAGTTTCTAGAGAAGGGAAAGAAGTTGTTTGCTGCCTTCATGGATCTGGAGAAAACATATGACAGGTGGATTGAAAAGGACTGTGGAAAGATTAAGAATATAATATTATGGAGAACATGGGATGTTGTTGAACGCTGTGAAGAGTAATTATGAGGGGGCTAAGGCTGCAGCGCATGTGGACTGTGAACTTAGTGAATTTTTCTATTTGAATCTTGGACTGAAACGGGGATGTGACATGTCTCCATGGTTGTACAGTCTGAATATGGATGGGGTTATAAAAGCGGTACAAGGTAGGACAGTGGATGTTGGAGCTACCCTAATGAGAGAGGGCAGATTTTGGAAACTCCCAGTGCTGTAGTTTGCAGATGACACTTTACTGTTAAGTGAAGACGGAGGGGAACTGCAATGGTTGGTGAATGAGTCTGAGAGAAAGTGTAAGGAACGGAATCTAAAGGTGAATGTAGGGAACAGTAAAGTTATGGTCTACGAGAGAAATGAAGCCGCTGGATGTACAGTGAGGCTGGATGAGGAGGAAATGGAAAATGTGAGTACACCTCTAGGGTGAAGTGCTTGAAAGGGTACAACAGGAAAGAAAGGTTGCTGTTCCTTTGAAAGCAGAGCAAAGGAACAGGGAAGTGATCATGGAAGTAATAAAATCGCTGCATGACAGTATTGTGATACCAACCCTAACCCGTTTAAGTGAAGCTTGGACCTTGTTGAAAGGACACTAGTCAAGAGTGAGAGCAGTGAAAAATAGTTTTTTTAGAGAAGCGTGTAGATCAACGTGGACAGACAGACTGACAAATGAGAAGTGAAGGAGCTTTGTGGAGTGGATGTAGATGTGATAAAAAGTGTTAAGAGAAATACACTGAGGTGGTTTGGCCATGCGAAGGAAGTGGAGAGTGAGAGGCCGAAGACGAGATGGAAGGATAGAGTGGACAGGTACATGAGAGAGACAGAGAGAGGCGGGGGGTGAGCTGGGAGAAGGACAGTGAAATGGCTTTGAACAGGGCGACATGAAGGTGATTTGTTTGTGGCCATTTCTTACGGGATTGTGGCGTCTATATATATATATATATATATATATATATATATATATATATATATATATATATATATATATATATATATATATATATATATACAGTATATATATATATATATATATATATATATATATACAGTATATATATATATATATATATATATATATATATATATATATATATATATATATATATATATATATATATATAGTATATATATATATATATATATATATATATATATATATATATATATATATATATATATATATATATATTTCCCTGTAGCGGGAGGGACACAATCTGGCTGCAGTATGTTGTGGTACTACTAATCTGCGGCCAGCTTGTGTTAGGAAGAATACTGCCACCGTATTCCCTGCGTGTCGTAAAAGGCGACTAAAAGGGGTGGGGTGAGGGGACTAGGGACCCCCTCCTCTGTTTTTTAGTTCCGAAAAAGAGACTGGCCAGAGAAAGGGATGGGGGATTGAGTTATCCTCGTACCCTGAAGATTGGGTCTATGAATGTGCGTGGGTGTTGTACGATTGAGGCTAAAAGGGAGGAGATTGGGAGAATGTTTGTGAGAAGAAAGTTGGATGTGTTAGCTTTGAGTGAAACGAAGATGAAAGGGAAGGGTGAGTCTATGTTTGGAAGTGTGAATGGAAGATTGTCAGGTGTTGACAGAGGAAAGACAAGAGAAGGTGTGGCCTTGTTAGTGAGCCCGGAAGTACAGCAGTGTGTGATTGAATGGAAGGAGGTGTCATCGAGACAGATGTGGGTGAAAGCGAAATTTGAACGTGAGTTGTGGGTGTTTGTGAGTGCATATGGGCCTGGTAGTGAAAGGGATGAGGAAGAGAGGGAGTCTTTCTGGAATGATGGTGATGAGTGTCTGCAGAGTTTTGGAGCGAATGTGAATGTGGTAATGATGGGAGATCTGAATGCTAGAGTGGGAAATTTAGCATTTGAAGGTGTAGTTGGTATGCATGGTGTGCCTGGAAGAAATGAAAATGGGGAACGAATGATAGCGATGTGCGTTGAGCGAGAGATGGTGATTGAAAAAACGCTGTTTAGAAGAAAGATATTTATAAGTATAAATGGGTGAGCCAGGAGGGTGGAAGGGTAGTTGATAGACCTTTGATGGACTATGTGATTGTGTCCAGGAATGTAATAGAAAGATTGTTGGACGTCAGAGTTCTGAGAGGGGAGGGTGGAGGTATGTCTGACCACTACCTGGTGGAGGGAAAGTTAAGAGTAGGTAAGAGATGGGTGAGAGCTAGGAGGGTTACGTGTGGTAGGGAGGTTTTGAAAGTGAGTGAATTGGATAATAGAGAGAAAATGATAGAGTATCAGGAGAAATTGAAAGATGAGTGGAACGCAGTGAAAGATCAGGAAAATGGCAGTGTGGAGGAGGAATGGCAGTTGTTTAAGAGTGCTGTGGTGGGACATGCAGAAGAGGTGTGTGGTGTGAGACGTGTGGGTGGTGGTATAAGAAAAGGAAGTGAATGGTGGTGTGAGGAAGTAAGTATGGCTGTGGCTGAGTAGAGACGTGCATATGAAGTGTGGTTGCAGACGAAGGATGAGGTGTCATATGAGAGGTATAAGGAAAAGAGGAATAGGGCGAGATGGGCTGTGCGTGATGCTAAAGTGGCAGCAGATGAGAGGTGGGGTAGGCGGCTGACTGAGAATTTTCAACAGAGTAAGAAAATGTTCTGGAAGGAGGTGAAAAGGGTGCGAAAGGGAGAGTCTGGGAAGGAAAAGCAAGTAAAAGCAGAGGATGGAATGATGTTAATTGAGATGGATGCAGTAATGGGCAGAGTATTTTGAAAGACTGTTAAATGTAGAGGAGGAAAGGGTGGCTGAAATTGTGACGAAAGGAAGGGTGCAAGGAATAACTGTGTTGGGAGAGTTGAATGATTCTTTGTTCACGAAGGAGAAAGTGGAGAAGGCAGTAAAGGAGATGAAAACAGGGAAAGCTGCAGGTATGGATGGGTTTGCTGTGGAATACCTGAAGGGTGGTGGAGTGACTACAGTTGACTGGTTCGTAAGATAGTTGAATGTGTGCTTTGTGAAAGGTATGGTGCCAGTTGACTGGGCAAGTGCTTATGTGGTCCCGTTGTATACAGCCAAGGGTGATAAGTATGAATGTACTAGCTTTAGGGGTATAAGTCTCTTGAGTGTTATAGGTAAGGTGTATGGTAGAGTGTTAAATATGAGAGTTAGAGAGGGTACAGAGGGAGTGATTGGCGATGAGCAGTGTGGCTTTAGAAGAGGGAGAGGATGCATGGATCAGGTGTTTGCCGTGAGACAAGTGTACGAGAAGTATTTAGCGAAAAGCAAGGATGTGTTTTGGACATTCATGGTTTTAGAGAAAACATATGATAGTAATGATAGGGAGGCTTTGTGGACTGTTTTAAGATTGTATGGACTTGATGGTAGGTTACTAAATAGGGTGAAGAGTTTTTATGTAAATAGTAGAGCGTGTGTAAGAGTGTGAAATGCTGTGAGTGACTGGTTTCCTGTGAGAGTGGGGCTGCAACAGGGATGTGTAATGTCACCTTGGTTGTTTAACATTTATAGGGATGGTGTTGTAAGGGAGGTGAATGCAAGAGTTTTAGGTGGAGGTCTGAGTCTGGTGAATGTTGATGGTGGACAGTGGAATCTGAAGCCTGTTTGCAAATGATACCGCACTGGTGGCTGATTCAGATGAGAGATTGAGACAGTTGGCAGGGGAGTTTGGAGGGCTGTGTGAAAGAAGGAAATTGAAAGTAAATGAGAATAAGAGTAAAGTGATGAAGTGTACGAGTTTGGTAGATGGTAGGGGGATGAATATAGTTTTGAATGGTGAGTTGCTTGAGGAGGTAGCGTGTTTTAAATATTTAGGGTCACATGTTGCTGTGGATGGGAGAATAGATGCAGAAGTGAAGTTTAGAATGAATGAAGTAGGAAAGGTGCTGGGAGGAATGAAAAAGGTGTTTAGATGTTCGCTTAGAATGGATGTAAAGAGAAGGCTGTATGAGGGTGTTGTGGTACCGACTGCGTTATATGGGGCTGAAACATGGAATATGGGTGTAGCAGGGAGGAAAAGTTTGAATGTAATGGAGATGAGGTGTCTGAGGAGTATGTGTGGAGTGACGCGTATGGATCGAGTGCAAAATGATGAAGTACGAAGGAGAACTGGAGTTGTTTGGGAGATGGCTAACAGAGTTGAGCAAAGGGTGTTGCGATGGTTTGGGCATATGGAGAGAATGGATAATGAGCAATTGGTGAAAA
Organism: Coenobita brevimanus; assembly: GCF_032717465.1. Taxonomy (NCBI): domain Eukaryota; kingdom Metazoa; phylum Arthropoda; class Malacostraca; order Decapoda; family Coenobitidae; genus Coenobita; species Coenobita brevimanus. Next base: position 28,703,543 of record NC_136961.1, on the reverse strand, counting down.
AGATAACTAGATCTGATGTGAGAGGTGAAAGGCTGAGAGGGAGACCACGAACAGGATGGATGGACAGTGTGAAGAGAGTGCTGGATGCAAGAGGGATGTCTGTTGAGGAAGGAAGAGTGGCTGTGCATGACAGAAATAAATGGAGAGAAATTTTGAATGAATAAATGATGACGCAGCATTGAGGGGATATTCTCCCGCATTTTGGTCTGATCAGATAATCAAAGTCATGTGTGGGTAAGGGAATGGGTCTACTATGATGTGGCAGGGGTAAGCCAGCTCTGCTGTCGGGCCCTGCTGCGGATGTCACTGCTTGCACTGCGCAGTTGACCCTTGTGCGGTGTGGTGCGCTGAAGATCTGTCCCTTCTCCCTTTTGGGGCTAAGATGCGAATGAATGTGTTTGAATGGATGAGTAAATGGGAAGTGTGTCGTCCTGTCTCGGCTACCTCCCTTTCCTTGGGGAAAGCAGCCTAGGTATATATATATATATATATATGAGCAGCAGGAGCACCAGCCCATAACATTCCTCTGCAGGCTATAGGCCTCTCCCAGACGCTTCCAGTTATCCCTGTCTTCTACTGTTTCGTTCCATTCCAGAACCCTGAGCTCTCCAACGACTTTTCTTTCGTTATCGCTTGCTGTTTTTTGTCTGGGACCCTGTATCTGTTGAAGAAATTATTCTCTTTCATCACACCACCAAGTTGCTGGACTTGCTCTTGGTGTATCTGAATCAATTATCACCCAGTCTGTAGCTTTCCTTCTCCGTCGACTGTCGTATGTTCTACAAATATGTGCCACCCATTGTCATTTTTTGTTTTCTAATGATTTCATTACGTCATCTACTACAGTTCCTTTACTTATCCAAGCCGATTCTTTCATATCTCTTGAAGTGATTCTTAGCTTTGATTTCTCTATACCTCTCTTGGTACACATTAACTTTCTTCCCAGGAGTTCTTTTATTGTCCCCGTCTGTAGGCCATAAGTCATTGCCGGGAGAACGCACTAATTAAAAATTTGTTGCATAAACACGAAGGTAAACTTCTTTTTAATATGCCACTGTCTACCAAACGCACTTCATTCCAACTTTATACTTCGACATGTTTCAGGTTCGAATGACAGGTCAATCATTACCAGTTGCCCTAGGCATACAAATTCATTAGCTAATTCTAAACTTCATTTTAGAATCACATTTCCTCAGTTTGAGCATCCCAATTGCAGAAGACTTTTGTCTTTTTCTGGTTCAACTTGTCTTACGTAAAGGCTTTCTCTGTAGTAGTCTATCAACTGTTGCAGTTGCCCATCTGTTTCACCAAAGAGAATGCTGTCATCTGCGAAGCTGAGGTTACTCAGAGACTGATCCAGTTTAATCCCATTAATGTTCCAGCTAAGCTTTCTTAATACATGTTCTAAACATACTCAAAAATTTTTAGGGTGTAGTATCGCCCTCTTCTACACCTTTAGTGTCATTAATCCTCTATTGTATGGAGCTTAACTACTGTTGTTGCATCTCTTCATATTTATTCCAATATTCTACAGTAGATCTCATCTCAGCTACTCTCTGTCTACGAATTACTAAGCCGAGGACTTCGTAGGATCAATGAACACCATACACAAAGGTTTCCAATATTAATCTGTCTTTTCATTTATTTGGTTTATTTTAAAATTGTGGCCGACGTTTGAGAATCCACTTCAAAAACCAGATTATTTCCTAATCTGGTTGGAGTCTAGGACGCCTGAAATTCTACTGGTTGTGTGGTTTATGAATAACTTGCATAGACCTGATAATAGACTAACTGGTCGGCAGTTTCAAGATCTTTCAAGTCTTCTTTATTATACTGTTCATATTTCCAAGTTCCTGTGACTTTTCCTTTAAGCGGACATTTCGTAAATGGTCTTAATTGTTTTACATGGCAATCTTTTCTGCATGTGCTGTGATACCGTCTTCTCTTGATGCTTTTCCAGTGTTCATACTTTTCAAAGTTATTTTTGTCTGTTCTATAGTTATGGCTGGAATTCTGTAGATATAAGGTTTCCTTGGACGCGTGGTCTATCGTCTGAACTGTATAAATGACCAAAAAATTCTTCAACCACTTTGATAGTTTCTTCCTTATGTGTTTTTTCACCGTTCGCATTCTTTGAAGCATACATATGATTTTTCCCATCCCTAGTCTCCTTTTTTCTGTTATTACCCTAGTTCCTGAGAACTAGTGCAATGGTCTCCGTTAATTCTACTGCTTCTGTTTTATCTCTAGTAAATATTACCTTCAAGTTTTTTTCGTTTCTGCATTAATGGTTTCGTTTCTTTTGAGAGTTTATTCTTCTTTCCATTTTGCTGTTTTCCCTCCTATTTCAAGTTCTGCTTCCTTCAGTATTCTGGTGAAGTTTTCATTTATTTGGTCAGTGCAGAGACTTTCTTCTTGGTTAGGGACTGAATATCTGTTTAGGATGCTGATACTAAAGTTTATTTTCCTTTTAAGCAGGATAGACAAGTCAGGATGCATCATTTGTAAGATGTTTTTCCATTCTTTTCTTAACCCTTATGCTACTGGTCCAGTCGAGGGACGGGGTGGACCTTGGACCTGGATAGCTCTTGGCCCTGTCCCTCAGTGTGGCCGCTTTTGTGCCATTGTTTGAACGATTACCCAGAATTTTCCCCCACCTCTCTCTACGATCAGCTGACACAGTAGAGTGTGTCACCTGAATATATAAGTTATTTTCTCGCCACAATTAGTGATTACTGTCATGGACCAAGCTGGCACGCCGTCCGATTCCTCACACGCCCACCCCGGGCATGTGGCCTCTTTGCCCACAAAACAACCTCTGCCCATGACAGTACATATGCAAAGGCTGTGAGGTTCCCCTGTGCACAAAGTGCTGCTTTGATTATCATACCGGAAAAATTCTAGTATGAGATGTGTGTTGGTAAACGTGATATGGTACTGACGTTGGTGAAATAATAACAATAGTATCATTTGTGAAATATACAATAGTGATATCTGTGTTACATAATGACTGTGACGTTTGTGAAATATTTATGATTGTGACGTTTGCGTAGTATTTACGACAGTGACGTTTATGAAATAATTACGATATTGATGAGAGTGACGTGCTTTCATAAATGGAAAGAAGTTGGTGAAATATATATATATATATATATATATATATATATATATATATATATATATATATATATATATATATATATATATATATATATATATATATATATATATATATGTGTGTGTGTGTGTGTGTGTGTGATATTGGCGCTTATGAAATATTTCGTATAGTGATGAGAGTGATGTGTTTTCACGAAAGACAAAGTGATACGTCCAATATTTATTCCGATAGTGATGGCTTGGAAAATAGCTAGCTGGTTACTGCCAAATTCAGTGTCACCTCAGGAGAGATGTAGATTATGGCAGGATAAACGCGCTGGAACGACACCTTCGTAAATTAATGCTTGTGCATGAAATTGTAAATTGTATAAGTCCCTGTGTATAGCAATTTTTTTTTTCTTTTTATGTGGTTGACTCTGGGCATAGGCTTTACAGCCTGCTCCCAAGGCCCACTCCCAAGGCCCAGTAGTCCTACATATCATACACCTCTATATGTCACCACTTCGGCGCTAACACCCACCGTCCATATTGAATACATGCTAGAGCTGTCTCATACAGGACTGGTGTATTGGTATTAGCGGAGGTATTTTTACTACATGTCGGAAGGTCTTCTGGTAGATTGGTAAAGTCTGCTTTACATGAAATTCAAATCCTTAAACTGTTCTTTGCCCCAGTAGAGATTTGAACTTAAGTCCCATAGGACCGCATGCCACCTTTCTACCGATTGAGCCACCGCCTTCACAGAGAAAATAGGTGATTTAGCCATCAGTGAAAGGAAGTAAAAACAAGTGTTTGTAAAGTATGAAATTAGTTTAGTACGCCATTGTGCAGTAAGGAACAAAATGGGAAGCTTCTACAGAAAACTGGGTAAGGGAATATTATCCCCTTCATTAGTTTATTTGCAGCCACACACGTTTCAGTGCACAGCAACAGCATGCCAGCATGGAGAGACCAGAAAAAAAGTGTGGGGAGTTCGTTACCAAATGGGCAGGGCGATTCCACCTATATTATAACAAACTCACGAAATTAAGGCAAGTAATTTTGGTACATAAGCAACACAGATAGTTAACTGTTCCATTGTGGCTGCAAGAAGTGATTGGAAAAAACAAAATATATTTATTTGGGGGTATTTATGGAAGCAGCCAGGTCACCAGTGGCAGTGTTTACTGATAATCCCTCCGACTGGCAGTGTTGTTTACCGACCATCGCTCAGATTAGATGCGTCAGTGTATCCCGTGTCAAAGTAATGGGAAAATTAATGGTAGCCTAACTAAACCAAACCTAATCAAACCTAACCCTACTGGTGTTTGACATCAAGCTTTCAAATGCAAAAATGAGGAATAGGAATGTTAAGTATGGCCTGGTACTGGCAGATGTCGGCGGAATACTTAAAAACTCTAAATCCTCATTTACGGTTTTCAGAGGTGAGTTTATAAATATCCACAGTAGCTGTGGTAATCCAAGAAAAATAACAAGTGTTCTATGAAAGACTCATTTCAGTAGAAAATGCATCCAAACACAGGCATGCTGAAAACCAAAATTTACCTTTATTCAACTCCTCCTCACTCCAAAACGCCACAGCCTAGCGACAAGGGGATACTTGCACTGGAAAGAGGAAGAGTTGTTGAGTAAGGCAAGCTTTATTTGAACTTCCTTGGTTGAGTGATTACTGAGCTATGAGAGTGTGAAATAAAGCTATTTTGTGAAGTTTGCCTTTGGCCTGGAGGAGAAAAGTGCGAAAAATGCCTGCAGCCTAAGGGTTAACATAATTTTGAGTTCATAATTATTTAAATATTCTGTGATCACTACCAACATTTACTTGACTGTTGATACATTTTTTATTTTTCCACAATATCTCAATGGTTAGTAAGTTTGAAATCATTCTCATTTTCACACCAGCTAGAGAATTCGAAGTTCATTGTTTACATGTCCGCTTTTCAAAGATGATAGTCATGATTTTCAGTGACAAAGCTTCTGCAAATTCTACCAGAGATTGGCCACTTTCATTTCTTGAGTCTGTACCATGATGCCAACTGAAGTCTCTCCAGCAACCATTTTTCCTATTTTAACTTTGATGTTGCCCATGATAGCAGTATTGTGGATCTTTCCTCTGTCAACAGCTGCCTGTACATCTTCATAGAACTTAATATTTCATCGCTATAACTATTTGTTGGTGCATGTAGGCTACTTGAACTACTTCTAGTTGGTTTCTATCATTCAGGTTTATCGTGACAGTAGCTACTAATTGAGATGTTCTGAAAAAAAAAAAAAATCTACAGTTCTCTTCTGAAGACGTTTGCTAACTAGGAATAATACTCTATGTTCTTTCTTGCTACCCAAAGGTTTGCCTCCCCAGTATAATACATGCCCTTTGTTTAATTATTTCTATTATATGATAGATAGATAGACAGATATTATCATCAGCCATTGCAAGTCCACTCCTGAACAAAGGCCTCCCCCAACCTTCTCCACGAATCCATTGACTGAATCAATCTCTGCCACGTTTTTGCTGCAAATTTCTCTATCTCATCTCTCCACCCCCTGTATGGTCTTCTGCTAGGCTTACAATCTCTTGGTGTCCAGTCAGTCAGCCTCTTGCTGCAGTGGTTATCCCTTATTCTTGCTACATGGACTGCCCCCACTCCATTTTTTTAACTTCTATGATAGCAGTATAGTGGATCTTTCCTCTGTCAACAGCTGCCTGTACATCTTCATAGAACTTAGTATTTCACCGCTATATGTGTGGAGTGACGCGTATGGATCGAGTGCAAAATGATGAGGTGCGAAGGAGAACTGGAGTTGTTCGGGAGATGGCTGGTAGAGTTGAGCAGAGGGTGTTGCGATGGTTTGAGCATATGGAGAGAATGGATAATGAGCGATTGGTGAAAATGATAACTAGATCTGATGTGAGAGGTGTAAGGCTGAGAGGAAGACCACGAATAGGATGGATGGATAGTGTGAAGAGAGCGCTGGATGCGAGAGGGATGTCTGTTAAGCAAGGAAGAGTGGCTGTGCGTGACGGAAATGGGTGGAGAGAAATTGTGAATGAATAATTGATGACGCAGCCCTGAGGGGATATTCTCCCGCATTTGGTCTGATCAGCTATTTCAGGTCAAGTGCGGGTAAGGGGATGAGTCTTTTATGATGTGGCAGGGGTAAACCAGCTCTGCTGTCGGGCCCTGCTGCGGATGTCACTGATTGCATTGCGCAGTTGACCCTTGTGCAGTGTGGTGCGGTGAGGATCTGTCCGTTCTCCCCTTTGGGGCTAAGATGCAAATGAATGTGTTTGAATGGATGAGTAAATGGGGAGTGTGTCGTCCTGTCTCGGCTACCTCCCTTTCCTTGGGGGAAGCAGCCTAGGTATATAGAATAGAATAGAATAGAATAATGTCTTTGGCTTTAGTTTGCTCTCTCAACCAGATTTTGAACTTTCTCTGTCTCCTAAAGATATTCCCAACACTGACCTTTCCATTGATCTCTGAGAACGGATTAGTCTATTTACCAACTATTATGTTAGTATCCAGGTCTCACAACCGTACCTCAGAGCTGGAATTATGCTTTCGTTATATATTCTTCGTTTCATTCACATTGGCAAGCTACATTTCATAATATCTCTATGTTAACCAAAAGCTTTCCATCCAGTTGTAATGTGGTTTTCTATTTCGTTTTCATGGTCTTTCGTTAATTTTAGTATTTGCCCCAAGTCATTGGGGCAAATATATATATATATATATATATATATATATATATATATATATATATATATATATATATATATATATATATATATATATATATATATATACAGAGAGAGAGAGAGAGAGAGAAAGTTTTATGCTGTGTCCTTTTTGTTTCAGGTAGGGCTAACGCTTTGCCCCATGGGTAGAGGACTTTGGTTTTGGAGTGTGTAGCACTTTGTGACCGGATGCCCTTCCTGATTGTCTACCAATGACTCTTGGGTGAGCTCGAATATCCGACCATTCAGTCAAAGTGCTCTAACCCACTGAGACATGGCTACTACAACTAAATACTTCTCCACGTTCACTCCTAAAGGATTCGAACCGTTGTGCATAGCATCTGAATACCCAGTCCAAGGTCTAATGAGATACTCTACGAGGTCTGATAATTTCTGGCAAAAAATGGGATCACTCTGTGCATAAAGTCACGTGGTATCTAAACCCGCCACTCCTGTAGGGTTAATGGGGTCAATTGGACTTAGACTCTGCTAGGGTGAAGTTCTTCAGTTCCTCCTGACTTCTCGCTCCAAGTTAGGATAATGGTGTGTTGTGCAGTTTATGAGTGCACATTCTTGCAATGCAAAAACAAGGGAAATGGAAATATACGTTTTACTGTTTCCTGAAGGACGAATAATTGAAATAAGGGTGGATTTATCTTTGTGGTCATAAAGATAATATTAATGTCAGCATTTCATGCGTCCCATCACTGATTACTGCAACAGCTCATCTTATTTTAACATATATATCTATATTTGTAAACCACTTGCAATATATGTAGCTAATTTAAACTTGGAATAATATCCAAACCTAAGGGGGCAAATTTAGCTTTAATATTTTACCATTATCAAGAAAAATTAAAGTTGATTATAGTTTTATAAGACGATGAGTGAAGTTCGAAGTAAATGCAGACATGTATTATAGTGCAACATGCGGACGTAACTGTACACTGGAGAAGGGCACCACTTGATGTCACAAGGAAGCGTGGGGAGGCAAAATGATCAGATCTGTTCTCACTGGACCTTGACCCAGCCTAATGCTTTAGACTACCACACATATTGTTTTGACCCCAGACTCATCTGGACTTGAGCCTGTCGGCTCATAGTCGTGAAGCTCATAGGTCCCTACCCGGGGGTTCCCTATTTTATAAAGACTTGAGAAATCCCAGTTCTGTCCAATACGTGGGACACTGGGCTCCAATGGGATATATATAGATAGATAGATAGACAGATTTATTTATTTATTTATTTATTTATTACTAGCAGTTTTACTAAGTGAACAAGTTCTATTATAGTCTATTGTTTATTATCAGTTACATAATATGGAATAATGATTAGTGATTAACTGACTACCATCATAATCTTTGCTATAACAGTAGCTCTCAGCACCACCATGTCCACCACAAAGCCCTCAGTACTGTCACTGTTGCCACTAGCAGCCCTTACATTACCACCAACACCATCACCTCAGCTCACAGCATTATGATGATCACTACCATCGTCATCACCATCTACAACAACGTAGGTCTCACAACAGGTACCATAGCCGTCACAACCACAGCTCACCACCACATCTGCTACCGCCACCATCACCACCATCACCTCTGCCACCTCCACCATGACCACCACTACATCTTCTACCTCCACCATGACCACCACTACATCTGCTACCACCACCATCACCACCACTATATCTGCTACCACCACCATCACGACTACCACCACCACCACCACCACCACCACCACGATCACCACCACCACCACCATCAACAACAGCAACATGATCATCATAGCTCCTACAACCAACACCTTATTATCATGCCTCTCTGTCTACCACCACTGATATGATTCATACAAATTTCTGTCTCTCCATTATCACGTCAACCCTCACCATCATTATTGCCCCCACCACCACAGCCGTCACGACCACAACCAACACCACTACAACCCTCACTGCAGCATTATTGCAACCACCACCACCTCCACCACTTCTACCGATGCTCTCACTTATAGCCCTACCATAACTACCATAACATCACAACATACATTTCCAGTATCATCACTATCTCCACCATATTCAGCACCACCACCACAGTCCTCATAGTCACTACCATTACATCCCAGCCTTTACCGCCAGTGCTGCCATCACAGTCTACCACACCACCACAGTCCTCACAATCACTACCACCACATCCGCTCCCTTCGCCTTCAGTGCTACCATCTCCGACTACCACACCAGCACTGTCCTAATAGTCACTGCCACCACATCCACAGTCTTCACCGTCAGTGCTACCATCACAGACTACCACACCACCACAATCCTAATAGTCACCACCACCACATCCACGGCCTTCACCGTCAATGCTACAGCACAGCCTACCACACTATCGCCTAGATTTTTATCACCATCAATACTACCACAACCACATGACTGATTACCACTTATATCACCACCATAATAGCTGTAACTACCTCCACAACAACCACCATCACCACCACCACCACCACCACCGTAGTGTTCACAGTCACCAATACTACAGGCCTCTGTACCGATATCACAATGTTCACCATAAGAACCGTAACCCCTACTATCACCTCAACCCTCACCACCTATGACTGATGCCCAAGGGCCACAAGATCTGTAACCCCTACTATCACCTCAACCCTCACCACCTATAACTGATGCCCAAGGGCAATATTATATAATGAAAAAATAGGATAGGACGCCATGTTCATTGTAACACTGATATCTTTCTCCCACCAGCTCTTGATGTAGACATATGGCGTAAAGGACAACATGATGTCGACAACTGTTTGGTCTTTGGAGCTTACCCTGGGTGTGTCCTGCCTTCTGGTCCACGGCCGCCTGCCCCACTGCTGCGGTGTGTGTGTGTGTGTGTGTGCTTACCTAATTCTTACCTAATTGTATCTTTACAGGAATGAGTCAAGCTCGTACTGTCCCGTGTCTTAAACCATATTTATCGTACATATCCTTAAATTTGTGAATTGTTTTGGCACATACTATTTCATTCGGTAGTGCATTCCATTGATCAATTGCTCTGTTTAGGAAACTGAATTTCCTTACGTCTTTATCACCTCTCTTCTTATGCAGTTTTTTGCAGTGTCCTCTTGCTGATGCTTCTCCATATGTTAAGTAATCATTTATGTCTATTTTCTCCTTCCCTGATATGCACTTATATAGCATTATCATGTCACCTTTTTTCCTCCTCTCCTGTAGTGTTGGTAGATTCAGTTTATTTAGTCTTTCTTCGTAGCTTAGGTCCCTTAAGTTTGGTATCCATCTCGTAGCGGCCCTTTGAACTTTTTCAATCTTGTCTATGTGTTTTTTGAGATGAGGACTCCAGACTACTGATGCATATTCCAGGGTTGGTCTAATGAATGATGTTATTATCTTTCTTAGCATGTCTTCATTTATGTATGTGAATGCAATTCTCATATTTGCAAGCAGTGTGTACATGTTCCGTACCTTCTTGCTGATGTGGTCAGCCGGAGATAGTCTGTTATTGATAATCACACCTAGGTCTTTCTCTCTTTCTGATGTGTATAGGGTTTTATTTCCTAACTTTATAATCCCAATCAGGTCTTTTTCCACTTTTACCAAACTTGATTACATGACACTTGTCCACATTGAATTCCATTTGCCATGTACTACTCCATTCATGAAGTTTATTTAATTCTTCTTGTAGCTCTTTACAAGAGTCTGTTAGTAATTCTCCTTTGTATTTTTGCTTCATCTGCAAACATATTCAGATTGCTCTCATTTCCAGTGTTACTGTTTATATCATTTATATACACTAAAAACATGATTGGTGCCAGCACTGAACCCTGTGGTACTCCACTAGTCACTTCTTTCCATGATGAGTAGTTTCCTCTTAGTACTGTTCTCATTTTTCTTTTTATGAGAAAGTCTTGCATCCAACAATACAGTTTGCCTCGAATTCCTCCTTGATGGTACAGTTTCCATAAAAGTCTTTGGTGTGGTACTGTGTCAAAAGCTTTCTTGAAATCTAAATAGATACTATCCACCCATCCTTCCCTTTCCTGTATTGTGTTTGTTACTCTGTCATAGTAGCTCAACAGATTAGGAACACATGATTTTCCTTTTCTGAAACCAAACTGTCTTTCTGTTATCATACTGTGTTCTTCTAGATGATTTACCCAAGCTTTTCTTATAAGCTTTTCTAATACCTTGCTTACAACACTGGTCAGTGATACTGGTCGGTAGTTGAGTGGATTTTGTCTATTTCCTTTCTTGAATAAGGGGACAATATTTGCTTTTTTCCAAATATCAGGTAGTTTACCTTGACTGAAGGATTTCTTGAAAATTAATAATAATGGTTTACTTAACCCCTTTGCACATTCTCGTAGTACCCAACATGAAATTTCATCAGGACCACTTGCTTTTCCTCTGTCTAATCTACTTAACTCCTCCTGTATTACTTTTTCTGCTATTTGTATAACTGGTAGTATGTCTGGACATGCATGTTCCACATAGTCCCTCTCAAATTTTTTTTCTTCTGTAAAAACTTATTGGAAATTCTTATTTAGTGCTTCACAAATATCTTTCTCGTGTGAATAAGTGATTCCCTCGTCCGTAATGGATTGTATTATATCTTTTACTTTGGTTTTGCTTCTGATGTAGCTGTAACACAGCTTTGGTTGATCACTACTTTTATTTATTATATCCTCCTCAAACTGTTTTTGGGCTTCTCTCCTTATTCTTGTATAATCGTTTCTTGCCTGTTTGTAATTATTATACGCCCTTTCACTATTGTGTCTTCTGTATCTATTCCACAACAAATCTCTTCTTTCTTTTGATTTTTTACATTCTGTATTGAACCATTTCTGAATTTTCTTATCTGCTTCTTTGTGCTTTGGGATGTACTTCTGGACTCCTATTTCATAAAATTCACAAAATTTTTTATATACAGCATTTAAATCTTGTCCTCTAAGCTCATTTTCCCAATCAAGTTCTAAGAAATTCTTCTTTAGGTCTTGATAATTTCCCTTTTTATAGTTTAGGCTCTTTTTGTAACTGTCATTGCTGTTAACTATGTCATATGCTATCCTGAAGTTATAATTCAGTACTGCATGATCGCTTTTGACGAGTGGAGGGTGATATATTAAACTGTCAATATCATTTTCTTGCCTAGTAAATATTAGATCTAGCACTGAAGGTACACCAAGTCCTCTTTTTCTGATGGTTTCCCTCACATGTTGCGTTAGGAAGAACTCTTGCACGAGATCCAGGAGCTTTTGGTCCCAACAGCTTTCTTGGCTAATTATATCTAGAGTATTCCAATTTATATTTGTATTAAAATCCCCAGTTAGTATAATTCTTTCCGAGTTCTCTTCCATTTTATGTATTAATGATCTTAAACTCTGAATTGTACTCACTGCCAGGTCCTCATATTCATCTCTTTCCAATGTGTTTGATCTGGGTGGCATGTACAAATTGGCTACAATTACTTTTCCTTCAGATGTGTTGATCTCTACTGCAATCAGTTCTACTTGTGATGGTATATCTAGTTTTATTTCACTGACTTTTAGATTTTTCTTAGTTAATATTATAATTCCTCCTCCTTTTTTTAAATTTCTGTCTCTTCTCCATATATTGTATTCTTCTAAGTTTAGTATGTCATTGGATATCCTTGGTGTTAATTTTGTTTCAGTTAGGCATATTATTTGTGGTTCATTTTCTCTGACATAATCATTCATCTCTAGTAATTTAGATACCATTCCATCCACATTTGAGTACATCGGCTTTATCATCTTGTCTATATACTTGTCATGACGGTTTTACTACCTTCCTCCTTTTTCTTCCATCCTGTTTGTGTACCACTTTCGTACCTGCAATCCTATTACTTTGTAAAAAAATTTCTTCTTCTCCTCTTCTGATCTTCCCTCATTTTTTGTTATTGCTTCTTCCCTTTTCTCTTTCAGTAATTCCAGTTCCTCTTGTGTTAGGCATCTTTTTATCCATACATTTTTGAACTCTTTTTCCATAAGATTCTTTGCATTTTTTAGTATCTCTTCCACAGTGTTTACATTCTGGAAAGTCACCTTTAGAGGTCTTGTCTTGCTTTTCTCGTATTTCCCTAACCTTTTGTGTTCCTCTATGTCTTTACTACAGATTTCCTCTGATACTTCTTTCAGTAAGCTCATTACATTTGCCATCTCCTTTTTGTCTCTTGTGATCTTGTTTTTTACCTCTTCCTCTTCTATACCAGTGATTACTAAAGATTTGTTTATATCTACTGAATCTCTGACTAACTTTGGATTGTTTTGTTATTCTTTTCACTTCCTTTTTAATGCTTTTTTCCACCACCCTTGTTTCTAAGTCTTTCTTTACTTTCACCATTTCAGCATACGTGGTTTCCACATCATTTTTGTAGCTTTGCACAGCTTCATTCACCTGTGTTATCTTCTCCTCAGTATCACTGCTCTGGTCTATAAGACTGCTTACTTGCCTAATTGTCTCTGCATCATTTTTGAACTCTTCCATAACACTCTCGTGATTGACTACTGTACTTGCCATTTCACTCATTTTCTTCCTAAGTGTACTCAATTCCACTGTTAGTTCACTGATGGTTGTGTCTTTCTTGTTGGCCTCCCTTCCTAGTTTTTCTATTTCTTCCTTTTGCAAGTGCATCTGCTTCTTTATTTCATCAATTTCATTTTTGAAAGCCATTTCTAGTTTGTGTACATGTTCAACCAGTCTATTGTGAGTCTCCACTTCAACCAGTTCTTGGTAGAAATCATCATTTTGCTTTCTACCTTTATCCCTTTTCTTTTCCAAATTTGCTTTACTAAAGTATGTATCCATTTTGCAATACTTAAAGTACAGAGTATGTACTTACATTCCCTGTGCTGCTGTAGTCTAAACAAACCTCAGCTGACTCAGCACATTCTTTCGTCTTGGTTCTCTTTTCTGTTTGAACAAGTCTTGTTTAAACTTATTATTTTTTTCTTTTAATAATGAAAAATCATTTAGTCTAACCTGGTATAAAGCTTGACTCATACAAAGATACTAATTTAGGTAATGCTACTGGCCGTGTTGGTTTGGTACGGAGCGCCGATGTCGCACGTCTGCCTCGATTGACTCCCTGTGTGTGTGTGTGTGTGTGTGTGTGTGTGTGTGTGCGTGTGTGTGTGTGCGTGTGTGTGTGTGTGTGTGTGTGTGTGTGTGTGTGTGTGTAAAGATAGAAGCGCAACCTTGGTTTTCCTAAGACCTTTCTATTCCCTTCACCTCCTTGAAGGTACTGGTGACCCTGCATCCTCTGATCCTCTGCTTCACTGCAACACTTATTATATTCTGTAGTAACATTACTGTTTATTAAACCCTTTATGTAGCAGAATGTATTGAAGAAGAGTGCGTCGTTAAATTTTAAACTTTGTTAAAACTCATGATCGAGCCTAATTTACAAAAATCAGTTTCGTTACATACAAATCCAAACTTATTAAATACAATTCGTTATTGTACAAATCAGTTCTGTATACCTACAAATGTGTTATAAATCTATTCATGTTTAAAACTGGAAATAAAATATACCTGATACCAAAGTCTCTATATCTATCTATTGCCAAACGCCTTAATCCCATAAGGGGTGGCCACAATCAAATCGCCTCCATGTCGCTGTCCCCTGCTATTTCAATGCCCTGCTCCCAGCTCACCCCCCCTCTCATATACTTCTCCACTCCATCCCTCCATCTCATCCTTGGCCTTCCCCTTCCTCTTCCCCCCTCCACCTCACTCACATACACTCTCCTCATCAGTCTCTCACTCTTCATCTTCTCCACATGGCCAAACCACGTTAATGTGTTTCTCCTAACGCTTCCTATCACATCCACATCCACACCACACCGCTCCTTCACTTCCTCATTTGTCAGCCTGTCTCTCCTTGTGACTCCACATGCTCCTCTCAAATAACTCATTTCCACTGCTCTCACTCTTGACTTCTGTCTCTCCAACAAGGTCCAAGCTTCACTTCCATACGTTAGAGTTGGTATCACAATACTGTCATGTAGTAGCATTTTCACTTCCATGCTCATTTCCCTGTTTCTTGTCACTGCTTTCAAGGAATCAGCAACCTTTCTTCCCTGCTGCACCCTTTCAAGCACTTCACTCTCTAAACTAAACATACCTGATACCAAAGTAAGACAGTAAAAGTGCGGGAACTGCAATCAGAGTGCTTACATAATGAAAGGGAGAGCTAGACTGACGCTGTAATTCGGTCAGTCAGCTACGTTTACGATGTATTACGAGGCACGGGTATTATTTTCACTCGGTTTGTCTGTCTGTTTGTTTGTTTGTTTGTTTGTTTGTCTGTTAACAATTTTACTCGAAAAATACTGATGCGATTTTGACTAAAATTACAGGGATGATGGGCTATGACCTTCTAATCACCTGCTTAAATTTTAGACTAAAATGGGCCAAGGACCAGGCGGTAGGCCCATCAAAAAAAAAAAAAAAAAAAAACGAGATGGGTAAAAATCGTTTTTTCGCCATAACTCCATTCAAATTCGTCATATTGACATGAAACCAAAACCTAAATGTGCATCTTTCAAACCTGCATCCTATAACATGGCTCATTACATCACGAGGTCACCCCCCAGTTAGCGGTATGGGAGTCAATAGCAGGTGGGTCAGGCTAAAAGTGCCAAATGGGCATATAATTGTCAATTTTCACCCAGTTTTCTCCAGAATTTGTATGTGCATCTTTGACTACATATCCTGTTGTGTTTATACGTCATCACTTGAATGACTGTCGGGGACGGGTTTGCTGTGCCTTGACACCTCTTCCTGTTCTTACATGAGATGATTGTTTGTTTGACTCAGAGAAGTTATTCGAGCTAAATTTTGGTGAATGGAGGTTCGCTAAAATGAGAGAGTATACTGTACTTGTATGGTATTCCTAAATGTCTTTCTAAACACCTCGGCTTCATTGCATTTGCTTTGTTTGGCCGTGGTATTAGTTGCTATTTAGCATGAAAAGTGTGTGTGTGTGTGTGTGTGTGTGTGTGTGTAGGGGCAGTCGAAGGCCAAGCTTTGGTCTTTGGGGAGGGGAGGAGGAAGGGAGGAGAGGAGTGGTGTTCTAATGTGTGCTGAGGCTACAACAAAGAGCAGAAGCTGAAGATGCAAGAGGTGTAGAGCAAACTTACGTACGGGAAAACTCTGAAATTATATATTATTATACTATATCATGGAGTGTCGTAGCTACCCCGTAAGTAGGAATGGCGCAGGTTCAAAATGGAGCCTTATACATAGGGTTTGGGAGCATTAGCGTGAAAACGTCCGGAAAACCCAGTTCTAAGCTTATGAACTAAAAGGCCTTCGCTGTTTAAGTGCACAACGACTCGCAAAGTCTTGCTAACCCTCTTAGGAGGCACAAAATCGAACATCAGAAATATAGATTTTGTTCATCTTTTTCTCTCTCTCTTCATCAGTCATAACTCCAAAACAAAAAAGCGTACACGAGCGTACTATACACCAAATCGCATCTTGTCATGTGTAGATGTTTCTTTCCATGTTTAGAAAAGCATTCATGCTACGGTTCAAGAGTTACGGCTTGAAAACTGCATCGTGGTCACCCGTAAGTACGCCATTTTGCGCAATATTGGTTACCTACGGCTCGCCTACAGCCCCCCCCCTCCCCCCATGTAACTCGCATTCCACCCTGACGGCCTTCATTCTGCCCGTGTCCATATTAATTAGAAAATAGATGGAGAAATCTTAACTAACTCGCCTACAGTTACAGAACGTACCAAAACAATTCTTTTCATGGGAAGGCACCCTCATTTCAGTCTTTCAGTACGCTGTGCATGTAATATACTTGCTTTTTGCATCATTATACTAACACAAAAAGATCACATACCAGACAACAAAAATTTTCGTCAAAAATGATTGTTAAGTAGTAAGAATGGAAAAAGTGCACAGATAAGGGGAAAAAAAAACAAACATAAGATCAAGACCATTCCACCAGCTACAAATACAGGTTTGCAGATAAGATGTTGAAGCTAGTGATGGGTGTAGCTTTGCAAAGGGCAAAAGTGCACAGATAAGAGGTGAAAAAATCGCAGAAACAAGAGAACATTCAGGATGGGGGGAGATTTGGACACCTATATCTATTACTACATTCCACCGGCTACAAGACTGTGGCTAAAGTGTGGAATGTAGTAATGGGTATAGGTGTCCATATCTTCTCCCATCCTGAATGCCCTCTTGTCTCTGTGCTTTGTTCATCTCTTATCTCAGCACTTTTGCCATTTCCAGATTTGGAGACGTTTACCCAATTCTACATTCCACACCTTAGGCACAAACATGTAATTGCAGCTATTGGAATACTCTTGTTTCTGTGTTTCTTTCATCTCTTATCTGTCTACATTTGCCATTCTTACTTCTTAAGAATCATTCTAGAAGAAAATTTTTGTTTTCTATTATATTTAAGGTAAATGACTCCATTCATTATCTAAATTGTCATATGAATGAAATATGTGGCTGAAACGTGTCATCATCTACATAAAAAAATGTGAGATTTTGCATAATAAATACATCGATTCACTCTATCTGTCATCCAGATCTTCTTCTCGATTAGAGGCGTATGAGCCAAAGTCTAGGCCATTCCGTTTCGACAATCGTGGTGAGAGTGGTCAGTCACTCTCCATGATTGGCATCATATATGCAGTGAACTCCAACCTTCCCATAAATGTAAACCATCATGAGTCACATCTGGATGAAACGCTTCAACTCACCAGATCATAAGCCCTACGTGTGGTTATGTGGTTTCACCCAACATAGTAAATGGCTTCAAGGGTTTCAAAGAACTGTTTGGCTTGTCACCCTGTGTAGAGTCAAATAAAGGTAACACTAAATCGCGTGAGAGGACGGTAGGTGCCCCCGTCTACCGGGAGATATACATTCTTCGGATATAAAATACATGTGTAGTTGTTCATCTGCCGGAGAAACATGATTTTAATCTTATTAATGCATTATTTGGTTGAACTCATTCATCGTATGTAGAAAATGGAGGGATTTTGTGTAGCTAAATTAAACTAACAATTTTCTCTGAACATATTATAACGTCAATGTTGTTACGGAGGAAACTACACAATTCAACCTGGGTAAACCTCGATGCACTCATCGTATGCAGTAAACTGCTAATTTTTGTGCATTTCATGATAAGCTCCTGTGAATGATGACTACCTGAGAAGTTGTTAACACAGGTTTTGTAACACTGCCATGGCCGCTTCAAACTTTCCGCACACCTTCCAGCCCAGCAATGAAGTAGTTGCAGCATGACGTTCAGGCGCGCAAGGGCTATCTAGTCCTACTCTCGAACTCTAGCCATGACAAGGATATAGGTTTGTTTGTTTCGTTGATTTGACTTCAAATATCGATGATAATTATGAAGAACTAAAGAATAATGTTAATTTCACTGTCATACTCAACTGGCATAATATTAAATAATGACCATTCATTTTCAAAACAAGATTTTACTGCGTACTGCGAACATACCGGTATTTAGCTTATTGATATTACACATAAGCAAATGAGCATTTCATTGCTAGAAACTCTGCCTCAGTAACTTGATCCACTCTCGCATCCCGCTTTAAACTGCTGTTTCTCAAATGCTGTGCTTGGTCTTCTTCTGTCTTGTTATGTTGCACATGTTGTGCTGAGGATGTTATTCTATGTGTTATAAGCGAACATTTTTATGCATGACAGAAGGAACCAGAGGTTAGAAACCCATAAGATTGTTCCCTAAAGGAAAAAAAAAAAACAGCCAAATGCTAGAGCCATTCATTGTGAAATGCCTGGATTATTTGCATTTAAAAGACTAAAATTCATTGGCAGAAGGAAATACAGATAAAGATAGTTTCAGAGTTGACCTGTTGTACGAGTATACATGAAGTACTGGGAGTATCGGTTAACTCTTGCATCAGAGAATGGACAGAAAAAGGATGGTGGAAATTATCTTCACAACACGAAGTACATGTGGTGGTCCTGTTCTTTACTTGGTGGACTTTCTTGGAGAAACCAAAATACATGGTTATCTAATTGTTACAAATTTAATGGAAAGCTTCTTTGTCGTATTTTAGTTCAATGATAACGCAGAGTGGGGCACTAGCCCTCCGACAGCCCAATACTGTTACGTAGGGAACTCGCGTGAGAGCAGTGGAAATGAGTTATCTGAGAAGAGCATGTGGAATCACATGGATAGACCGACAGACAAGCGAGGAAGTAAAGAAGCTTTGTGGTGTTGATGTGAATGTTACTAAAAGTGTTAAGAAAAATACAATGAGACAGTGTGGTCATGTGAAGAGGATGGAACATGAAAGACTGACTAGAAGAGTGTATCTGAGTGAAGTGGAGGGCGGGGAAATTGTAGACTTTCTGCCGGGCTAGTGTAGTTGGAGTGGATTCATCACACACACACACACACACACACACACACACACACACACACACACACACACACACACACACACACACACACACACACACAAACACACACACACACACAGAGGAACTCAGGTTCTGAAACACCTCCAACGAAATCTTGACAATTTATTGAATATTAAGCACTACCCACTCCCTTGGTGTCTAGTTTCTCTCAAACTGTTACTATGTTGCTGGGAAAGACCCAAGGGGTGACAAGTGTAGTATGTGTCAGGCGTGTCATGCTGAATTAACAAAAACTCTGCTCTGCAAACAACACGAACTCTCTCAGCACCACGCTGCACATTCGCAGCAGGTACTCTCTCAGCAGCTGTATCATACAACGGCTGTACATATACTCCATGCATGTACATCATCATGCACATTAAAGTCATACACTTATACACACTACAAAAGGAGGAAAGGAGACCAAGGATGAGATTGTGGGGTATAGTGTAGAGAAATATGAGCGGAGGGGGTGAGTTGCAGGAAGGGCAGCCAAATGAAAGAGGACAGGGCGACCTGTTGCCAGTTTGTTTGTGGTCAGCCTTGCAGAATGAAGGCGTATGGCAATAGATAGGTAGATAGACTAGGTAGGGTGTTTGTCTTTAACCACTTCTCTGTGTTGACGGATTTTCGTTTTGTTATTGCTACCTTCAGAAGGTTTTATTAATTCTGAAGAAACTTTTGGAACTACGGTAGAGATGTGAGGCACGCATTTCATTTTTCCATTCAGTACGAGATACCTTTTCCACGAGGAATTAAATCATCCAGAGAGAGAGAGCAAAAGATACTGTGTCCTCGAGTTGAAAGGCTAAAAAGTTCACTAACGAGACAACTTCGGGAAAAATGAATTCTAGTAGCTACAATGAGAATAATTTGGTAGACATGATTGAGGGTGTAATAACTATCATTCCTGATAATAATGAAACTTAGAGTCAGCAGTCTGAATCTGTATCTATACTCTTCGAATATCTGTAAGTGTTCATTTAAATTTCATTTAAATCATTAACGATGTTAATAACAGTATATATCTGTTCTTCATAAAAATCTAATACAAGTCATGTAATATTTCCAAAGCTGCTTGGCATGTCTGTAACTAAAGTACAAATTATTTAACCCCTTCAGTCCATTTTCATCTTAATAACGCCACCAGCAGTCAGTTTTATTCAGCTGGACGTGACAACTCATATTGTATAGAGGTTAATGAAGGCCATGATTACAATACCCGTCCAGTTCGAAACGTCTCCTGAAATTGAATAAAATCGTGTGAAGGTAGTAAGAGTACACTGAAAGAAAATCATAGAGAAGGGATAGAATAATAATAATAATAATAATAATAATAATAATAATAACAATAATAATAATAATAATAATAATAATAAAAATAACGAAAACAACAATAACTAATAACAATATCAACAACAGTAACAATAACAATAATAATAGCAATAACTAGAAATGTTACAACAACAATAACAATAACAGTGCCAATAATAACAATAATAATAGCAATAATAACAATAATAAACACAATATTAACAATAATAACAACAACGGTAATAACAACAATAACAATAATAATAACAATAACAACTCTAACAATAACAACAATAACAAAAATAACATCAATATCAACAATAACAATAATAACAACAATAATAATAATAATAAATATAATAATAATACTGCTGGTAGGTGGGGGCGCTCACCATCCATTTACACGATGTAATATTGCTCTCGGGTGTCTGCTCTTTCCTCTCCTCCATCCTTGTTTCCTTCCATCCTTGTTTCCTTCCATCCTCTTCTGTGTTTCCTTCATTCTTTCCTCGTCCTTCTGCCTATGGGTGACTTCACACTCCATCTTCTGTCTTTCTTTCCTTCATTTTTTCCTCTTCCTTTAGCCTGTCAGTGACTACACTGAGTGACAAGTCAAATGGTTTCCTGTACACCAGAAAACCATTTACTACGCTGGATGGTAACCATGTAACCAAATTTTGGCGCCTGGTGGTTTAGTGGGTAATTACGGCGCTCTAATCGGATTGAGCCGGTGAAAGTTTATGTGCAAAGGGTGGTTGGTGTTTATTGCTCACGTAATGCCACTCAGGGATGAGTGAGGTTGGTCACTCTCATCTTAAATGTCAGGACCAACTTGCCTAGCCCCTGGTTCCTTTGCTCCTCATGGGGCAGCGAACGATTGGATGCTGGATGGATGGATAATAATACCACTAGTGATAACAATAATAATACTAATAACAATAATAACAACAGTAACAATAACAACAACAACAATAATAATAATAATATTAATAATAATAATTATAATAACAATAATAATGTACTATATGAAGGGCACTTTGTCTGTCCGTTTGTTCACGAACTACTTCCTCAGTTTTCATTTTACCTGGCCTTAACCTACATATCTGGATTCCTTATGACCCAAAGAAGGTTTTACGGGGGTCAAAATTCAGGTCTGGGGCATTTGAAGTCACTGGTTGAGTGCTCGCCTTCTTTGGCCCGGGCAACGCCGGGTACCCTTGCAGCCCAATTTTTGGCGTGGAGACTCACATGACCTCCAGTTTGGACATAGGCTATGTGACGTTGACTCCGAGTTCATTTGAAGTCACTGGTAGGAGATCATTTTAGGTCACCAGTGAGAGTAAACAAGTATGCACAAATACTGTGCGTTAGTCTGTGAAAGCTGAAACAGAAAGTTCCTGGATCTCCTGTAATCCCTCTTCAAAAGCATGAGAGGTACATGGTCTGTCTGGAGTAGAAAGAAAGACTCAGCTAGAACAAACAGGATTGGATTGTTCGTCTTTTTGGTCTTATGACCCAAGGAAGGTTTTAAGACCAAAAAGACCAATGGTTTGAGGGAGAGGGGCAGAGTAGTAAGAGTCAGATAAATAAGGAGAGAGAGAGAGAGAGAGAGAGAGAGAGAGAGAGAGAGAGAGAGAGAGAGAGAGAGAGAGAGAGAGATGGGGGGGGAAGGTACAGGAGGAGAAACATAAATAAGGAGGGTGAGTGGGAACGCCGGGAACCCCTGCTTCGTCATAATAATAATAATAATAATAATAATAATAATAATAATAATAATAATACAATTAATAATAATATAGTAAGTGTGCAGTTTCCTGTGCATTCAGAGAAAATATGGACAATGCATACGCAACCCTGCAATAGATACACCGATTACGTTGAAATTCATGTTTTCACTTTCCCCTATTTCTGATCGTTTTAATTTTCTGGAAGAGCTGCTGACCTCACAAGAATCACTGAGAGGGTCATGCTCGCCAAATATCGCATTCCAGATGAGTCCATTGTACAACATGCCCTAAGGTATATTGTAAAATTTGCAATCCTTTCACAAATTCATAAACTTTTTAATTTCCTGAGGTGGGCTGACACCCAAAAAGGTCATGAATGGAACTGTATATATTGGAAGACCTTCCTAGTAACCAAACGAACTCAGCGGGTTAATGTCATTCAAATCTTTCCCTGTTTCTGATAATTTTAAATAAATTTACATCGCATTACGGATGATAGTCCTCTGAACAACACATGCGAAGATAACAAAGACAAACGTGCCCTCCTTTGACAATTTGAGTGTTTCATTCGGTGACTGGGCTGAGCCGTCCTTAAAAATAATGGTTGGAAAATTGATTATAGTGGAAGACCTTCTGAGTAACCAGGTAAACTCACCTGGGAAGTTCTAATCAATTTTTCTCCAATTTCTGATTTTATATATATATATATATATATATATATATATATATATATATATATATATATATATATATATATATATATACATATATATATATAGCCCGACGCCCTAATCCCGCAAAGGGTGGCCGCAGACAAAACGCCTCCATGTCACTCTGTCACCCACCATTTGACTACCCTCCCCCAACCCACCCACCCCTCCCTCATATACCTCTCAACTCCATCCCTCCACCTCATCCTCGGTCTACCCCTCCCTCTCCCTCCCTCCACCTCACCTACATACACCCTCTTAGTCAGTCTTTCATTCTTCATTCTCTCCACATGTCCAAACCACCTCAGTGTATTTCTCCTAATCTTCTCAACCACATCCACATCTACCCCAAAACGTTCCTTCACTTCTTCATTCGCCAACCTGTCCCTCCATGTCACTCCACATGCTCCTCTCAAGTAACTCATTTCCACTGCTCTCACTCTTGACTTCTTCCCCTCTTGCAAGGTCCACGCCTCGCTTCCATACGTCAGGCTAGGGATCACAATACTATCATGCAGTGACTTCTTTTCTTCCATACTAACCTCCCTATTTCTCATCACTGCTTTCAGTGTACCAACAACCTTCCTTCCCTGCTGTACCCTTTCACGTACTTCATCCCCCAAAGTTCCATCCTTACTCATCACACTACCCAAGTACTTGAATGCACTCACATTCTCCATATCCTCACCATCCAACCTCACTGCACACTCTGTGACTTCATTCCTCTCAAACACCATAACTTTACTTTTGTTTACATTAACTTTCAGATTCCTCCTCCTACACACTGTCCCAAATTCATTTACCAAACCTTGCAACTCCCATTCATCTTCACTCAACAATACTGTATCATCAGCAAACAGCAACACCGGAAACTTCCAAATCTCACCCTCATTCATTAGGGCCAGCCCCACATCCACTGCCCTACCTTGCACCTCCTTTACAACCCCATCCATATATATATTAAACAGCCATGGAGACATCACACACCCCTGTTTCAGTCCCACATTGAGATCAAAGAACTCACTCAGCTCACCATCCACTCGCACCATAGCCCTAGCTCCCTCGTACATACTCTTTACAGCACTCAACAATTTTCCCTCCACTCCATATATTCTTAATACCTTCCACATACCTTGCCTATCTATTCTGTCATAAGCTTTCTCCAAGTCCATGAAGGCAGCATACACTTTCCTTCCCTTCTCTAGATACTTCTCCAGTAAACATCTTAGAACAAATATCTGATCTACACACCCTTTTCCCTTCCTAAATCCCCCTTGTTCTTCTCCAACTAGCTCCTCTGTCATATGCCTGACCCTATCAATGAGTATTCTACCATATATTTTACCAGTCACACTAAGAAGGCAAATACCCCTGTGGTTACCACATACTTCTCTCTCCCCTTTTCCCTTGTACAGAGGAACAATTATACCTGATTTCCAGTCCTCTGGAACCCTTCCCTCTTCCCAAGCCAATCTACACAACTTCCATATCCACTCTACAACAATCTCACCCCCCTAACTAAGCATTTCACCACACACTCCATCAATTCCTGGGGCCTTTCCCAGCTTAATCTTCTTCATCGCTTCCACTACTTCCGCCCTAATGATCTCTTCCTCCCTCCTCTCATCTCTTCTTCTCCCAGCCATTCCCCAACCACTTATACTCACACTGCTCTCACTCTCTACATTCAACAAATCCTCAAAGTGCTCCTTCCATCTCCTCAATTTCTCTCTCTTCTCCACCAACAATCTATTATTCCTATCTTTCACTCCCCTATTATTTCCCCTTTCTCACTGCCTTACTTTCTTTACCTCTTTCCAAAACAATTTCTTACTCTCCCTCCATTTCACACTCAGATTCCTCCCAAACTCTTCATCCACTTTCTTCTTACTCTCCTTCACCAGTCTCTTAACCTCCCTTCTCCTGCTCACATATACCTCTCTCTTCTCTCTCTCATCTTCTCCCCTACCTCTACTCGCCAACCATTCACCATATGCCTTCTTCTTTTGTTCCACAGCTCGTTTCACCTCATCATTCCACCATGCTGTCCCTTGCACACCCTTGCATCTCCTCCTCACTCCACAAACCGTCTCACACGCTGCGCCTATCTCTGCCGTGAATATCTTACATACGTCTTCCACCCCTTCCATATGCTCTAGCTCATACCTTTCCAATCTTTTTTCCACTATGCTCTTATACTCTGTCATTTTCTCACTATCTTGCAATTTCTCCACTCTTCTCACAGGAGCTGCTTCCTCCTGTCTTTTCCTTCGCCTCCTCAACCACTTTCTTTACATCTTTACCTTGGCCATCACTAAGTGATGGTCCGAGACTCCATTCCCCCACCCTCTCCACACTCTTCCATCCAACACTTGTCTTCTCATTCGCTCATCCACACACACGTAGTCTATCATTGCCTTTCGTTCAACAAGTTCACCATCCATCCTCCTCATCACTCTCCATGTATACCGGTGGATCATCTTATGACAAAAGTAGGTGTTGGCTATTGCCAACCCCTTACAAGCACAGATGTCCACCAAAGCACTACCATTCCCATCTACTTCAGCTGGCACTCCCCACTGACCAACCACTCCATCCACTCGTACATTCCCAACTTTGCCATTCATGTCTCCAATCAACAGCACTCTCTCGCTCCTCTCAAACTTGTCCATACATGCTTCTGCTCTCGCCCAAAACTCATCTTTCACTCTTGCCAATCGATCCTCTGTTGGAGCATACACACATACAATCGCCCATGCTTGTATACCTACTTTCATCCTCACCCATACAATCCTTGCACCCACTGTTCCATACTCTCTTATATTTTCCTTCCACTTCTTGCTTATCATCAGACATACTCCCTCTCTTGCCCTCTCATTCTCACTGACTCCCACACATATACCTACACCATATTCCCATTCTCTCACCCTTTCACCTTGTCATTTAGTTTCAGTCAATCCACATATATCCACTTTTGCATCCTCAAGCACCTGAACAATCTCTGTCTCTTTCACTTCATCATTCACTCCTCTCACATTCCATTGTTCCCAACCTAAGAATGTCCTCTGTCCGTTCCTTAGTCATCAACGTATGGTCCGTCCGGGTCCGAGGCGCTTTATTCGCTTTTTTAGTTAGTTCTTTTTACGGGGTGGGGCACTAACCCACCACCAACCCTTTTAGTCGCCTCGTACGACAAGCAGGGATACTGGGGGAGTATTCTTGAAACCCCCCTACCCCCAGGGGGGTATATATGTGTGTGTATATATATATATATATATATATATATATATATATATATATATATATATATATAGGTAGGAGGCTGATACCCCCCAGATCATGTTGAAGGTAGTCATACTCCCCAAATATCCATGTCACCAGGTCCCCCGCCATTTCACTGCCTTTCTTCCTGCTCACTCCCCCGTCTCTCACATACCTCTTCACTCCATCCCTTCATCTCATCCTTGGCCTCCCCCTCCTTCTTCCCCCTCCACCTCGCTCATATACACTCTCCTCGGTTGTCTGTTGCCCTCCATCCTCTCCACATGGCCAAATCACCTGAATGTATTTCTCCTAACGCTTTCTATCACATTCACACCACAACACTCCTTCACTTCCTCATTTGTCAGTCTCTCCATCCTCTCCAGAGAGGGCAACGTTTGGAAACTCCCTGTACTGTTGTATTTTTAAGAGACGACGAATGAGAACTGCAAGCCTCGGTGAGGCTACAACAAAGAGCAGAAGCTGAAGATGCAAGAGGTGTAGAGCAAACTTACGTACGGGAAAACTCTGAAATTATATATTATTATACTATATCATGGAGTGTCGTAGCTACCCCGTAAGTAGGAATGGCGCAGGTTCAAAATGGAGCCTTATACATAGGGTTTGGGAGCATTAGCGTGAAAACGTCCGGAAAACCCAGTTCTAAGCTTATGAACTAAAAGGCCTTCGCTGTTTAAGTGCACAACGACTCGCAAAGTCTTGCTAACCCTCTTAGGAGGCACAAAATCGAACATCAGAAATATAGATTTTGTTCATCTTTTTCTCTCTCTCTTCATCAGTCATAACTCCAAAACAAAAAAGCGTACACGAGCGTACTATACACCAAATCGCATCTTGTCATGTGTAGATGTTTCTTTCCATGTTTAGAAAAGCATTCATGCTACGGTTCAAGAGTTACGGCTTGAAAACCGCATCGCGGTGACCCGTAAGTACGCCATTTTGCGCAATATTGGTTACCTACAGCTCACATACAGTCCCCCCCCCCCCACCCCAAGTGTAGATGGAGAAATCTTAACTAACTCGCCTACAGTTACAGAACGTACCAAAACAATTCTTTTCATGGGAAGGCACCCTCATTTCAGTCTTTCAGTACGCTGTGCATGTAATATACTTGCTTTTTGCATCATTATACTAACACAAAAAGATCACATACCAGACAACAAAAATTTTCTTCAAAAATGATTGTGAAGTAGTAAGAATGGAAAAAGTGCACAGATAAGGAAAAAAAAAAAAAAAAACATAAAATCAAGACCATTCGACCAGCTACAAATACATGTTTGCAGATAACATGTGGAAGCTAGTGATGGGTGTAGGTTTGCAAAGGGCAAAAGTGCACAGATAAGAGGTGAAAAAAGCGCAGAAACAAGAGAACATTCAGGATGAGCGGAGATTTGGACACATGTATCTATTACTACATTCCACCAGCTACAAGACTGTGGCTAAAGTGTGGAATGTAGTAATGGGTATAGGTGTCCAAATCTTCTCCCATCCTGAAAGCTCTCTTGTCTCTGTGCTTTGTTCATCTCTTATCTCAGCACTTTTGCCTTTTCCAGATCTGGAGACGTTTACCCAATACTACATTCCACACCTTAGGCACAAACATGTAATTGCAGCTATTGGAATGCTCTTGTTTCTGTGTTTTTTTCATCTCTTATCTGTCTACATTTACCATTCCTACTTCTTAAGAATCATTCTAGAAGAAAATTAATGTTTTCTGTTATATTTAAGGTAAATGACTCCATTCATTATCTGAATTGTCATATGAATGAAATATGTGACTGAAACGTGTCATCATCTACATAAAAAAATGTAAGATTTTGCATAATAAATACATCGATTCACTCTATCTGTCATCCAGATCTTTTTCTCGATTAGAGGCGTATGAGCCAATGTCTAGGCCACTCCGTTTCGACAATCGTGGTGAGAGTGGTCAGTCACTCTCCATGATTGCCATCATATATGCAGTGAACTCCAACCTTCCCATAAATGTTTACCATCATGAGTCACATCTGGATGAAACGCTTCAACTCACCAGATCATAAGCCCTCCGTGTGGTTATGTGGTTTCACCCAACATAGTAAATGGCTTCAAGGGTTTCAAAGAACTGTTTGGCTTGTCACCCTGTGCAGAGTCAGGTAAAGGTAACACTAAATCGCGTGAGAGGACGGTAGGTGCCCCCGCCTACCGGGAGATATACATCCTTCGGATATAGAATACATGTGTAGTTGTTCATCTGCCGAGAAAACATGATTTTAATCCTATTAATGCATTATTTGGTTGAACTCATTCATCGTATGTAGAAAATGGAGGGATTTTGTATACCTAAATTAAACTAACAATTTTCTCTGAACATATTATAACGTCAATGTTATTACGGAGGAAACTGCACAATTCAACCTGGGTAAACCTCGATGCACTCATCGTATGCAGTAAACTGCTAATTTTTGTGTATTTCATGATAAGCTCCTGTGAATGATAATTACCAGAGAAGTTGTTAACACAGGTTTTGTAACACTGCCATGGCCGCTTCAAACTTTCCGCACACCTTCCAGCCCAGCAATGAAGTAGTTGCAGCATGACGTTCAGGCGCGCAAGGGCCATCTAGTCCTATTCTCGAACTCTAGCCATGACAAGGACATGGGTTTGTTTGTTTCGTTGATTTGACTTCAAATATAGATGATAATTATGAAGAACTAAAGAATAATGTTAATTTCACTGTCATACTCAACTGGCATAATATTAAATTATGACCATTCATTTTCAAAACAAGATTTTACTGTGTACTGCGAACATACCGGTATTTAGCTTATTGATATTACATATAAGCAAATGAGGATTTTATTGCTAGAAACTCTGCCTCAGTAACATGATCCACTCTCGCATCCCGCTTTAAACTGCTTTTTCTCAAATGCCTTGCTTGGTCTTCTTCTGTCTTGTTATGTTGCACATGTTATGCTGAGGCTGTTATTCTATGTGTTATAAGCGAACTTTTTTTATGCATGACAGAAGGAACCAGAGGTTAGAAACCCGCAAGTCAGTTCCCTGAAAGAAAAAACAAATAACGGAGCCAAATGCAAGACTATTCATTGTGAAATGCCTTGATACATTGCATTTAAAAGACCAGAAATCATTGGCAGAAGAAAATACAGATAAAGATAGTTTCAGAGTTGACCTGTTGTATACATGAAGTACTGGGAGTATCGGTTAACTTTTGCATCAGAGAATGGACAGAAAAAGGATGGTGGTAATTATCTTCACTATAGAAAGTATATGTGCTGGTCCTATTCTTTAGCTGGTGGATTTTCTCGCAGAAACCAAAATACATGGTTATATAATGGTTACAAATTTAATGGAGAGCTTCTTTGTCGTATTTTTAGTTCACTGATAATGCAGAGTAGGGCACTAGCCCTCCGACAGTCCAATACTGTTACGTAGGAAACTCGCGTGAGAGCAGTGGAAATGAGTTATCTGAGAAGAGCATGTGGAATCACATGGATAGACCGACAGAGAAGCGAGGAAGTAAAGAAGAATTGTGGTGTTGATGTGAATGTTACTGAAAGTGTTAGGAAAAATACAATGAGACGGTGTGGTCATGTGAAGAGGATGGAACATGAAAGACTGATTAGAAGAGTGTATCTGAGTGAAGTGGTGGGCGGGGAAATTGTAGACTTTCTGCCGGGCTAGTGTAGTTGGATTGGAGTCATGACACACACACACACACACATACACACACACACACACACACACACAGGAACTCAGGTTCTGAAACACCTCCAACGAAATCTTGACAATTTATTGAATCTTAAGCACTACCCACTCCCTTGGTGTCTAGATTCTTTCAAATTGTTACTAAGTTGCTTGGAAAGACCCAAGGGGTGACAAGTGTAATATGTGTCAGGCGTGTCATGCTGAATTAACAAAAACTCTGCTCTGCAGACAACACGAACTCTCTCAACACCACGCTGCACATTCGCAGCAAGTACTCTCTCAGCAGCTGTATCATACAACGCCTGTGCATCTACTCCAAGCATGTACATCATCATGCACATTAAAGTCATACATTTATACACACTACAAAAGTAGGAGAGGAGACCAAGGATGAGATTGTGGGGTATAGTGTAGAGAAATACGAGCGGAAGGGGTGAGTTGTAGGAAGGGCAGCCAAATGAAAGAGGACAGGGCGACCTGTTGCCAGTTTGTTTGTGGTCAGCCTTGCAGAATTAAGGCGTCTGGCAATAGATAGGTAGATAGACTAAGTAGGGTGATTGTCTTTAACCACTTCTCTATGTTGACGGATTTTCGTTTTGTTATTGCTACCTTCAGACGGTTGTATTAATTCTGATGACACTTTTGGAACTACGGTAGAGATGTTAGGCACGCATTTCATTTTTCCATTCAGAACGAGATACCTTTTCCACGGGGAATTAAATCATCCAGAGAGAGAGAGCAAAAGAAATTGTGCCCTCGAGTTGAAAGGTTAAAGAGTTCACTAACGAGACAACGTCTGGAAAAATGAATTCTAGTAGCTACAATGAGAATAATTTGGTGCACATGATTGAGGGTGTAATAACTATCATTCCTGATAATAATGAAACTTAGAGCCAGCAGTCTGAATCTGTATCTATACTCTTCGAATATCTGTAAGTGTTCATTTAAATTTCATTTAAATCATTAACAATGTTAATAACAGTATATATCTGTTCTTCATAAAAATCTAATACAAGTCATGTAATATTTCCAAAGCTGCTTGGCATGTCTGTAACTAAAGTACAAATTATTTAACCCCTTCAGTCCATTTTCATCTTAATAACGCCACCAACAGACAGTTTTATTCAGCTGGACGTGACAACTCATATTGTATAGAGGTTAATGAAGGCCATGATTACAATACCCGTCCAGTTCGAAACGTCTCCTGAAGTTGAATAAAATCGTGCGAAGGTAGTAAGAGTGCACTGAAAGAAAATCATAGAGAAGGGATAGAATAATAATAATAATAATAATAATAATAATAATAATAACAATAATAATAGTAATAATAATAATAATAATAATAATAATAATAATAGGAATACTAATAATAATAATAATAATAATAATAATAATAATAAAAATAACAAAAACAACAATAACTAATAACAATATCAACAACAGTAACAATAACAATAATAATCGCAATAACTAGAAATGTTACAACAACAATAACAATAACAGTGCCAATAATAACAATAATAATAGCAATAATAACAATAATAAACACAATATTAACAATAATAACAACAACGGTAATAACAACAATAACAATAATAATAACAATAACAACTCTAACAATAACAACAATAATAATAACAAAAATAACATCAATATCAAGAATAACAATAACAATAATAACAACAATAATAATAATAATAAATATAATAATAATACTGCTGGTAGGTGGGGACGCTCACCATCCATTTACACGATGTAATGTTGCTCTCGGGTGTCTGCTCTTTCCTCTCCTCCATCCTTGTTTCCTTCCATCCTTGTTTCCTTCCATCCTCTTCTGTGTTTCCTTCATTCTTTCCTCGTCCTTCTGCCTATGGGTGACTTCACACTCCATCTTCTGTCTTTCTTTCCTTCATTTTTTCCTCTTCCTTTAGCCTGTCAGTGACTACACTGAGTGACAAGTCAAATGGTTTCCTGTACACCAGAAAACCATTTACTACGCTGGATGGTAACCATGTAACCAAATTTTGGCGCCTGGTGGTTTAGTGGGTAATTACGGCTCTCTAATCGGATTGAGCCGGTGAAAGTTTATGTGCAAAGGGTGGTTGGTGTTAATTGCTCACGTAATGCCACTCAGGGATGAGTGAGGTTGGTCACTCTCATCTTAAATGTCAGGACCAACTTCCCTAGCCCCTGGTTCCTTTGCTCCTCATGGGGCAGCGTACGATTGGATGCTGGATGGATGGATAATAATACTATTAATAATAACAATAATAATACTAATAACAATAATAACAACAGTAACAATGACAACAGCAATAATAATAATGATATTAATAATAATAATTATAATAACAATAATAATGTACTATATGAAGGGCACACTGTCTGTCCGTTTGTTCACGAACTACTTCCTCAGTTTTCATTTTACCTGGCCTTAACCTACATATCTGGATTCCTTATGACCCAAAGAAGGTTTTACGGGGGTCAAAATTCAGGTCTGGGTCATTTAAGTCACCGGTTGAGTACTCGCCTTCTTTGGCCCGGGCAACGTCGGGTACCCTTGCAGCCCAATTTTTGGCGTGGAGACTCACATGACCTCCAGTTTGGACATAGGCTATGTGACGTTGACTCCGAGTTCATTTGAAGTCACTGGTAGGAGATCATTTTAGGTCACCAGTGAGAGTAAACAAGTATGCACAAATACTGTGCGTTAGGCTGTGAAAGCTGAAACAGAAAGTTCCTGGATCTCCTGTAATCCCTCTTCAAAAGCATGAGAGGTACATGGTCTGTCTGGAGTAGAAAGAAAGACTCAGCTAGAACAAACAGGATTGGATTGTTCGTCTTTTTGGTCTTATGACCAAGGAAGGTTTTAAGACCAAAAAGACCAATGGTTTGAGGGAGAGGGGCAGAGTAGTAAGAGTCAGATAAATAAGGAGAGAGAGAGAGAGAGAGAGAGAGATGGGGGGGAAGGGACTGGAGGAGAAACATAAATAAGGAGGGGGAGGGGGAACGCCGGGAACCCCTGCTTCGTCATAATAATAATAATAATAATAATAATAATACAATTAATAATAATATAGTAAGTGTGCAGTTTCCTGTGCATTCAGAGAAAATATGGACAATGCATACGCAACCCTGCAATAGATACACCGATTACGTTGAAATTCATGTTTTCACTTTCCCCTATTTCTGATCGTTTTAATTTTCTGGAAGAGCTGCTGACCTCACAAGAATCACTGAGAGGGTCATGCTCGCCAAATATCGCATTCCAGATGAGTCCATTGTACAACATGCCCTAAGGTATATTGTAAAATTTGCAATCCTTTCACAAATTCATAAACTTTTTAATTTCCTGAGGTGGGCTGACACCCAAAAAGGTCATGAATGGAACTGTATATATTGGAAGACCTTCCTAGTAACCAAACGAACTCAGCGGGTTAATGTCATTCAAATCTTTCCCTGTTTCTGATAATTTTAAATAAATTTATATCGCATTACGGATGATAGTCCTCTGAACAACACATGCGAAGATAACAAAGACAAACGTGCCCTCCTTTGACAATTTGAGTGTTTCATTCGGTGACTGGGCTGAGCCGTCCTTAAAAATAATGGTTGGAAAATTGATTATAGTGGACGACCTTCTGAGTAACCAGGTGAACTCACCTGGGAAGTTCTAATCAATTTTTCTCCAGTTTCTGATTTTATATATATATATATATATATATATATATATATATATATATATATATATATATATATATATATATATATATATATATATATAGGTAGGAGGCCGATACCCCCCAGATCATGGAGGGGGTAGTCATACTCCCCAAATATCCATGTCACCAGGTCCCCCGCCATTTCACTGTCCTTCTTCCTGCTCACACACCCCTCTCTCACATACCTCTTCACTCCATCCCTTCATCTCATCCTTGGCCTCCCCCTCCTTCTTCCCTCTCCACCTCGCTCATATACACTCTCCTCGGTAGTCTGTTGCTCTCCATCCTCTCCACATGGCCAAATCACCTGAATGTATTTCTCCTAACGCTTTCTATCACATTCACACCGCAACACTCCTTCACTTCCTCATTGTCAGTTTCTCCATCCTCTCCAGAGAGGGCAACGTTTGGAAACTCCCTGTACTGCTGTATTTTTAAGAGACAACGAATGAGAACTGCAAGCCTCGGTGAATGAGTTTAGCAGAGTGTGTAAGAAACGGAATCTAAAAGTGAATGTAGGGAAGAGAGAAATGAAGTCACTGGATGTTCAGTGAGGTTCGGTGATGAAATGGAAAATGTGAGCACATTTACGTACTAGGGTAGTGTGATGAGTAAGGATGGAAATTTGCAGGGTTAAGTGCATGAAAGGGTACAACAAGAAAGAAATGTTGCTGGCTGTTTGAAAGCTGTGATAAGAAACAGAGAAGTGAACATGGAAGTAAAAAAAAAGTTGCTGCATGACAGTATTGTGATACCAACTCTAACGAATGGAAATGAAACTTCGACCTTGTTGGCAACACACAAGCAAAGAGTGAAAGCAGTGGAAATGAGTTATCTGAGGGGAGCATGCGGGGTAACATGGAGAGAGAGACTGACAAATGAGGAAGTGAATGAGCGTTGTGGTGTGAATGTGAATGTGATAGAAAGCGTTAGGAGAAATACACTGACGTGGTTTGGCCGTGTGGAAAGGATGAAGAGCGAGAGACTAACCAGAAGGGTGAACGTGAATGAAGTGGGAGCAGGGCAGTGAAATGGCGGGGCATCGGGCGACATGCAGGCGATTTGTTTGTGGCCACCCCATACCGAATTTAAGGCGTGTGGCAATGGATACATAGATAGTTTCTCGTTGTGCATTCAGAGAAGACATGGAACCTGCTTATATCCTGCGATTTATATGATGATTTCGTTGATATCCATGTGCTCACTTTCCATTATTTTGCTTGTCTTCATTTTTGGGATGGGATTGACCCTTCCAAGAATCACTGGGGGTTAACACTCTCAGAAAATCGCATTACGGATGAGAGTCCATCGCACAATATGTACTGAGGTATCAAAGTTATATCTGGCCTAATGACCCAATTTTGTATCCATCCATCTATCTCTTGCCAGACGCCTTAATCCGGTAAAGGGTGGCTACAAACAAATCACCTCCATGTCGCCCTGTCCTCCGCCATTTCACTGCCCTGCTCTCAGCTCACATCCCCCTCTTTCATATACTTCTCCACTCCATTCCTCAAATTTTGTACCTTCTGTATACTTTGGAGGAGCGCCGACCCCTTAAAAGTAATGGTGAAAATTATTTTAAAGTGGAGGATTTTATCAAGTAACCAGCCGAACTTACCTGAAAAGTTTCGTTGAAATCCATCAGTACTCTCTCCCTTATTTCCGTAATTTTTTGGGGGAGGGAGGTTGATCCACCAAAAATCATGGGGATGAGGGGGTCACTCTCCACAAATATCGGATAATGCACAAGAGTCAATCACACAATATTTACTATGAAATCAAGGCCACATCTGCTCTGCTTTCATTATTTTTGAATATTTTTCATATGGTCTGGGGGGCTGACCTCTCCTAAACATCATGGTTGGAAAATTGTATATAGTGGAAGATCTTGCCAGTAAGGCAACGAACTCACCTAGAAAACCTCGTTTAAATCTACCAGTTAGCTTCGAAGTTCACACACACACACACACACACACACACACACACACACACACACACACACACACACACACACACACACACACACACACACACAGCCTGAGTATAGTGCTATGGTATTGCGCACGTTGCTTAGAAGGATCAATAATAATAATAATAATAATAATAATCAAACGATAATAAAAATGCCGAAAACATTAACATAAAATAATTATAAAAATAATAATAATAATAATAATAATAATAATAATAATAATAATAATAATAATAATAATAATAATGATAATCTATGTATCTCTCTATTGTCAGACGTCTTAATTCTATAAGGGGTACCCACAAAGAAATCGCCTCCATGTCGCCCTGTCCCCCGCCATTTCACTGTCCTGCTTCCAGCTCACACTGCCCTCTCTCATATTGCTCTCCACTCCATTCCATCCTTGGCCTCCCCCTCCCTCTCCCCCTCCTCCACCTCACTCATATACACTCTCCTCGTCAGTCTTTCCTCTCCATCCTTTCCACATGGTCAAACCACCTCAGTGTGCTTTTCCTAACGCTTCCTATCACATCCACATCCATACCACAATGCTCCTTCACTTTCTCATATGTCAGTCTGTCTCTGCATGTGACTTCACATGCTCCTCTCAAATAACCCATTTTCACTGCTCTCTCTTGACTTATGTCTCTCCAACAAGGTCAGAATTTCACTTCCATACGTTAGAGTTGGTATCACAATACTGTCATGTAACTTTTTCATTTCCATGCTCACTTCTCTGTTTCTTATCACTGCATTCAAGGAACCAGCAACGTTTCTTCCTTGTTGTACCCTTTTATTATTAGTATTATAATTATTATTATTATTATTATCATTTTAACTATTATAATAATAACAAGATGCCATCTCACGATGGAATCTCACCACCCGCACAGCCGGAAAGTTTTTCTTCGGCATATAATTTTGCACCTCCTTTTCTGATTTGACGCAAACTTAGAATGTAAAACACACACAGAAGGGCAGCCAGCAAAGCCTATCAGGTTTCTAGGCCGGGCAGATTATGTCTGTGAAAGAATCTGTCACTCACGCTGACCCACATCTTCGCGGCCCAATATTTTACTTTGATCGCCCTGTGTAAATACACTTTTCATGATAGAATGTTGTTTTGGTGTAATTTTAAAGCTGAATAGTTGTACTTTATCGTAGTATGTTCAAAAAAGGAGAACAAAGAAAATAAAATGTCACAATGATGAGTTGAAGTTAGGCGAACAGCAAAAATTT
Source organism: Coenobita brevimanus (assembly GCF_032717465.1). NCBI lineage: Eukaryota > Metazoa > Arthropoda > Malacostraca > Decapoda > Coenobitidae > Coenobita > Coenobita brevimanus. The sequence goes on along the minus strand of NC_136961.1, from coordinate 28,666,550 downwards.
TATACCTTGCCGTAGAAAAATATTCGGCAAAAATTAATGATTAAAGATATGTAAATTTGCTTTAAACCATGCAAAACAAAACAAAACAATAAATTACCTTTACAATGATATATAGATTATGGTAAGTTTTGCATTTCATTGTGCAGTAAAGCAAAAGGAAAGAGATGTACACTTTTATTTTAGTCTCAGCCGCATAGTCGTTTCACGATGTTTTTTTTTTTTTGATCGGTCAGTGTAAATACACTTTTTACGATAGGATGCTGGTTGTGGTGTTATTTTGAAGCTGAATAGTTGTACTTTATCACAATATGTTCATAAAAGAAAAACAAGGAAAATAAAAAGCTAAAGTGACGAGTTGAAGTTAGGCAAAAAACAAAAATTTTATACCTTGCTGTAGAAAAATATTCACCAAGAATAAAGTTATAAAGAAACAAAGCCATGAGTCAGACCAGCTGTGCAGTACCGCCACACATAGAGCAACCATTCCGTGACATCATGCTCGATCCTTTTTGTTATGATGCGTAAATGCGATTTATGGTGAATATTTTACAAAAGTTTCTTAAAATGATGATTAAAAGCGTCATCTGAATCTCTGAGGTTGGATTTGAAATGACGATCTAAATAGTCATTTGAATCTCAAAGGGAACATTACCGCTCTACAATCCCTTTGCAACGCGAGTGGTAATAATAAGTCGGTCTTCTATTTAACAGGACATCATAATTACAGATGTGGATGAGTCTGTGGCTGGTACTGGTGCAGCGGTGAATACAATGCTGGCCTCACAGTCTCAGCTGTGCTCCCGTTCTTCTGTTATCCTGGTGACAGATCACTCATACTGGGCCACGGCTGTCTTGACGGTCAGTTGCAACTCTTGTCTTTGGGATTTGGATAAATGTATAATTCTCTGTCTGTCTGTCTGTCTGTCTCTCTCTCTCTCTCTCTCTCTCTCTCTCTCTCTCTCTCTCTCTCTCTCATCAGATGACCAGTCTACCCCACAGCAGTCTGATTAAGTCCGTGTGTTAGAAAGTACTAAAATTAATAGACTAATACATTGGTTTTCTAGTAAACCATACCCCAGAAATGTAGTGTATTAGTAGTTTTTTTTCATGTTTTTACCAGAACACTCACCGACAAGGGATCAGCAAATAAGAAATGTTCCCTAAGGTCCAGTCTATTTATCTACCGTGAGGGACTGCCGTAACTGTTACCCACTATTCAACAATGCCCCTTCATCAGGGATTATGAAAAGAAAAAAAAATCTCATTAAGTTCCCAACTGCCTTAGTTTTACTGATATCAGGAGTTCGGCATATTGGTCAAATCAGGTCTATTATTAATTGCACGTCAAACACATGAAGAGTAAACACCGAATAATTAGTTTAAAATGCACTTGTATTCCCAGGAGCTTTTTTTTTTTTTTTTGATGTACAGAGGGAAGGATAAAAAATTAAATATAATAATCCATGCACCAGATTACAGGTGTCCTTCACTCATAAAAAAATCTGTAACAGTTGGACTTGAACTGCTGTAGGTTGAAGTTTGGGGGGAAACTATTTTGGGGAAGTGAGTTCCATGGAGATTAAGTTCAGGGAAGAAAAGATTTCTGATAGGCAGAATTTCTGCAATATGGCAATGTGAAAGTCGATTCATGAGTGCTACAGATGCTCATGTAGCATGGGGGACGGCATGGAGAGGTGGCATAATGGATGCAACTTCATCTGAGCATTTGCCATAAAAGTTCTGTAAAATAATGCAAGTGAGACAACATCCCTTCACACTTGTATGGAAGGTAGTACCTTTGTGACTGCAGGATTATTAACCCCTCCGTGGCTGCTGGTGTCGAACGACGCTTTACCATAGCGTGGCAGGTGGTGTCGATGCAGTGCGATCTGTAAAAAAAATATGAATAATTTTGCGAAGCAAACGAAGGTCTGGGGGATGTTGACACTGACATACTCTACCCTCCAGACCACTCAGGCTTTCATTACAGCACGTGACACAGTCATGAGTGGATGTCCAATTTTCGCTCCCCTCACGTCCAGCACCCACTCCCACTGCCACCCTTTGCACACACACCAGGGCCTTAAAACCCGTGAAATAAGGACTGGACTCTTCCCCAAGGATGAGGAGAGTGATGACGACCATATTAGGTCAGAGGACGAAATAGGAAGCAACATAGATGACTCCTCAGATGATATCAGTGATAAGGAGTACAAGATGCCAACTGAGGAGGACAATAATGACGAGAACTCTGACAATGCTCCTCTGTGCTATAAGGCTGCTGCTCCTGGCTGAGAAAAAGAACGTGGCAAAACAATTATTTGCTGGAGAAGAGGGTGAGGAGGAGGCAAGCATGTAGCAAGTGTGTTTATGGTATGAGCACAGAGTGAGTTTCCCCACCCAGACTCCCCTGTCACCACCACTTCCCTCCACCTCACGTGGCCTCGTATCATCCCGCACAGTTGCACCACATGAGCCAGTACCAAGGACATCATCATTAGCACTGGAAACCTGTCAGCCCCTCTGCCTTCACAGCAGACTAGAATATTTGTAGTGAAACGTGACAGCCTGCAAAAGATCAAGAGGCACTCCTGGCAGCAGTCACAGGTACAGGCATCACCTTCCCATGCATCATACTCATGGACATTGGCAACTGACTTCGCACTGTGGACCTTTACATTTGACAACAGTGGCACTGGTGTACGTGACACAACAGGACTGACGGCAAACTGTTCAGTGTTCATTTTCTTTCTGTTGTTTTTTGATGAGCACCTCATGACACTGATTGCAACAGAGACCAAGAACTTTTTTTTTTCTTTCTACAAACTGTCGCTCATGGCGGACAACATGGGACCTATAGGACATGATTTTGGACTGACTTGACAGTGCCTTCCTTGTACATGTTCTTGGTGCTGATGATGTTGATGCTTTTGGTGAAGAAACAAGTGATTGTCCAATACTGGACGACTGATGTTCTCACGTGCATTGACGTATTTGGTGAACACATCTCGGAACATGTACCAGAACATCCTATAGTTCCTCTATTTCTCCGGCAACACTTTCACGAACCCTAAAGACAGTTTGCACAGCATAAGGCCCGTTTTGGAGAACCTCAAAGGCACAATAAAATGCTACTTTGGGACTTTTCAAAAAGTGGTGATTGACAAGTCGCTAATGTTGTTTCGTGGCCATATTTCTTTCAGAAAGTATACATCCCATTGAAACATCATATTTTTGGTATAAAGACAATTGCACTGTGTGACTATGAGATGAGTGTTGTCTTGGATTTGATAATATACACTGGGGCAAAGAATGAAATTTCCCATAGCAAACATCTTGTCATTTCTGGCACAGTAGTAAAAAATGATGGCAGATTATGTAGGTAGAGGTCACATACTCTACACAGATAATTGGTACTCCTCTCGAGAACTGGCATTGCACGTGCTTGCCAGGAATATTGGGTTGTGTGGCACAGTGTAGTCTAACCGATGCAGCATGCCAACGTTCAGAAATGCGCAAGAGAGAGGCATTGTAGAGCTTCAGTGAAGCAAGGATCTTCTTGCCCTGCACTGGAGAGACATGTGCCCTCAACTGTATGCACAGGAGCTCTCGCTGACACACGGAAAATAGATCATGTGACGGGTAAATGCATTCGAAAACCAGATGCAGTCGCAGACTACAATCCTTATCATGCGTTTGATTGATTATAGTGACATGCAGATTGGTAGTGTGGAGTGCATTCTTCGTTCTGTCAAATGATATAAGAAACTCTTTTTCCACTTGGTTCACGTGTGCATTCTGAATGCACATCACTATTGCTGTTAGAAAATCGGAAAGACAATCTCCATGAGGAAGTTCATTCATCATTGTGTGTTCGAAATTTTACAGGAACATGGTCCACAGTTATCAGCACCACGAGGGCATTTAAGTGCAATTCGTGACCAAACGGACCAACTTGGTGCAAGGGACTGGGCTGCTGTCCATCATCTTGAAAAGCTGCCACCAAACAGCGAAGACCAAGGACCTACAAGAGTAGGCAGGAGTGACCAGGTACGTTGCCATGCAAGTGCAGCTTCCAAGAGGCGGCCGTGAATGAGAAAACTCATCACGTGGCAGCATCCCGGATGTCACGTGGTTCTCTGCCCTTCGTGCTTCCCTGTGTACCACTCAATTGTGAAATACTGAGTATGAAAAGAAAAACTTGTACAATGTTACAAAATAATGTGTAAGGAACTACTGTATTTATAGAACTAAAATTATATATATGATGATGTAAGAATAACTAAGGAAGTGTTGTAGTGTACGGCAGACTAAGGTAACAAGTGTTCGTGTAAATAAGAATGAGAAAGTAAGTCAAGAGAAGAGATAAAGTGTGTCCCAGACAGCGACTACTAATCAAAGTTTGCTCTTGACCTGGGAAGGGAGGGTGGAGAGATAAGCACTCCTCTTGCTCGCTGCAAAATCCTCAAATCACAACCTAGAACCTAACAAGCGAAAAAGGTAACTATTCTATTTTTTATCAAAGTTATTTTCTTTTATTATTTCTTCCTTCTTTGTATTGTTTTTCTCTTATTTATTTCTTGTATTTGTAGGAAAAATTGTCACAGTCTCTGGGTATTGTAATAACATCTGTAACTTACAACTTCACCATTCCCAACACCTCCTTCCCTTGCCAACTATGTTGATCTCTGGCCCAATCATGTTCTCACAGCACACACATCAGCACCCATTATTTCGAAACATTCTAAAACTATCATCTTTCTTCCTTCTTTCGACATGCATTATACCACCTTGAATATGAATGGAAATCGATACAGGAATAAACATTATAAACAACACATTTTTGTACTGCACAAGCACTGCAGCAACATCTGAGGCGTTCACGTGGTGAATAGATGGTTCGAAAACTGCCTTCTCTTCATGCTCATCCCCCCATGCGAGGTGCTAATCGTGGGTCATATCGAGTTTTAGCAGCTGTGGTTCAGCTATATACACAAAGGAGCACCCTTAACTGTTAGAGTCTAAAAATATAATCTCTCGCCTCTCTTATCACACACATTACACCACCCGGACTAAAAAAAATACCTCGGAACCTGCATAAACACGATAAACATAAAAGATATGAAAAAATAATAATAAACAAACTCCAATATTATGTACTGATATTATTCATAATACATACATCTAAGCATTGCAACCATTTCAGAAACACTGGAATTTTAAGGGGGGTGAAAATATGGATAATTCTTAGTGCGATGTTTTGTTGCTTTTCTGCTTAGTTACCGCTAGCGTCTAGGGGTCACTTGGAGAAGATTTCCACATTTCACTGCGAAGCTCATGGTGGGCTTTGGAAGCTAAAAATTGCAATGCCAGGTGCGCCAGACGTTTCTATTCAATTTGGTAAAGAAAAAAAAATGATATATTTAAAAAAAAACTGTCCCGGCTCTGGCCAGGGTGGCCCATCAGTTTCCAGAGACACGACCATGGAGAGGTTAATAATTCTTAAAGTTTTGTTCTGATTTTTTTCCAGTTGTTTTAGTGCAACCTCTCCACATCCCCCCCACAAGGGTGAGCCATATTCCAGCACATGACTCTTGAAAATTATAGCTAATTGCTCGTCAATGAGGAAATTAAGGATTCCGTACAATTATCCAAGTTTGTTTTAAGAGGTTTTAGCAAGTGATCTAATATCATAGGTCCATCTTATCTAAGGGTATTGTTAAGTGAAACACCGACAATTTCAATACTTTTAGAGAAGGACTATAGTAGCACAGATAGAAATATAGGAAATATGTTATATTTCTCTATTAACAAACAATATATATTTGGTTTTCCAAGCGTTACATGAAATAATGGTATTTCGTCCCCATTCAGTGATCTTTATTAAGTCTTGATTTATGGAGACTTTTGTACTGAGCTGTTAGTTCGAGATAATAAACACTGTTAATGGGTGGTTAAGTGTAAAAGAACTGTGAACTGTTCAGTCATCTGCAAATGAATGACTGGGATTATGGGTGATAGATAAAATTTCATTAATATGAATTTGGAAGTGTTGAAGCCACGACTGATTCTTGTAGCACGTCTGCATTATTTGAGTCAGTGGCGCAGCCGGGAGGGGGGGGGGAGACACGGGCGCCCCCCCCCCCCCGAAATTTCTACGTGTGTTCGAGAATAGACTGCAAATCTTAAATGTCCAATACTTGTTTTATCCCGGGTGTAACACTCGGTATGTTACACATTTGGAGAAATGAAAAATAAGCAATTCTGAGGAAAAAGTCTTGTATACACATATACTTTCTAAGACTTACTTTACTTTAGGTGCGAGACAGATATTCGAATCTACTCACGGGGAGCTGTCGGCGACTGGACGGGTGAGGAGTGGAGACAGAGAAGGAAGAAACATGTGTCGCTCTGCGAAATTTTCATTTTTAATTCTGTTTACCTTATGACACATTATCTTCAAAATGGGTAAACTCCGCTACTAATAGGTTTACGTAATTAACTAGTTAGGAATGCCTCTGGGCATGTAGGCCTACATGTGGAAGAATTGGCAAGAAAATAAGCTATCGTGGCAACGTTTACCGGCCATCAGCTGAGTGTCACTTGCAGTCATCACCTGCCTGCGCCATCAGTCATCAGTTAACTCTAATCAGATTGTGTTGCACCAGTGACCAGTCCATACAACTTGCTAATTATGCCACTTGCACTGTGTACTGTGACAAGAAGTGAAAAGATGTACTCCGTGGGTTTCCCTGGATCACTTTATTATGAAACGAAGGCAGTTGCAGCAATCAAGTATATTGGACTTCATGAGTTCAAGTTCTAAAAGGTCAGTTTATGTTTAGCAAATGCATTACATTGTAGAGGATATTATTACTGCCAGTAATAATAACAAATGATAATGTCATGCCATGAGCTCTAAATAAGTGTACAGTAGGTGCACGCAGAAACTGGAAGCCAATGATTGTGATTTCCCTTGTGATATATTTCAGGCTTTAGCTACCTGTGCCCTGTGTGGCAACCATCACTGAAGTAAACTAATCATCGCTGAACTAAGTGAAGTATTTAACAGACGATGGATTTTCATAGACATTAGCGTTGAATGTGGTGAGTTGGGACAGTGCATGACATGAGGTGAGTTGGGACAGTGGGCACTGCAATGCCAAATGCCAAAATATTTCCATTTTATGGTGTCAGTTCAATAGCCCTGTCCCAACTTTACAAATGTTGTTAATACTACTTTTCTATAGAAACCCGAATAATGCATTAAAATGTGCAAAATTAAATGAAAGGGTAGCATTCTGGCCATTGTTGGATTTCATTTTTGAAAATACACATATTTTGCCAATTTTTCTCTCCCACAGCCACTGTTAGAGCTAAAGGACTACATTTTGGTGGGTGAAATCTTCAGTTATTATAGTTTTTTGTGATTTATCTAGAAAATGCATGTTTACAGAAGAGCAGTGCTGAAGGATTAATAGACAATTGTCCCGAGTCGCCCACCATTATTATTTATTATTATTATTATTATTATTATTATTATTATTATTATAATTTTTTATTTTTACCCAGGGTGAGTTGGGACAACAACTTCATTTGTGATTTTCGCAAGGAAAAACCTATTTTTAATGCCTTATATACTATTATATTTTATAGTTTGCTGTATTTATGGTTGTTATGGGTGTCAACAAGTAAATATTTCTCATTTTCAGGTTGCATGCATCATGCAACTGTTTATCTATTTAGGGCATGCATGATGCATGCCCTAAAGAGAGAAAATCCTGTGATGTGGATTATGACGAAAAAGCATATAACTGTACTGTATAGTTTTAAAAGTAGGGGAAAGGAGTTGTGCAATTAATTTTTTGGAAAGGAGAAATACGTGAAATCCATCATAGTGCCCCCAGAAACTCCCCGACACCCCAACCAGGACCCCAGAGAAGAGCAGCAGCAGCACAGGGAGACTCAGCGCGACAATGGCACAAGCCAGCCTGGGCCGTACGCCCCTATGATGCGCAGCCACCTCACCTTCGCCATAGCAGGAATCTTGCACTACCTTCTGGCCGAGGTTCCACCAAATCGGATCGGGATGGAGCGGTATGTCCAGCTCTAAGCAGTGTCCCTCAGGAGTTGGCCTGTAACCACTCCCTCCTTCCTAAGGAGTGTGCCAGTAGCCTCTCCGAAGGTGTTTTCCCTTTAGGGACGGCCTGTAGCCGCCCATCCCATGTAAAGGAATCAGCACACCACCGACCTGAGGGTAATCAGGAGATGGCCAGTAGTCGCTCCCGCCTTCATCAGAAGGTGTTCTTCCGGGGACTGCCGGTAGCCGCCCCACACTCCCTCCTGTCGGAGTCGGCCTGTAGCTGCTCCCACCTCTGTAAGATGGCCTGTAGCCACTCCGCAGGCATTGCCCCCGAGTGGCCTGTAGCCGCTCCCACCTTCGTCAGACGGCCTGTAGCTGCTCCGAAGGCGTTGCCCCTGAGTTGGCCTGTAGCCACTCCACACCCCTCCAGCAGGAGTCGGCCTGTAGCTGCTCCCACCTTCGTCAGACGGCCGGTGGCCGCTCCGAAGGTGTCCAGAAGTGCGCTGGTATTAATTCCCCCTCCCAGGCCACGTCCAGTAGCCGGGCCTCAGCACCTTATGGTCTCACCCCTGGGAAGCCACGGCCAGTAGCTGGGCCCCACGACCGGAAGCAGTCGGGAGCAGCCCCGCCGCCCCAGCGTGAGACGAATATCCTGACCCCCAACGCAGAGGATGTAGGAGAATACTGGAGAGGCCCTATCACCTCCCCTGGCCTCTGTTTCCTATGCCTGGCCCTGGAGAAGACCCACCTGACGGACCTTGATTCAGGTCGGTGCTGCAGCCCCTCCCTGATGGCACTGCTTGGCTCTGGGGGCCGCAGCCCTCGAGAGCTCCAGGCCCTCCCCAGAACACCCGGGAGGGACCTCCCCACGCCACGACGGCAGAGGACCTCCACCTCCGGCCGAGACCTGAGCCAGAGATTCCTGGAATTATTCGGCCCCGGTCCTGAGGGCCACACGCCTGTTCCCAGCCCGGAAAGTACGGGCCCCTTCGCCACCTGCAGCCCCGGACGAGAGAAGATGCCCCCGCATGTCGTCCTGTGCCCTCTCGGCACGACCTCCCCTGGCGGTGTCCCAGTCCCAGCAGAATTGTCGCCGGCGTGTCTCCCCGCTGCCCCCACCGTATAGTGACTCATGACGTTGTGATTGTGCCCTGAAGTATAGCGTAACGGTGACGGGGTGATATAGTGCACCCCAAGTACCAGGTCAAGTGTTATGAGAAATTGGACTAATAGTCTAATATACTACAGGGCAGAATAGTAAATAACAAGTGCAGAATTCAAGTGTTGGTGAACTAGACTCATAGTGTGACGCCCTTCATGTTATATCAGTGAAACACTCAAGCTGTGGAATTCATATTCGTCAAATATCCAAATATCCCTTGCTATCAGAAAATAGTAAAGTGAACGTGCTATCAATAACCTCCACTTTATATTACCATAAATATAACGCGACCCCCAGTGCCTTACACCCTCCCTTAGTGAACCTCTTCTCTAATTTCCCCACGTGCACAGAAACCTTGATTCGTGTTATGATAATAAACCAAAAACCCCTTGCTATCAGAAAATAATAAGTTGAACTCACTAACAATAACCTCCACTTGATATTAGTATAAATACAATTAGACCCCTAGTGCTTCGCCACCTCCCGCGTGAGACCCACCTCCAACTTCCCCACATGCAACGAGACCCTGGACGATATTAATCCTGTACACTACACCTAGAGTGTTCTTACCAGTGCACATTGAACTAGTATCCTGCGCGATACTGATTATCTAGTTGTAAGAATGATAATTGACCAAATACTGTGCTGTACTATCTGCTGTTTGTCTTGTGTCTGACAAAGTAATACACGAGTAAAGGTTATTGCCTAGAGTTTTTGTGTCCTGCCTCTCTCCTATTTGTACTAAGCCTCGGTCTCGAAAGAGGGCCCCGCTACGCGTTAGGTGTTCTAGGACCGAGGAGTCGGGCCATAAACACCTAGCATTACAGAGAGGAACTAAGAAATGCAACTGGCTAGTTTGTGATGATGTACTGTATATAATGTATAATGATAATTTTCGGCAGTATATCATTGGTGGACCTGTCTTATTAGCAGGAACTGTACCTTTTACAATGCAAGAGGTTGAAAAAGCCTTTCATGATTATAAAAAGCATATTTCTCATTGACATTTTTCAGCATAAATAGCTACAGGCAGCTTAGTGGAACTCTTAAACATATGGAATACGTATAGTGCAGTGCGTCCTTAAGTGCGAGGCATGGGGGGAGGCTATGTTTATGATGGAAAAGTATTGAGGTAGGATGGGACTGGAGTGCATTGTGTTGTGTGCATTGGAGTGTTGTGATGAGGAGAGGTAGATTGAGATGGTTTGGGCATGTGGAAAGGATGGTGGATGATAATGGAGGGCAGAAATTGATAAGTGCTAATGTTAGGGGTAAAGTTGCAAGAGTTTGACCGAGAAAGACCCGGAACAAGGCCAATGAGTGTGACCTCAGGGATAAGGGACTGAATAGGGAAGCTGCCAGAGATCGAGCAGGATGGAGAGACGCTATTAGGTGATCAAGGCCGACGTATCAAGCATGTTGGAGCCTTTAAAAACGAAACGAAAACTGAACGAACTTCAGATTGATTAGTTGGATAAAATTAATGTAATTTTTTTTTTTTTTAGCAATAATGCTCATTTAATTTTGATACTGCATTTTATATATGGTAATAAAAATAATCTTTTGTGCTACATTATGAGTCGGATGGCTCCTTGTTTAACCTGTTAGTGTGATTTTTTTTTTTTTTTTTTAGTATTTTGAGGTAATAAAAAAATCAGCAAGATGGGTGATTTTGCCATACATTAACCCAAATGGTGAAGTGGATTGTGTTTTTATATTTCTCATGGTTAGTCATTGTGGCCCCCCCTGAGACACCTGTTGTGGAGGGTGTTTGGCCCGCTCTGCTCTTAATGAACGACAGGTAGTTGAGTCAGACTGCCCTACAAACACAGCGAAGCTGAAAATGGAACCGCTTCTTATAAACGTGAGATCATGAAAAAAGATATGGGTCAGATATAAACAGTAATGATGGACAGTATCATTGCACATATGGTAATAAAACACGGAATAATTTTACTGAAATAATTCCACCTACTATTGATTACATACTGCTTGAAAGATGAAGAGATACGTTATGTGGTTTGTTGTCCGCCATTCAACTCCCCAACAATTTGCTACGGACGTGTGAGTAATGCATTAGTAAATTCCTCTACATACTGCTGGTTTGCCTATTAGTTACTTAGCAATAATGAACGTATTATAGAAAAGTATTCATATTTCACAATATCACGGTGTGGGCAACAAACAACTTAACATATCCCTTCATCTTTCAAGCAATATATAATGAATACTAGGTGGAGTTTTTTCAGTAAAACTATTCCGCGTTGTATTACCATACTGTATGTGCAATGATACTGTCCATCATTATTGTTTATATCCCACACATTTCTTTTTTCATGATCTCTCGTTTATAAGAAGCGGTTCCATTTTCAGCATCACCGTGTTGGTAGGGCAGTCTGTCTCAATTACCTGTCATTCAGTAAGACTAGGGCGGGCCAAACACCCTCCACCACAGGTGTCTCAGGGAATCATGAGCGCGATTGTACATGTTGTAATGACACAATACAGATATGTATGAACAAATTCACATACAAAATGCATTACAGTACATTACATATATACGTATTATTATCATAAACCCGAAAACACACGTGCAATAAATGCGAACTTTCATTTACTCAGGGTAGATGGATGTAATCACTGGACAGCCATGCTGAGACATTTCCATGAGTGTTCAGCACCTCAATCTTGTGTTAAAGGGATAATTTGGGCCTTGTTGACCCTAATTCATTGTGCAATTGACATTACTCAAATTCCACTAATTTGTTGTAGTTCCTGTTCAGAATTTAGTCCAAAATAGTATTAAGGTCACCATTTCTCTACTATTTTTTGATAAATATATCAAGGATGCCTTATTTTTACATTTCCCTATGGTTTGTACTAATAAAATGTAGTCTTGTACTTTTCGTATATTTTTTTCCTGTGGGTCCAATTGGACAGGGGTTACCTGTAAGGTTCCAGATTTTGATGGTTTGAAGGGGATAACTATGCAGAAGGCAGCTCAGGAGAATTGGTTTCTTACCCTTCCCTTCACAACAGCTATGTCATATGCCATTAGTGCACATGGATTCCACAGACACAAGCCATCGTGAAGACAACCTACCTACAACCATGCATCAAATAAAAAGAGATAGAATAATGGAAGTACTAAAGTTATCATTCCCTTTTCAACAACAACAAGAGACCTTATCGATATCAATACAGTACAAGTAGCTTCCCAAGATGTGGCAACTAGTCTACTATCTGCAAAGGAATTAGGTACACAGGTACTTCGCAGCTACCTGTCTAGAAACCATCAGAAGCTAAAAGTTATTAAGCTAAAGACTATTGTTACAATGCATGAAAAGAAGAAAAGGGATTCAGTAGTGAAGGTAAAAAACAACTTGTATAATGAAATAGCAGTATTGAAAAATGTACTTTTGGCTACAGAAAATCATCTTGATGGTACATCTGAGATTTTTCAACAGCTTTTGGCACATGAGATCATGCAATATCCATCAGCTCTGGTTGAGATTGATGATGAAACTAGTGGTTTCAGGTTGAGTGGAGGAAACAAAGCATCTGTAATTGATTATATGAAGAAAAGACCACGTATACAGTTGTGGCCTGAAGGGTTAGTCAGCAGCGACCAAAATCTTGACACTTGTTATGTCATTGATCTTATGGGGTTCATTAGAACCAAGATGCCACAGCATGGGGAAGCTGCAAAGTCATTTGCCGAGCGAATTTTGTTTACCATTATCAGCAAGAGGCCGGCTAAGTGCAATGAGATACATATTGTAGCAAATCGCTATCATGGATTGCATGGATGTATAGACTGAAGTGGTGACATTGTTTATCTTAAGGATGCAAGTGGCTGTCATGCCAGACGAATGGCAAACAGTACCATTCATCACCTTGAGAAGCATATGCCTTTTAATAACTGGACAGGAATCTTTAGCAATGCAACCAGTAAGGCGAACCTGATTCAGCTACTTTTCGATGTTTGGGAAATGTCCAGTCATTTACTTCCTACTGGGTTTACATTGTACCTTGCAGGTGGTTTTTCTGATCGACTGAGACAGTTTCTGTAAATTCTAAGCATGGTGTACAATTTATGCTGTCAGCATCAAGCACACAAGAGGAGGATGACACCAGGGTTATTTTGCATTCGAAGTTTTGTGTGCAAAATAAATGCGAAAGAGTAGTCATCCGAGCAAATGACACAGACATTGTTATTCTTGCTCTGATTTCTTCAGAAGATTATCATATCAAGGCTTACATGAATTCTGGATACAATTTCCAGATTACTTCATTCCTGTCCACAAGATTGCAGGAGTGCTTGATGCCAATGAGATGACCATGCTGCCCTTCCTACATGCTCCAAGTTTTTTTTTTTTTTTTTTTAATGCGAGGAAGAGGGAACCAAAGGCTGAGCCCGCAAAACAGTTCCTTCCAAGAAAAAAACAAATACAATACAAAAGAGAGCCAAATTCAAGATCCGTTCATTTCGAGATGCCTGAACATACTGCGTTTGAAAGTCTGGAGATCAAAGGAAATAGGAAATACAGACAAAGGGAGACAGTTTCAGAGTTGACCTGCTGCATAAATGAAGGACTGGGAGTAAAGGTTAACTCTGACATTAGAGAGCTGGAGAGAAAAGGGATGAGAGTTTGTTGCTAGACAGATGCTACGCACCGGTCGTAGAGGTGGATGCGACACTACAAGCTACATCTATCAGAAAGGGAAGAACACTTTCTTAAAAGCTATGGTGAACCCTATTTTCACTGAAAAAGTAACTCATGTTTGTCACCAACTTGAAAGTCAATCAGATATAACAGATGAACTACTCCAAGAAGTTATCAGTGTGTCCCGTGATTTGATGTGCATTGCCTATGGGGAAAAAAAAAATGGTGACATTGAAGACTTGAATAAACTGAGAATAAATCCCTATGTCCAAAGGAAGGATCTTCGGTGTTTACCACCTACTGAAGGTACAGTCGTCAGCACAAATTCGCTGCAAGCCTGCTCGTGTGATGTTGTTGTTTTGTCTGAAAACAGTGTATAGGACCTAGTTGCCACACGAGCTTTTATATGCTTTAACCCTAAATAGGTAATCTTGATTTTGTTACTATATCAGGTAACGTGGGGTCTGATGGACCCCACGGAAAAAAAAAAAACTTCCGTTTGAGATATTTCAAAATGCTTCAACACACAAATAATTCAACCCCTTATCTTTAAACAGGGCCAGAAAAAATAAAGTTTAACCCACCCCGTCCCGACCACTTTTTGACCACTGGTACCCCCCAATCCCGACCATTTTTCGACCCTTTTTTTTTTTTTTGCTAAAACTTTCGCTTTTGGTGAGAAACATCGAAAATTCATAGAGAAATCGCTCACCTGAGGTTTAAAATACTCATTACAGGTAGGAGAGCCTCCTTACCTTACTGGGTTTTCTATCAGGCTGGCACCAAAGAAAACGAGTTCTATGGGAGGATAACTATTTCACACCACTCATAAACGGTATTTACTTATTTACTGTTACGAATTTATATGTAGTACAAGAGTATATTGGTTTTCAAGCAGTAATATAGGCATTATAAGCATTGTTTCACTCACTAATACCTGACCTTTTTTTGCCACATTACCTGATCATCATTTCTAACTGTTTCTTCCTCTAATGCTATGTAAAGTTTGTCCTCCACATTGTCATTGATTGGGGAATCACTCTGGCCCTGAATTTCGTACCGTGGCATGACATGGCTATACTGGCCAGGTCACTGATAACAGGTGAATTGCTGAGACAATGGCATGCAGGGGGGGGGAGGAGGTCATGCTGGGTAAGGCATTGTCTCTGCCTGGCATCTTGTTGAGGAAGGTGTCACGTGTATACGTATCAAAAATGACTCGCGAAAATTGAAAATTGTAGAAATTATGAACCTTGCAATTGCAGGACGTTGAAGTACGTCCCCGGGATTAACTGTGACAAAACGTGAGGACGTGGAAGTACGTCCCCGGGACGCCGCGGGTTAATTGAAGAAATATATATTTTTTTAAAGTTTATACAAAAATGATTAAATTTTAGGTATACAAATTTTAAAATTAAATCTTGCAAAATTGAAAAGTAATATCATGATTCCTTGGGTGGTCTGCAGTAGACCGATGTTGGGACCTTCTTTATAAAAAAGGAGAAAGACAGCAAATTGAAATAAAAAAATCACAAGAGGGCTCAACTGAGGTTACATTATAGGTAATCTGGGGTCTAACATACCCCAATGGCACTATAGAGCAAAATCAGAGCCAGGTACAGCTATGACCCCATCATCCCCATGAAGTGAATCACTAGGTAGGAAGGTAATGCGACGGACAGATCTGTAGACCTTATGCTCATATTTTTAAAAATTAAATTTCGGGGACTGGGGTTTCTGAGACCCCACATTACCTATCCAAGGGACACGTGGTCTTGGGAGCTTCCCGTATGTCTGGACAAGGGATGGGGGAGGCTCGGGTGGGGGCAGGTCGCAAGGGTTCTGTTGGGGGGAGGTGGGAGGGACGGAGGGTAGTAACATTTTTAAAAATGCTTCAACAGAGATAATGTATTTTAATATTTTTTAAATTATTATTATTAGTAAATAATAATAAATTAAAAATACATTATTTATTAAGAATAGCATATACAATTGCTTACAAAAATAATTAAAACATATTATTCAAATCAAATACCCACAGCTTAATAATTTATTAGGCTGTGGATATTTGATTTAAATAAAATGTTTTAATGATTTTTTTAAGGAATTACACATGCAGATAAAAGTAAAACTGGCAACATCACAGCCTTTGTTTTCCTGCCCCTCTGCTTCGCAGCCCGCTCACTCCTTTGTTTGAACTTCCACGAGTGAAAAAGTTACTACGTGACAGTATTGTGATACCAACTCTAATGTATAGAAGTGAAACTTTGACCTTGGTGGAGGGACACAGGTCAAGAGTGAGAGCAGTGGAAATGAGTTATTTGAGAGGAGCATGTGGATTACATGGAGAGACAGACTGACAAATGAAGAAGTGAAGAAGCATTGTGGTGTGGATGTGGATGTGATAGGAAGCGTTAGGAGAAACACGTTGAGGTGATTTGGTCATATGGAGAGGATGGAGAGTGAAAGACTAACGAAGAGAGTGTGTGTGAGTGAGATGTTGGGGGGGAGGGGGAGAGGGGAGGTCAAGGATGAGATGGAGGGATGGAGTGGAGAAGCATAAGAGAGAGGGGCGTGTGAGCTGGGAGCAGGGCAGTGAAATGGCTGGGACAGGGTGACGTGGAGGCGATTTGTTGCTTGTTTGTTCCAGTGGCCACCCCTTACGTGATTAAGGCGTTTAGCAATAGATAGATAGATAGAATAATAATAAATAAAAGTAAGTATGCTATTTTATGTAAATATCTCAATATTTTACAGTAATTCCCACAAATATATCCAAATGGGTTGTGCTTGCTCTTTGAGACATTGTGCAAGCTAAATATTTGTCAGATTGCACACTTACGCTTGCACAAGGTAGTGAACTGTGGATTGCGCATTGCACTTGCGCAAGGTCCTTCTTTGTTTGCGCTGCCCACCACTGCCTAATACAAACACACAGGTGCTTTTCACTTACTACATCAGTAGATTCATCAATCATCAAGGAATATTTCTCAGCCTCTGTAATCTTTTTTTGCTGTTCCTCCTTAAACGATGGCGAGATCACATTACTTATCAGCATTGAACACTTTGTACGATGCAGCCGTACGTTTTCTAACTTACTCCCAGCACCATTGTTCTTGATTACTTCACGATGATGATCGACTGTTGCTATTGAACTGTGGCAACTTACAACTACTACAAGCTGTAGTAAAGCTTTCTTAAGTGCATCACTAGGTCCTTGAACCTTCGAAAGATCACCTCTCACAAATAAATTCACTCTTACTGATCTGACTGCAGAAATACGTGATTTATCTTCTGTAGTGAAAGCTTGTAGTTTTATGGTGGTTTTCCTGGGCTGCAGACTTTTTATGCACACTTTACAAAAGGCTGATTCTTTGCCGTCTTTTGCCTTCATCAGCCATGGAAACTCCTTTTCCCATGCAGGCTGACAAGTCCTTCCCGAATCATAAGATCCTTTCCACTTCGGCATCGCTGTTACAGTTTCAGGGCAGGCTGAACGTGACTGACTAAAGTCCCGTACTACCGCGGACCACTCACTGCCTCAGTCATCACACTCGCATCAAGTATTCACGTCTCTCGCCCACGTTCTGCTCCTGTCCAACTGGATGTGTAAGTCGTGCTCATGTGTAGAGGTATATGGTTGTTGGCAGTGATAATTACATCAGCAGCTTTCCTTATTGACCAAAGTTAGACATTTTTAATGCCAAACTGCCAAATTTTCGTATTTCATTGCCAAAAAGGTATTTTACTGCCAAAAATGGGTATATTTGGCAGTGAAAATTGCCAGTTGGCAACCCTGATGTGTATGGGTAAAAGCTAATCAACCACAGCCTACAATTCCAGATCCATTTAAATTTGGATGGATAAAGGGAAGAAAATGTAAAACCCTTTTTGACTACATTAACATCAGTATCTGACCAATTAGTTCAATTGGCCTATTGTAAATGTATGTCCTTGTCGTCGACATGGAACGTGTAAACTCATAGGTGCCTGTGGAGGCCAACAGGAAACTTGTTTGAATACTTTAACTTCATGTTTTGGTATTGATGATGATGAATTTTAACTATAAGCCTGAAAAGATTTTGTGATTTTTTTTTGTTTCCTTTGTTTACTGAAAACAGTTATAAAATGCAACCGTGTATTCTCTACATTGCTGCACATTGTCAAACACAGTTTACGTTAGTATACTTAAATGCATTATATTATTTTTTTTAGCTTATGTGCTGCTTTTGCCTTCCAAGTACTGTACGTGTCATTGACTCATGCGTATTGTCCACCTGCTAGGTGGCTAATCTATTGAGCTGATAAATTTGAAAGCATTTGCTTGTCTACTGTTATCTAATGAAGGACTCAGGTAATTACAGATTTTCATAAAACTTCATTTCATGCCGACCAATTAGGATTATGGTAAAGTTGATTTCCAGACATATTTGTGTGAACCTTAGTGATAATTAAAAAAAAAAAATGGAATCTCATTAGTATGTATCTCCTTTGAAATGTTTAGTAATTTTTAATCTCTATGGTGATTTAAGTAGGTAAATGTGTAAATTTCATTTGCATGCTAAACAAAAAATTATGAAAAAGAATGATAAGTGCAAAGAAAATTGTAAAAACTATGATGGTACGATCCACGGAAAGTGAGGAAACCAGTGTTCACTTTCCTGCACCTTTTGCCTTAAAATTTATATATTTTTTGCAATGTTTCTCATACCATTTTGTTCACCATAAATTTATCTTTAATATGATATATGAATCACTTCATAATTTTGGAAATTGAATTTTTAGGAGGAACTATTGTAACACTGATATATAAAATTTTGTTCTAAAACAAAATTGAAGTGTGATTTTCAAATCTTAGTCTATTATTTATCTTTTTAAAAAAGTAATGTTTGGTGAACATTTTGAGGCCAAACTCAACCATATAGCATAGCATACAACCAAGCTGTAAACATTATTATGAAAATAACGCTGACCGATTTTTCTCCTTCAACACATTCGGAACACGTTAAAAATAATAGACATCTCCCATTCGAAATTTAGTACTCCCACCTAGAAATGTTGATGGACATGATTAACAATAGAAATATACTTTGAAACCTTCTGCAGCTCTCCGTGCAGGGTACCATTAAAATACAACGTTTGGGTCCCAGACTAGTGGGTATTGCTTTCTTTCGAAGAATTAGGGAAAGAAAATTACCTATGGATAGTCTGAATAATTTAACTAGGATATGAGCAAGAATGGGGGAGCACATTACCAGAAGGATTGGGGGAAGTTCATCAGGACCTGGAGCTTTGTTGGGTGGTTAATACTCTAGGATGGATTTTATGTAGCTAGTCTGTATCTGAACTGCAACAAGTTCGGAAGAGTCACGTTCTAGCCCGTACAATCCCGCCGTCAGCATGGTGCCGACAGTACGAAACGTCTCAAGTAATCCCAGCGACGTGATGGTGCCGAGAGCAAAATTCGAGCGTTGTAGCTCGTCTCTGACTGCTTCAATCTAGATAATTTTTTGCTAAAGAGTAGCTTAATGTATTGGCAACATTTTGCACAAGTACTTGTAGCACTGAGTTTGGTTCTGCATGGCTGGGTAACATCAGTGTGCCACTGTCCTTACACTATTAGAATGTTGCGGAAGTCACGCCATTCTCCGCCTCACTGGGCTGAAAGAGACTGTTGAAACTGTCACATGGACCCTCTGTCCCTTCATTTAGTGATTCTATAGTGGAGGAAGACCTGGATGACTCTTCTGGGGAGGAATATGAGCCAGTGGAGAAAGATATTGAGAATGGGGATTCCCCCATTCTCCTCCCCCGTTCTCTCTCATCCCGCCTAGCTGGGTGGGAAAACGTACCGTAGCTCACGGCTTGGGAAACCGGGCTAGAAACACGATGGACGGCCATTATGCACTTACTTCTCTTATAAGGAGTACCTTTTTTTTGCTTTTCCTTGATTTATATGTCCTTTTGGATTGTTTTATGCAATAATTTATTTTTCCGTTTTTGGTCTGGGATTGGGTGGGTATAAAATTGCAAAAATGCCTGGTACGGTACGGGCTAGTACAGGGACAGGGGCGATTTCACTGACTTCCTCTAAGGTAGAATTTGTGGCAGACGTACAAACAATGATGTCTGCTTTTTCCACGTGGGTCATTTATAATATTTCCATCTGAGGATTTTGTCTGAATGGGTGATGACTTGTTACTGAAACGTTATTACTGATGGAATCAAAAGTTGACCAGATTATTTTTCTGTCTGTAAGATTATTCAGTAGTGTGGATGTTTGGTTTTGAAGAATGTTTTATTTAGCGAGATTTGTTACTGCTTTTGCGTGGTTTCTCACAATTTCAAACAGACTGAGAGATTCAGATTTTTTCTTTTTTTAAGTAAAAGTTATATGCTGAGGACTTTTGGGTCGTTGCTCTAGCACAATTGCAGTCAAACCATATTGAGGAGTCCGATCTTTTAGTATATTGTTAATTGGGTATAAACAATTCCATACCAGCTTGTATTGTGTCATTAATGTGGGACTGAGTAGAACTGATATCAATGGAGGAGAAAGATTACCATGAAATGTAAGGAAGATAATTTCAAAATGCATCCCAGTCTGCCCTATCGAAGTCACTGTAACTGGTTTAGAATGAGGAGGTTTGGGGCAACTGACTCATGAGGCTTTAGCAAGATTGTGGTAGGAAGATTCAAATGGTGACAGTAGCTCTATCCTGTATTGATCTGGGATATTTGTCAGGAATAGGTCTAAGAGATAGATGTTATGGTCAGCATTATCTAGGAATCTGGTTGGTTATTTTACCAATCACGTGAGATTAATGATTTTGCAAACAGCTAACATTCTAGACCAGTATCATCAGTCCTGAAAGAGTGCAATAACCATTCCATATTACTGACATTAAAATCACCCAAAATGGTTATTTCAGTGATAAGGGTGAGGTGATTGGAGAGAAGCTGTGAATGAATAAATGATGACACAGTCCTGAGGGGATATTTTCCCGTGTTTGGTCTGACTAGCTGATCAGGTCTGGTGCGGGTAAGGGGTTGGGTCCATTATGATGTGGCGGGGGTAAACCAGTTCTACTGTCGGGCCCTGCTACGGATGTCACTGATTGCACTGCACAGTTGACCCTCGTGCGGTGTGGTGCAGTGAGGATCTGTCCCTTCTCTCCTTGTGGCTAACATGCGAATGAATGTGTTTGAGTGGATGAGTAAATTGGGAGGGTGTCGTCCTGTTTCGGCTACCTCCCTTTCCTTAGGGGAAGCAGCCTAGGTATATAGATAGAAGGGTGAGGTTAAGGCTTAGGTCAACTCTGTGGATATGGAGTCAAATATGCTGAGTTCTGAAATAAGTACTGGGGGAATGATATACTATACAGATAAATTTGGTAATATTTAGGCAGTCTGGTATGTACAGTGAATAAGAAAAGTTAGCTTAAATGAAGTTCAAAATTGTGCCAGCAACATTGTCAAATTTAACATAACAGGTGCAACTCTTGTTACAAAAGTCTGTGAGGAGATGGTAACCAGGAAAACAAAATCGGGAGAAGTCAGAAGACAGAGTGATTTGGGTATCTATGAGGAACAGGGCTAGAGGAGTTACAGATTCGAGGAAAACTTGAACAGAATTAAGGTTGCTACTAAGACCACGTATGTTAGTAATATATAAGGACGAACCTGCACTTCAATGCTCACACACACCGCAACTCAGCCAGGAGACAGGGCGTGTGTGCTGGGCATTCCCCAGGCCCTGTCTTCCCCCTAACCTTACTCAAGACAACCACCACCAACCGGGCTACAGCAAGGCCCGGTCTCCTCGAATAAGGAGAGAATCATCAACAACAACAAACTTCAATGCTGACGAGTATCAGTGTTTGCAATAACCGCTGTCAGCAGTCACTTGATATTTTTAATTTAATGCAAGGAAGATGGAACCACAGGCCAGGAGCCTGAAAGAATGTTCCGTCCGAGAAAAAACAAACAAACAAACAAAAAGATAAGATAGCAGACAGCCAAATTTAAGATTCATCAATTTCATGATGCCTGGACACACCGTATTTGAAAGATTAGAAATCATAGGCAGCAGGAAATACAGACAGAGGGAGACAGTTCGGAAGATGACCAGTCCCATACATGAAGGACTGGTAGTAATGGTTAACTCTTGCATTACAGTGTTTGAGAGAAAATGGATGGGTGTTACACACGTCGTGGTGGTGGAGTGATACAAGCAGACAGTTCAGAGGAGCAGTGACCACTGAAACAGTGACAGAAAAGAGATAAAGATGCAACAGAGCGGGATGAAGAGACAGGGATTTTAGGGAGCCAGTAAGAGGAGGAGAGTTTATAAGACGAAAAGCCTTTGACTCCACCTTATTGAGAAGAGCTGTGTGTGGGGAGCCTCCCCAAACATATGAGTTGTACTCTACCTAGCAGTGAATAAAACCCGTGTGTAAAGTCAACATTTGTGCAGGAATAACGAAGGTACAGAGTCGATTAAGCCCCAGTAATCTCTTCAAAGTTAATTTTACAAGAGAGGTAATGTGATCTTTCCAAGATAAATCCCGAGAGAAAAAAACCCGAAGTATGTTGAAAGATGATGCAGGAATAAGCTGGACAGTGTTGAAAATTAGCGGATACTCTTGCAGAATAATTTTTCGGGTAGAAAGATGTAAGAACTGAGTTTCTGATGCATTATATACAAGATTATTTTTACCCCAATCAGAGATATGAGCCGAGTTAGACATTGGCTGTGCCATAGCCTCATGCATTGTTCGTTGATGCGACTGCCGAGATGGAAGCTGCAGGAAGCAAATGGAGAGGTGAAGGGTGAAGTCATCAGTTTAAGAATGGATATTGTTAGATATACAGCGTAGAAGGTCATTGATGAAAGAAGGAAGAGAGTTGGTGATAGGACTGAGCCCTGGGGAACACCACCGTTGATAACTCAAGAAGAACGATGGCCGTCTACAACAACTGCTATAGAACGGCCAGAAAGGAAACTAGAAAGGAAGGGACAGATAGAAGGATAGAAACCGCATGAAGGCAGTATGGAGGTTAAAGACTTATGCCGAACTCGATCAAAAGCCTTTGAGATAATGAGTGCAACGGCAAAGTTTTCGCCGAGTCCCGAAAGGAGGATGACCACGAGTCTGAAACATTGGCGGGAAGATCGCCAGTGGAGGGTCTCTGGCGGAACCTATACTGATGATCGGAAAGAAGGTTGAGATAGGAAAGTTACTTTTATTTTTATTTTTTTTTAAGAATAGGCTCAAAAACTTTTCAAATACAGGATGTTAAAGCACTTGGCCGATAGTTAGAGGACTGGGAATGGTCACCCCTCTTTGGGACAGGCTGAA
Organism: Coenobita brevimanus; assembly: GCF_032717465.1. Classification (NCBI taxonomy): domain Eukaryota; kingdom Metazoa; phylum Arthropoda; class Malacostraca; order Decapoda; family Coenobitidae; genus Coenobita; species Coenobita brevimanus. Next base: position 28,643,276 of record NC_136961.1, on the reverse strand, counting down.
TAACTGCAAACATCCAGCAACAAAGAAAGATACACAAAGACAACAGGGTTTACCTTGGCAGGGTGTAAGTACAGAAGGAGAACAGGAGGAACCCCATCAGGCCCATTTGCCTTGTTAGAATTTAGGCCAATGATGGTAGAAAATACAGCAGTTGAAAAAATTTTAATATCAGCCATGACGAAGTCAGAGGGTTTAAGCGACTGAGGAACAACACCAGAATTGTCTAAGATAGAAGTGGATGAGAAAGTTTGAGCGAAAAATTCTGATTTATCAGCAGAACAAATAGCTACAGAGTCATCAAAGTGGAAAAGAGGAGGGAAGGATAATGACGTACAATTGTTAAGAAGGTTTTTGGGAAGGTGCCAAAAGGAGTGGAAATAGTCTAAGTTGGAGAGTACAGAGCATTTAGTAGGAAGGAAATTATTTTTAGCAGGACGAAGAACAGTATTAACACAATTCGGAGCACAAAAATAAAAGAGCACAAAAATGAAAGAGATGAGATTTAAGGGTGGGTTGGCTCCTGTACCTTTTGCAGGCTTTGTCCTTGTTGTGGATCGCATCAGAACATGCGTGATTAAACCGTTTTTTTTTTTCCTAGTCACTAGATATGAGAAAGGAATGTAAGATGGCCATGGATACAAATATCACTCCAGATAAAGTGAACGAAGAACTGCGTCAGGGCAGCTCCAAAGTGTTACGGCTGATGCTTCTTGGGAGGGTCCTCAAACATTACTGGAGTGATACGACAGGATAAGGTGATATGATTGCTCTCAGGAGGGCTCTGTGCTCTACCCTGCCAGTGGTGGCAACCTGAGGTACCACCGAATTTGCTGATAATACTGCAGTGGCCATTGCCAAGAGGGTATGGAAACATATGGTGTGATGTCTAATGTTCGTACATGTAGTGTGGAGCAGACAGTTGGAGGTAGAGGTATTATGATAATATGTTGGCTTACTCTCTGTGCTAATGAAAACACTGAATGAGAGCTGGTCAGGAATAGGTCCTGAGCACTTATGAAACGGGAGCTGCAACTCTCCATATCATCAGTTTGCCATTCACCTTGAGAGTACCACTTTGTTCGACTGGTGCTACAGTCTACAGTACTCCCTATTAACTAATCATGTTGTCCGTAAAATACCACGTAAATGTGTTGAGACCCAGCCTAGACGACATTTTATCTTTGTATTTTACCTTTATTATTTCACTTATTTATTATTATTTTTTTGTGGGATCCTGTAATCTGTCAGTGAATTCCCCAGATGTGTGGTAAGTTCTATTCTGATATGTATCAACAGCATATGATGACGTCATTTACTCTCAGTATTTTTGTGGCGGCATTTTAGTCGAAGGATTCTTCAGAATCAATCTTTTCATTATCTTCCGATTCAACAGAACGGCAGTTGTAAAGGATGCTGTGGTGGGAACTTTGCTAGCTTGTACCTCAGGTTTTTGTTTTTCTTCCTGGCGGGGTATCGTGCCAAATGTCATATGCATATTTAATGCAGCTGACTGAACTGACACTGGTTTTTTAAAGTTTGGTCTGCCTTTGCACAACTTCTGTCCATCCAGTGCTTCACCTCGAATTTCATTTACGAGGTGCTACCCTAAATTTTCCGAAATCTGAGAGCAGGCAATGCTTGTCGTATGGTGTGTGGATGGTAGGTGCCAGTGTATGCATCCATTGTTTGTTAATGTGTCAAGTGGCGTTGAGCAGGGTGGATGCATTCAGTGCATGTGTGTTTTTTTTATCATTGTGTTTCGGTTACTTTGCGAATGCTGTTATCTAAAATGTGGAGAATGTGAAAGAGCAGTGTGTGTGCATCGAATTTTATGTGACACTCGGGAAAAACGTTGCAGAAATCATGTTAAAACAAGCATTTTGTAACAATGCTTTTGGGGTTACACAAACCTAGGATTGGTTTAAGCATTCTGAAAACGGACCGACGTCAACAGATGATGATGCATGTTCTTGTTATCCTTCAACCAGTTCAACTCCAGACAGTTTGGCTAAAGTTCGTGCAACCATCCTCGAAGATCACAGGAGGACAATCAACGATGTTTGTGGCATTGTTAGTCTATCGTATTAAACATACTAATGGATTTTGTCTTGCGACCTTGACATGAGACGAATCGCCGCCAACTTTGTCCCAAGGCTGCTCACTGATGAGCAAAAGCAGAATCACATGTAGGTCTGTTTGTAACTCAGGGAAATGGCCAGAAATGACCCTAACTTCGTATCCAGTGTCATTACTGGTGATGAAAGCTGGGTTTACGGGTACATCCCGGAAACCAAACAAAAATCATTGCAGTGGAAGAGGCCAGCTTCGCCCTGACCAAAGAAGACATGTCAGGTCAAGAGCAATGTGAAGTCAATGCTCATCGCTTTCTTCGACATGGAGGGGCATTGTTCACAAGGAATTTGTGCCTGAAGGAGAGACCATTAACGCAAAGCTCTACTGTGACGTTTTGAGATGGCTGCTGGAGGACATGGCGCAAAAACATTTATAAACATGCCGTTTGTCTCCCATCCCCTCATTCCACCAAATCTGGCCCCATGTGATTTTTTTTTTCAGTGGTGCTGAAAGGACTAAAGTTTAACACCACTGAGTAGATCCAAGAGGACTCACAGAAGGTCCTGAACAAGCTGATGCCCAAGGTCTTCCAAAACGCGTTCTGATCGTGAGAGAAGCGCTGGGATCCATGTCTACACTCCCAAGGAGACTACTTCGAGGGGAACAGTGGTGACTAGGACTTAACCTAAGGTTTTTTCTTTCTTTAGACAAATGTTGGGAACTTCTGGGAAACCCCCACTAGTCCAGGCCCTTGGGGACTAAATTGTGCAGATTTGTCTACAAGCGCCAAATTTGGCTCAGATGTAGACCGGAACATACTTATTTCATTTTGGGGGGCGCCAAGCCCAGTACTCACTCGGGCCGCCATGTTGGCCAAATCCAAAATGGCTGCCAGGTGATACACAATTGTATCACAACTTCGTATCCAAAAGCTGTAGAATTATGAATGAACTCACTTTTTTATAGGTTTTTGACCTCAAGGATTCCAAATTTGACCTCTGTTTTGACATTCTTGGTCATTATAACCCCCCAATGGCATATAAAACGTCAAATGAGATCAAAACTAAGCCAAGTAAACACAAAGTTTTATTTAAATCATTTAATGTTCGACTCCCGAAATACTCCAGGCCCTATATGGCAGATTTGTCTCCAAGCACTAAATTTGGGCCAGATGTAGAGCAGAACAGACTGATTTCAATTTTGGAGGCCTTTGCCTTTTGATGTGAACAACATAAATGTGGGCACCTGTGAGAATGCTACCGCACAAGTGTATTACAAGGGTGCTGAGCACCAATCACATAGGAACTATAAGAAAACATCACTACTGCAAGATCGAATTGATTCTAATCTAGGTATCGTCATTGTTCACACATCCACCTTCACACTTGCACAACCCTGTGCAGCGGACTCCAGCCCTACAGCATTTGCAGTTTCCTGTGCAAGATCTCTCACAGCCACAGTGCAGGAGAATGGAACATGCCTTACTAGCATCTGCGAGTGATGTCCAATATGATAATCAGATACCATTGTCAACTTTCTGCAGCCCCAATCACTGAAGTCGGGGATTTCCTGGCAAACTGAGGTTGCTTGATTCCAATAAAAGCTTGCCTGAAGCAGTGCCCAACTGACCAGGCAGTTCCAGCCAGATTAGCCACAGTTATTGTGCTGGATATGGCAGCTGTTGTCCATATGGTGCGGCCCACATCAGCAAAGACCTTTTCAGACTATGTCACACAACACATGATGCCATTCCTGGAGTCTCAGATGACCCCAACCATCGAATGTATCGATGCCGTGTGGGATAACTACCCCGAGGAGAGCCTCAAAGCCCTCACTCATCAGCGACGTGGTACAGGTCCACGGTCAAGGGTTGGGGATGGCAGCACACGGATCCCAAAACATGACTGGAACAGTGGGTTCCTCAAACATGAGGATAACAAAAAGGAGCTATTCTCCTTCCTCAGTGAGGAGATTGTCAAGAAAGATGTGGGTGGGAGGCTCCTTCTCAGTACAAAGTTTGAGAATGTGCTATTCAATAGACCCTGTGATGTTTCAGCTCTCCAACCATGTAACCACCCTGAGGCAGACACAAAGATATTCCTTCACTTGGCACATGCTGCAGCACAGGGTCACAGGACAGCTGTACGCTTTTTCACCACACTTGGACTTTCACAGCTGTGGGTGGGCTTTGGTAGTGGAAAAAAAATCCGTGACATTCACATCCATTATATCTGCTCTCACCTTGGACCCTCCAAGTCTCTGGCACTGCCACTCTTCCATGCCCTCACAGGATGTGACACGACATCACAGTTCATTGGATGTGGCAAAAAAGACTGCCTTGGCATCTTGGCAGAGCACCCCAGGACTTACTGAAACACTGGTGGCCCTCACCCATGACCCCAAACTCTTAACCCTTGAGTCTTTGCACATGCAGAAGCTGGAACGATTTGTGGTAATCATGTACAGTAAGGGATGTGGTTTGGCCAATGTCAAAGAAGCCAGGCACCATCTTTTTACAAGTGGTACAAAAATGCTGGAGAACATACCACCCACTCAAGCAGCGCTGTTTGAGCACATAAAGAGGGCACTGCTTCAGGCAAGCTTTTATTGGAATCAAGCAACCTCAGTTTGCCAGGAAATCCCCGACTTCAGTGATTGGGGCTTCAGAAAGATGGCAATGGTATCTGGTTACCATACTGGACATCACTCGCAGATGCTAGTAAGGCATGTTCCATTCTCCTGCACTGTGGCTGTGAAAGATCTTGCACAGGAAACTGCAAATGCTGTAGGGCTGGAGTCCGCTGCACAGGGTTGTGCAAGTGTGAAGGTGGATGTGTGAACAATGACGATACCTAGATTAGAATCAATTCGATCTTGCAGTAGTGATGTTTTCTTATAGTTCCTATGTGATTGGTGCTCAGCACCCTTGTAACACACTTGTGCGGTAGCATTCTCGCAAGTGCCCACATTTATGTTGTTCAAATCAAAAGGCAAAGGCCTCCAAAATTGAAATCAGTCTGTTCTGCTCTACATCTGGCCCAAATTTAGTGCTTGGAGACAAATCTGCCATATAGGGCCTGGAGTATTTCGGGAGTTGAACATCAAATGATTTAAACAAAACTTTGCGTTTACTTGGCTTAGTTTTGATCTCATTTGACGTTTTATATGCCATTGGGGGGTTATAATGACCAAGAATGTCAAAACAGAGGTCAAATTTGGAATCCTTGAGGTCAAAAACCTATAAAAAGTGAGTTCATTCATGATTCTACGACTTTTGGTTACGAAGTTGTGATACAATCATGTATCGGCTGGCAGCCATTTTGGATTTGGCTAACATGGCGGCCCGAGTGAGCGCTGGGCTTGGCGCTCTCCAAAAATGAAATAAGTATGTTCTGGTCTACATCTGAGCCAAATTTGGTACTTGTAGACAAATCTGCACAAAACCCTCCTCATAACTCCCTAAGGGCCTGGACTACACGTGCCGCCCATTCTCTACTTGTTATGGTGTGCTGAGCTGTTAGGCGGTGATAATAATTATTCCTTTATCTTGTCTATATTTTTCTATGGATATGGTTGCTAAGTAGTCTTGGTGCCATGTTATCTTATGTGCTCCCATAGATCAATCAAAAACTGCAAAAAAGCCACTAAGAATTTGAGTATGCTATGAAGCCACTCCTTCCTGAACCCTCCCCATATTCTGATTATTCAGTTGTATTCTTTGTCTCTTTTTCATCTGATAATGTCATGTCTCCATGAGACATTCGTTATACTGATCTTCCCAAAGCCTGAAATGACTGCTAAATGAATGGTAATGTAATGGCCTGGCCTTAGACGGTCATGCGTAAACGTCAGTGGCAATGAATTGACTCTAAAAAACAACGCTACTGCAGCATGTTGCCTGTCATTGATAAACTTTAGGTCTCAGAGTATAAAAAAAGTCACTTGATTAATTTAAAAATATTACGTGATAATATTTTACTGCAGAGTGGTGCATGGCCAAAGATTTCTGTAAATCATTAATGAAATATGCATCAGTTTATTCATTGACAAAATATAATATATTCTACAGGCAATAGACGAGATTCCAGCACCATGGGGCTTAGGAGTATTCAGGAGCTCAATCGCAAGTTATAACACCAGCGAGACACAGACATTCCTTTCTTGGACTCATGTCGTAGATGCAAAACGGGTAAGGTGAAACTTTAAGTCACTTAGGGCCAATTATGTGCTTTGTCCTGCAGACTGCTCAAAGAAGGAAACTTTCTGTCTCATTAACATATAAATGAAGCCTTGATTATAGCTGTGCACAACATTACCGACGATGGCATTTATCTTCCTTTTGTGTAACTGAGATTTTGTCAGTTAAAAAGCCGTAAAAACGGCATTATTAAAGAATGACAGATTCTGTCTAAGGCCTTTGAGATATCTACCGTAGAAACAAAAAAAAAAATGGTCAAAATCTGAGGAGAATATGGTCCAGGAATCAGAAAGAAATAGCAGAGCACCTGTGACAGAAACAGTCCTTGAGTTCAGTGAAAATATTATGAATAGAAATATATGTGAAAATCGTACTATACTGTACAGATTAAACTAAAACGACGGCTAAAATGCAAGATGTTAAAGCAACTGGCCGAGAGTTAAATTAGCGGGAAAAGATATCCAGGCAGGCTGAATGAACGCTGTCTTCCAGTAATAATAAAATGTTAAATTTGAGAGGTGAAAGAGCTTGCTGAGGTAGGGTATAATCATAAACACAGATCTTGAGAATAGCAGTACAAAGCCCACCACACTGGTATGCTTTATTAACGTGGACACCAGTGAGAGCAGTAAATATATCCTATGAGGAAATGTTAATATATGGCAGGGGCAAATAAAAATAAGCAAATCTAAGTTGAAAATCTAATCGTAAAGTTGATTGACAGACCAAAGTTTGACCGAAAAGTAGAATTTTATCAGTGGAGGAATGGGAAACTCAGCTATGTGAGTGGACACGAAGCGGGTATTGTTTGCTCGAGTGGTTATGGCAAGGCATCAACATGAACGATGCTGCTTTGTTTTGGAAAGTTTGCAGCATTTATATAGGATGACGTTTTAAAGAGTCAAAAGATAGAGTAAACACGTTTTCTGGCAGAAATGTGGATTGCATGTGATCAGCGGTTAATATGTGCAGGTGCAGTAGTTCATGCAAGTGTTTGTGCATATTTTGTGGGAAGTGATATGAGACTGGATGATAAACTTTGGGATATGAGTGCTCTACATTGGGCCGGAGGTTGGTAGTGATGTGTATGCCATACATTATTTTATTGCCATAATTTCTGTTGCATTCGGGAATCATCCAAGCATTATTGTATATTAATTTATTAAATAACTCACATGGATATATTTTATTATGATAAACAACAAAAAATGTATGGTACATGTCTTGTTTTACAGAATGTATGAAAGTTTGGGCTTTTGTTTCAGCAATGGCCTACATTAATAAATACTTGGCTACCAACCCATGTTATGGCGCCAGATTTGCAGTTTCTGCTAATCCATACCGAAGTTGTAATTTCAGTGGATACGGACCGACCGGGGAATTTCATGAATGTAAAGGGTGACAGTAGCCCCCCGCCCCCCCGCATTTCTTGAGCAGTTTCCAAGACGAATGGTCAAAGCAGATCTCTGATATGGTTGATAGCCATTAGTGCTGACTTTCGTGAACCAGGTTCGATAAAAACGAACTTGGTCTCATGTTTCGGTTATTATATGGCACTATGTCAAAGCAGCTTAAATGGACTGCATCCAGAGCCAATGCATGCTATTTAACTCGTGTAAGAGTGATAGTACCAGCTGTCTCCCTATACTGTCTGACATTAATCAATAACCAATAACTAGTTCCCATACCCCAGCACATCCCCAGTGACAAGGAATAAATAAGGGTAGGAAAGACCATAAGTACCAAGTCTTCCGAGATGGTCAGGACTATCGGTAGGGCACTGTTAAACCCGAAGAAGACCACTAAGGGTTTGCAAGATGTAGGTATGTTTACGAGGCTGAATGCAATAGACAGGCTGGAAAAAGAAAATAAACCTGAAAAAATTCGGAACAGGTTACACCATTGTATAAATGCAGGCAACAAATGTCTTTGGCTCTGAATTTAGAACAGATATCATACCAAATATATCTACTCATTTTAAAAGAATGTGTTTCATGGAATATGCATGTACTGCGGTGCAGATAGCGAAATCTGTTTAAGAGACTAGCGTGAACTACCCATTATGTAATGAGCAAATGAACATAACTCGAAACTACATCATGTAGGCTAGTGAAACTAAAGCCCTTGCTCCCCCCGCCCCGCCTTCCCTATCTCACCACCTATCCACCCGCTACGAGTATTACCCTTTTCGGCAGGTGATATAATCTCCGAACTCTAATGTTCCTTATTATCATTACTGCCAAAGTAGAGGTATGGACAACCTTGAAAATCGTCAGCAGTAACCCGTACAAGAAAATGAATAGAACGGGTGTTCTGGTAGCAAAGACATTAAAAATTTAATTACTATCTATATCTCCAGCTGCGTGATGTGTTGTGGTGCGTGACTGTGGTGATGCTGAGCGATGATCCAACCTTCCTCGTCGCCTTCGCTGAGTCCTCCTTCAAAAGCCACCTCCTGCTGGTCCAGACAACGAGGCTGCTTGCTTTCACTCGCCTCCCTCTCCACCACCTCCACACGCTCCACCACTTTCATAAGACATTATCACGCACCAACTCACTCATCACCGTCATCAATGACACCTCACTAACTTCCAGGTTAGACTGATGGAGAGTAATTCCAACTCCTGTAGTTGTAAAGATCTCCTTCAACCTGAAAAATTTATCTAGAAATAGAAAGAATAAAATTGAGAGTACGTCATCAGAGTGGAAAAAATAACCTCATTTTAAAAATCTTCCTAAGAGTATTCCATCACTTTCAGTGCCAATTTTTGCTCACTTACTCTAACACTGTTATTCCAGTGGCAGCGTGTATTCCTTCCTGCCATACAGCGATCCAAATGATAAGCCTATACGGGTAGCCTCTTGGACTGACGGCAAAGGCCTGACTCATACTTCAACATCTTATCTCTTTCCTTCTAAACTTGTAAGGCAAGTTAACATCATTCATATCCTCCATATTATAAAAGAATTCAAATGAAAACACGACAACGATAAATCTGCTGGTCCCATCAATGCTGTTTGTTACTGGGATCAAATGTGATTGTGTTAATTAGCGACGCAGATTGGCGAAAATTCATGCACTTTGTGATGCAAGCATCAAAATGGTATGTATACTCCTCTGATCCTGCTTTAACTAAAAAACGTGTTAGCGACACAAAAATTTAAAGTGGCAGCCATTTTTTCAAGTTTGGCACCACTTCCGGTTCTAATATACAATTTCTTCACTAAAACTTGACATAGATGACCGATCTTGACAATTTTGGTGTCAAATCATATGTTTTAAAACATAAGGAAATCAATTTTGTGAACAGTTGGCAGATTGGAAGCTTCTTTAACCCTTGATAGGTAACCATTTTTTTGTTAGTATATTAGGTAACGTGGGGTATGATGTACCCCAAGGAAAAAAATAAAACAAAAATACTTCCGTTTGAGATATTTAAAAATGCTTCAATACACAAATAACTCAACCCATTATCTTTAAGTAGGGCCAGAAAAAATATAGTTTAATTGAAAAAATATATATTTTTTAAAGTTTATACAAAAATGATTAAATTTTAGGTATAAAAATTTTAAATTTAAAGCTTGCAAAACTGAAAAGTAATATCATGATTCCTTGGGTGGCCTGCAGTAGACGGATGTTGGGACCTTCTGTATACAAAAGGAGAAAGACAAGAAATTAAAATAAAAAAAATAAGAAGATGGCTCAACTGAGGTTACATTATAGGTAACCTGGGGTATGACATACCCCAATGGCTCTATAGAGCAAAATCAGAGCCAGCTACAGCTATGAACCCATCATCCCCATGACGAGCATCACTAGGTAGAAAGGTAATGAGACGGACAGATCTGTAGACCTTATGCTCATATTTTTAAAAATTAACTTTCGGAGATTGGAGTTTCTGATACCCCAATGTTACGTATCTAAGGTTTATGTCATTAATGTCCACTGTGGACAAAAATGCATGGTGTATATCCAGTTTACATCTACATTTGTAGTGCTTTAGCGAAAAAAAAATGTATGCTGTGTTATTGTTATCCTTGCATCGAACTGTTGGTGTCTGTTGATGCTAATCTTCACATATACAACGACATAAATCTATACAGGAAAGATCAAAACGATAACACTTCCACCTGGCACTGCATTCATTCTTAGAAGTGGCTCACGCATTTCACTTTCATTGTCTGATGTTGGGTTCTGGAAGATGGATATGCTTGTTCCATGGAAAGTGGTGGCTGTGGTTGCTGTTAGATTAAGGGCTATGCTGTCCATAGCCACAATGGTGAAGAGACCTTTTCTAAGAACAGAGGGACACACCACTCCTTCGTCCATGTGTACCTTACAACGGCTACGTTTCCTATAGTCACGGCCACAACTCTGAGGTTGTCATTATCGTACCCTGGCAACCTACATGTCAACAATGCATCTGATTTTGTATCATATTGTTCACGAATCATTATTATACACGAATATATTATACATGAATATTATTACACACGAATGTATTATACACGAATAACATGTGTATCATATACATAAAATCAGAAGCACAGTTGTTGGGTAGGTTGCCAGGGTACGATAATGACAACCTCAGAGTCGTGCACCGCAACTATAGTTGTGCCGACTCTTTAAAGCACTCTTTCATATGGGCTGCTGAGACCATGGTCATGAAGCAGTTCTACAAGAACCGATTTTTTCGATTTTTGGCATAGGTAAACATGCCCATATACACAGGAAATGGTGTCTCACAATCTATTTTATGCCTCTAAGATGAGGCCCTTTTCTGTGTTTTGCATAGCAGTTGTAGTGCAAAGCTGTGCCTTGACTAAATCTGTCTTGCATGCACCAAATTTTAACCGAGATTTGTCATCAACACAATGTTCAATCACACAAAGAAACTGAAGAAGAGGTGGTGGAAATGCATCTTCAACACTTTGTTTATGAAATGTACCATCAAATATTAGTTCACAGTCAATCATGTCTTCATAACATCTTGGCAGCTTTGCCAAGTAGAATAGCTTCTAAATAATTTGAAGTTTGTGACAAGAGTGATTTAAAATGAACATCTCTTCCACTTTAATGGGCTTCGGGCTCAGGAACATCTGCCAACAGCTTTTCTTTTAGCCTTGTCGAGTGAACATCCGAGTCACATACGTGGATCCCGAATTGTTTAAGCCGCTGTTTGTACACTATAACAAGATCTGCAAGCTGGAAAATTACAGGGCCATTAGTGTTTGTTGCTGTCTCAACCATATAGGCAAGAAACTCTGAAAACACGAATGGGTATGTTCTACTCGTATTTCTCATAAATCGCTGTTCACCTGTTTTTTAATTGTTGGAAAATGGGCTCCTTCCCTATTGTATAGAGCCGTCAAACAAGATCTATGACTTTCAGCTCTTGTACCACAATATCCCCACCACTCAGTCAGGCAAGGAGCTTTCCGTCATTTAGATTTTGGGCTCATTCAGTCAGCCTTTTGTCCAGCTCCATAGTCTTATCTTGTCTTAGTTCAGAATTTGGAGCTTCTTCATCGCATAAGAAACACTTTTGGGCTTCTATGCTGGCTCGTCTTATCTTGGAACACATCTTATCTGAAGCACCCTGAGTGCTAGCTGCCCTTTTCCTTGCCCATTTAAGTTTGGTGTTATTAGACATGAGGCGACGGCTCTGATGGTATTTTGCATTTTTCTGTCTCTGTGTTGCTTCAGTACCACTACGTTCATCTAACCTAATTGGATCCAAAATCAGAGGAAGCTGGCTGATCGCTTTAAAGAAAGGAATGTTTGTCACAATCACTGAATAGCTATCTAGCTAATTGCTACCTGGTAGTGGGGATTTTATCTTCTTTCTTCCGAGTCTGACAAAGACCATTTGTCCCAAATGGTTTGAAGTTTAGTCATTAATGGATTCAAACAATACATTTTATAAGTTGGTTTAAGGCCAAGGGATTATCCTTTTACCACCTTTGACTGTAGAGTACTGAATAGGCACATTCAAGTATGGGATACAACTAGGTTCGGATATAAAGACTTCCTACATTTAGCCCGATCGTTCATCCAGTATCATTCATGTCCCATGCGATCTGTACGCCATCCGGATAACTGAAACCCCGTTACCCTTGGTTCAGCTCTCCCACGCTGGCACATCCTGTCAGTTCAGGTGTGGCTATCTAACTAAAACATCACCGTAGGTTATGTTTGTAGGGCTTATTAGATAGCATTTGAGACACTAAACAAATCTTCTGCTGCAGTCTGGAGATACTTAGCTGATACAGGACCCCACGATGAGCTTCACAGCAGTGATGTCACCAGTGTGCCTTGGTTGTGCCTTGACAATCACTCTTTTCTTAGGTAAAATGGTGGAAGAACATTGTAGAAAACTTTATTTTTTTAAATATCTGACTCTGGGCAAGGGTTTTCAAGGTCTGTCCTAAGGCCTGGTAGTCCTCCTACACACCTCCACGTCACCACTTCTGCGCTAACACCCACCCTCCATATTGAATACATGCCAGGGCTGTCTCATACGGGACTGGTGTACTGGTATTAACGGGGGTATTATTATGATATGTTGGCGGGTTATCTGGTAGACCAGAAGAGTCTGCTTTTATGAAATTCAAATCCTTAAACTGTTCCCTGGCCCAGCTGGGATTCGATCGTGGGTCCCTTAGGACTGCAGGCCGCCTCTCAACCCATTCAGCCATCGCCTCCCCCGGCTTGGCTTCTCCATGGCAATTAAACTGTAGTTTCAACTCAAATTCTTCGATATTAAGTCATACAGTCAACTGGAAAGAAACTTGAAAAAAAAAAAGAAAATAGCGGCCATCTTGAAATATAAAGTGGGGGAGGGGGTGGCTGAATCGGTAGAGAGGCGGCCCCAGGATCAAATCCCGGCTGGGACAGGGAACAGTTTCAGGATTTGAATTTCCTAAAAGCAGACTTTCCTGATCTACCAGATGACTCGCCGACATGTCGTAGAAATACCCCGCTAATACCAATACACCAATCGTGTATGAGACAGCCCTAGCATGTATTCAATATGAATGGTGGGTGTTAGCGCCGAAGTGGTGACATGTGAAGGTGTAGGAGGACTACTGGGCCTTGGGATAGGTCACTGCCCCCAGAAATAGGCCCTGAAGCCTTTGTCCAGAGTCGGACACGTTAAAAAAACAAAAAAAAAAACAGGCTTTTTCAAAACAGTATCCCATTATGAGTGCCCATGCCAAGTTTGATGCTCGCATTACTAAGTGCACGAGTATCTTACAATGTTCAGTTAATCTCCTACCTTTTTTTTTTCTCTACAATTCCAAGTTGACAGTAAACTGTGTGAAGTGGGGAAGACCTGGAATTATCCCCCATATAAGTGGATAACACTATATACAAGGTTGGGGAAAAAATCTAACAATGGTTTCACCATTCTGAGATAAGTGGCCAGTGATTTGCGCCATTGGTTGTGCAACAGCTACTTCTGTAAATGCCATATATCACCGGACATGAGGGTACAACGAGCCGATGCACCATAACAATGGCAAAAGTATGTTTCTGTGACCCATTCATTGTTGACCATGGCAGTGATTTAAGGTATGCTGCAGTCGAAGCAACGTAAAGTTGTATTTCTTCTATACCTTCTTTGGCCTGAAACAGTTGTAGAGTAGGCTGCACGAAACATATCCATGAACGTCTTAAAAGTTTTAACCTCAGAACCATATTTTTTGGTTTATTTGTTTATTTAATCATTTGTATCATCCCCACAGGATTCAACTTATCACAATAATATCTTAGTCTTTTGTCCTCCTCTAATCATACATTATATCTTGATATCCATGGTTTAAAACAGTTTAAATACAGCAAGTATTAAAGAAATAAGGATGTATACATAAATTTCACTTATTTTCCAATTTAAGCCAAAAGCAAAATTGAACCGCGCTTGCTGTGTAGCTGTGAATCCTAGTCAATATACGTTTTTAATCCATAATTGAACTTTACCTTTTTTTCATCGTGCCCAGTACAACTTCATCCATGCCAGGTGAAATGATTTTTCCATATCTAGCCTCCCCAGTTATTTTCAGCATGGTATAATTACATGACATTAAAAAAATGAAATCTGTGGAAGGCACACAACAAATGTTTGATTAGGCATGCTAAGAGTAAGTGTACTCCATGAGTCCCTGGTAGTGGATGCTCTTATAGTTGTTTGTGGTTGGTATATATATATATATATATATATATATATATATATATATATATATATATATATATATATATATATATATATATATATATCACCATCATGAACATCAGCCATTACAAGTCCACTGCTGAACAAAGGCCTTCCACAACCTTCTCCACGAATTCCTTGACTGAGCCAATTTTTGCCACGTTTTCCCTGCAAATTTCTCTATCTCATCTCTCCACCTCCTGTCTGGCCTTTTTCTGCTACGCTTACCATCTCTTGGTGTCCAGTCAGTCAACCTCTTGCTCCATCGATTATCCCTTGTTCTTGCTACATGGCCTGCCCACCTCCATTTCTGTTCTTTTATAACTTCTGTAATATCTTTGACTTTAGTCTGCTGTCTCACCCAGGTTGATATTTTCCTGTCTCTTAAAGACATTCTCAGCATTGACCTTTCCATTGCTCTCTGAGAACGAATTAATTTATTTTCCATCGATTTTGTCAGTTTCCAAGTCTCACAACCATACGTCATAGCTGGAATTATACATTCGTTATATACTTTTCGTTTCATACAAACTGGCAAGCTATTTTTCATAATGTCTCTAAGTTTACCGAAAGCTTTCCATCCAATTTTAATGCGTCTTTTTATTTCGCTATCATTATCTTTCTTTAATTTTAGTATTTGTCCCAGGTAATTGTACTCCTCAACTTCTTCAAGAATTTCTCCACTTATTCTTATGACGCTCTTTGGTGTTTGAGGATTAAACATTACTTTAGTTTTACTCCGGTTCACCTTTAGCCCTACTTTGAGACTTTCTCTGTTCAGGTCATTTAACATTTCTTGCAATGTCTCTGCTGTTTCTGAGATTAGGGCAATGTCATCTGCAAATCTTAAATGGTTTAGCTTTTCTCCATCTATGTTTACTCCTTTGTTTTCCCAGTCTAGCTTTCTGAAAATACTTTCTAGGCATGCTGTAAATAATTTTGGTGGAATTGTATCTCCCTGACGCACGCCCTTCTCAATCTTAATTTTCTCTGAGTCCGTATGTAAGTTAACTGTAGCAGTTCCCTCTTTATATATGTTTTCGAGCAGTTTTACAATGGTCTCATTCACTCCTTGTTCTCGCAATGAATTTATAATTGCTATGTGCTCCACTGAGTCGAAAGCCTTTTCGTAATCAACAAAACCTAAGCACAATGGTTTATTAAATTCTGTAGTTTTCTCAATTAGCTGATTCATTGTGTGCAGATGATCAGTAGTCGAGTACCCGCTTCGGAATCCTGCCTGTTCACGAAGTTGGTTTTCCTCCAAATTTGTAGCTATTCTGTTTGTACGGACTTTAGTGAAAAGTTTGTTAATGACTGATAGCAAGCTAATGGGTCTATAGTCACTAAGGTCTTTTGAGTTGCCTTTGAATACAGTTGCATTTCACCATGTTTTGGGAATTTTCTTCTGTTTTATACATTGGGTAAATAAGTGAGCAAGCCTATTTTGTACTTCTGCTCCGGCATCCAACAGTAAATCTGCTACTATTCCATGTTCTCCCGGAGCCTTCCCTCTTTTCATATTTTTAAGAGAAATATTTACTTCGTCTGGTGTTACCTCAAGTATTTCGCTTGTGTCAACAGAAAAGTTAGCTATTGGTACTACTGTCTTTGATGCATATATATATATATATATATATAAATATATATATATATATGCGAGGAAGAAGGAACCAAAGGTCACGAGCCTGCAAATTATTGTTCCTTCCAAGAGAAAAACAAAATACAAGAGAGAGACAAATTCAATATCCGCGTTTGAAAGACTGGACATCATAGGAAGCAGGAAATACAGACAGAGGAAGACAGTTCCAGAGTTGACCTATTGCATAAATGAAAGACTGGGAGTAACGGTTAACTCTTGCATTAGAAAGCTGAACACAAAAGGGATGAGAGTTTGCCGCTAGACGGGTGTTACGCGCCTGTCGTAGAGGTGGAGGAATGCATGCAGACAGTTCAGAGGAGCAGTGACCATTGAAGCAGCGTTAGAAAAGAGATAAAGGTGCAACTGTGCGACAAAGAGACAGAGGTTGAAGGGGGTCAATAAGAGGAGGAGAGTTAATGAGACGACAAGCCTTTGACTCCACCCTATTGAGAAGAGCTGTATCTGGGGAGCCTCCCCACACATGAGAGTTGTATTCCACACAAGGGTGGATAAAACCCCTGTATAGAGTCAACAATTGTGCAGGGGTAAAGAAGGAACGGAGGTGGCTTAGTACCCCAATCTCTTGGAAGCAGATATTACAAGAGATGTAATATGATTTTTCCAAGATAAGTCCCGAGTAAATGAAACCCCAAGCATGTTCAAGGATGATGCAGGATTAAGCTGAATATTATTAAACATTAGTGGGTATACCTGTGGAATATTTTGTCGGATTGATAGGTGTAAAAACTGAGTCTTTGATGCATTAAAAACTACCAGATTATTTTTACCCAGTCAGAGATGCGAGCCAAGTCATTCATTAGGTGTGCCATAGCCTCGTCCCTTGTTTGTTGAAGTAACTGCTGAGATGGATGTTGCGGGAATCGAATGGATAGATGAAGAATGGAGTCATCAGCATATGAGTGGATAGGGTTAGATGTACAGCTTAGAAGGTCATTGATGAATAAAAGGAAGAGAGTTGGTGATAGGACAGAGCCCTGAGGAACACCACTGATGATAGATCTAGGAGAAGAACGATGGCCGTCTACAACAGCGGCTGTAGAACGACCAGAAAGGAAGCTACAGATGGAGGCACAGATAGAAGGATAGAAACCGTAAAAGGGCAGTTTGGATATTAAAGATTTATGCTAGACTCAAGCGAAAGCCTTTGAGATGTCAAGTGCAATGGCAAAGCTTTCGCCAAAGTCCCGAAAGGAGGATGACCAGGAGTCTGAAAGGTAGGAGAGAAGATCGCCTGTGGAGCATCCCTGACGGAACCCATACTGACGATCGGAAAGAAGGTTCTGATAGGAACGATGCTTTAAAATTTTTCTATTAAGAATAGACTCGAAAACTTGTGAGATACAGGATGTTAAAGCAATTGAACGATAGTTAGAGAGTTGGGAATGATCACCCTTCTTTGGGACTGGCTGAATGATAGCAAACTTCCAGCAAGAAGGATAGGTGCCAGAAGGAGTAGGAAGAATTCGAGTTGGAGAGTTGAGAGCATTTAGTACGGATGAAATTGTTTTTAGCAGAGCAAAGAACAGACTTAGCACGATTCCGGTCAGAAACGTATAAAAGATGTGATTCGGGGGTGGGTTGGCTCTGGTACCTTTTATAGGCCCTCTCCTTGTTGCGGACAGCATTAGAACAAGCGTGATTAAACCAAGGCTTTCTTGCATTAGTCAGAGGATATGAGAAAGGAATGTATGCTTCCATGCCCGAGAGAATAACCTCCGTAATGTGCAAGGCACACCCAGATAGCTCCCGGCCATGGAAGCAATAATCATTTCATGGAAAATCAAAGAAGTACTGCCTGAGGGCCTCCCAATCTGCAGCTCCAAAGTGCCACAGACGTCGTTTCTTTGGAGGGTCCACAGGCCGTACCAGAGCGATAGGACAGATTAAGATGATAAGGTTGTGATCAGAGGAGCCCAACGGAGAGAAAAGATTAACAGTGTAAGCAGAAGAATTAGTAGTAAGGAAGAGGTCAAGTATGTTGGAGCTCTCTCTAAGGCGGTCAGGGATACGGGTAGGGTGTTGTACAAGCTGATCTAGGTCATTAGGGATAGAAAAGGTGTAGGCTAGTTCACCAGGTGGATCAGTGAAAGGAGAGGAGAGCCAAAGGTGCTGGTGAACATTGAAATCTCCTAGAATGGAGATTTCAGAGAAAGGAGAAATGGATAGAATGTGTTCCATCGTAGAAGTAAGATAGTCACAAAATTTTTGATAGTAGAATTAGGAGATAAGTAAACAGCACAGATATATTTAGTCAGAGAATGACAGGAAAGCCGAAGCCAGAGTGTAGAGAATTCAGAGTTCAGGAACACGAGAACAAGATAGGTCGTTGCGTACAGATACGCAACATCCACCTTTGGCTTTGAAATGAGTATAGAGAAAGTAGGAGGATACAGAAAAGGGTTTGCTGTCAGTTACCTCAGACAGCTGAGAGAGAGAGAGAGAGAGAGAGAGAGAGAGAGAGAGTCAGACGGGGTGTCAATGAAGTTAGTAGGTGCGTGAAAGATAAAAATGGTAGATTACTAGTGAGAAGGGAGATAAAGTGAGGAGATGGAGAGAATACTTTAATGAATTGTTGAACATACAGAATGAGAGCAATGCGAGTAAAAGTGACTGGGGAATGGCTGAGTGAAGGAGGGAGGTGAGAATACAGGATGAAACAAGTAGGATGGAAGTTGTGGAAGCAATGAAGAAAGTCAAAATGGGGAAAGCCCCAGGAATTGATGGAGTGTGTGTTGAAGTGCTGAAGCATCGGGGAGAGATACTAGTAGAATGGATGTGGAAGATGTGCAGATTGGTCTGGGAGGAAGGTAGAGTACCGGAAGATTGGAGGTCAGGTATAATAATTCCTTTGTACAAAGGGAAAGGAGAAAAAGAGGTGTGGGGTAATCAAAGGGGCATTTGTCTTCTTAGTGTAATAGGAAAAGTATACTGAAGGATACTTATTGACAGAGTTAGGGAAATAACAGAGGAATTAGTTGGAGAAGAACAGGGAGGCTTTATGAAGGGAAGAGGTTGTGTAGATCAGATATTCATTCTTAGATCCTTAGTGGAAAACTTTCTAGAGAAGGGAAAAAAGTTGTATGTGCCTTTCATGGATTTGGAGAAAGCATATGACAGAGTGGATAGACAAGGATTGTGGAAAGTATTAAGAATATATGGAGTAGATGGGAAGTTGTTGAATGCTGTGAAGAGTATGGATGAGGGTGCTAAGGCTGCAGTGCATGTGGATAGTGAACTGAGTGAGTTTTTCTATTTGAAGGTTGAGTTGAAACAGGGATGTGTTATGTCTCCATGGATGTTCAGTCTGTATGTGGATAAGGTTATAAATGAGAAACAAGGCACGGCAGTGGATGTTGGAGTGGCCAGAGGGCAGTGTTTGGAAACTCCCTGTACTGTTGTTTGCAGATGATACTGTGCTGTTAAGTGAAGATGAAGGGGAGCTGCAAGGCTTGGTGGATGAGTTTGGGAGAGTGTGTAAGAAAAGGACTCTAAAGGTGAATGTAAGGAAGTGTAAAGTTATGGTCTTTTAGAGAGGTGGTCAGTGAATGTTCAGTGAGGTTGGATGATGAGGATGTGGAAAATGTGAGTACGTTTAAGTACTTGGTTAATGTGATGAGTATGGATGGAAGTTTGGAGGGTGAAGTGCTTGAAAGGGTACAACAAGGAAGAAAGGTTGCTGGTTCCTTGAAGGCAGTGATAAGAAACAGGAAAGTGACCATGGAAGTGAAAAAGTTATTACATGCCAGTATTGTGATACCAACTCTAATGTACGAAAGTGAAGCTTGGACGTTGTTGGAGGGACACATGTCAAGAATGAAAGCAGTGGAAATGAGTTATTTGAGAGGAGTCTGTGGAGTCACATGGGGAGACAGACTGACAATTGAGGATGTGACGGAGCGTTGTGGTGTGGATGTGGATGTGATGGGAAGCGTTAGGAGAAACACACTGAGGTTGTTTGGCCAAGTGGAAAGAATGGAGAGTGAGAGACTTATGAGGAGAGTATATGTGAGTGAGGTGGAGAGGTAGAGAGGGAAGGGAACGTCAAGGATGATGTGGAGGGATGGAGTGGAGAGGTATATGAGAGAGGGGGATGTGAATTGGGAGCAGGGCAGTGAACTAGCGGGGGACAGGGTGACGTGGAGGTGATTTGTTTGTGGCCACCCCGTGTATGGGATTAAGGCATCTGGCAATAGATAGATATATTAGGGTGGTCCTTAACCCGCCCCGTGCCAGTGCTGTTTTAAAACTTCATTTTTTTTAAAATCATGGAGGGCACAATTTTCAAACTAGGGGCGCAAAAATTGGTGAGGATGTACATCAACTCTCGACCACCTTGCCTCAGGTGCTTAGGCCTATACACCCAAGTGATGAGTCATCTCCCTCGCTCAGCCTCACTCTGCTTGTACCACTCATACTGTACAGTCATCTCTCACCGCGGTCTCTCTGACGATGAGATTCAGGAGCTCCTTAAGGTGCCCTACACTGGCGAAAGCAACGTTGATGACGACGTGCAAGATAAGGATTATGTGCAACCGGAAGATGAAAGTACTAGTGAGGAGGAAATACCCACACCAGGGAAATCCAGATATGTATGGTATGCTAGTACCTGAGGGAAGAGGCCATCAGCACATCATCGCCTAGCCCTACGTGATGAGGAGGAGGATTCAGATGAGGAAGGTGAGGCTTCTAGTATTCCTGAGTGGCTGGGGAAGCCGAGGATTTCCCCACACAGGGTTGGAAGTGTCAGGAGGAAGAGAGGGAGATTTGGGAATATTCCAGTGGCTGGGGTCGCGGGTGAGTCATCACGCCTGCGCTATCCCTCGCACCCATGTGACCCAGCTTGCCCTGGCACCTCAGGACAAAGTGTTCCCCAATTCCCCACACCCAGCACATCTTGGGAAAGTGTTCCTCCTTTTGCTATATTTCCCAGCACAGCTAGGGAAGTGTTCCCCTATCTCCCACACTTCCCAGCACCTCCAGTGAGACTTTTCCCTACTTCGCCACACTTCCCCACGGCCCTTGGATGATGGAGGCGATGATGGTGATGAGGAGGAACTGACGTGGGAGTGGGAGGATGGGAGTGACTTTGTTCCAGAAATACACCCGTTCACATACGAGCATGTTGCTGGGTGTACTGTACCTGAACTAACCCCAATTCAAGTAGGCTGGATTTCTTCAGAAATTTCTTTACTGTGGACTTTGTATTGAGAATTGTAGCCCTAACAAAAGCCTTTGCTGCCTTTGAGTGTGCAGGGGCAACACAGACGTCACACAGAGCCGGTTGTTTGAGGTGGACGTGAGCCTAAATGAGATGTATGTGTTCCTAGGCCTTGTGCTTTTGTGAGGATTTTGAAAAAGAACCAGCTCCCCTCCTACTGGACCGTATATCCACTGATGGAAACACCTATCTTTGGGAAAGTAATGGGGAGGAAGTGGTTCCAATACATCCTGAGCCGACTGCATTTCTTTGACCAACTTGACCCTGCAAACGCAAATAACACGGACAGGATGAGGAGGATATGTGTAGTTTTCAATCACCTACGTGAGAAATTTCATACCTCCTTTTCTCCTTACAGAGACCTCGTCATAGATGAGAGTCTTGTGCTATGGAGAGGTAATATTGCCTTCAGGCAATATATCCTCAGCAAAAGGCACAGGTTTGTTTTCAAAATCTTCGTGATGTGTGACTGTAAGACTGGGTATGTGCAGGACATAGTCCTGTACACAGGTGTTCAGACGGACATCGTCGAAGATCGAACCTTGGGACTGTCTGGTGCTGTGGTGAAGACGATGATTGATGAGTACCTTCATCGTGGGCACGTCCTGTACAGTTGCGAGCAGATGACTCGAGGCCTCCTAGTCCACCAAGATGTTGGTGTTTTATCTGGCAACAGTGGTAGCTGTGAACTTGACTGGGATTCAGTCTGCGTCCGGGCGAAACAAACCCGGTGATAATTTGTCAATGTGCAGTTCTAACTGGTCTCCAATCAATATCATGCAAGTAAACGTATAATACTGATAATGATTAACGTGTCAGACACGTGGTAGATATATTTATAACCATAGTATTACAACACAGGCATCCAAATAGTGCTGCGTTCATTCATGTGAGGAACACGGTTATCGGTAGTGATTTATTTTGTTCGACTATTGTCGTGAACCAAACAACCTTTACCAGTTTTCAAGAGATATGCCGTAGGGTTATCGGTTCCCCGCAACCTAGCATATTATCACAAAAAACACCGTCATGCCAGTCATCCCTCACCGTTAACCTCATTTTCGTCGACAGTTAAAGGTTCACACCACAGTAGGCGGAACAAGGGGAGGGGGGGAGGGGGAGTTATATGGAGGGTGGTGGGTAAGGAAGGGCGGGACAAGGTGGGACGTGTGATGGGAGGGGGGTGAGGGGGCAAGTGGTTGGCTGAGGTATTTAACGTATATGAGATTAGAGGTTATAATAGGTTTGTTTTGACATAGGAAACCAATGTTTCTTTAATATTCGAGTGATAAAGTCGAACGATTACTCTCTATAAATGTTTGTCATCATGAACTGGTCAACTAGCTCTACCCACCCATACGTGACGTCACGTGGTGCCTACGTCACAAACCAAGGTGGTGATGGAGCTGCACGCTCGGGATACCCGTGTGTCTCACATGAATGAACGCAGCACTATTTGGATGCCTGTGTTGTAATACCATGGTTATAAATATATCTACCACGTGTATGACACGTTAATCATTATCAGTATTATATATTTACTTGCATGATATTGATTGGAGACCAGTTAGAACCGCACATTGACAAATTATCACTGGGTTTGTTTCGCCCGGACAGCAGACTGAATCTCGGTCAAGTTCACAGCTACCACTGTTGCCAGATAAAACACCAACATCTTGATGGACTAGGTGGCATCGTGTCATCTGCTCACAACTGCACCTGGACAACTGGTACACAAGCCCCCTTCTGGCCAGGTACCTTCACCTGCAGGAGTCAGGTCTGTGTGGCACTGTGAAAAAGAGCCGCAAGCACATGGTGAAGGTGGGGAGGAAGCTGCAAAGGAACGAAGTTGTATTTTACAAGGCCAATAACATCCTTGCAACAGCCTGGCATCACAACAGAGAAGTCTTCCTCCTCTCGTCTGTACACAGGCCACTTGTACACTGCACCAACAGCATCGACTGCAGAATTGAAGGGCGGTGCCATGTCTGGAAACCAGAACCTGTCCTGGCCTACAATGTGAATATGCAACAGGTACATCAGTCAGACGCAGTGATTTCCAGCGTGGATTGTGCCAGGCCTACGATGAAGTGGTACAAGAAACTATTTTTCCACCTCCTCGACATCACAGTCCTAAATGCTCACCTGCTCCACACTCAGGTAACCGGAGTAAAGGAGACCTTTGAGGGCTATATTCGTGAACTGGTGCAACACCTATCCGCCTCACTGGTTGCCACTACCCCACGATCATCCCTCCCACTGAGACTCGTCAGAATCCGTAGTGAAGGTGTCATGTGTGCGCAACTAGCACTGCAAGGCCGCGTACTCAGCAGAAGGACTCTAGGTATATGTGTGCACAATGCAACCTTGGTCTGTGCATCTATCCTTGCTTTGAAGAGTACCACACTCTTCAAAACTCTTGAGTAAGACAGTGAAGACTCTTGTAGATATTTTCTCATAAGTGTATGGACTGTATGTAGTGAAGTAATGTTGGTACCGTAAGTGTAACACGATGTATTCACAGTAAGACATTCAGAAATACTCTTACAGTGTCTGTGTATACTGAAGGCATGTTGTAAATAATTTACCGTAAGTGTAAGTGCAGTACATAGTGAAGTACAGTTGAACGTAAGTTACTGTAAATGTAAGGCGAAGGATGCGCAGTGAGAGAGATGCATGACAGGTGACAGATGTTGCAGTACTAAGTGATTTATATGGGAAAAAAAGATGTTTTCTGTATGAAATCCAGTGAAAAAAAAAAATTATGCGCATGAACTGAACTGAAAAGTGTAAAAAGCATTCCTAGACCTTCCCAGATAACGTTGGCCAGAATACCTGAGTTTACCTTCATAGGAAACGAGGTTTTCTCTCACCTTTGCTACAGTTCTGGGAAACCACACCTGAGGGGCGGACGGGGAACTTCCAGAAAATGCACTTATAGTCTCCGGCGAGTCTTTTAATGGTCATATTCGTTATTTTTCACATCAAAATCTATCATTTTAGCCTAAAAAAAAAAAAAAAAAAAAAATGGCTGGCACTGGCGTGCCATTTTATGTCTGGGGTGTCCGGCATGCGGCAGGTTAATTTTGAATTTAAAAATTTGATTCAGCTGCTGTGGGACTTCGTTCCTACAGATTAAAATATTGTGTATGCAAATCTTCATGCTTCTTAGATAATTTTAACTGGTGCTGCATCATGTTCAAAGTCGAACTATTATGGCGTAATGCTAATATACCATTGGGTTACCTAGGTCCCCCTCTTTGCAGAGTGTTAGCCCCTCACCAGAGGCGGTATCATGGGAACCCAATTTCCACTCATTGTTGCTTAGTTTTGTGACTTGTAATTGCTGCCGGCTGTGGTCTTCTTTGAAAATGGATACATTTGCCTGTGTTGCTTAACGACTTGGAGAAGAAACTGCTATTGATCTTCGGTCTTTGTCAACACAGGATTAAATTCGTGAATTTGTGCTACCCCTCTTTCAGCAAAGGCATTTGTTACCTGTAGCCCTTAGACGATGCACTCAGCTTCCTTGTAATCCTCACGACTTTTCCATGTAGGTGGATCGAATTCTGGGAATGAATGAGGAAGGCCAAGCAGCGTGAAGTTCTTCTTGGTGTTACAGGTCACAAGACTTGAAATTGTTTTCTGATCCAGTGCTGTTGCTTCAAGGTTCACTGTTGCTGTCTTTAGTTGATCTTTGCTTCCTCCTTCGTTAAAAGCCATCACCATTTTTCGCTTCTCTTTAGGGTCAACAGTTGGATCAGAAAAGGCCAATCCTACTAATTGCTCTAACAAATACCACAAGTGACAACCAAATACTTTCAAGCAGCCTTGTACGATGTCCTTATCAAGATAAAGTGACAATTCCTGGAGAAGCTTCAGATCGTTTGCTGGAGACAGGGCTGTTTTTATTGCCATGAACCATGATTTTACGTATTGCTTCAAGATGAAGAGAGCAAACAGCTTTAATCCTCGGCCTTGCTTCAGTGTGATGTTTCTCTGATGATGGAAAAGATAGACTTCGATGCTATAAGTAACTTTAGCCATCCAACTGGCATGGTGACAAGCAGTAGAGTGCTGAAACTGTGTTCCACGGAGCGGTACACCACCCAAGACAACAATGGAGAGTTCTAGCAGTTCTCAGTAATCTTCTAGAGGTTGGCTTTATTGCAAATGTTTCATGCAAAATGCTATGAGCCCATCACATTGCTTACTATCACTCAGCGGCATTTTCTCATTGTCTTTCAAGGTCTGAAAGCGTGTTGTGACAATAGTATTCCACTTGGCTTTGAACTGCTTCAAAATGTGAATGTCGGGACCAGAAGACGGTCCAAAGCAAATGGTCAACGCCTTTTGAACAAGGATCTCAAAAATGTGATGCCGTCCAGCCAGCTGGAGGAGATCTTTGTGCAACTGTTGTTGAATAAGGGTGTATGCCCCTCCCCACACTCCGGCATTGCTGGCAGTGGTCTCGAATGCCATTCATACCACACGTTCAGATATACGAGTACTGCAGTCATCGAAGGTTTGAACGATGACATTGACCATGGCCTTTCCTGTGCCTGATTCCAATCTAGGTACACTCAAAAGCTTTGAAACTCCATCACATGAGACGATGATTGGAAGACGTTCAGTGACATTTGCTCCTGTTACATTGCAAATTAGTTTTCCGTCCCAGTGCACTACAATTGGCACAGTTGGATGGAATGATATCATCAGCCTTTCTGCAGATTCCCTCCGACTCTTGATTCGATCTTGGCCGATACTTTGCCTGTTGATAGTGTACATTGTTGGATCTTGTCCACAGGCAGAAATGGTCGCAGAAAGCAGGGCCTGATGTCTTGGTCCGATCCAAGGCAGTTGCAACTGGAGAAGTGACAAATGTTTTTCATGTTCGTTGGCGTTTCAGATGAGGAGCTGCAGCCAAAAAGGAAGGACCTGCTATATCTGTATA
This sequence comes from Coenobita brevimanus, assembly GCF_032717465.1. Taxonomy (NCBI): domain Eukaryota; kingdom Metazoa; phylum Arthropoda; class Malacostraca; order Decapoda; family Coenobitidae; genus Coenobita; species Coenobita brevimanus. Next base: position 28,616,957 of record NC_136961.1, on the reverse strand, counting down.
ATTGTCTTCTGTTTCGTTTTCATCACTAGTTCGGCCTTCCCTCAACTTCCCTATTTTCTCTCTTACTGACCGATGACATTCCTCACTTTGTCACCTCCTCAGTTCACTCTGTTGTCTCTCTGACTTCGTTCTTTCCAGTGGAGTTTGACATCAATACCCAGCATAGAGCCCCACCTCCCTTTCTCCCTCTGAGAAACAAGAAACTTCTTATCCTTTCGATTTTTGATGAGGTCGAAGGCAATCGTTTGTGCAGTGTCAAAGAAATCTTTCATCTGTTCATAGAAGTTCTTTCTCTTCTTCTCCTCTCTTTCTGTATTCCGGCTCTTATCCAACTTTCTCCATTCTTTATAGATTCTATTTTGGGAATACAATTCCGTGGCTCAGATGCAGGAATGCGCACGCTCTCCCAGAACTCCCCCTCCCCCCTAGTTCCTCAGACAGAACACATGCTGAATCCCTCAGTGTTAGTGTCTGCTCGCATCAGGCAGAAAAGTTGCGTTAACACTTCTCCACAAGAAGGTAACTTACTTCCAAGTAGTTTTTCACCTGGTTGGCCAACAAGCCAAACATTGGTTTGCTCCTGCTTTCTGTCGCGGGCATTGAAAATTTCATTTCAGCCATAGTAAATAAATGCTTAATAATAACTCAAAATGCAAATGCCTGAAAAAAAAAAGGTATTGCAAGAATGTAGCCTCCAATGAGTAGGCCTAAAGCAAACACATTAAAAAAAAGAAATAAAAGATTATAACAACTAAAATTTTGCTTATGAGGATCAAACTTTGGGGAACATGTGGCACCAATAAATATCATCCATTCTGGCTAAAAATTGGTGTTTGAAGAGTTTACAACTAAACTCAATTTACACTTCCAGCAAACAAAATATTCCAGAATTAATTTTCCCCCCCTTAATAAAAAGGACAATCCTAATATCTATCTATCTATATATATATATATATATATATATATATATATATATATATAAAGAGGTAAAGAAGGAAACAGCCTCGTTAATACTCGGAAAGTCTTCAACTGAAGCATTAATCCGAGGCATCCCATTGACGTATGGGTGCATTGCAACGTTTTGTCACAGCTAGTTCCGTCAACGTACTAATACGTTGTGCAATTGCAAGGTTCATAATTTGCACAATTTTCAATTTTCATGCTTGATTTTTGGTATGTATACAAGGGACACCTTCCTATATTCCTCTAAAAGATGCCAAGCAGGGACAATGCCTTACACTGCATAACCTCCACCCCCCACACACCATTGTCTCAGCAATTCACCTGTTACCAGTGACATGGCCAATAAAGACATTCAGGGCCAGAGTGATTCCCCAATCGATGGCAATGTGAAGGACAAAGTTTACATAGCATTAGAGGAAGAAACAGTCAGAAATGATGATCAGGTCATGTCGCCAAAAAAGGTCAGGTATGTTGATGAGTTAGTGAGTGAAACAATGCTTATAATGCCTATATTACTGTTTGAAAACCAATATACTCTCACAACATATAAATTCATATCAAATAAATAAATAAATACCATTTATGAGTGGTGTGGAATAGTTACCCTCCCATAGAACTCGTTTTCTTTGGAGCCAGCCTGATAGAAAACCCAGTAAGGTAAGGAGGTACTGCTACCTGTATCGAATATCTTAAACCTCAGGTGAGCGATTTCTCTATGAATTTTCGATGTTTCTCACCAAAAGTGGAGGTTTTAGCCAAAATTTTTTTTTCCCAAAATAGCTTCTGATTGGGGGGTGTCGGAGGTGCGAAATAACTCAGGTCGTGACGGGTTAATGGAAATCAGAGAAGAAATAAGGGACCAGTCTGCCTTATCCAATCTGCACCTCAGTGGCCGGGAACAGGCACTAGATACTTCTGCAGTAAGGAGAATGGGAAAGTGATCACTTCCATGGAGATCCTCCATTACCTCTCAGGTAAAGTCTAGGAGAGTCAGGAGAGCAGACAGAGAGATCGATTGCAGTAAATGAACCTGTTTGGGAGTAAAAATGTGTAAATGCCCCTGTACTGAAGAGGGCAAGATCCTCATCCTCCAAAAAGGATGCCAACAAACTCCTACATCGGTTAACAAGACAGTCACCTCACAAAGGGTGGGAACCATCAGTCCCCCAAGAGAAGAAAGGGTGTCGGTAACTGACCAAGAAGGTTTTCAAGTTCCACCCTACTGACTGCTATGTTGGGAGTTTCTTGTTCTCTAGATGTATGCTCACTGCTGTATACCAGCGGTGAGCATACAACTGCACAGCAGCACACTGGAGGTCAAAATGGAGGTGGACTGGCCAATGAGAGATGTCAGCTCTCACCAAAACAGCACTACCCCCAACAGGACCCTGGGTTGGAGCTGAGCACAGTGCATTGTACCCAGGTGGTGCGTGTCCCTACAAGAGTTTCCTGGAGACACACGCACATAGGGGAATAAGCCAGGAGGGTCCACAGCTTCTCCCAATTACCACACAGCCCTCGGCAATTCCTTTGTAAAATACTGGCTGAGAATGCCATAATATCCAAAGCGAAGAAAGAATCAGGTTGAGGGGTGAAACAACCTTGCCCCTGGCAAGCAACCAGATTTAGGTTGCTGCGTAGAACTGTCCTTAGAAAGGGACTGCCTGGTACCATTATGGTGTACAGTCTGCCACCCAACTGAAGATAACCTGGAGAAAAAAGAAGAGGGCCAGACAATGGTCTTTTTCTGTGGGGGGGCAAGAGATGGTTTGGCAGGGGGACCGTAGGCTGCCCTAGCCAGAATAGAGCAGGCAGTGCCACCTTCGGAAGGAGCATGATTGGCAGCATATCCCTTAGTACTGGAACCTTGAGAGGGCAAGGCCTCATGCAACTGAGCAGGCACATCAATGACATGGGTACCACCATTATCTGGTGGTGGCTGGGTCGTCAGCGAGATGCCATCCCTAGCCTGCACTCACCCTGATTCCTGAGCATCCCAAGGAGAAGTAGCGGGCTCTACTGCAGAGATTTTTGGTAGCAGTGCTTCGGTCTCTAAGCACTCTGAGGAGCCACGGCGATGCTAGCCATGCACAGGAAGGTCACTGAGAGTTTCGGTTGTGTCAAAACAAGGTGTAGCATCGACACGAGTGTTTGTCACAGAAGGAACCAGAAGAACTGGGATGAGGGAGGCACTCCCAGATGCTGGAAGCACCACCGCAGAAGGGACACCCCCAGAGACAGGAGGCACCTCCCTGGAGGAAGCACAGCCACTTCCAGGCTGCACTCCCTCAGTGGAACCCCTAACCCTGAGAATTTGATAGGGCATTGTGTAATGGCAGGGGCACCTGCTGAGTAGCTTTAGGGCGAGACAACGCAGCAGCAAAGGTAATCCCAGGGCAAATAAACCGCTCCCTTATCCTGGCCTTTGCCTCGGAAAAGGAAATTTTCTCCTTCGTTCGGACAGAATCTCATATACACACTTATATACTTCACAATCCCTTGAGGAGGCTGCATGCGCCCCTCAACAGTTCAAACATTTAGAAGGTTCAGAACAATCAACCATACCATGAGAAACTCCACTGCAATTTCCACAGGCCTCAGGAAGGCCAGACGCTTCCCACCTGCAAGAACGGCAAACATGACCAAACCTTTGACAATAATAACACCATCTAGGTCAGGCAACATAAGGTTTAACCTTAAGCTTCCACCACGCAGCAATAACAACTTCCGGTAATTTAAGGTGATCAAATGTAGATGAGAGTGGGCGTGGGGGGTCAAAACCCCATCAACTTTCCTCATAATTCTCTGTACTGCTACAACTCCCTGAGGAACCAGCCCCTCCAAGAGGGAAGAATCAGAATAAGAGATCAAGTCACGAGAATACACAACCCCTCGGGACTGATTTAGGACCAAGTGACGCGAGGCAGATACAGGATAACTGGCGACCATAGTAAGAGACTGGATGCTGGAAGTCTCCTCTTCATTCCTGGCTTCTAGCAACAGAGAACCATAGCCCTGCAAGGAGACCTTGGGGGCAAATCCACATTCTGTAACTAGACCACTGTGAATTTGAAAACAGTTCAGGTTCCGGAAGGAAGTACCATCATCAGTTTTGAGTACTATGTATTTTGTTTAAGAGTGTTTCACAAAAACACAAGATAACAGCTCAATAGAGAGGGCATCATGATTCGCAGTTTTGGCAGATGACCCGGAGGGTACAGGGTCATCGGCCGGACAGTGACAAGTTGATGCTGACTCGTGTGGCTGGCCACCGACCACACGAGTGGTTAGGGAAGTGTTCAATGTATCCATACGTACATTGGTGAATATAAATTGGCACCAGGAGCCAAGTGAAGCTACCTACCAGGGGGTGAAGGAACCAAGCGCGGTCTGATTGGAGCGGGGTACCTCGTCCCCAGAGGGTGTCCCAAAATGGACACCCTGTGAAACGAGAGTTTGCTCCCACCAGTGCAAAGACCCTCTTCCCCAACACCCCCCCAGCCCAGACATCCAACCAACCAACTCAGGACAGCACTGAGACGATCCTTCTGGAGGGTGGCACCGATGACCCATACGGGTAACCTATGTTTCGGGCAGTGCTTAGTCAGACCCATCATCCACAACCCTACCAACATGGTAGACCCTGCCAGATGTCATTACATCCACGGGCAGGCTTGTGGGATCACAGGGACATGCAAGCCCCCCCACCACAACAAGGTGGCTCCCCATGGGGGGGCCGGGTGTCCAGTACATATCGTCAAATACCTGCGGGAGTTTCTTATTCTCTAGATGTATGCTGTTGTCTGAGAGCTAGTCATCTTTTCAAGGGCGGTGTCAGGATCGAGCATTATATGTCCAGTATGGGTGAACAGGTGGTCACGCTGTCGGTGGAGTTCGGACAATATTTGGGGTGGTACCCAGTTGGGACAATCTTTGTTTTGCCATTGTTGTAGGAGGCTGGTGACAGTACTGATGACGATGATGGGTAGCTGGGACAAGGCATAGGTGTTTGTATGTAATTTGCCAGGCCAATAAGTTATGTCGAAATTAAATTCTTTGAGGGCTTCTCTCCTTCTGACTAACTGGGCGTTATGGGTCTGAGACTGGCGTATCCATTGCAAGGATTGGTGATCTGTTATTATGGTGATGTTGGTGCCCACCAGATAGGCTCAAAAGTGGTCCAAGTCCCAGACTATGTCTAGGCATTCTCGCTTGGTGATGGCGTAGTTCTATTCTGCCTGATTGAGAGTACGACTGGCACAGGCAATGATGTATTCTCATCCCTCCTGGACCTGGGGAAGGATGGCGCTGATTGATACTAGGGATACATCGGTATACAGGCAAAAGGGCAGGGTGTAGTCGGGGAATGCGACAATCAGAGCGGTGATGAGCTTGGTCTTAAACCTCTCTCTCACGAAAAGTTTCAGTAACTTTTCCTGTACACAATATTATCTGCAAAGTCGCCTGGCCTGGCTGCCCGCATGCGGCAAATAACTCGTATTCTCTCATTTTCACCACCCAAACATCAATATACTGCCATGAAACCAATGTCATCATATTTGTCGATGATTGTTCTACCTGATAGGCACCACAAAAAACAGGAAAACATGAATAAAACAACATTAGGCGGCCGTGAATAAAATTTTGCTATGTCATGTTCACTTCCCAACATCACCATTCGAATGTTTTCCATCATACAGGAAAGTGTTATTAGAAGTTCTGATATAGAATTTCATCAGCTTTCTAAAGAGAGAAATCCGGTGTTGATACGATTTGTAGTTTTCGAGAAAATAGCCAAAAACTGAAAGCCATTTTTGAAAAAAAAATCAAGGCGCTCTAAAACCAAAATTTTCTTGCACATATTATGTTTTTATTGCATAATATTATGCAGAATTTCACCAGCTTTCTAATGACCTAATCCTTTTTTCGATACGCCTCATATTTCTCGAGTAAATCGCCAAAAACGACTGGGAACTCACGTCCATACATCACTTTCGTATGCAATATTCCCGCCTACGTAACAACGAATTCTTATCATAGATATTACATTGTTATGTCGTGTACATACGTAGAATTTACTGCTACTTATCATGGTTCTTATAGGAAATCGATACGTCCAATAGTTTTCGAGCAATTGGCCGACAAAGTAAGATTACTCCTCTGAGCGCTTTCGACTTTACCGAAAGTCTGTTCCCCCAACTTTTCCAACAGAAAATGCTCCCCGAGGCTTATATTCTGCAAATGAACATACGTAGAATTTACTGCTCTTTATCATGGTTCTTACGGGAAATCGATACGTCCAATAGTTTTGGAGTACACCAAACTCGCCCCGAACACGTTCTCGCCGAATGCGCTCGCAATTATACACGATTAGTGCTGGGATATGTATAAGATAACGTAAAATAAAAGAACCATTACGAAAACTATACATTTACGCAAGAGAGGCCTTTGATAGGCCAAATCCTCGAACATCAGCTCAGCACACACGGTTTGTTTTGATCACGTGATGTGATTCGCTGTACTGCTTTTCCTCAGTGCTGTATTTGTACGTTAAATATTTACAGTACTGTTCTTGTAAGTTTATGTGCAAGTTAAAGTATTATTAAATAACGTTCAAGCAAGAAATAAAGTCTTATAACCAGTTTTCTGATAGGCGTCAGAATATTACCTTTTTTATTTGTTTGTTAAATATTTGCTGTACTGCTTTTCCACAGTACTGTATTTGTAAGTTAAATATTTACTATTCTGGTATGCACCTGTAAGTTAAAGCACTTGAAGAAAGTTGAAGCATTAAATTAAGCCTTGTAACTAGTTATAGATTACACACGATTGGTGGGTTCCAAGACAATTCGCCATCATGTCAATTCCCCGTCAAAACATGAACGATTCCCCATCAGGACAATTCGCACCCTGTATGATTCCCCGTCATTCTATAAATATATTAATTAATCAATACTTCTATAAATATACTTATTATTAATTAATCAATACTTTAATAACTATATTTCAGGGGGATCCATCAAAGTCTATGTTGTCTTGTTATTGTTGTGACGGCGAACTGGCTTGACAGCAAATGGTCCAGAAACCATTTTGCTCCCTAGACTCCCTAGGCGTGGTGTTTTGCTGTTGTCTGCCATTGGTGATCAATATGAAGCACTTTGGGTGGTTGGAGGGTTCATTTGGTGTTGTGGCTTGCAAGTACAGTGCTGCACAGCAAGCCTTCGACGTGCAGGTGCGTGGGCACGGGGCAACATTCCGACGCCGACTGGTTTCGGCATCGGAATGTTGCCTTGTCTTTGGGTGTTTGTGTGTCGGAGTTTTGCTGTGCAGTTCTGTGTTTGTGGGTTGTGACATTGGATGGGCCTTCTGACCACTTGGGGTGCTTCATATTGATTACCAGTGGCAGATGGCAGTAGGGGACCACGTTTGGGAGATCTAGGGAGCAAAATAAGGAGTAGTTAAAACTTACGCGGTTTCGCGCCGAATGCGCCACGTTAGGAACGAAACCCATGCGTTGGGGGCGAGCTTGCTGTAATTGGACGACAAACATAGAATACTCTTCCTCATCCGCACGCGAGATAAAAAACATTTTCTCTGCCTCACCCACGGCTACATATTTTCGCTCGTTACGTTTTATTATGTTCTTTTTTTACTCAAAGTATACACGTAAAATATCATAAGGATTTTGATAGTGCTGTCAGAAACTCGACATGACCACTAGTCTTTTTTCTAGGTTCTGATACTGAAGCAGAACTTTCTTCCATCTCATATGTGTGTATGTAAAAAACATTACTAATTTGTGTAAAAAATATTGAACTATAGAAATAGGTCAATATACAGATCAACAAAATACGGATAACTCACTTCCTCCAGAGGTGTTGAGATGCTTTCAGTAGCTTGAAGATGAGGAGTTATGTAGTGTGTGAGCGTGTATGTGTGTGGGTGAGCATGCGCTTGTGTGGGTGTGGGTGAGCGTGGGTGTGGGTGAGTGTGTGCGTGTGTGGGTGTGTCTGTGGCTGTGGCGTATTTTCTTCTCTCCTTGCGATACATTTGCCTAAAACACATGCGATGCACACAACAGATTTCTCCACAAACATTTGCTGCACGACATACGTATGTATATGTGGCTGTGGCATATTTCTTGTCTCTGACACTTGTGCTTTGTTTTAGCTAAGTCAGTCAATGTATGAAATATTTCTCTGTGAACACTCGCTCCACCTCTATTGTACTGGCACACACCACACTCCTTCACGAACACCTGCAACATGTTTGACGTATATTTCACACAATTCCATACACATTTCCACTATCAGAATCACAATAATTCCATCCCTAAACACCTCTAATTCTTCCTTCCTGACTATAAAAACTGTACGTGAGGCCTGCCCCATTTCCACACTATGGTTCCATAATTTCACCAAGCCAGCCACAATATCTTTCACACAAAATACAGTTTAGGCATTGGCTTCATTATATACGTATTTGTAATCACGCCATAGGGCCTTGGGGAGGGCAAGAGGCGAAACCCCTCAACAGTGAACATGCATATCGGCTCCTAAGCCTAAAGCTTGATAACGGACACAATTCCTTTTCGTGACATATATCTATGTTCCATTGACAATATCACATACAAATATGCTCACAAATATTGCATTATCACACTGAGTCCATAGGGGCTTCGGCTCGGGCAGGAAGGGGAGAATTAGTAGAGTTTAAAGGGACAGTACACTCGACGTAACCTCACCGCCTGGCTGCTTGGAAGAGACTGAGGTTTATCACTACGTGCTGGGCCCCATGAGGCAGCTCAGTGTTGCCAATGCCTTACCATCTGAAAGCACTGTACTCGCTACAATGCTCAAAATTTGACGCAATTTCGCCAGAAACTTATTTTTTGACTAATTTTTTTGTGCTTAGGAACACGATTCGAGTGACTGATCATCTTTAAAACAATCCACATGGAACGCAAATCGCGTGACCGACAATGAGTGGGTTAAGGATGTGAAAAGCGGTGATGCGATCGTCTGTCCAGGTGAAGGGTTCGCCTTTTTTAGTCATGTCATGGAGTGGTTTCGCAATGTTAGCCAACCATTTTATGAAGCATTGTTAGTAGGATGTGAGCCCGATTAAGGCACGGACTTCGTGGATATCTCATGGCAGGGGAAGGTCTGTGATAGCATGCAGTTTGTCAGGGTCAGGTGTTATGCCTTCCTTGGAGATGACGTGTCCTAGGAAGGAGAAGGAGCATTCAGCCAGTATGCATTTTGATGGCTTGAGCCTATTCCCTGTCTGTTGGATGCGGATGAGGACTTGTTTAAGGTGCTGGAGGTGGTTGGCCCAGGTTCAGCTGAAGATGGTAACGTCATCTAGGTGTGCCTTGTAGATTTCCCAGGTGAGACTACTGAGAACTGACTCCATCAGTTAGGAAAGTGTTGCAGGGGCGTTGCAGAGTCCAAAGGGGAGGACGTTGATTTCGTAATGCTTTTCGTTGCTGGTCGAGAAAGCTGTTTTCCCTCTGTCCTTCGGGTGCACAGGGAACTCCTAGTATCCACATTGGAGATCCAAGGTGGAGAACCAGGATGCTCTGTACAAGGAGTCAAGTGAGTCATCTCTCCTGGGTAGGGGGGGCGGCATCCTTTGTGGTCATATCATTCAGTCACTGGTAATCCACACAAAAGTGCATGGTGCCATCTTACTTTTTTTACTAACACGACTGGAGGGGGACCAGGGGCTGGTGGATGAGGATATAACACTGGCATTGAGCATTTCCTAGACCTGCCAGTCTTCCTCAGCCCGTTGATTGGTGTTTTTCCTCTGAGATGGTTGGCGAATAGGTGGACCCATGGTGTGGATTTCATGTGCCAGGTATATGGTGTGGCCGATATCTGCCCATCCTGACGAAACAGGTCTTGAGAGTTCAGGAGGAGGCGTCAGAGGCTGTTGGCTTGGTGCGGTGTCAGGTGTTCAGGTAGAGAGGGAAGGGTGGCAGGGGAGGGGGGGATGCGTATGGCTCAGCTTTTTCCAGTTTTCCAACCACTAATCCTTTAGCGAGGGTTAGAGGGGTGGTGGAAATGTTGGCGATGCATACTGCCCCAAATTGGGGGGGGAGGAGATGGTCCCAGAAGGTAGGTTTGGGGAGAATAGGATAGAAGTCTCAGTGGGCCTGTTAAGGTGAAGCCAGGCATCATGCTGGGGAGGGATGGTAAGAGAGGAGGTGATGGTGGCAGGGAAAGTGGTATGTGGTGGAGTGGGAAGGGTAGGAACAAGGAGGGGTAAGGTAGAAGACAGCAGGGGGAGAGTGAGACGTGGGAGAGGGCATGGGGGTGCACATGCTGTGTGGCTGAGGTGGGTCTGGAGACCTCTAGAAGTGGAGATGTCGCTTGTGGCAGTCGATGTTGGTGCGTAGTTTGTGCAGCAGGTCTAGCCCTAGGTAGCCATCATAAGCATGGTAGGCTGAGTCAAAAATGACGAATTGATGCTGAGCTGATTATTTCTGGTGAGTTCCAGCTCACAAGGCGCGAGTTTCTTCACGGATAGGCAGGGGGCCATCCCCTGCATCTCCAAGGTGATCTGAAGTAGGGAGAGGGGGGCTGATAGCCGAGGCATGACGGGAGTAGAAATGAAAGTAGAGGCAGGATCTGGCCGCTCCCGTGTCGACTAGTAGTCTCACTTTCACCCCAGTCAGTCTCATCTTGTCATAGACTGGGGGGCAATATTTTTGTGAGGCAGCCCCCCCCCTACTGTGGGGAGGTGAGGGGGTGGTCATAAAAATCCAGTTGTTGTGGGGCGCGTCTTCTTCATCCAGCTCCACTTCACCACAGTTGGAGTACTCGGCGGAGGGTGCGTTGTCCTCGCCACAATTGTCCTCTATACAGGAGACCTTGCTGCACCCTTGAGTAGCTATTCTTCATCGGGCAGCTTTCAGTTGTTCCCGTATGTCATGAATGGGGCACCAGTAATTACAGGCTGAGAAGTCCCATGGATTTATGCAGATTAGGTTGGCATTCTCCTTAGAAGTGGGGCACCTTTTGGTTGGGAGTGCCTTGGGCATACTGGGTGAAGTTGGTGAAGCTGTGTGGGTGGGGGGCGTCCATGGTTTCGAGTGCTGTGCCTTGTGTGTTGGCACTCTGCTCACTGCGCCGATGTGTTGTGGGGTGGTGCGCAAAGTGAGAAGATGCCTGATGATTCGAACATCCCTGTCAGGGTCTCCTGTTGGGTCACATAATGTGAAGTGTTCTCTTATGGTACTGGGGAGGATCCTCAACAGGGTGTTGAAAATATCAATGCTGGGAATGCTACTAATAAAAAGTAGCGGTGCTCCCATTCCCGTTACTTACTCGAAAAAGTAGTGGCGTTACCGGTTTCGCTTCCTGATGTAGCGTCACTCCCGCTCCCTCTACTTTGGATAGGAAAAAGGTACACGAAGGAAAGGTTAAGAAAAATCTGTGATATAGCAATGCACTATATACTGTTTTGATAATATTAGTCAGTCTTAGTGGTTATGTTGTGTACCAGTGTCAGTATATACTTATACTGAAAATAAAAAAAAACGTATATGTCAGTGTCACATTAATGAAGCTTAGAGACGAAGGTAGAGGAAAAAGCTATTTTCTGTATAATGTAACAAATGTTCTTTTATACTGTTACCTGGTCTACCTACTGAAAGTAACATACGTAAATAAAAGGCAAAAGAATGTGGCCTAACATTGATACATATTATATAGATTTATTATAGTTTTAATGATACCTATTTTAGATATGTACGCAAACGAAAGTAAAAATGAACTGGGGGCTTTCTTTTAAAGGCTATTTATACAATAATACAATAGCAATGTTTATACCATTACTTTAAACTGAAAGTAATATACTGTTACGAAATAATAACGTAGTGAGGAAGAATTTATCTGAAAGAAAGAGTGAGGGAGAGAGCGGGAATTAAAGACGGGGATAGTTAGAGGTGTGTGTGTGTGTGTGTGTGTGTGTGTGTTCTTACCTAATTGTTCTTACCTAACTGTATCTTTACAGGAATGAGTCAAGCTCGTACTGTCCCGTGTCTTAAACCATATTTATCGTACATATCCTTAAGATTGTGAATTCGGTAGTGCATTTCACTGATCAATTGCTCTATTTGGGAAACTAAATTTCCTTACGTCTTTATCACCTCTCTTCTTATGCAGTTTTTTGCAGTGTCCTCTTGTTGATGCTTCCCATAGGTTAAGTAATCATTTATGTCTGTTTTCTCTTTCCCTGATATGCATTTAAATAGCATAATCTTATCATTTCTTTTCCTTCTCTCCTATAGTGTTGGTAGATTTAGTTTGTTTAGTCTTTCTTCGTAGCTTAGATCCCTTAAGCTTGGTACCCATCTTGTAGCGGCCATTTGAACTTTTTCAATCTTGTCTATCTGTTTTTTGTGATGAGGACTCCAGACTACTGATGCATACTCCAGGGTTGGTCTGATGAATGATGTTATTATCTTTCTTAGCATGTCTTCATTTATGAATGTGAATACTATTCTCATATTTGCAAGCAGTGTATTCATGTTCCATACCTTCTCACTGATGTGGTCTGCCGGAGATAGTTTGTTATTAATAATCACACCTAGGTCCTTCTCTCTTTCTGATGTGGGTAGGGTTTTATTCCCCTAATGTTTAATCCCAATCAGGTCTTTTTCCACTTTTACCAAACTTGATTACATGACACTTGTCCACACTGAATTCCATTTGCCATGTATTACTCCATTCATGAAGTTTATTTAATTCTTCTTGTAGCTCTTTACAAGAGTCTGTGTTAATAATTCTCCTTTGTATTTTTGCATCATCTGCAAACATGTTTAGATAGCTTTCATTTACAGTGTTACTGTCTATATCATTTATATACACTAAAAACATGATTGGTGCCAGCACTGAGCCCTGTGGTACTCCACTAGTACACTTCTTTCCATGATGAGTTATTTCCCCTTAGTACTGTTCTCATTTCTCTTCTTATGAGAAAATCTTACATCCAACAATACAGTTTGCCTCGAATTCCTCCTTGATGGTACAGTTTCCATAAAAGTCTTTGGTGTTGTACTGTGTCAAATGCTTTCTTGAAATCTAAATAGATACTGTCCACCCATCCTTCTCTTTCCTGTAATGTATCTGTTACTCTGTCATAGTAGCTCAACAGATTAGTAACACATGATTTTCCTTTTCTGAAACCAAACTGTCTTTCTGTTATCATATTGTGTTCTTCTAGATGATTCACCCAAGCTTTTCTTATCAGCTTTTCTAATACCTTACTTACAACACTGGTCAGTGATACTGGTCGGTATTTGAGTGGATTTTGTCTATTCCCTTTCTTGAATAAGGGAACAATGTTTGCTTTCTTCCAAATATCAGGTAGTTTACCTTGACTCAAGGATTTCTTGAAAATTAAAAATAATGGTTTACTTAACTCCATTGCACATTCACGTAGTACCCAACATGAAATTTCATCAGGGCCATTTGCTTTTCCTTTGTCTAATTTACTTTGCTCCTCCTGTATTACTTTTTCTGATGTTTGTGTATCTGGTAGTATGTGTGGACATGCATGTTCCACATAATCCCTCTCAATTTTTTTTTCCACTGTAAAAATCGATTGGAATTTCTTGTTTAGTGCTTCACAAATATCCTTCTCTTGTGTATAGGTGATTCCATCGTCCGTAATGGATTGTATTTTATCTTTTACTTTGGTTTTGCTTGTGATGTAGCTGTAAAATGGCTTCGGTTGATCACTACTTTTATTTATGATATCCTCCTCAAACTGTTTTTGGGCTTCCCTCCTTATTCTTCTATAATCATTTCTTGCCTGTTTGTAATTATTATATGCCCTTTCACTATTGTGTCTTCTGTGTCTATTCCACAACAAATCTCTTTTTTCTTCTGATTTTTTACATTCTGTATTGAACCATTTTTTTATTTTATTTTCTGCTTCTTTGTGCTTTGGGATGTACTTCTGGATTCCTATTTCATAAAGTTCACATAATTCTTTATATGTAGCATTTAAATCTTGTCCTCTAAGCTCCTTTCCCCAATCAGTTTCTAAGAAGTACTTCTTTAGGTCATGATAGTTTCCCTTTTTATAGTTTAGGCTCTTTTTGTAACTTTTATTGCTATCAACTCTGTCATATGCTATCCTGAAGTTGCAATTTAGTACTGCATGGTCGCTTTTGCCGAATGGAGGGTGGTATATTAAATTTTTAATATCGTTTTCTTGCCTAGTAAATATGAGATCTAGCATTGAGGGTACATCGAGTCCTCTATTTCTGGTGCTTTCCCGTACATGTTGCGTTAGGAAAAACTCTTGCACGATATCCAGGAGCTTTTGGTCCCAACAGCTTTCTTTGCTTATTTTATGTAGAGTATTCCAATTTATATTTGTATTAAAACCTCCAGTTAGTAAAATTCTTTCCGATTTCTCTTCTATTTTATGTAGTAATGCTCTTAAACTCTGAATTGTATTCTCTGCCAGGTCCTCATACTCGTCTCTTTCCCATGTGTTTGACTTGGGTGGCATGTATAAATTGGCTACAATTACTTCTCTTCAGATGTATTGATCTCTACTGTAATCAGTTTTTACTTGTGGGGGTATATCTAGTTCTATTTCTTTGACTTTTAGATTTTTCTTAGTTAATATTATAATTCCTCCTCCTTTTTTTAAGTTCCTATCTCTTCTCCATATATTATATTCCTCTAAGTTTAGGATGTTATTTGATATCCTTGGTGTTAATTTTGTTTCAGTGAGGCATATTATATGTGGTTTATTTTCTCTGACATAATCATTCATCTCTAATAATTTACATACTATGCCATCCACATTTGAGTACATCAATTGTGTGTGTATGTGTGAGTGTGTGTGTGTGTGTGTGTGTGTGTGTGTGTGTGTGTGTGTGTTTTAGCATTGCCTACATCTAGTTATTTATCTTTACATAATTTAAATGATCGATAATTAACTAGGAAATTTGTGTAATTACTGCACATTACTAATAAATAATAATTAATAAATTACTGATGTAATGTAGAACAAACATCATTAACTGACAGAGCTGACGAAAGTATTATTTTTCGTCATTATTGAATACAACCAAACCATCGGCATATCTGTATGTACTCACCAACTCCACGTGAGTAGCGAGGAGCGCAGTAACACGTGAGTATGGCCAAAAAGTAGCAGTGCTACAGGTTAAAAAAAAGTAATGGCGTTACCACCATCGCTATTACAATAGTAGCAGCTCTATGTAGCACCGCTACTAATAGCGGCACTATTCCCAGCTTTGGATAATATGTTGTTCCCGGCTGGCTGCATCAGCCTCCGGGTAAGCGGCAGTGACTAGTCGCCTGGCCTGGTTGAAAGTGTCAGCCAGATTGCCATCATAGGTGAGGGCGTCGAGCTGGGATAAAGCTACAACTTCTCCCAGTGATATGATTGCTTGTGTCACAATTTGTGTGAATCGTGCCCATGTCAGCTCGGGGACAATCTTCGTGGCGATGCAAGAGACTGCTTTTCCCAGGTGGGGTAGTGTGACCACTTTCTTTTCTTCATCGTGTTCAAATCTGATGTCCAGTGGTGGTTTAATCATACATATGTATGTGTCTATGTCGCACAGTTCAAGATCTAATTTTGGTAATTGTATATGTGGTTTGACTGCCATCTTGTCAGATTTTCCCTTTTCATTCCTTGGTGCTCTGTCCTGACCAGATCTAGAACCACCACTGCCACCAGTGTTATGCCACATACTCAGAGCTCAACTCCTTGCTCTCTGAGTACGAGAGTCTGATATGGGTTCTTTCCAAGACAGGTCCAGAGCATGCAACCAGAGGAACAGGGCTCAAAACACAGGCTAACCAATCTTACACATATATTACCATAAAGAATACAGTAGCTGCACACAATACACTGTGATGGATTACACACGCTACAGTATGGGAGATACAAAGATTTGGAGTTTGTGTTTAAGGGTGATAGGGTAGCTGCAGGTGGCACCCAGGCATGGGAGGGGTCCTGCCAGAAGTACCTCTCCATAGGGGTGTGGGACCACTGTCATATGCCGGATTGTTAGGTGGGGGCTGCTGGGCAGTGTAGAGGGAGGCCTTTCCCTTGAGGGGACCTCCGTAAGTACGTCGACCCTCAGGGCTGGGGCCAAATAGAGCGAGTAGGTTCACTGCCTTGTGCCTACCATTGGTGGAGGACGGCTTGCCGGCTGGTCTGGGGAAATCTCAGCTTGGAGTCCTGGGGGTGTTCCTTGCTGACTGGGGGCTAAGGTCTCGCCTTTATTGGGAGGCCAACAGGGGCTGCCCCTGGCTTCTTCTCTGGGAGTCTGACAGCAACTGGCGACGTAGCGGTGCTGGTTGCAGTGAACTTACCCCCAGGCTCACTATAGAACTGCTCCAGAGTCCTTCCAACTGGAGAGCCGGCTCTGTCCCTTGGGGTGTGGGGAGAGCAGGAGGGGCATCCTGCTCGGCCTCTGCAGGAGTGAAGCAAGCAAGAGGCGTGGCCCTCGTTGGGTGCCGCAGGGTTAGCAGATGAGGGAAGCACGATGGGCATTCCCTTTCCGGTAGGCATGGTGGGCACTGCAGCAGTTCTACTAGGCCCTGGGACTGCAGGTGAGAGGAGCACGGTGGGCATCACTGCAGTCCTGCTCCTGGTGGGGGCTGCAGATGAGGGAAACACAGTGGGTGTTTCCTCCCCAATGGGCACGGTGGGCGGCACCACAGTTCTGCTCTGTCCTGGGATGGCAGGTGAGAGGAGCACGGTGAGCGTCCTCTCCCTGGTGAGCACGGTGGGTGTTGCCGTGGTCCTGCTCCCTGTGGGGGCTGCAGATGAGGGAAGAACTGTGGGCTTTCCCTCCCGACGGGCACAGTAGGCGCTGCCATGGTTCTATTATGCCCTGGCACTACAGGTGAGAGGAGCACGGTGGGTGTCCTCTCCTCGGTGAGCACGGTGTCACCGCAGTCCTGCTGCCAGTGGAGGCTGCAGGTGAGGGAAGCACGGTGGGTGTTCCCTCCAACGAGCACAGTGGGTGTTGTCGCAGTCCTGCTTGGGACTGTAGGCGAAAGGAGCATAGTGGGCATCCTTTCCCCCGACGAGCACGGTGGGTGTCGCCATAGTCCTACTTGGGAAGCCTGTTGGTACACAGATCCCGCCCTGATCCTGGTGAGCGCTGGTCCCGGTAAAGGGTAATGCAGCAGGGTGACATACCTCCCGTGGAGTCCGTTGAGGGGAAGTAGGGTGTGTGGTGGTTGGCGATGTATGTCCGTCTTGCTCGGGCTCTTGTTGCACCTATCTGTGGTTTCCCCTTGGAATTTCAATTTGCATTTTTTAGTACTTCCTCCATAGTGTTCACACTCTGGAAGGATACTTTCAGAGGCTTGACTTACTTCTCCCATATTTCCCTAAACATTTGTATTCCTCTGTGTCTTTATTACAGATTTCCTCTGATACTTCCTTCAATATGCTGATTATATTTGCCATCTCCTTTTTGTCTCTTGAAGTTTTTTAATTTTCTTTTTGTTTTGGGTTATTTTTTTCGCCTCCATTTTAATGCTTTTTGCCTCGACTCGTTTCTAAGTCTTTCCTTACTTTCACCATTTCAGCATGCATAGTCTCCACATGATCTTTATAACTATGCATCACTTCATTCACCTGGGTTATCTCTCTTCAATATCACTATTCTGTTCTATCAGACTACAGTGTACTTGCTTGCCTAATTGTCTCTGTATCATTTCTGAACTCCTCCATAATACTCTCATGGTTGACAACTGTAATTGCCATTTCACCAAACTTCCTTTTAATCCTCCCAGGCACGTTGACGCAAATCACGTTCTTTGTGGTTTGGCACATAAATGCACGTAGACGTGAATCACGTTGTTAAGCAGAAAAAAATTTGCCAAAAATACTCAGCCAATTTGTGTCAAATTTTGGTGTGTTCAAGCGGGTGTGTCCCTCTTCCGAGGTAAACACTTGGCAATGCTGTGACTGCTCTGATGAGACAATGCACAGCAGAAAAACCTCAGTATCTCACGACCAGCTGGGCTACTGCTGTCAGTCATCTCTTTAAATCTGCCATTTTCCCTCTCCCACCCGAGGCAGAAGCCATTATTGAAATATTGTGATTCTACAGTGTTTTTTTACTATACTGTTAAGTGATTGTGTCTATGGAACATATATATATTGTCTGTAAAGCATTAGGGCCCATTATCAGCTGTTAGGCCTAGAAACAGGAGCCTGGTTTGTTATAGCAGGGTTTTCACTCTGCTTCACTCTGCCCATAAATGATGTGAGTATTTTACCTTTATAGTGAAGCCAGTACTTATATTTGTGAACCATACAGGACCTGGATTAGTGAAATGACTGACCAAGCATAGCAGGCATTATATGCCATAGAGATACCATAGTCGCTAAGGGAACAGGCGGTCATGTACGTCATAGAGTTGGGAAGGGAATAACAGAGAAGGTTGGGATGGAATCATGTGATAGTGTTTATATTGCATATGGTTTAGTGTGAAATATATGCATAAAATTGTGCAGCGAGTGTTCGCTGAGAAACATTGCGTGCATTGACTGACTTTGAGCAAACCTAGCGCAAGTATCAGAGACAACAAGTATGCCACACAATCACAGACTTCGGTGAAAAGGTATTGTACCAATCTCAGACAGTGCTATACTGCGTATGGTTTAGTGTGAAACATATGTATGAAATAGTGCAGCGAATGTTCACCAAGAAATATTGCGTGCATTGACTGACTTAACGAAAACCTAGCACAAGGATCAGAGGCAAGAAAGACACCACACAGCCACATACATATATGTCGTGCAGCGAATGTTCGTAGAGAAATCTTTTGGGTGCATCGCATGTGTTAGCCAACATTGTGCAAGGAGGAGAAACAAAATACGCCACAGTCACAGACACACTCACCCACACACACACACACACACACTCACCCACACATGCTCACACACTACTTAACTCCTCATCTTCAAACCCTTCAAGGTCCTGCCAGCATCTCAACACCTCTAGAGGAAGTCAGTTATCCATATTTTGTTGATTTGTGTATTGGTCTATTTCTATATTTTTTACACAAAATAGTATTTTTTTTTAAATATACACATATGAGATGGAAGAAAGTTCAGCTTCGGTATCAGTACCTAACAAAAAGACTAGTGGTCATGTCGAGTTTCTGAGAGCACTATCAAAAAGCTTATGATTACTTTGAGTAAAAAAAGAAAATAAAACCTAACGAGTGAAAATATGTAGGCATGGGTGAGGCAGGAAAAGAGAGTGTTTTTATCTCGCTTGCGGCCGACAAGGAGTATTCTACGTTTGCCGTCCATTTACTTGAAAACTCTTCAACGTATCGATTTTCTGTAAGAACCATGATAAAGATCAGTGAATTCTACGGATGTACAGTTGCATTCATGATTCCCTGGACACATCTGGAGGCATCTGGCATCCTCTTACTACACGACGTAGTATTTATCTATGAATGAAGGCAACGATTTGTGTCGTGCCTACTGCTTGGTTACAGAGGCTCAGTTTCATTGGTTACCAGTGTGAGATTAAAAAATTACATTCTAAGCATCTCTAGAGTGTATTGTGTGATATTGTCAGTATAATGGTAGTAATATCACATGATTCAGTCGTACTGGGTAGATGTATTAGCATTATTTACACACATCTACAGTTGGTTAAACTGTAGTAATATGAGGAACAGCGGCCAATGGTAACCTATGTTACATCTAGCTGGAATCGCTTCAAAGGATCGTAATAGAATTCATATTGACCAAATTAAGTTACGGTATTGTTTCTGCATAACTAACTGGTGTTTAACATGTGCCTTAATCCTCCATTGATATGCCTAATACTGTTTGACCTAAAGAGCACTGCATCATTTCATACAGTTACTGTATAACGGAACATGTGTGTGTGTGGTGTGTGTGTGTGTGTGTGAACTTCGCTGAGAGAAGCGTCGGTTCTTTTCCCATTACTCTTATAATTTGAGTCATAACTGTAAAAATTATTACTTATTTTCCATTGGCAGTGATTTAATGTGTTATAATAATAATAATGATAATAATAATAATAATAAACACATAGAGCATACAGTATAAGCAATGTGATTTACATTAGCGTCGCTTGCTTGAACAATTATTTCTTCCTGTAACTGCACAACAGTCTGGTACATTCAGAACGATAGTATTTATTTGCATATGTGTATGATTCACACTCAAGTTATATTATGAAATTTACATTAAAATAATGATAGGTGACTTGAAAAGCTGCCTTTAATCTAACAGTGGAACAATAGTATGAACCAAGGTATAGAGATGCATACTTCCAGGATAGGCTCAGAGAGCCCTCAGGCCTCATACGTTGTAGCTATGGAACAATTGCTCGTGGGCCCTTCAGGCCCTGTCGCACTTGCTCCTCCGGAGGGCTCTGTAGTTTCGGCTGCCCAAAATATACACACACACAGATACACACACGGCTAGTGCTAGTGTATATTAAATATCACACTGATAAAGCTACCATGCAGGGTCGAATAGTTGTCATGAACGAGAGTAGCCTGTCTCCAACTGAAATATCAAGGGAACTTGAAATATCACACACTACTGTATGTAAGTGGCTGCAGAGGTGGGGGGAAGGTGGCAACCTTAGAGATCGTCGCGGACGGGAGGACTAAGAGAAAGCCCGCTGATGTTGACTGGATGATCCACACTCTCACTGAAGCTTACCCTTTCAAGAATGCAGTGCAAATTAGAAATGAGCTTGGTCCGGAAATGTCTTCACTGCCAGTCAGGAGAAGACTTCATGAAGATGGGGTCCATCATCGAACTTCCACCTATACAAAGCGGAGCGATAACGTTTTTGCCTGCCTGTGTGGTTGTTCTTACCTAATTGTTCTTACCTAATTGTATCTTTACAGAAATGAGTCAAGCTCGTACTGTCCCGTATCTTAAACCATTTCTATCATACATATCCTTAAACTTGTGAATTGTTTTAGCACATACTATTTCATTCGATAGTGCATTCCACTAATTAATTGCTCTATATGGGAGACTAAATTTCCTTACGTCTTTGTCACCTATCTTTTTATGCAATTTTTTGCAGCGTCCTCTTGCTGATGAATCTCCATAGGTTATTTAATAATTTATATCTATTTTCTCCTTCCCTGATATGCATTAATATAGCATAATCATGTCACCTCTTTTCCTTCTCTCCTGTAGTGTTGGTAGATTCAGTTTTTTTAGTCTTTCTCCGTAGCTTAGATCCCTTAAGCTTGGTACCCTTCTTCTAGCGGCCATTTGTACTTTTTCAATCCTGTCTATGTGTTTTTTGAGATGAGGACTCCAGACTACTGATGCATACTCCAGGGTTGGTCTAATGCAGGGGTTCCCAACCTTTATTTACCCATTACCCCATTTTCCACATCTCCCTTCACTCATTACCCCTCATTGCTTATGTTTCCACAATTGCATTTTAGCTGCTTAACATTTTGATGCCTAGATTTTAGTTTGAATGTAGGACTTAATTAAAGGTTAGGCTAAAACCAAGAGAGTTATTGCAAGGAGTAATTTATTTTTATTATTAACACTGATACAAAATAAACATGACTTTAAACATTCATCTCTGAATTTTAGTATAGGTCTGAAAGTCTATCATAACTGGTATGATTTTTAGATTTTTTTTTTTTTTTTTGTTACCTCCCCCATTACCCTTCACAAAAGACCAAATTACCCCACTTGGGGTAATTTACCCCAGGTTGGGAACCCCTGGTCTAATGAAAGATGTTATTATCTTTCTTAGCATGTCTTCATTTATGAATGTGAACACTATCCTCATATTTGCAAACAGTGTATACATGTTCCATACCTTCTCACTGATGTGGTCAGCCAGAGATAGTCTGTTATTCATAATCACACCTAGGTCCTTCTCTCTTTTTGATGTGTGTAGGGTTTTATTTCCTAACTTATAATCCCAGTCAGGTCTTTTTCCACTTTTACCAAACTATATTGCATGACACCTGTCCACACTGAATTCCATTTGCCATGTATTGCTCCATTCATGAAGTTTATTTAATTATTCTTGCAGCTCTTTAAAAGAGACTGTGTTAGTAATTCTCCTTTGTATTTTTGCATCATCAGCAAACATATTTAGATACCTTTCATTTCCAGTGTTACTGTCTACTGTATATCATTTATATTAATTAAAAACATGATTGGTGCCAGCACTAAGCCCTGTGGAACTCCGCTAGTCACTTCTGTCCATGATGAGTAATTTCCCCTTAGTACTGTTCTGATTTCTCTTTTTCTGAGAAAATCTTGCATCCAACAATACAGTTTGCCTCGGATTCCTCCTTGATTGTGCAGTTTCCATAAAAGTCTTTGGTGCAGTACTCTGTCAAATGCTTTCTTGAAATCAAAATAGATACTGTCCACCCATCCTTCTCTTTTCTGTAATATGTCTGTTACTCTGTCATAGTAGCTCAACAGATTAGTAACACATGACTTTCCTTTTCTGAAACCAAACTGTGTTTCTGTTATCATACTGTGTTCTTCTAGATGATTTACCCAAGCTTTTCTTATCAGCTTTCCTAATACCTTGCTTACAACACTGGTCAGTGATACTGGTCGGTAGTTGATCGGATTTTGTCTAATCCCTTTCTTGAATAAGGGAACAATGTTTGCTTTCTTCCAAATATCAGGTAGTTTACCTTGTCTCAAGGATTTCTTGAAAACTAAAGATAATGGTTTACTTAACTCCTTTGCACATTCATATAGCACCCAACATGAAATTTCATCAGGACCATTGGCTTTTCCTTTGTTTAATTTACTTAACTCCTCCTGTATTTCTTTTTCTGATATTTGTATATCTGGTAGTATGTGTGGGCATGAATGTTCCACATAATCCCTCTCAAAATTTTTTTCTTCTGTTAAAACTGATTGGAAATTCTTATTTGGTGCTTCACAACTATCCTTCTCTTGTGAATAGGTGATTCCCTCATCCGTAATGGATTCAATTTTAGCTTTTACTTTGGTTTTGCTTCGGATGTAGCTGTAAAATAGCTTCGGCTGATCACTACTGTTATTTATGATATCCTCCTCAAACTGTTTTTGGGCTTCCCTCCTTATTCTTGTATAATCGTTTCTTGCCTGTTTATTGTTGTTATATGCCCTTTCACTATTGTGTCTTCTGTCTCTATTTCACAACAAATCTCTTTTTTCTTTTGATTTTTTACATTCTGTTCTGAACCATTTCTTTATTTTCTTTTCGGCTTCTTTGTGCTTTGGGATATACTTTTGGACTCCTATTTCATAAAGTTCACAGAATTTTTTATATTTAGGATTTTAATCTTCTCCTCTAAGCTCCTTTTCCCAATAAATTTCTAAGAAGTACTTCTTTAGTTCATTATAATTTCCTTTTTTATAATTTATGCTCATTTTGTAACTTTCATTGCTGTTAACTATGTCATATGCTATCCTGAAGTTGCAATTTAGTACTGCATGGTCGCTTTTGCCGAATGGAGGGTGATATATTAAATTGTCAATATCATTTTCATGCCTAGTAAATATAAGATCTAGCATTAAGGGTACATCCAGTCCTCTTTTTCTGGTACTTTCCCTTACATATTACGTTAGGAAAAACTCCTGCACGAGATCCATGAGCTTTTGGTCCCAACTGCTTTCTTGGCTTATTATATCTAGAGTATTCCAATTTATATTTGTATTAAAATCTCCAGTTAATATAATTCTTTCCAATTTCTCTTCCATTCTATGTAGTAATACTCTTAAACTCTAAATTGTACTCTCCACCTCACCGCCAGATCCTCATGTTCTCCTCTTTCGCATGTGTTTGATCTAGGTGGCATGTACAAATTGGCTACAATTACTTTCCCTTCAGATGTATTGATCTCTACTGCAATCAGTTCTACTTCTGAGGGAATATCTAATTTTATTTCTTTGACTTTTAGATTTTTCTTTGTTAATATTATAATTCCTCCTCCTTTTTTTAAGTTCCCATCTCTTCTCTATATATTGTATTCCTCTAAGTTTAGGATGTCATTTGATATCCTTGGTCATAATTTTGTTTCAGTCAGGCATATTATATGTGGTTCATTTTTTCTGATATAATCATTCATCTCTAATAATTTATATACCATTCCATCCATATTTGAGTACATCAACTTAAACATCTTATTTATACACTTGTCATGACTTGGTTCTACTACCTTCCACCTCTTTCTTCCCTCCTGTTTATGTACCACATTCGTACCTGCAACCCAATTACTTTGTAAAAAAAAAAATGTATTCTTCTCCTCCTCTGATCTTCCCTCATTTTTTGTTTTTGCTTCCTCCCTCATCTCTTTCAGTAATTCCAGTTCCTCTTGTGTTAGGCATCTTTTTATCCAAAAATTTTTGACCTCCTCTTTTTTCATAAGATTCTTTGCATTATTTAGTATCTCCTCCACAGAGTTTACACTCTGGAAAGTTACCTTTTGGGGCCTTGACTTGTTTCTCTCATATTTCCCTAACCTTTTGTGTTCCTTTATGTCTTTACTACAGATTTCCTCTGATACTTCCTTCAATATGCTCATTACATTTGCCATCTTTTTGTCTCTTGAGATCTTGTTTCTTACTTCTTCCTCTTCTATACCAGTGATTACTATAGATCTGTTGATATCTGCTGAATCTCTTGACTAAATTAGGGTTGTTTTGGATTATTCTTTTCACTTCCTTTGTAATGCTTTTTTCTTCCACCCTTGTTTCTGAGTCTTTCTTTACTGTCATCATTTCAGCATAAGTGGTTTCCACATCATTTTTGTAGCTTTGCACAGCTTCATTCACCTGTGTTATCATCTCTTCAATATCACTGCTCTGATCTATCAGATTGCTTACTTGCCTAATTGCCTCTGTATTTTTGAGCTCTTCCATAATACTCTCGTGGTTGACTACTGTACTTGCCATTTCACTCATTTTCCTCCTAACTGAACCCACATCTACTGTCAACTAATCTATTGTTGTGTCTTCCTTGTTGACTTCCTTTCCTAATTTTTCTATTTCTTCCTTTTGCAAGTGCATCTGTTTCTTAATTTCATCAATCTCATTCTGAAAAGCCATCTCAAGTCTGCTTACTCCTTCCACCAGTTTATTGTAAGTATCCATTTCAACCAGTTTTTGGTAGAAATTATCATCCTGTTTCTACCTTTGTCCCTTTTCTTTTCCAGATTTGCTTTACTAAAGTAGGTCGGCATTATGCAGTACAAAAAACACTAATACTACTTACATTCCCTGGTGCAGAGTCGTAGACTAAACAATTGATTAGCTGATTTTGCTCATTCTTGTGCTACTTTAAACAACAGTCTTACTCAAAACTTCTTTTTATATTAGAACACCATTTAGTCTAACCTGGTACAGAGCTTGACTCAAATAAAGATACTAATATAGGTAATGCCACTGGCCAAGTTGGCCAGGTATGCAGTTGTGGCGACGTGTGTCTGCTCCGCTCGGTGCCTCGTGTGTTCTTACCTAATTCTTACCTAATTGTATGTTTACAGGAATGAGTCAAGCTCGTACTGTCCCGTGTCTTAAACCATATTTATCGTACATATCCTTAAATTTGTGAATTGTTTTGGCACACACTATTTCATTCGGTAGTGCATTCCATTGATCAATTGCTCTGTTTGGGAAACTGAATTTCCTTACGTCTTTATCACCCCTCTTCTTATGCAGTTTTTTGCAGTGTCCTCTTGCTGATGCTTCTCCATATGTTAAGTAATCATTTATGTCTATTTTCTCCTTCCCTGATATGCACTTATATAGCATTATCATGTCACCTCTTTTCCTTCTCTCCTGTAGTGTTGGTAGATTCAGTTTATTTAGTCTTTCTTCGTAGCTTAGGTCCCTTAAGCTTGGTATCCATCTTGTAGCGGCCCTTTGAACTTTTTCAATCTCGTCTATGTGTTTTTTGAGATGAGGACTCCAGACTACTGATGCATATTCCAGGGTTGGTCTAATGAATGATGTTATTATCCGTCTTAGCGTGTCTTCATTTATGTATGTGAATGCTATTCTCATATTTGCAAGCAGTTTATACATGTTCCGTACCTTCTCGCTGATGTGGTCAGCCGGAGATAGTCTGTTATTGATAATCACACCTAGGTCTTTCTCTCTTTCTGATGTGTATAGGGTTTTATTTCCTAACTTATAATCCCAATCAGGTCTTTTTCCACTTTTACCAAACTTGATTACATGACACTTGTCCACATTGAATTCCATTTGCCATGTACTACTCCATTCATGAATTTTATTTAATTCTTCTTGTAGCTCTTTACAAGAGTCTGTGTTAGTAATTCTCCTTTGTATTTTTACATCATCTGCAAACATATTCAGATAGCTCTCATTTCCAGTGTTACTGTTTATATCATTAATATTCACTAAAAACATGATTGGTGCCAGCACTGAACCCTGTGGTACTCCACTAGTCACTTCTTTCCATGATGAGTAGTTTCCTCTTAGTACTGTTCCCATTTCTCTTTTTATGAGAAAGTCTTGCATCCAACAAAACAGTTTGCCTCGAATTCCTCCTTGATGGTACAGTTTCCATAAAAGTCTTTGGTGTGGTACTGTGTCAAATGCTTTCTTGAAATCTAAATAGATACTGTCCACCCATCCTTCCCTTTCCTGTATTGTGTCTGTTACTCTGTCATAGTAGCTCAACAGATTAGCAACACATGATTTTCCTTTTCTGAAACCAAACTGTCTTTCTGTTATCATACTGTGTTCTTCTAGATGATTTACCCAAGCTTTTCTTATAAGCTTTTCTAATACCTTGCTTACAACACTGGTCAGTGATACTGGTCGGTAGTTGAGTGGATTTTGTCTATTTCCTTTCTTGAATAAAGGGACAATATTTGTGTGTGTGCGTGTGTGTGTTTCCACTGTATCTCATAAACGGCTTAAGAAATAATATGAAACCTTCAGGGTATCAAGATATGGCCAAAATCGTGGCCGAGGTCGAAAATGCGCACTCGGGGTCAAGGTCAAGGTCACCAAAATGAATGTCAGAAATCACTTAGGTTTTATTGCAGGCCTTTAACACAATATATTTCATGAAAGGCTTGAGCTATCAACATGAAACCTTTAGAGTATGAAGATATGGCCAAAATCTTGGACTTGGCCAAACATATTCTGGCGGGCGATTAGCATTCGGCTCCCGGACGTTTCCCTGTCATTTATATATTATTTACTTATACATTTTTTTTTTTTTTTTTTTTTTTTTTGACGGAGTAATTTGAACCCGACAGGTTCCTGCGTCCTTGTGGCGTCATGGATGAGTGTTTGATTTGCATCAGCGGATATCATATAGGCCTACCGATCTTCAGTTAGTAATTATTCATTATTAGTGTAACCCTGTATAACTTAAAACATGGGCTCTTGGAGCCTAACCTGAGAGGGATGACCATCTCTATATCTCGTGTCTTACTGTGTGTCACATTATTAATGACTGCTTTTGAGGTCACTGATCAGTATTATAATACACAAATTCAAATCATAACTTGAGTGCGATTCATACACTTATGCAAAGAATTACTATTATCCTGAAATAAAATACCGGACTGTTGCGCAGTTACAGGGAGAAACGAATGTAGGATTTCTGGCCACCAACCTAGGACGTTTTAAAGCATCATGTGTTGTGAACCTTACATAACATAACCTAACCAAACCTAACCTATGTCCTACCTTCCGAGGCCAAAACGTTCTAGGGCGGTGGCCCATGGCTCAAACGTCCGTGGCCCAAACGTCAGTGGCTGAAACATCCGAGCATGGGGAGAAACAATTGTTAAAGCAAGCGACGCTCACGTTATGCAAAGCAAACCCCATACTTATACTTTATGCTCTACGTGTTATTTATTTAATTATTTATTTTTTACAACACGTATTGGATCGCTGCCAAAGGAAAATATGTGATAAGTTTTACAATTATGCATCAAATTATAATAATGGTAGTGCTAAAAGAAACGACGCTTCTCTCCGTGAAGTTCCAACATACACTCTTCTCTCCGTCAAGTTCCAACACACACACACACACACACACACACACACACACACAGGGTTCCGTTATACAGTAACTGTATGAAATGATGCAGTGCTCTTTAGGTCAAACAGTATTTGACACATCAACGGAGGATTGAGGCACATGTTAAACATCAATTAGCTAGGCAGAAAAAATACTGTGATTTAATTTGGTCAATAAGAATTCTGTTTCGATCCTTTGAAGCGAATCCTTACCATTGGCTGCTGTTCCTCATATTAGCCAACTGTATAATGCTGATACATCTACCCAGCACGACTGACATGATATTACTACCATTATACTGACACTATCACGCAATATGATCTAGAGATGCTTAGAATGTAATTTTTCATTCTCACACCGGTAACCAATGGAAATGAGCCTCTGTAACCAATCAGCGGCCACGACAAAAATCGTTGCCTTCGTTCAAAGATAAATACTACGTCGTGTAGTAGGAGGATGCCATATACCTTCAGATGTGTCCAGGGAATCATGAATACAACCGTACTGTACATGACCAAAATATAAGCCTTTGGGAGCATATTTTTTAGATGAAGGCGGGGGAAGAGTGTTTTATTTTTTTATTTTTTTATCGCTTGCAGTAAAACTATCCAGCATTTATAGGAGTAATCAATTTTAGTTGTCCATTTGCTCGAAAAGTATTGGACGTATCGATTTCCTGTACGAACCATGATAAAGATAAGTGAATTCTACGTATGTACATGACCAAAATATAAGCCTTTGGGAGTATATATATATATTTTTTTTTAGGTAAAGGCAGGGGAACAGAGAGTTTTTTTCTAGCTAGTCGGAAAAGTAGGCAGCACCCAGAGGAGTATTCTACGTTTGTTGTCCTTTTGCTCGAAAAGTATTCCTGTAAGAACCATAATAAAGATCAGTGAATTCTATGTATGTACAGGACATAACAATGTAATATCTCTGATGAAAAGTCGTTGTGATCTAGGTGGGAGTATAACTTTTTGTGCGCACATGACAAAAGTGCAGCACCGGCGTCGGTACCTAGTAGTTGTTTGCAATTTACTCAGAAACTATGTAGCGCAT
The DNA here is from genome assembly GCF_032717465.1 of Coenobita brevimanus. Classification (NCBI taxonomy): domain Eukaryota; kingdom Metazoa; phylum Arthropoda; class Malacostraca; order Decapoda; family Coenobitidae; genus Coenobita; species Coenobita brevimanus. The sequence goes on along the minus strand of NC_136961.1, from coordinate 28,587,844 downwards.
GAAATATCTGCCGGTACCTTGACAAAGCTCATGAAATTCTACACAAGATTATGAAATAAAAACATAACCTGTGCAAGAAAACTTTTGCGGTAGAGCTCCCTGAATACAAATCAGTTTTTTTTAATGGCTTTGAGTTTTTTATTTTCTCGAAAACTACAAATCGTATCACAACCAGACTTTCCCATTAGAAAGACAACCGGACTTTCTCATTAGAAAGCTGATAAAATTCTCTATCAAAGCTTCTAATGACATTTTTCTGTATGATGGAAAACATTCGAACTAGGATGTTGGGAAGTGAGAATGACGTTCCGAAATGTTTATTCACGCCAGCCTAATGTATAGTCAAAAGAAAAACTATCGTTACCCTTCAGAGCTATGCACTATGACACAACGACGAAGTGTTGTGGAACGACGGGACAGGAAAATTTGTACCTGAAACCCGTCAATGTCGATTATGCGAGACACAGACATTAGAATTGGTGCTAGAGGTAATAAAAACTAATTAGATCATTTGGCCTCTGTGCATAGACACAATACGCTTATTTATCCGGCATCGAATTCATTAAATAAAGATTTTACCGAATGGTCTGAAGTCAGCAACACACATGCAGATGGTCAATGCGTATGTGCACCCATGCCAGAACCATGATAGTACTTAAGCTGATACAAGCCAGGTTAGTATATTTCAGTGTAATAATGATATGTATTGTTTTCTACATATAATAAATGTTGAGTAGAAGGAAAATAATATTACATGTTCAGTCTCATTGCTTTAATATTTTGTATACCCACCCCCTGCTTCCAAAACAGCTTCTAGACATCTGAAGCATCCATCTGAAGCATTTAACCACCCTTCTAAAGCAAACAAATGAACTTGTGCACCCCTGCTAGACTATCATTAAAAAAAAAAAAAGAAAATCGATGCCTATAGATTTAGTACCCTTCAATATAATTTATTTGTTGTATTCTTTAGAGAAAAGTGTTGAATAATAAGAAAATAATAAACCTGCTGAGTTTGATTACAAATCCCTGGCGGGGTGCTCAGGGTAATGCAAATACGTTCTATACACTATATTTCCCCGCCATATGGCTCATTCTTGCTCATTATTCCAACTCTTGTAATGGGATTGTGATATGGCCACACTAGAGAGGGGAGGGGTGAACAGCAAGGGTCCGCCACATAGCCCAGCTAACGTTCGTTTCGCATCGAACATTCTTGGGGTAACGATACTTTTTCTTATGAATTTACTTTTAATTGTATTTTTCTTTTTTATAATTGTATTTTTTTCTTTGTTTTTTTTTGCGTATTGGCTAGAACAAACATCGGCGAATAAGATGATGTAGACTTCATAGCAATATATAGAGGTTTGGGTGACGAAAATAAGGCGAGAATACATGTTTTCAGAGGCGGGCAGGCAGGCTGGCAGGGAGGGGGGTGGAATAAAATCGTGTCCTGAAAAACTTACTAAAACTTATCAGTGCACCAGAGGGATAAGTGAACACACCTCGACTGACAGCTCATTTATTGTTGAGTCTTTCTTGTTTAATTCTTTACTAATTTTTCATTTTCCTCCTTCTGCATGTGCACTTGCTTCTTAATTTCATCCATTTCACTCAGAAATGCCCTTTCCAATTTGTTTGCTCTTTCTACTGATTTGTTATATGTTTCCATTTCAGTCAGTTCCTGGTAGAAATATTCCTGTTTTCTAGCTTTATCCCTCTTCTTAATTCCTCCCCTATTCAGTTTACTGAGAATGGTGGTCCTCTTGGGTAAGTTCTAAGAATGAAATTTTTTTTACTTACAAGTATGCATGTCCTTACTCGCCTGTGGTACCTTAGTCAAAACAGCTGAGACTTGATCAGCACATTCCTGTACTAATTGGTTGATTCTGTTATTTGGCCAACACTTTTGCTTAAACTTGTTCTATTATTTTTAACACCATATAGTTAAACCTAGTTCAGACCTTGACTCATATAAAGATACTATCTAGGTATGGCCAGTTGTGGCCAAGAGTGGCCAGCTCAGAGTGACGTGATATGGCGAGTTGTCTCTCTGAAGCCTCATATGTGTGTGTGTGTGTGTGTGTGTGTGTGTGTGTGTGTGTGTGTGTGTGTGTGTGTGTGTGTGTGTGTGTGTGTGTGAAGCGAGGTTTGAAATGATCACAGCAAGAGAAATGGAATGGAAGAGAACCTAGTAACGAATGTTGGAAAGTTATTTCAAATCGAATCAGTATTCAAGTGTGACAGATGATGACTCTCCTAAAATCATAATATCTGTCTATTTATCTATCTATATACCTAGGCTGCTTCCCCAAAAGAAAGGGGGATAGCCGAGACAGGACGACACACTCCCAGTATTCTCAGCTTCACATACATTGATTCGTATCTTAGTCCAAAAGGGAGAAAGGACCATAATATATAGCTGTAAATATAGATTTAACAGCAACAGTTAAAGCATTTACTTCGCAAGTCACATATTTACACAAGATATAATAAAAATATTGGTTGTACAGTCAATATGTATTATTTATAAGAAATTTTACAATGCAGGTTCAGTCACCGGCCCCACTTGATAATGACAGCTGAAGCATTCCCAACCCAAGTAGCTATGATGGTGGATGATCCCACAGTGCCGGGGGGCAAGCGTCTCACCTTCCGGGGACCCATGAATAATGTTGCTGAGTTTTTATCCCAGAAGCTAAACTTCAGGTATGTCAAACTTCATCCATGGATGGCTGGAGTTGTATTGTGTTAGTTATAACTGTGTGGGTTACGTTTGTGTGCTGGTACATACACAAATTATATCGTGTTTACTTGAAGTTTGCTGCTGAAGCCTAACCCGGGAGTCTATCCCTCCAATTGTTTGGTTGTCGGAAGGGCACCCAAGCCTATGGGAAGCCTTCATTATCTTTCCATTTTCTTTTTGTTTTGTAGTTGCCTCTTAAATGCTAAACTGAGTATTGATCTCAATTGATAAACGAAGCCACAGAAGCAGTATGTATCATAGAAAATACTGGTACATTGGATGTTGATGTTGCTTAATGTCGGTCTGTCTAGCCGAGTATTCCTTTCAGCCATAGATAAACAACTTCTGTGGGGCCATCCTACAGATACAACACAGTATCACAACAGAGTTTGGACCAGGTCACTCCCCACGGCAAGGTGAAGGGGAAAATGGGGAGGTTTTTCTCCCGGGTGGATGCTGCAACTGTTCCACCCATCGAGAACTGCACCACCACATGTAGACTCCCCTTCATCGTCAAAATATATTAGTAAAATCTATATTTCACAGAATCTCTCGTCGCTCGTCAGTCGCCGATGGAGCCTGGAGGTATGGTTTCATAGACCGGAGAGTAAATACCAGATTCGTCATAGTGTATTAATGTTTACAGTTCCTTGGTGATATTTCGTGTTACACATTGCATTATACTGTAAAAACAAAAGTAATATTCCTTTACTCTATGTCCTCTGACTACCACAATACCTCCCCAATAGATGGTGAGATGGATTTGAATGTATTAGTGCTGTAATGAGAAAAGGGTTGACTGAGATGACTTGGGCATGTGGAGAGGATGGATGATAACAACTAGTTGCAGAGGATGAGAAGTGTCAACGTTCATGACAGAGGTGCAAATAGCAGTTCGAAAGAGCCCAAGGACGAGATCATATAGTGTAACTTTAGGGATAAAGGACTAAACAGAAATGTTGTTAGTAATCGAACAGTGTGGAAAGTCGCCATTAGGTAACTAAGGCCAACACATCCATGTTGGAGTCCTTGTACAGTACCCTTGCGTCCAAGACGGTAAAATTGTCGCCAGAGGGTCTCGTCTAGGACGAGAAACGTCTTGGACCAACACAAGACCTTGTGGAAAAATTTATCATTGTCACAAAATCTTTGTAAAGTGCCCCTAAAAACATCAAACTATACCTGTTTTGGCACCAAAACAAATTTCCTTACCTTGAAAGTGTGTTTCTGAGCTTGTTTTCTCCAGCTTAGTAGCCTGAGGTAGATAGCGGCACTTCAGAGGGTTAGCAGACTGTTTCCTAGGCATAGTTACGTAAGGAGAGGCAATAACCTTGGAGCAAACGCTGAGTGCAACACATGGTAAGTGTGTCCACGACACTGGTGAGGGAGACAAAAGTACATGCCCCGCCTGCTCATATTTTGTTGGACAGCATCGCAACCACGTCACTCTCCTGGGCACGGGAACCGTGTTGGACTGGGTGAGACCATCATAGCTGTGTGCTCAATGGATTTGGGTCGTTATGAATCGTTGGTTCCGTACTGGAAGCATGCAACCATATTAGAGGAGTATTATGGTCTCCATCTAGGACGCGAAACGTCTTGGACAAACCCGTCTTGGACATGAAGGTACTGTAAATGAATGGGAGAGAAAGAGAGAGATCGACATCATTAGTGTTCACAATAATGTGTTACAATATCTTGATTAGGATTTAATCCTTTCCTTATTAAATAATGAACAACGTTTTCTTTTCAGGTGCATTTCTCAGTGAGCTGATAGCATGCTTAAAAATATTTAGATGCAAGAGAATCTGTTTGAGTAGCCAATGGTTTTTCAGATGCATGGTTATCACTCACACAGAAATTAGTGACGATCCATTTTATGCACCTCATTGTTTCACATCCCTCTACTACTTTGTATATTTTTATGACAAGCAATGATTATTGTTCCATCATGTTATCGCAAAACTGTACATAACCTATTTGAAGACACTCTAAAGCCTGAAAGGTGTCTCTGCAGTTTCATATTTTTACAGCATATCATATGCTTGTTTACACAGTAATGTATAGATTTGTTACTGACGTGCTCCATGTTTCCTGAATTTCTCAGTTTCACCTATAAGAGATCACCTAACCGAACCTGGGGCACAAGGCAAAAAGACGGCACATGGACAGGAATGCTGGGTCTAGTAATGAGGGAGGTAAGTCAAACGCACGTGGAATTTAGTGACAGTTTCACAGTCTAGGTCAACGGTTCTCAACCTTTTTCCAGCTGCGCCTCCCTCAGCCTTGGTCCACAAACCCACGGCTCCCCCCCCTCCTCCACTTCCTGCCATCGTAAAAATTATTCACGAATATTTTCCTTGCCTGGACGGAGTCCGGCGAAGAATTGTTTTTGGTCGAGTTTGTTTGTTTGTTTCCTTGTTTGTCAGCAACATTACAGAAAAATGGCTGAATAAAATTACATGAAACTTTCAGGATATGTGGGCAATGGACCCCAAAGAAAGAGATTAAATTTTGGACATAATCGAGTGACCATGAAAGGTCAAAATCAAGGTCACGGTTTTTGAGGGCTATAACTTGAAAACGATTGAAGATAGAGATATTTACTATTAGGAACATACAGGAACTCGTAACATGGGCTTTCATTTGCCACCAAGACCTTTGACCTTGAATGACCTATAAAGGTAAAACTCAAGGTCACGGATATTCAGGGGGCTATAACTCGAAACTGGTTGAAGATAGCCATTATCAACATATAGAAAACCCACATGGGTTTTCAATCGGTACTTTGACCCTTGACCGTAAGTGGCATTGAAAGGTCAAACTCAAGGTCACGGATATCCAGGGTGCTATAACTCGAAACTCGTTGAAGATAGAGATATATACTGTTACCAAGATAGAGGAAGTATCATATGGGCTTTCATTTGGGAACATGACCTTTGACCTTGAATGACCTTGAAAGGTCAAATGCAAGATCACGGATTTTCAGAGGACGCAACTCGAAAATATTTGTGCAATTACCCTAGACTTTAATTGTGCACCGACACTAAATGGTCGAAACAAGTCGGTATTTAACAACAATAAAATAACTGCTGTTGGGTGAAGTTTGTTGTGTCTGGTACCTGTTATTTGCTGTTGCCGCAGCTTCAGGTTAACGATAACCCAGGCGAATACAGACTGAATTAGCCCTTATCCTGCTCTCCACTATCCCCATTATAGGGAAATGGAGGGGAGGCTTGGGTGACGGTTGCCTTTTAACTGAGCTGTGGTCCATCTTGCAGTATAAGACTTCTTGGTGTCTCATTAGTGATCAGATTAGAAACAGAAAGTAAACAAAAAAAAGGAGTGGAGGTGGCCAGGCATCACAGGAGAAAAGAAAAGAAAAAAAAAAGCTTATTCCACTGATTAAAAAAAAAAAAAAAATAGTGCTTTGAAAGCTGGAGCAGACAGAATATGAATACTCAATACAAATTGGTAATTCACCACACACACACACACACACACACACACACACACACACACACACACACACACACACACACACTTTCAGTTCACTCTGTTTTTCCTTTGAGTCTTTGCGTCCCCCTTGGAAACTGCCCATGCCTCCCAGGTTGAGAACCATTGGTCTAGATGTTATCATGTCAGTATTCATATGCCTCATAATATATACAGAAAGTCTTCCCATAATATGGCATTATAAGTATTAAAGATTTTTAAAACAGCTTTCTATGTCACAACATTCTGGGATGATGCCTCACACCATCCCACATTACCAGGGGAAAACTTTTGGCAGGCCGTTTATACTGTAGATGTGTATAGCTTATTCCATTTGAAAGTGGTAATAAACGCTTGATTCTAGGCTTCTATAATTTTTCCATATGTCTCCGGTACATCACTGGCTTAAATTCTGAAAGGTAAGAACGCAGATTATTTATTTATTTATTTATTTATTTTTATGATGCATACACACATTCTATAGTGTCATGCCAGAACCCAAGCACCTCCATCACACTGCTGATACAGTGTGGTAAAAGAAATAGAAATATATTCTTTAATAACAATCTTATTCATAATCATGAATGCATTAGCTTCATTATATACTGAAAGGAAATGCGGTCTACTCTAACAGAACATTAGTAGGTAAATATATAGCTCTTTGAGGGAAGTGAACATCAAGATAAACATTTTGACAGTTTATCCGATTTTTTAAAATGATCTATAAAAGAATGGAAACCAGAAACGCTGACACTTCTGACATAGTATTATATCTCAGAGGTAGAACCATTACTAAAGGTTTGTGAAAGGTGTCATGTGATCTATTTTATTGTGACTAGGGACCCCCTCCTCTGTTTTTTAGTTCCTAAAAAGAGACAGGCCAGAGAAAGGGATGGGGGATGGAGTTATCCCCGTACCCTGAAGATTGGGTCTATGAATGTGCGTGGATGTAGTACGATTGAAGCTAAAAGGGAGGAGACTGGGAGAATGTTTGTGAGAAGAAAGTTGGATGTGTTAGCTTTGAGTGAAACGAAGATGAAAGGGAAGGGAGAATCTATGTTTGGAAGTGTGAATGGAAGATTGTCAGGTGTTGATAGACGAAGGGCAAGAGCAGGTGTGGCCTTGTTAGTGAGTCCGGAAGTACGGAAATGTGTGATTGAATGGAAGGAGGTGTCATCGAGACTGATGTGGGTGAAAGCGAAATTTTAACGTGAGTTGTGGGTGTTTGTGAGTGCATATGGGCCTGGTAGTGAAAGGGATGAACAAGAGAGGGAGTCTTTCTGGAATGATGTTGATGAGTGTCTGCAGAGTTTTGGAGCGAATGTGAATGTGGTAATGATGGGAGATCTCAATGCTAGAGTGGGAAATGTAGCAGTTGAAGGCGTAGTTGGTATGCATGGTGTGCCTGGAAGAAATGAAAATGGGGAACGAATGATAGCGATGTGTGTTGAACGAGAGATGGTGATTGGGAATACGCTGTTTGAGAAGAAAGATATTTATAAGTATACATGGGTGAGACAGGAGGGTGGAAGGGTTGTTGATAGAGCTTTGATGGACTATGTGGTTGTGTCTAGGAATGTAATAGGAAGATTGTTGGATGTGAGAGTTCTGAGAGGGGAGGGTGGAGGTATGCCTGACCACTACCTGGTGGAGGGAAAGTTAAGAGTAGGTAAGAGATGGGTGAGAGCTAGGAGGGTTAGGTGTGGCAGGGAGGTTTTGAAAGTGAGTGAGTTGGATAAAAGAGAGAAAAAGATAGAGTATCAGGAGAAATTGAATGATGAGTGGAACACAGTGAAAGATCGGGAAAATGGCAGCGTGGAGGAGGAATGGCAGTTGTTTAAGAGTGCTGTGGTGGGGCATGCAGAAGAGGTGTGTGGTGTGAGACGTGTGGGTGGTGGTGTAAGAAAAGGAAGTGAATGGTGGTGCGAGGAAGTAAGTATGGCTGTGGCTGAGAAGAGACGTGCATATGAAGTGTGGCTGCAGAGGAAGGATGAGATGTCATATGATAGGTATAAGGAAAAGAGGAATAGAGCGAGAAGGGCTGTGCGTGATGCTAAAGTGGCAGCAGATGAGAGGTGGGGTAGGCGGCTGACAGAGAATTTTCAACAGAATAAGAAAATGTTTTGGAAGGAGGTGAAAAGGGTGCGAAAGGGAGAGTCTGGGAAGGAAGAACGAGTAAAAGCAGAGGATGGAAGGATGTTAATTGAGATGGATGCAGTAAGGAAGAGATGGGCAGAGTATTTTGAAAGATTGTTAAATGTAGAGGAGGAAAGGGTGGCTGAGATTGTGGCGGTTGGAAGGGTGCAAGGTATAAATGTGTTGGGAGAGTTGAATAATTCTTTGATCACGAAGGAGGAAGTGGAGAAGGCAGTAAAGGAGATGAAAACAGGGAAAGCGGCAGGTATGGATGGGTGTGCTGTGGAATGCCTGAAGAGTGGTGGAGTGACTATTGTTGACTGGTTAGTAAGATTGTTGAATGTGTGCTTTGAGAAAGGTATGGTGCCAATTGATTGGGCAAGTGCTTGTGTGGTCCCGTTGTATAAAGGCAAGGGTGATAAGTATGAATGTACTAGCTTTAGGGGTATAAGACTGTTGAGTGTTGTAGGTAAGGTGTATGGTAGAGCGTTAATTATGAGAGTGAGAGAGGGTACAGAGGGAGTGATTGGTGATGAGCAGTGTGGTTTTAGGAGAGGGAGGGGATGCGTTGATCAGGTGTTTGCTGTGAGACAAGTGTGTGAAAAGTATTTAGCGAAAGGCAAGGATGTGTTTTGGGCATTTATGGATTTAGAGAATGCGTATGATAGAATTGATAGGAAGGCTTTGTGGACTTTTTTAAGATTGTATGGATTGGATGGTAGGTTACTAAAAGGGGTGAAAAGTTTTTATGTAAATAGTAGAGCGTGTGTAAGAGTGGGAAATGCTGTGAGTGATTGGTTTCCCGTGAGAGTGGGGCTGTGACAGGGATGTGTGATTCGCCTTGGTTGTTTAATATTTACATGGATGGTGTTGTAAGGGAGGTGAATGCAAGAGTTTTAGGTGGAGGTCTGAGTCTGGTGAATGTTGATGGTGGAGAGTGGAATCTGAAGCAGCTGCTGTTTGCAGATGATACTGCACTGGTGACTGATTCAGAGGAGAGATTGAGACAGTTGGTAGAGGAGTTTGGAAGGATGTGTGAAAGGAGGAAATTTAAAGTTAATGAGAATAAGAGTAAAGTGATGAAGTGTACGAGGTTGATAAATGGTAGGGGGATGAATATAGTTTTGAATGGTGAGTTGCTTGAGGAGGTAGATTGTTTTAAATATCTAGGGTCACATGTTGCTGTGGATGGAAGAATAGATGCAGAAGTGAAGTTTAGAATAAATGAAGTAGGAAAGGTGCTAGGAGGAATGGAAAAAGTGTTTAAATGTCGTTCGCTTAGAATGGATGTAAAGAGAAGGCTGTATGAGGGTGTTGTGGTACCGACTGCGTTATATGGGGCTGAAACATGGAATATGGGTGTAGCCGAGAGGAAATGTTTGAATGTAATGGAGATGAGATGTCTGAGGAGTATGTGTGGAGTGACGCATATGGATCGGGTGCGAAATGATGAAATGCGAAGGAGAACTGGGGTTGTTCGGGAGATGGCTGGTAGAGTTGAGCAGAGGGTGTTGCGATGGTTTGGGCATATGGAGAGAATGGATAATGAGCGATTGGTGAAAAAGATAACTAGATCTGATGTGAGAGGTGTAAGGCTGAGAGGAAGACCACGAATAGGATGGATGGACAGTGTGAAGAGAGCGCTGGATATGAGAGGGATGTCTGTTGAGCATGGAAGAGTGGCTGTGCGTGACAGAAATAAATGGAGAGAAATTGTGAATGAATAAGTGATCACGCAGCCCTGAGGGGATATTGTCCTGCATTGGGTCTGATCAACTAGTTAGGTCAGGTGTGAGTAAGGGGATGGGCCTGTTATGATGTGGCAGGGGTAAACCAGTTCTGCTGTCAGGCCCTGCTGCGGATGTCACTGATTGCATTGCGCATTTGACCCTTGTGCGGTGTGGTGCGGTGAGGATCTGTGCGTTCTCCCCTTTGGGGCAAAGATGCGAATGAATGTGTTTGAATGGATGAGTAAATGGGGAGTGTGTCGTCCTGTCTCGGCTACCTCCCTTTCCTTGGGGGAAGCAGCCTAGGTATATAGATAGATAGATAATAAGAAACAGACAACAAATGAATGTGAGAAGGAAGGATTCCTTTAGCCGCGTGGGAAGGAATAAGAATTGTTTTTTTATGCGAGGAAGAAGGAACCAAAGGCTGAGCCCGGATAACAGTTCCTTCCAGGGAAAACAAAAACAATACAAAAGTGAGCCAAATTCAAGATTCGTTCATTTCGAGATGCCTGGACACACTGCGTTTGAAAGACTGGAGATCAGAGGAAGCAGGAAATACAGACAGAGGGAGACAGTTCCAGAGTTGAGCCATTGCATAAATGAAGGATTGGGAGTAACGGTTAAATCTTGCATTAGAGAGTTGGATAGAAAAGGGATGAGAGTTTGTTGCTAGACGAGTGCTGTGCACTCATCGTAGAGGTGGGGGGATGCAAGCAGACAGTTCAGAGGAGCAGTGACCATTGATGTAGAGATAGAAAAGAGATAAAGAGGCAACAGTGCAGGGAGGAGACTGAGGTTGAAGGGAGCCAGTAAGAGGAGGAGAGTTGATGAGACGATAAACCTTTGACTCCACCCTATTGAGAAGTGCTGTATGTAGGGAGCCTTCCCACACATGGGAGTTGTACACTAAACACAGGTGAATAAAACCCGTGTATAGAGTCAACAACTGTGCAGGGGTAAAGAAGGCACGGAGTCGGCTTAGCACACCTAATCTCTTGGAAGCAGATTTTACAAGAGCTGCAATATGATCTTTCCAAGATAAGTCCCGAGTGAATGAAACCCCTAGCAAGTTCAAGGATAACGTATAACTGGGCTGGATATTATTAAACATTAGTGGGTATTCTTGTGGAAGATTTTGACGAGTTGATAAGTGTAAAAACTGAGTCTTTGATGCATTAAGAACAACAAGACTATTTTTATCCCAGTCAGAGATACGAGCTAAGTCAGACATTAGGTGTGTCATAACCTCATTATATGGATGGCAGGGGTCAATTCCGGTTGATGATTGTCGGCAATTTTTGAATTTGGCTGTAAATTACTTCAACATAAGAACTTTGTGAAGTTGTAGCAAGTAGAAAGTGAAAAAAAAATTGGGGTATATGGCAACATCTGGCAGTTTTTTGCAGTAAGTCCACGTATCTGTATGAATGAAACACTCATAGCCTTGAGCCTGTGTCAAGTAAAACGTGATTGGCTGAACTCTTGAGTGGTGATGAAGCAAATATTTTTATCATATTATATGTAAAAAAGGTTAATAACTAATAAGTGGTAGAAAATAATTTATATAGAATACTATAGTATTTAATGAAAGAACGTGGAGTATAATAGAGTAATGAATGTTAGCAATCTGTAAAACGTAACTGGCAACATAGCAATGAGCAGCACGTCAGCTAGTAGATTCGTTTATTCATGATCTTTGACGCTGCTGAAACGAAGCCTAGTGAATCAGGCTAATAGATGTTGACCTCTGATGAAGAGAACAGGCAATGCTTTCTTACAGTAATCTAATATTGGTGTATTTCGTCAGTTTCTAGGGTTATTACGCTCTATGATGCATGATGTCTATTAAAATGCGTAGGCAGTAAACTAATGCTAAATCTATTGTATCCTTATTACCCTTTATATTTCTTCTCAGTAAATATATAGGAAAAAGAAGACTGCACTAGGCCACAAAGATCTTGTAGCACATGGGAGAAGGAGATAGAAAGGAAGGTTAACCCGTCACGTCCCAAGCTATTTCGCACCTCCGACACCCCCCAATCCCGAGATATTTTCGAAAAAAATTTTTTTGGCTAAAACCTCCGCTCTTGGTGAGAAACATCGAAAATTCAATAGAGAAATCACTCATCTGAGGTTTAAAATACTCGATCCAGGTATCAGTACCTCCTTACCTTACTGGGTTTTCTATCAGGGTGGCACCAAAGAAAACGAGTTCTATGGGAGGGTAACTATATCACACCACTCATAAACAGTATTTATTTACTTGGTACGAATTTATATGAAGTATGATAGTATATTGGTTTTCAAACAGTAATATAGGTATTACAAGCATTGTTTCACTCACTAACTCATCACATTACCTGATCATCATTTCTGACTGTTTCTTCTTCTAATGCTATGTAAACTTTGTCCTCCACATTGTCATCGATTGGGGAATCACTCTGGCCCTGAATGTTTTTATTGGCCAGGTCACTGGTAACAGGTGAATTGCCGAGACAATGGCGTGCAGGGGGGGGTGAGGTTATGCGGTGTAAGGCATTGTCCCTGCTTGGCATCTTGTAGAGGAATAGAGGAAGGTGTCCCGTGTATACGTACGAAAAATCACATGCGAAAATTGAAAATTGTGCAAATTATGAACCTTGCAGTTGTGCAATGTACCAGTACGTCATCGGGACTGGCAAATGCAAAATGTTGTAATGTATCCATACGTCGATGGGACGAGGCACATTAAGCAAGCATGGAGGAAAAAGGAGGAAATGAGGGACAGTGGAAGAGCTAATTAAAACAGGAGTATTATTTATCTGTTTGTCGTATATAGATCACACATGTTATTTTGGAAAGAATATTATTTTATAATATTATGAGGAATGAATATTTTGTCAGAGGAAATAAACTTACTGTAAATAATTGTGATTTTGTTCCATGCCTACCGATGATGAGATATTTCAGAGTAGAAAATAAAAATCATCATTGGTGGCAAATAGGCTAGATAAAAACAAATGTTCATATTTGATTAGCATGCTTTCCTTGCATTCATTTTCGCCACATTAAAAAATATGTCCTATTAAATGGTTGCTATGAATTTTCTTGGAAAAGATAAAAGGAGGTAAAACCGTTGTGAGATATGTTTTGGAATCAGCACTGTGCTCATCATGCAGCTATATCGCACACGGTGAGCATCCTGGCAATCGATAGTGAATGCCAGTAAGTTATACACTAATAAACTACACAGCAAATCAAAGTAAGCATGTGATCTAATAGTCCCGTCCACATTATCGAGCAGTGCCCAACGGTCACGGGTGATAAGCCTGTCATCGAACACTTTGTGGCAACTTTGATGGGTAAACCAGTGATCTGCTAGTGCCCTTAGTTGAGGGAAATCACCAGACACTTCCCGGTGGTTTGGCACCTGGCATGGGCCGACGACCCTGCCATCCTCAAAAAGTTGGCTCTTTAACCATAACATTTTTCTGCATGCTAAATTAATATTTTACAATTGCAACAATTAATATACCATACCTGGGGGTAGGGGGGTTTTCAAGAATACTCCCCCAGTATCCCTGCTTGTCGTAAAAGGCGACTAAAAGGGTTGGCGGAGGGTTAGTGCCCCTCCCCGGAAAACAACTAACTAAAAAAACAAACAAGAAGCCTCGGACAAGGACTGACCAAACGTTGACGACCCAGGACCGGACAAAGGACTTGGTAATGTGTACATGGAATGTAAGAGGAGCGAATGATGAGGTGAAAGAGAGAGAGATTGTCCAGGTGCTTGAGGATGCGAAAGTGGATGTATGTGGAATAACTGAAACAAAATGGAGAGGAGAAAGTGTGAGAGAATGGGAGTATGGATGGGGTATATGTGCAGGAGTAGATGAGAATGAGAGGGCAAAGGAAGGAGTGTGTATAGTTGTGAGTAAAAGATGGAAGAAGAGCATAAGACAGTATGGATCAGTTGGGTCAAGGATTGTGTGGGTAAAGTTGAAAGTTGGAATACAAATGTGGGCGATTGTGTGTGTGTATGCGCCAACGCAAGATCGTGCTAGAAGAGTGAGAGAAGAGTTCTGGACAAATGTGGAAGTGTGCATGGAAAAGTTTGGAAGGAATGAGAGAGTGTTTTTGATCGGTGATATGAATGGTAAAGTTGGTGATGTGAAGGTGGATGGAATAGTTGGTGAGTGGGGTGTGCCTGCTGAGATAGATGAGAATGGGAGTGCGTTAGTGGACATCTGTGCTGGGAGGGTTGGTAATAGCCAATACCCTCTTCAGGCATAAAATGATCCACAGGTATACATGGCGAGTGATGAGAAGGGTGGGTGGTGAACTGAATGAAAGGAAGGCAATGATTGATTATGTGTGTGTGGATGAAAGGATGCGAAGATGTATATTGGATGCAAGAGTTTATAGAGGTTGGGGGAGTGGCCTTTCTGACCACTACTTGGTGGTGGCCAGAATTAGGATGCAAGTAAGATGGAGGAATAGAAGAAGGGAAAGACGAGAGGAAGGAGTAGTTGCAAGGAGAGTGGAAAGGTTACAAGAGGATGAGAAAAAAGGCAGATTATAAGAGAGAAGTGGAGGAACGATTGGGCAAATATGAATTGGAGCAGATGGGAGACGTGGAAGGTGTGTGTAAGATATTTACAGAAGAAATATGTGCAGCATGTGATGTGGTGTGTGGAAGGAAGAGAAGACGGAGGGGGTGCAAGGAACAGCGTGGTGGACTGAAGAGGTGAAACAGGCTGTGGCACAAAAGAAGAAAGCATACAATGAATGGATGAGAAATAGGGACGTGGAAGAAGTTGAGAGGCAGAAGAGAGAGTTATATGTGGAAAGGAAGAGAGAGGTGAAAAGATTAGTAAGAGAGTAAGAAGAGAGTGGATCAGGAATTTGGAAGGAATTTGAGTGTAAAGTGGAGGGACTGTAAGAAAATGTTCTGGAGAGAAGTGAAAAGAGTAAGACAGGGTGGAAGTGAAGTTAGCAGGGGAGTGAAAGATAAACATGGTAGATTACTAGTGGAGAAGGGAGAAAAAGTGAGCAGATGGAGAGAACACTTTAAGGAATTGTTGAACGTAGAGGATGGAAGTAATGCGAGTATAAGTGGCTGGGGAATGGCTGGGAGAAGGAGGGAGGTGAGAAGACAGGTAGAAATCAGTAGGATAGAGGTTGTGGAAGCAATGAAGAAAGTTAAATCGGGGAAAGCCCCAGGAATTGATGGAGTGTGTGGTGAAATGCTGAAGCATGGGGGAGAGATAGTAGTAGAATGGATGTGGAAGATGTGCAGATTGGCCTGGGAGGAAGGTAGAGTCCCGGAGGATTGGAAGTCAGGTATAATTATTCCCTTGTACAAAGGAAAAGGGGAAAAAGAAGTGTGTGGTAATCATAGGGGCATTTGTCTTCTTAGTATAATAGGAAAAGTGTATGGTAGGATACTTATAGACAGAGTTAGAGAAAGAACAGAGAAATTAGTTGGAGAAGAACAGGGAGGCTTTAGGAAGGGAAGAGGTTGTGTAGATCAGATATTCATTCTTAGATCTTTAGTGGAAAAGTTTCTAGAGAAGGGAAAGAAGTTGTATGCGGCTTTCATGGATTTGGAGAAAGCATATGACAGGGTGGATAGACAAGGATTGTGGAAAGTGTTAAGAATATATGGAGTAGATGGGAAGTTGTTGAATGCTGTGAAGAGTATGTATGATGGTGCTAAGGCTGCAGTGCGTGTGGATGGTGAACTAAGTGAATTTTTCTCTTTGAAAGTTGGTTTGAAACAGGGATGTGTCATGTCTCCATGGTTGTTCAATCTGTACATGGATGGGGTAATAAAAGAGGTACAAGGTAGGGTAGTGGATGTTGGAGTGGCCCTGGTGAGAGAGGATAGTGTTTGGAAACTCCCTGTACTGTTGTTTGCAGATGATACTGTGTTGTTGAGTGAAGATGAAGGGGAGCTGCAAGGCTTGGTGGATGAGTTTGAGAGAGTGTGTAAGAAACGGAACCTAAAGGTGAATGTAGGGAAGAGTAAAGTGATGGTCTTTGAGAGAGGTGAAGTCAGTGAATGTATGGCGAGGTTGGATGGTGGGGAATTGGAAAATGTGAGTACGTTTAAGTATTTGGGTAGTGTGATGAGTAAGGATGGAGGTTTGGAGGGTGAAGTGCTTGAAAGGGTACAGCAGGGAAGAAAGGTTGCTGGTTCCTTGAAAGCAGTGATAAGAAACAGGGAAGTGAGCATGGAAGAAAAAAGTTACTACATGACAGTATTGTGATACCAACTCTAACGTACGGAAGTGAAGCTTGGACGTTGTTGGAAGGACACAAGTCAAGAGTGAGAGCAGTGGAAATGAGTTATTTAAGAGGAGCTTGTGGAGTCACGTGGAGAGACAGGCTGACGAATGAGGATATAAAGGAGCGTTGTGGTGTTGATGTGGATGTGATAGGAAGCGTTGTGAGGAACACACTGAGGTGGTTTGGCCATGTGGAGAGGATGGAGGGTGAAAGACTGACGAAGAGAGTGTATGTGAGTGAGGTGGAGGGTGGAAGAGGGAGGGGGAGACCGAGGATGAGATGGAGGGATGGGGTGGAGAGGTACATGAGAGAGGGGGGTGTGAGTTGGGAGCAGGGTAGTGAAATGGCGGGGGACAGGGCGACTTGGAGGCGATTTGTTTGTGGCCACCCCAAACGGGATTGAGGCGTCTGGCAATAGATAGATAGATAGACCTGGCTACTGCGTATTCTTTTCAACTGTGTTGCGCATGGTGATACCGCACTTATGCGCTGCCAACCACCTACTGACAAATGGCTTGACCAGCTAGCCTACTCAGCAGTGTGGACAACATCACAGTCATGCCCGACAAACTGTGACCGATGAGAGCCCAGTCTGCCAGTCACTGCCCGATGGTGTGGGTTTAATAATCTCGATTCGGGGGATGACTAGCGTCAATCAATATAATTACGTTTTCAAATGAGGAGACAACCCCACGGCTGTCAGTGTTAATTAACGCCAGTTATCCATTGCGTAACCTCTTCATTTCACTGTCTTCATCGCTGTCTCTTTCCTCTCCTCTCTTCCAAATAATGTGGAGGAGGGATTGGTGTTGGTTAGGTGTTGCAAGTTAAAATTGGATATTTGGTCACCTAGACCCTGTTTGATGTTGCAAAACGGTGTTGAATGCATCTCATGGACATGAAAGTAATTAAGTGGAGCTGCTGGGAGGAATTTTAAGGTAACCATCTCATAATATATGAATGTTACTGATTATATGACTATATTTTTGCGTTTCCAGTGCAGTGCATTTATACTAAGATGAACCCCGTAGGGGGGTATTGCCTTCAGAAACGTGGGAGATAGTTAAGTGGTTTTGGCGCCCCTTCGGTCCAAAGTCAATCCATTTTACCTCTTCAGCTGTCCCTCCTTTCCTTCTTTTTCACTCATGCTTGCTGCCCCTCTTCTCTCCTTCTCAGGTCTTTGTGGCCTAGTGCAGTCTTGTGTTTCCTATTTCTATATATTATATTGGGATCAAATATAAAAGGTAATAACGAAAAAATAAATTTAGTATTAATTTACTGCCTAAGCATTTTAATAGACATCATGTGTCATAGAGCGTAATAACCCTAGAAATTGATGAGATGTAATATCAGTATTCCTTAAAGAAAGCATTGCCTGTTGTCTTCGTCAGAAGTCAGCATCTATTAGTCTGATTCACTAGGCTTCGTTTCAGCAGCTTCAAAGATCATAAATAAACGAAATTACCAGCTGACGAGCTGCTCATTGCTATGTTGCCAGTTACGTTTTACAGATTGCTAACGTTCATTATTATACTCCGCGTTCTTTCATTAAATACAGTAGTATTCTCTATAAATTGGTTCCTACCACTTATTCGTTATTAATTATTAACCACCCAAAAGTTCAGCCGATCAGGTTTTACCTGACACAGGCTCTAGGCTGTGAGTGTTTCATTCATAAAGATACGTCGGCTTACTACAGGGAACTGCCAGATGTTGCCATATACTCCTTTTTTCGCACTTTCTGCTTGCCCAGCTGTACATGATACCTGGGATAAACAAGCAACTCTGTGATGCTTTGATTCATCCTCTATAATTTTGCTCAGTCTGACTAGTTTGCTGATACGTCTAATTTGATCTAATGTCACAATCATTTTACAGATGCCAGCTTACATGATTTTAATTATTTAGTGGCATATACTTTATAATATATATATATATATATATATATATATATATATATATATATATATATATATATATATATATATATATATATATATATATATATATATATATATATATATATATATTATATATATATATATATATATATATATATGTGTGTGTGTATATATATATATATATATATATATATATTTGTGTGTGTATGTGTGTGTGTGTGTGTGTGTGTGTGTGTGTGTGTGTGTGTGTGTGTGTGTGTGTGTGTGTGTGTGTGGAGGAGCTCACCATCCACTCACTCGATGTAGTGCTGCTTTCGGGTGTCTGCTCTTTCCTCTCCTCCATCCTTCTTTCCATCCATCCTTTTCTGTCTTTCTTTCCTTCATTCTTTCCTCTTCCTTCTGCCTGTTGGTGACTCTACACTGAGTGACAAGCCAAGTGGTTTTCTGTACACTAGGAAACCATTTACTATGCTGGGTGGTAACCATATAACCAGATTTTGGCGCCTGGTGGCTTGTGGGTAACAACGGCTCTCCAATCGGATTGAGCCGGTGAAGGTTTATATCCAAGGGGTGGTTGGAGTTTATTGCTCATATAATGCCATCAGGGATGAGTGAGGCTGTTCACTCTCATCTTAAATGCCAGGACCAATTTGCCTAGCCCCAGGCTCCTACGCACCTCATGGAGCAACGTAGGATTGGATGATGGATGGATGGATGGATAGTAGCATTACGATTGATATCATACCTTTTAGGTACATAATCTGTTCTGTTTAGCAAAATATCTCCTCTGCTATTATTTGTCTTACAAATCAGAAGGTCAGTATTATTCTTCTGTAAGATATTATCACAATTCATAAAGGAGGAATAAAACGTTGTGACGATTCATCATCATCATCCAGACCTTTCCAACCCACAGTAATGTAAGGCAGTGTCGAGAGGGCCAGAATCGATAATCAAAAACGAAAAACTGAGATCTCAATCAAAGTTTACCCAGTTGAATGAGTCACACTTCCATTCGGGCACCATTCAAACCCCCAGAATCCTGGTTCCACACAATTACCCATCAGACAGAGCCAATCCGACGACTGTCAAATTAAAATGGGTTGCTAAACTCTTGTAATACACTCCCCCACATGAAATTCATCCAACCAGTTGGATCACTAGTCAGTTCCCGTGCCTCTTTAACTCCTGTAGCTCTGTTTCTCACATATTCATTTACCATCTCTATTCACCTATTTCTAGTCCTACCACGCCTTCTCCCACCTTCAAATTCACCCAGACGTGCCCTTCTCACCACTCTCTTCACACCTATTCTTTCCCCATACCCCTGCCATCTTACCACAGTCTCTTCACCTTGTGTTCATAGACTTCCTTTTAATCCATCTGTCGCCATTTACATTGCTCTTTATTGTATTCAATGTCCACACTCAGCACACATTTCTGAACAAACTTCCTTATTATGCATCTTTCTCCATTCACTTGTTCCTTATCCTATTAACTGTCCACATGCAACACACTTTTCTGAACTTGCCATGGACGATTTAAATATATAATATTCCCGATAAGCTACCTATTTCTAAGTAACTGACGAGAACTCAAACCAAAAGCACTTTCATGGATTCTCAGTTTACTGATGACATTTTCAAATTCAAGAAAATACGCAAAGAACGTAGGCATGGAAGCTGCGACATAGAAATGTAAGCCAAATGAAAGTAAAAATTTCACTCTGTTGGACTGGCGTAGATAATAACAACTGATGGGGGTAGGGGGGTTTTCAAGAATACTCCTCCAGTATCCCTGCTTGTCGTACGAGGCGACTAAAAGGGTTGGTGGTGGGTTAGTGCCCCACCCCGTAAAAAGAACTAACTAAAAAAGCTAATAAAGCGCCTCGGACCTGGACGGACCATACGTTGACGACTAAGGAACGGACAAAGGACATGCTGAGGGTGGGAACATGGAATGTGAGAGGAGTGAATGATGAAGTGAAAGAGAGAGAGATTGTTCAGGTGCTTGAGGATGCAAAAGTGGATATATGTGGATTGACTGAAACTAAATGGAGAGGTGAAAGGGTGAGAGAATGGGAATATGGTGTAGGTATATGTGCGAGAGTCAGTGAGAATGAGAGGGCAAAAGAGGGAGTATGTCTGATGATAAGCAAGAAGTGGAAGGAGAATATAAGAGAGTATGGAACAGTGGGTGCAAGGATTGTATGGGTGAGGATGAAAGTAGGTATACAAGCATGGGCGATTGTGTGTGTGTATGCTCCAACAGAGGATCGAGTGGCAAGAGTGAAAGATGAGTTTTGGGCGAGAGTAGAAGCATGTATGGACAAGTTTGAGAGGAGCGAGAGAGTGCTGTTGATTGGAGACATGAATGGCAAAGTTGGGAATGTACGAGTGGACGGAGTGGTTGGTCAGTGGGGTGTGCCAGCTGAAGTAGATGGGAATGGTAGTGCTTTGATGGACATCTGTGCTGGTAAGGGGTTGGCAATAGCCAACACCTACTTTCGTCATAAGATGATCCACCGGTACACATGGAGAGTAATGAGGAGGATGGATGGTGAACTTGTTGAACGAAAGGCAATGATAGACTACGTGTGTGTGGATGAGCGAATGAGAAGACAAGTGTTGGATGCAAGAGTGTGGAGAGGGTGGGGGAATGGAGTCTCGGACCATCACTTAGTGATGGCCAAGGTGGAGCTGCAAAGAAAGTGGTTGAGGAGATGAAGGGGAAGACAGGAGGAAGCAGCTCCTGTGAGAAGAGTGGAGAAACTGCAAGATAGTGAGAAAATGGCAATGTATAAGAGCATAGTGGAAGAAAGATTGGGAAGGTATGAGCTAGAGCAGATGGAAGGGGTGGAAGACGTATGTAAGATATTCACGGAAGAGATAGGCGCAGCGTGTGAGGCGGTTTGTGGAGTGAGGAGGAGATGCAAGGGTGAGCAAGGGACAGCATGGTGGAATGATGAGGTGAAACGAGCTGTAGAACAAAAGAAGAAGGCATATGGTGAATAGTTGGCGAGTAGAGGTAGGGGAGAAGATGAGAGAGAGAAGAGAGAGGTATATGTGAGCAGGAGAAGGGAGGTTAAGAGACTGGTGAAGGAGAGTAAGAAGAAAGTGGATGAAGAGTTTGGGAGGAATCTGAGTGTGAAATGGAGGGAGAGTAAGAAATTGTTTTGGAAGGAGGTAAAGAAAGTAAGGCAGTGTGAAAGGGGAAATAGTAGGGGAGTGAAAGATAGGAATAATAGATTGTTGGTGGAGAAGAGAGAGAAATTGAGGAGATGGAAGGAGCACTTTGAGGATTTGTTGAATGTAGAGAGTGAGAGCAGTGTGAGTATAAGTGGTTGGGGAATGACTGGGAGAAGAAGAGATGAGAGGAGGGAGGAAGAGATCAGTAGGGCGGAAGTAGTGGAAGCGATGAAGAAGATTAAGCTGGGAAAGGCCCCAGGAATTGATGGAGTGTGTGGTGAAATGCTTAGGTATGGGGGTGAGATTGTTGTGGAGTGGATATGGAAGTTGTGTAGATTGGCCTGGGAAGTGGGAAGGGTTCCAGAGGACTGGAAATCAGGTATAATTGTTCCTCTGTACAAAGGAAAAGGGGAGAGAGAAGTATGTGGTAACCATAGGGGTATTTGCCTTCTTAGTGTGACTGGTAAAATATATGGTAGAATAGTCATTGATAGGGTTAGGCATATGACAGAGGAGCTAGTTGGAGAAGAACAAGGGGGATTTAGGAAGGGAAAAGGGTGTGTAGATCAGATATTTGTTCTAAGATGTTTAGTGGAGAAGTATCTAGAGAAGGGAAGGAAAGTGTATGCTGCCTTCATGGACTTGGAGAAAGCTTATGACAGAATAGATAGGCAAGGTATGTGGAAGGTATTAAGAATATATGGAGTGGAGGGGAAATTGTTGAGTGCTGTGAAGAGTATGTACGAGGGAGCTAGGGCTACGGTGCGAGTGGATGGTGAGCTGAGTGAGTTCTTTGATCTCAATGTGGGACTGAAACAGGGGTGTGTGATGTCTCCATGGCTGTTTAATATATATATGGATGGGGTTGTAAAGGAGATGCAAGGTAGGGCAGTGGATGTGGGGCTGGCCCTAATGAATGAGGGTGAGATTTGGAAGCTTCCGGTGTTGCTGTTTGCTGATGATACAGTATTGTTGTGTGAAGATGAATGGGAGTTGCAAGGTTTGGTGAATGAATTTGGGACAGTGTGTAGGAGGAGGAAGCTGAAAGTTAATGTAAACAAAAGTAAAGTTATGGTGTTTGAGAGGAATGAAGTCACAGAGTGTGCAGTGAGGTTGGATGGTGAGGATATGGAGAATGTGAGTGCATTCAAGTACTTGGGTAGTGTGATGAGTAAGGATGGAACTTTGGGGGATGAAGTACGTGAAAGGGTACAGCAGGGAAGAAAGGTTGTTGGTACACTGAAAGCCGTGATGAGAAATAGGGAGGTGAGTATTGAAGTTAAGAAGTCACTGCATGATGGTATTGTGATCCCTACCCTGACGTATGGAAGCGAGGCGTGGACCTTGCAAGAGGGGAACAAGTCAAGAGTGAGAGCAGTGGAAATGAGTTACTTGAGAGGAGCATGTGGAGTGACGTGGAGGGACAGGTTGACGAATGAAGAAGTGAAGGAACGTTGTGGGGTAGATGTGGATGTGATTGAAAAGATTAGGAGAAATACACTGAGGTGGTTTGGACATGTGGAGAGAATGGAGAATGAAAGACTGACTAAGAGGGTGTATGTAGGTGAGGTGGAGGGAGGGAGAGGGAGGGGTAGACCGAGGATGAGGTGGAGGGATGGAGTTGAGAGGTATATGAGGGAGGGGGGGTTGAGTTGGGGGGAGGGTAGTCAATTGGTGGGTGACAGAGTGACTTGGAGGCGTTTTGTCTGCAGCCACCCTTTGCGGGATTAGGGCGTCGGGCTATAGATAGATAGACAGATAGATTATATAACACCTAATTTGTTTAGCTGACTGTATACGGAGGGTGAATTTGTTCATAAAGAATGCATGTATATGAGGATATCGACGTAAAGAAAGCTTCTTAGGTGACATTTATTAGACGATAATGATACTTTTGTAGCTCGTCCCCGATCACCCTGGCCCAGCAGACCTGTCAAATGCAGGCGAGAAATTGTCCCTACGGGGTCGTCCTACAGTTTCTTTACACCATTGAAGTGGTTTCTGCGTCATAGTGTGGCATATGTTGTTCATTCCTTCATAATGAGTGCTGTGTTGCATGCGTCTACTCTACAACCGGGGCGTGTGCCATCTATGAGTCCACCCAATGTAAATATAAATGAGTAACTGAGGAGAGCTGGGTGATGTCCTGATTTAAACCAAGCTAGGTGTATTATATTGGTCGGTTCTGTTTAGGGGTACTTCTGATGAGTAGATGTTGGGAGTGTGAGGGGGGCATGTAGCATAGTGTTCTAACCGAGATGTGTTGTGTGCGTGAAATGAGTATGTAGGTGTTTCTTCATTGCTGTTTGAGAGTCAGTAAATGAGATATTGCTGAAGAAAGTCTGGTAATGCATGTGAGGTGATTGTTTTATGGATCTGTTTGTGTTATGTGGATCAGTCATATAATGACAAGGTGTTGTGTGTTACGACAGACTGCCACATAGAATTGTCTGTCATTCATGTCAAGATAATTTCTCACCGTAAAAACTTTGGTTTCGAAGTGTAAGTGAGTTGTGAGGGTGGTATTCGTGCAGCCAGTGATGATATGTACGACGTTGCTCTGTATGGTCGCAAGGTTTTATATTAGGAGTTAGGAAAGGGGCACATACCAAGGAGGCATAGGACTTAACTGATCAAATGTATTATCACTAGAGTAGAAAATGTTCCTTTTTTATGTCTAAAGTATGTCCCTGTATTTGTCCTGAGTGTTGAATCAGGGGATAAAATGCTTCTGAGGTGTTCTGTGGTCCCTGAAGGTGAATTCACTGTCGCAAGTCACTCCAAGGATCTTGGTGAAGAGAGTGTGTGACACAGGTACACTGTAGAATGTGATGTTAGGGGTGTACATGCACTCATGTTTGTTGGTGATGAGTGTGATGGATGTGGCAGGAGTGATCGTCAGTTTGATATCCTCGATCCATCCCTGAATCATGATGAAATCGTCGTGTGGCACTGTGCAGACTGTGTATACAAAATGATGTGAGGTTGTAGTATTGAATTTTCAACTGTATGATTATGAAGCAATGTTTGTAGGTGGTTGAGGTGAAGGAATGCTATGTATGTTTAGACTGAAAACTGTGGGTGAAATACCGGAGCCCTGTGGAACACCGCTGCGGAAGTTTCGTGTACATGATGGCTTGCCTTAGAATGTATCATGTGACTGTCTACCGAATAAGTAGTTGGCAAGCCAGCATTTGGAGTTGTCCTCCAATTTCGTAAGATGATATAAGGTCATGATAAGCACTCTTTTGAAACTTAGCCAGCAGAAAAATCTCTGTCAGAGTATATACCTAGGCTGTTTCCCCCAAAGAAAGGGAGATAGCCGAGACAGGACGACACACTCCCATTTTACTCATCCCTACACACACACATTTATTAGTTTCTAAGCCCCAAAGGAAGAAGGGACAGATCCTCACTGCACCACACTGCCCGATGGTCAACTGCGCAGTGCAATCAGCGACATCTGCAGCAGAGCCCGACAGCAGAGCTAGTTTACCCCTGCCACATCATAATGGACCCATCCCCTTACCCACACATGACCTCACGATGGAGAATATCCTCTCAAGGCCGCATCACCATTCATTCATTCACAATTTCTCTCCAGTCATCCCTATCACGTGCAGCCACTCTTCATTGCTCAACAGACATCCCTCTCGCATCTAACGCTCTCGTCACACTATCCATCCATCCTATTTGTGGTCTTCCTCTCGGCTGTACACTTCTCACATCCAATCCAGTTAGCTTTTTAACCAATCGCTCTTCATCCATTCCCTCCATATGCCCGAACCAAGGCAACACTCTGCTCAACTCGATGAGCCATCTCCTGCACAACTCCAGTTCTCCTTTGCACTTCATCATTTCTCACTTGATCCATACGCATCACTTCACACATACTTCTCAGATACCTGATCTCCATTACATCTCCATGAGACAGAAAAATACTTTCCCATAAATATTTATGAAGGAGTCGTGAGTTTTTGGTGGATGACCCGTGGCAAAGAATTTCGAAGATTTGATAGGGAGGAACTGTAATGTTAACATTCCTTTCTAATATATTTATTTTTGTGTTTCTGTTCATATACCCCACTTGTATGTCACGAAAACTTTAAATCAGATGATCACGATCAAGGCGATGATAGTAGTTCTTATTTCATTTCAGGAAGCCGACTTGGCTCTTGGTCCTTTTGGAATGACGCATAATCGAAATAAGTGGATAGACTACACATTCAGCATCTATTTCATTGAATATACGGTTTTTGCTGCACGTGGTCGTCCTAAAGTGGACCCGTGGGGCTTCCTGCATCCTCTGTCACCGTTGGTGTGGGCGGCTGTGGTAACTGCCCTGCTGGCAGTGATCACTGTCACGCTGGTCGTGCCCTCCTGTCTTCCCACCCATACACACCACAAAGCCAGGCGGGAGACTAATATCTTCAACTGTGTTCGCGTCCTCCTCCAAGAAGGTAACTGAATTATAGGGAAAATTATTCTTTTTCTGCTTTAAAACGACATGTTTCAAGAAGTATGATTTTTTTTATTTTTTTGTAAATGCTGAGCGAGCATGATTCTGTGTTACTTAATATTTCATATAAACAGGAGTATATAAACATTATGGTATAATGTTGGCAGTGTAGAAAACTAAAGAATTTAGTAGTGAAACATTCTGGATTTTCAGCAGTACTTCCCCTTTACTTACAAGGATTCAATCCTCTGATGTTGAAGTCATCAGTTCAGTCTAGTGCTCACTTGGTTGCATTTCCTGTTTTGGGTATAAACTATAAAGTGAGAATGAACTAAACTGATTAAACGTAAAACACCGTGAAAGGGCTTAGTATTGTCTTACTGGTTATAAATCGAACTAAACTAACTTATAACTGAGCAAGACAAGATAAAAAGGGAAGCATACTGTTATGGTCTGACTTGAAAATTGCGATTTTATCTTCATTACGACACTTGACAGAGGATGATGCATTGGACATACACTATTGGAGATGACATCTTAGTGCGGTCACCTCTTTGCAAAAGGGGAAAGTAACCAAAGAAAACTATGAGTCTTTACTTAGTAAGTTTGCAATTATCTGGCTGAAAATATAAAACAAAATATACATAAAGACAAGTAGATGCCTTCGTACGTGCATGGATTAAATTATAAAAACCATTTTCTCAATGAAAAAAATATGCAGAGTACCATTACTTTCTATTTCTGTGCTGTGGATAATTATACAGTAATTTACTAAATAGTGAATCAATGTAATGTATGGTGATGCCAGAAGACTCAGATAATTCATTACAATGATCGCTATAAATTACGAAATGCGAATTATTACATTCATCATACATTTTGCAATGTCATTGTCCTTCTTAAGTAATTATATATTATTATGCCGTATGATGTAAACTGAGCAAACCGCAACAGTATTGCAAATATCACCTTCAATGTTTCTTACTGTTATAAGAGCACACTGAGGAGTTGGTATGATGCAAAGTAGTGTTTTATATATATATATATATATATATATATATATATATATATATATATATATATATATATATATATATATATATATATATATATCTATATCTATATCTATCTATCCATATATATATATATATATATATATATATATATATATATATATATATATATATATATATATATATATATATATATATATATATATATATATATATATATATATATATATATATAGATAGATAGATAGATAGATAGATAGATAGATAGATGGGTAGATATACATATATATTGTTTGAGCGCGACCTATACAAAAATGCAAAAATTTTTGGGAAGTGAACAAACGTTCTGAACGGCTTCAAACTGACCTACACTACACTCCCATACACCCCATCAAGCACTACTGTGATGAGTGGATTATTTATTTTATTGCTCCTGGCCATGCCTAAACAAGCGTAACTACAACCATTATCTCGACCCAGGCAGAAAATAGCATCTTTGTCCTCTCTTGCAAAACACACACAACCACCTGTTTACGATTATGAATTAATGCAGGCACAAACAAAAAATACATGATAATAAGTGAAAATACATTTTTGTCTTGGTATCTTTACCTATTTCCTCAGGTTTGTTGTAATGGTTTAGATCACTCGATGCAGTGCGACTTGTAGAAAACTGTGAAAACTTCCGGGAAGTGAAGGAACATCTGGGGGAGACTGACCTTCACTGCACTATCTCGTATCATCTGTCAGTTCACCACTTGCTGCCGTGACGAGTGGATGTACGATTATTTCACTCGTGGCCATGCCTAAAAACACATAGTTACACCCATTATCTCGACTCAGACAGAAAATATAATCTTTTTCCTCCCTTGCAAAACACACACAACTACCCTGTTTACGAAATAACAACATATATTGCGAAAATAACAAGGTAAAATGTTAAAGGTGAACGTGTTATTAGGAAAAAATACGTTTTCCCCCGTCTGTAAACGTATTTATTTCTTCTTTGTCACTGTATTTGTAATAATTAGACGTATCCATAGTTTTGAAAATGCATTACGATTCTACTTTTAGCCATGCACATGGTGTGGGAGATGGAAGTTGTGACTCAACTTCTGTATCGCTAATCGAATCTGACCCTCCACTTTCATGTCCCGTGGGAGAGACTAACCTCGAGGAATGGGGTATTTTCTTATTTAGGACTGAAAATTCAACTTTTTCGCTCCCTTTTCCAAGCAAGGGCACAAAGATAACATAAAAAATAACTCGAAACTTCCATAAACACGTTTTACTCGTATATAAAAAAAAGGTGAAAAAATAATCATAATTTTTTTCCAGCCATTCCTAACATATTATGTCCTGAAATAATTTGATATCATCATATCTCATACATGCGCAACGTCTCAGCACCATTCACCTTGCTTTGGGGGGTAAAAAAAAAAGTAACAACACCTGCGAAGTTGCATTGCGGCAGCGCCTATGGATCGCAGATATTTCTGCAAATTTCATGCTCCATTACAACTCACAGAATGGGTCTAGGAAGCTGGGATTTGCACTTTTTGGTGCATTTAAACTTTCTCTTCAGTATGGCAAGAAAAAAGATCAATTTTCGAAGCTTCAGAAAATGGCCCCCAGGTCTGCCTGGTGTGCACGGAAAATTCTGGACTCACGGCCACGGAAGGGTTAATATGTCTGACATCCAAATGAAACTGTTGAAGGAACAAACTCCGACGTGTCAATCGCTGACTCTTCATATTCAAATCATTCAGAAATTTGAGTGGGTGTTGGTCAGTGCATCTAATGACAGTAAGTCCAAACACAGGGACATGCACAGAAAAGTTCTGCAGGGCGAGGATCAGGGCTAAAAGTTCCTTTTCGATAAGAGAATAATTACATTGAGAGACAGAAAACTTCTTACTGAAACAACAAACAGGATGCTCTATGCCATGAGTGTCGTCCTGCATTAACACAGCTTCTTGCACCCACATTAATAGCATCAACAGCAAGTTTAAATGTCTCACTAAAGTTTGGTGCAACCATAACTGGATAATTACATAAGATCTCCTTGGCTGCATCAAAACTATTCTGACACACATCTGTCCATACATATTTTCTATCTTTCTTAAGCAATTCAGTGAGAGGGGCCACTATTGTTGCAAAGTTCTTCAAAAAATGATGATAGTAACCAATACCGCCGAGGAATCTCAGAAGCTCATGTCTGTTTTGTGGTGCCTTTACTCTTTATTGCCTCCACCTTAGACTTACGGGAGCGTACGCATCTATGACCAACCACACAACCAAGGTATTGAACTTGTGCACAAACAAACTTGCACTTCTTTAAAGTTATTACAAGGCAAGCCTCGGAAAGCCTGGACAGCAAAACACCTAGTTCTCTTAACCCGCCCCGTCCCGACCACTTTTTCACCACTGGTACCCCCCAATCTCGACCATTTTTGGACCCAAATTTTTTTTGCTAAAACTTTCGCTTTTGCTCAGAAACAATGGTCAATCACGAAGAAAGTGTTCACCGGGGTCCATAAGTTGCCTAAACAGGTATACCTTCATCACACCTGGTACCGTGTTCTCTGTAGGTGGTCTGAGGCTCTCACGTTTTCTATGGTATTATAAGTCTGGGAAACCAATGAAAGTAAGTAGATATGTATTTATTACAAACATAAAAACATGTGATACAAGAGTAAATTGGATTTTATACAAAAATAGAGCTGAAATAAGCATTGTACCATCGTGCGAACCGAGCAAAATCGGGCAGACTGGTCACGATGAATCGCTAACATTCCTGAATCATGATACATATCATTTTTTCTACTTACATAATACATCTCCAATAACATTATACCATTTTACATTTTATTGAACTGTTTTTACGTATTCACAGGCCTTTCGATAACATTTAGCGTAATGTTAGTGCTTATTTACGTAGTGAGTGAACTCGCTGTTACTGTTATTTCAACTCGTATTGTGTTTTTTCAACTTACATAATACTTTCCTAATAACATTATACACTTTTCCACTTTTGAGAACTGTTTTGAGATAGTTTCAGGCCTTACGTAAATATTTAGCGTAATAATAGCGCATAATAACACAGACGGTGAAGTCGCTATGACTACTATTTCAACTTACAACCTATTTTTGTACTTATATAATAATTCTCCACTAACATTGCACATGTTTCCACTTGATATAATTGATATCACATAATTTGAGACCTTACTATTCTACTGAGCGTCATATTATCGCATATTTACACAGTGAGTGTTATCGCGATATCATTTGTTTCATCTTACACTAGTATTCAACTTATAAATTACTTTCCTACTAACATTACACCCTTTTCCACTTTATATCATTCCTATCACATACTTACTGACCAGAATGTTCTACTGAGCGTAATATTTTCGCAGATTTACACAGTGGGTGTACTCGTGACATCAATTGTTACAACTTACACTATTTTTCAACTTATACGTTACTTTTCTGCTAACATTACACCCGTTTCCACTTTATATTCTTGCTATCACATATTTACTGACCAGAGTGTTATACTGAGCGTCATATTTTCGCAGATTTACACAGTGGGTGTAGTTTTGATATCACTTCTTTCAACTTACACTATTTCTCAACTTATACATTACTTTCCTGAAAACATTTCACCCGTTTCACTTAGCACATACTGACTGGCCTTACCATTATACTGAGCGTCATATCGCCATCCCACACAGTTTCAGTAGTGTAGGAAGTTATGGTACTCTCTGAAACATGGCTGAAGGCACAACGCAACATTGCACTCTACACACTCGTACCTTGTGTCTTTTCTCTGAGTGGCTGGTCTGACTGTCAAGTGCTTGCATACATGGCAGCGGCGCTGGGGTTTACGACGGTTTGGGTCGGAAGGGATTGTGCTAGGATAGTGGCGTCCTGCGAGGCGTAGGGGAGTCTGGGCAGCCATGGGGGTGCGGGTGCAGTGTGTGGGTCTGTCATGGGCATGCCTGGCGATTATTTCACGTGCCAGCTCCATCACAAACCCCTCAAAGGTCTCTGATACTCCTGTTGTCATGGCGTGCAGGTAGTGTGCATTCAGGACCGTGATGTCGAGCAAGTGGAAAAAGAGCTTTTTGTACCACTTCATCGTGGTTCTGGCACAGTCAACACTGGAAATCATCGAGTCTGACTGATCCACTTGCCTCATGTTCAGATTATAGTCCAGTACAGACTCGGGTTTCCAGACATTGCGCCTCCTCTCACTACGGTGATCAACGGAGTCTGTGCGGTGCATCAGGGGGCTGTGTACAGTTGATAGGAGGCAAACTTCCCTGTTGTGGTTCCACAGGGTGGCAAGGATGTTATTTGCCTGGAAGAAAACCACCTCGTTCTTGTCAAGTTTCCTCCCTATCTTGACCATATGGCGATGGTTTCTCTTGACTGTACCACAGACTCCGGTGTCGTGTTGGTGGAGGAACCTAGCGAGAAGAGGGCTAGTGTACCAGTTGTCCAGGTACAACACATGACCACGATGAAGATACTCCTCTATCATTGTCTTCACCACGGCCCCTGAGAGTCCTATACTACGATCTTCTGTTATATCTGTCTGTGCGCCCGTGTACAAGACTACGTCTTGCACATAACCAGTCCTACAGTCACACGTAACAAAGATCTTGAGCCTGAAACGGTGTCTCTTGCTGGGTATGTACTGGCAAAAGGAAATATTGCCTCTCCACAACACAAGACTCTCGTCTATGACGAGGTCTCTGTAAGGATAAAATGAGGAGCGGAACATTTCCTGTAAATGATCAAATACCAGCCTAAGTCTCCTCATTTTATCAGTGTTATTTGCATTAGCTGGATCTTCTGCATCAAAAAAGTGGAGGCAGCCGAGAATCTGCTGAAATCTATTACGACTCATCACCTTTCCAAAGAAAGGTGTGAGGATCATTGGGTCAGTTGTCCAGTATGCAGGAATTTGTTTTTTTCTTACAACACCCATCAAGAGAACCAGGGCAAAAAATAAGAACATCTCAGAAATTGTCACAGGATAGTCATATTGCTGGGAATGCCTGCTCGTTGTTCCCAAACGTTCACTTTCACGGCGCTGTGTTCGTGAAAATATGTTTGTCTGTTCCACTATGCGCCCCACAAACGCCTTTCCAAAGAATAAGTGGAAAAAATCCACTCTAGTGGAACCCGGATGCACACCTGGAGCCGTGCAACCAGACCACCACTCCTCCATGAAAGGGTGAATGATGGGAGTAAAATTACTCCCATCTTCCCAGTTCCACGAGACACCACCGTCTCCAGCCACGTCCCCATCGTTGCCTTCGTCAGGGTGGGGAGGTGAGGGTGGTGGGGGAGGTTGGGGAGGTGGAGAGCGGTGCCTTTCATCACTCGCACTTCTCTTCCCTCTCCCTTTTCCTTTACCCTTTCCCTTCCCTTTCCTTCCTTTCCCCACATCCTGGGGCTGTGGGGAGGAAGTTTGGGAATATTGTGGGGAGAAAGACATGCTGGGGAGTAGCTCCACCTCCTCTCCCCTAGGCCTACGAGCACCACGTGCTCGTGCTGCCTCCCTCACGCCACTTTCCCTTTCACCCCGCACTCCCGCCACACCACTTTCCCTTTCACCCCGCGCTCCCGCCACACCACTTTCCCTTTCACCCCGCACTCCCACCACACCACTTTCCACTTCCCCAGACAAAAGACTTGGACCATACCCTATTTGTCTTCTTGCCCCACCTTCTGATCCTCGGGGTGAGATTTTCTCCTTACCCAACCACGAGGCGATATCACGTCCTAAGCTGCCGTCATCATCATCATCCTCATCCTCGTCCTCATCAGAATCGGGATGGAGAGAGGTCCATGCACGTGGTTGGGGTGCAGGCTGGCCTTCCCTTGCCTTACGATATGTCACATACCGCTTTTTCCTGGGCGAAGGGACCTCTTCATCACTGCTTGTTATTTCTTCCTCTGGCTGGACGTAATCTCGATCCACCACATCATCATCAAGTGGAGAATCACTATCTCCAGTGAAGGCCTCCAGGGCGGATGCTATTTCTTCGTCTGAGAGACCTTTCCGCACCATGTCTGACCTGGGTCACTGCTAACAGGTGAGTGACCGAGACAAGGGTGAGCATGGGTCATGCGGGGTCTGGGATGCTGCCCGCCTGGCGGCAGGTAGGGGAGGCTTGGGTAGGTGGGCGAATCGAAAATCTCGCGTGAATTTTGAAAATTGTGGAAATTATGAACCTTGCAATTGCAGGACGTTGAAGTACGTCAACGGGATTGGCAGTGACAAAACGTGAGGACGTGGAAGTACGTCGACGGGACGCCGCGGGTTAAGTGGCTTTCCCAGTCATCGGTAATGACTACCACATCATGCAAGTATACCACACAATGTTTCATACCACTGACAACCATGTTCATTAATCGTTGTTCTAGAACGTGGCTGGGGCATTTTTCATACCATAAAGCATCACTTTACAATGATATTTTTGTTTGTCTGCTACAAAACATGAAATTTCCTTAGTCCGTTTGGTCAAAGGCACTTGCCAGACGAGATCTAAATAGGTGATATAGTTAGATGAGCCAATGTGATCAATGCAGTCCTCAAGCCGGGGCAATGGGTATGTATCAGTCTTAGTTAGCACGTTCAACCATCAGTAGTCTTTGTAAAATCTTGTGGTGCCGTCTAGTTTAGGCTGCAACATCACAGGGGAACTCCAGGGACTAACACAGGGGAAGCCAAGCCCGTGGCCCAATATATAATTGAGCTCCCGATGCAGCACGCCAACACGCTGAGGTCTAACTCGATAAGGGGGCAAATTCTCAGGAACAGTGTCACCCACATCCACGTCATGCTGAATCCAATCGGTCTTCTCAGGGGCACTGCTGAATACTTCCTTGTAAATTGACAAGATGGCAACCAACTGTGATGCTAAGTCCTGAGGCAGATGTGCTAACTGGAGTTGAGAGTGGACTCCACCTCATAATTCTTTACCCAGCTACAATCTTGAAACTCGCAGTCCACCCCAAACAAGCTGCTCTCAACACCCTCTTCAGCAGAAGCAACAGTAGCAGAGACAAGGTGTGAGGGAGCTGGAGAATCTGGTGCACGATGGTACCGTTTCAGCATGTTCACATGGCACAGTTGGTGCTTCTTTCTGTTGGGGGTCTCCACCAGGTTGTCAGTGTCTCCAATACGTCACACTACAGGGTAAGGACCACAAAACTTAGTGGCCAGCAGCTAACCCTGCAGTGGCAGCAACACCAAAACCTCGTCACTGACCTGAAACTCCTTCAGCCTGGCCTTTCGATTGTACCACACCTTCATGTTGTCCTGAACCTTCTTGAGATTTTCCCGGGACAGCTCCAGAGTCTTACCCATACAGGTCTTGAAGTCCTACACATAACGGAGTAAGCTCTGGCTCTTGGCGAGGTTACTGCCCCAAGTCTCTTTTACCAGGCTCAGGGGACCCCGAACTCGTTGGGCAAACACGAGCTCGTTAGGAGAGAAACCCAAACTCTCCTGGGGAACTTCCCTTGAGCAAACAGGAGGAACGGGAAACCATGGTCCCAGTCCTTAGAGTGTTCCAGATAGTACTTGCAGAGCAGTTTCTTGAGCGTCTGGTGGTAACGTTCCAAGGCATCTTGCGTCCCCAGATGGTAGGCACTGATCTTGATGTGCGTGATGCCAAGTTGAGCTAACGACTGCTGGAAGATGTTGGAAAAGAAATTAGATCCTCTGTCTGATGGAACCTCCCAGGGCAAACCAAACATTGTAAAGAAATGTAGCAATACTCTAACCACTACCTTAGCTTTCATAGAACATAGAGGTATCGCCTCAGGGTACCTCGTGGAGGGGTCATTGATGGTGAGCAGATATGAGTTACTGTTAGAAGTTGGGGGCAAGAGTCCCAACATATCAATAATTAAACTGGAAAAAGGGGATCAATGGCAGGAATGGGGCCAGAGGGGCCTTGGGGACAGACTGCTTCGGCCTATCCACTACATGACAGGTATAACAATGTTTGACAAAATAGACACATCTGCTGCCATGCAGAGCAAGCAGAACTCTGCATGCAGCCTCTCCATGGTCTTCCTTACAACCATGTGACCTGCAAATGGAGTAGAATGGGCCAGTTGAATTAACTCCCGCCTGCACATTTGACCTGCAAATGGAGTAGAATGGGCCAGTTGAATTAACTCCTGCCTGCACACATTAGGTACTACGATCAGATGGTAGTCCCACATCCCATCATCTACATTCGCATGTGAAGGTCGCCACCACCTCCACAAAATCTCTTATCTTTCATATAAAAACATCCACCTTTCTCCTTCTTAAAACCATCCACTGCACACAACTTTAACGTCTGAGTCTCCTGGCTTCCAGACTGCAGCTCCTTTAACTTTTCAGTGTTCACCTCCAACGGAACAGGTGGAATATCTTTTTAAAAATCCATAAACGAATCCACCAAAGATATCTTATTGTCCAATTGTTTCGTGTCTTCGGACGTAGGACAAAATGTTGCCTCTGGTACGATAGTGCAGGGCCCACTACAAGCAACCTTCTCCTATCGACTTTTCTCTGCACATGACATGGACCTAGTCACTGCACAAACTGGGACTACCTCTGCATCATTGGTATCAACCTGTGGGGAAACCTCAGGCAATGGCACCTCTGACGGAACTGTAGTGGTAATCTCCTCACGTCTCACCAGGTCATTGCCAAGTTTTAAATCAACACCATTCTCTGGTAAATAATCTACAATACCAAATCGTGCTGATCCATCAAACTACTGACGTTTAACCTCAGAAGAAACTAGCAGCACAGTCTTTGCACCCATTACTCCCCTAATCAGAACAAACTCTCCTGCAATATCAAAAACTTCATTATTTGGCCACCCACAATGAAACTGAAGAACCAGTGTCATGATGAATGCGTACAGGATGCTGCATGCCGTTCATCTTCACCAAACCAGGATACAGGTAGGGGGCATATGAAGAAACATGGGCAACACTGTTCATCACCACCTGTACCACACCTCCTGAAACAGTGGTCTCCAACACAACTGTGAACCTCCTTCTTTCCACCTTCCGGAGCAACATCAACCCTAGAATAGGATAAAACAGAGTTTCTCTGACTAACAACTGGGAAACCAATTGAAGGGGTAATCACGGGAGCTCCACGAGAAACGAAGCTCACTGGCATCACAAAACCTGCCTTTCGCCAATGTCTACCTACAGTGTGACCTGGCCTCTCGCATTATGAGCAAGTAAATGGGCAGTGTGTAGGTTTTGGGGACATGTGAGGTGTATCAGGTTTGGATATGGAGTAATTCGTGAAGTTAGGCCTCTGCGACGGTTGTTTTGGGAGCTGAGAGGGATAACACTTCTGAGGAACACTCCTAGGAACTTCCTTACCCTTATTCAAATTCTTAAACAATGAATAATCGTCTACATAAACGGCGCTGCAGCAGCATTCTTAACCCTCTTATCACCAGGGTAAGTTGTTAAATCTGCATCAGTCTTATCGAGGAAGTTCTCGAGGATAACAAGTTCCTTAACCCTAGATAGGAAGACTTCCCTTCTGACCTTGGGATAGGAAGACCTGTACCAATTGAATACACTGAAGGAAAAGAATATAAAAATAATATACAAAGATGTTTTGTTCAAAACTAATGGAGCTGAAATACAAATATAACTTCTGTGGAGACCAGATGACTAGGAATTAATAAAACTGAGCTAAAATAAATACATTTATAAGTTACTTGAAAAAAAAAATAGTGAAGGAAAAAAGTAGTATTGACTTATTCTCTTCCTGAGATGCACATACAGTACATGGAACTGAACAAAAAAACTACTTAAACCTATTAATCTAATACCTAAATATCACACAGTCGACCTGCCAGCCCTGGGTTTCACAGAAAACCGGGTGCCTGGCATAAATGGAAACAGGTAATAAATATATACACCGCTACCCTCACAGCATTCAATCAATGTGTCAGGTTCTTGTTGTGGGTCCTTGTTTGATGTAATGACGGCCGTCACACCACCACTAGTGTCACTGGTACACTCAGTCAGTGTCACATCACCCACACTAACTAATATCACGGGTTTCTGTCATTCTGGGGTTCCAGTGTGGCGTCACCAGTCCTGTTGAACTCTTCCAACTTCAGATACTCTGCCAGCTCTTCGTCTGACAGGTATCTTGTTCGTTTGGGGCCCATGACTACACTCTGTAAATAACAATTCCCAATTACCCATTATTCCGGCCACCATTGACCTCTAAAACCACCCCATTATGGGGTCACTGCTACACTACCGGTAGGTCAATTTCTCATCACCTGCAATAACAATCAAGGGTTTCTGTGTCACTCAGGGGTTCTGCTTTGATGTCTACAGTCCTCTTGAAATACTCCAGCTTCAGAATATTCTGCCAGCTCTGGGTGGGACACCTACCTAACTCATTTTGCTTCCATTACCTTCACAAATACACTTAAAAACCAAAGAAAACCATATATACTACTTTATACTGCATATAGTATTACATATTACATGCATGTACATGGTCATATAGTGCTTAAAACACTCAAAATGTTCGTTCAAGTCTTCGACTTTGACCAGAATGGCTCTCCCCTCTTCCTTTTGTTTTTTACAAAAATTACACGCTACAGGAAGACATGTGCCAGTTGGATAACAGGCACTCGCCACAGAGTCGACAATGGTGGGAACTTGAGCCTGCGGGCAGAAACAGCATAGTCTGGCTCAGGACTGCTTGGTGTAAAGAAAAAAGTTGTCCATGACACCATTAACCACGAAACTTAAATGCACACTGACAGTGTATCCATATGGCACAGGTCTTCCTATTTAGGGTTAGGCTTAGTATAAAATTCTGAGACATCCTCTCTTTGTATCCATTAATTAAGGGCATCAGTTGTCTGCCTAGTGAAATCTACAAAAGTGTCGTGAGGGTGCTTCCTACAATTCCTTAATTTCTGTCTGTAAGCTTCAGGTCTCCTCTCGTATGCACGCAGTATGGCTTTCTTTAATACCTCGTTATCCTGTGATTCTCGGTGGCTAAGACTATCATAGGCCTTCAACGCTTTACCTCTGATTACTTTCTGAACAAGAGCTGACCAGCTGTTTCTGGACCACTTGTTACCTGTAGCAATCTTCTCACATTGGTCAAACAACTCCAAGACAAAGCACTCATCGAATGGGGGAACTGATTTAGTGGGGTCAGTGACTCTAATTTCTGAAAAAAAAATGGGAAATATTAGCTGGGGCACTTGGAAATTCATACGCACTTCATAGTTAAGCTTCATCTGCTCCAGTTTTATTTTCTCTTCCTGTAGTTTACTATCCTCCTCCTCCTTCTCCCTCTGAAGCTGTAGTTTAAGCTCCAACATCCTATACTCATGATTGCGCCTAGCCTGCTCTGCGTCAATAGATTCTTTCTGCTGGATGACAGTGTCCTCAACTATACTATCATGGGATGAATGAACTGATCTAGAAACTGATTCAAGGTCTGGCAAGGATCCAGGGACTTCTTATGGATCTGTGCCAAACAGTTGGTGGCAAATTAAGTTAACTAATGGAAAGGCATTACCTAACTCACTCTGAATTTCAAGAGCTTGGGCAGCTTAGATTGACTCCTGCCTGTGGAACCTCCAAACCTTATCCTCCATTAGTCCTGAGTTGATGAAGTCAAATGCATCCTGCTGACTCACAGTATGTAGGGGCGCCACAGTACCATCAATAGTTCTACCCTCCCACACAACCACAATGACGCAATAACACACAAAATATTAGGGAACCATCCTGGCGAGGTAACGTCAGTTTATATTAAGAGATGGGAGTAGGCAACGCCAGATAACTAAATCTGACTGCCAAAGAAAACTAAGAAAACTGAGAAAAACAGAGTGAAAAGGGAAATGATGAAATGATTAATTAATGAAAAACAAAAACACTAACTCCAATCTCGCAACGCAGGTCAAAAACTAAATAAAATTAGCTGTTTTAGCAAGGGCAAAACAAACATGATGAATAATACCTAATATAATACAAGCTAATAATATTTACAGAATTAAAATGAGATAATAAAACACAAAAGAATGAGAAAAACAAGCCACCTGATAATAAACTGAATAATCACGCTAAAGTCTGGGAACAAACTTGCCAACAGAAGAAATAAAATCATACAAAAAGAGATAACTAAACTGTAATCTATAATTGTCACAAATAGAAATAATAATCCAATAACAATGATACTTGCGATTGGGTGCTAATACGAAGTGAAAGGTGTTCAGAAAAATATACAACACACAAAATACTGCTTCTCCTCCCTCTCTTATCTCCAGTCCAAACGCTGCCTCTCTTATGCCAATCCCACAAAAAAACTCTTCTCCAACCAAAATTCCCCCCTTCAATATAATCCTCCGACCGTGTGCCCACATTAGCATGAAGGTGCAGGGCAGATGAGAAATATACAGAATAGGGTTAAACTAATTAATCTCTCCCCTATACTCAAAACGTTATAAATATCGCTGGTGAATACAAATCTTTATGTCACCAGTTTATGCTCCATTGGAAGTCACTGATAATACAAACATGTTTAGTCACACCCGCATCGAGAGCGCAAACAGAATTAACGAAGATTTTATACATATGTGTGTACCAACACGCAACAAAATGATAGCCAGTGCATGTGCATGGATGCTAGTGTGCATAGCATCGACACACACACCTCACCTGGCAACAAGCATTCATTATTCACACAAATATAATATACACGATATATACACAAAAATATATAGACATTCTTACACACTTAACAACATCTTAATTTACTGCAAGATGTTACCCCTGGCAGAGCTATGCAGAGAGTTCTCTGTGTATCCTCCTCGATTTCCATAGAAGACAGACTGACAGCCAAACAGCCAAACGTTCTCTTATAAACTAGAAAGCACTCAGAAAGTGCATACCTATGCCAATGCCATTGCCATTTAAAAGGATTCGGATCCGGATCCATGAAGATTTTGTATGGAATAAATAGGAACTGGACACGCCCTACAATTTAATCAACTGTTCCTTGGCCCCTGTCCCACTCTTCCACAAAATTTTATTGAATTCATTAAGAAGTTTTGAAGATATTTTGCGGGATATATAGGATCCAGATTTACCCTGAAATTTAATCAATTCTTTCTTGGCCCATGGCCAACCCCTCCACAAAATTACAATGAAATTTATTGAGAACATTTGGAGATATCATGGAAACCAAACAACAAACAAACAGATAAACTTAGGTGAATTCATAACCTCCTCGAACTTTGTTGGTGGAGGTAATTTGTGTATGGATGGACACACACACACACACACACACACACACACACACACACACATATATATATATATATATATATATATATATATATATATATATATAGAAAGATAGATAGATATAGATATAGATATACGTTAGGGTGGGATGAAAAATTTAAAGTCAATGAAACCTGGATATCTTGATGCCTGAAGCACCATATTCACATTTTTTTTTTTTTTAATAATGGAACAGAGGAAGGAAAAACAAATGAATAAAAAGAAAACTGATCCATACACCAGATTATTGGTGTCCTCTGTTCGTAAAATATCTGTAACAGTTTGACTTGAACAGCTGTAGGTTAAAGATTTTAGGGAAACAGCTCTGGTGAACCGAGTTGCAGAGAGATGCAGTTCGGGGAATGAAAGAATTCTGATAGGCAGAAGTTCTGTAATATGGTAGTGTGACAGTCCAGTCATGAGCTCTACCAGATGCCCGTGTAGTACGAGGCAAGGCATGGTGAAGTGGCACAATGGACGCAACTTCGTCTGAACATTTGCTGTAAAAGTATCTGTAAAATAATGCAAGGGAGGTAACATTCCTTCTTACATGTAGGGGAGGTAGTTTATTAGTAATAGCATGGTTATTAATAATTCTAACAGCTTTGTTCTAAATTTTGTCGAGTTGTTTTAATGCAAGCTCTGCACATCCATTCCACAAGGGTGAGCAGTATTCAAGCTGAGAGCGCACATGACTTGTAAATAATAGCTAACTGCTCGTCAGTGAAGAATTTACAGATTCTGTACAATAATCCAAGTTTCTTTGAGGCAGTTTTAGCAAGTGATCTGACATGAGAGGTCCAGCTGAGGGCATTGTTAAGTGAGACTCTGATAATTTCAGTACTTTTGGAGATGGGAATATTTGTCGCATTGAAGGGAATATAAAAATCTGGCAGTACATGTCAATAAGTGAATTGTATATATTTAGTTTTACTAGCATTAAATGAGACAAGGTTGTTTTGTCCCCATTCACTGATCGTAGAAAAGTCTTGATTTATGGAGATGGCTGTACTGAGTTGAGAGTTAGAGATATTAGACTTTGTAAATGGGTGTCTGAGTGTGAATTAACTAAGAAGAGTTGAGTCATCTGCATATGAATGGATAGGATTGTGGGTGGCAAATAAGAGTTCATTAATATGAACCAGGAACAGGGTTGGCATCAGAACTGATCCTTGCGGCACACCAGCGTTAAATAAGTGGAAATTGGAATATACATCATCAACTTTTGCTCTTATTTTCCTGTCAGTGAGATATGAGGAAATCGAAGGAACGAAAGACTTTAGTCCATAGCAAAGGAGTTTGGACAACAGGGCACAATGCCATACTCTGTCGAAAGCCTTAGAAATATCAATGGCTACTGCATGAATTTCTCCATGTAGGTCGATTGATTGATGGATGGTATGAGTCAGGAGATTGGGTATGTCAATGGTGGATCTTTCGTGGTGAAAATCATATTGTCTATCACAAATTAAGTTGTTGTTTTCAAGATGATTCACTATGTGCTTATTAATTAAAGTTTCAAATACCTTACCAAGAGAAGATGAGACAGCTATTGGTCTGTTATCAGAGGGGTCGGAGGGATTTTCTTTCTTAAATATTGGGTGGATATTGGCTTCTTTCCATGAATTAGGGAATGAAGAAGTACCTATGCATAGTCTGAATAATTTAGCAAGAACAGAGGAAAGTTCTGGGGAACACTTTTTCAAAACAACTGGTGGAATTCCATCTGGACCTGGAGCTCTGTTGGTAGGTAAATTGTTTAGGATGGATTTTACGTATCTTGTCTGTATTTTAAGTGGGGCATTTTCGGGAGAGTTAAGTTCAATTACTGGGACGTTCTGGCTGGCTTCCTCTATGGTAGAATTTCTGGCAAATGTACTGGCAAAGATATCTGCTTTCCCAAGCGGGTCATTTGTAATATTGCCATATGGAGATTTTAGTGGGGGAAGTGATGATGACTTGTTAAAGTTATTATTGAAAGAATTGAGAGTTGACAAGAATATGTCATTAGGGTTGTTAAGTAGTTTTGATGCTTGATTTTGAAGAAAGTTTGATTTAGCAAGATTTATTACGGCTTTTGCATAGTTTCTAGCAATTTGAAAGTGAGAGTGTGATTCAGATGCTTTTTACTTTTAGTAAGAGTTATATACTAATGACTTTTGGGCTGTTACTTTGGCACAGGTGCTATCAAACAATTTTGGAGAGTTCGATCTTTTAGTGAATAAAGCCATACCAGCTAGTATTAAGTCGCAAATGTGGGACTGGCTAGAACTGGCATCACTAAAGAGAGACTGCCATGGAATATCAGCAAGATAATTTCTAAATCCATCCCAGTTTGCCCTATCAAAGTGCCATCGGGTCACCCTGACAGGTTCAGAAAAGGGAGGTTTGGGGGGGCTAACTAAGGAGGCTTTGATGAGATTGTGGACAGAGGATCCAAGTGGAGACAATATCTCTATCCTGTATTGATCAGGATTATTTGTCGGGGATAGAGCTAAGAGATGGGCATTATGGTCAAGATGATCTGGTATTTTGGTTGGTTGCTTTACCAGCTGGGTGAGATTAGACGATTCTGTAAACAGCTCACACTCTAGACCAGCATCGTCAGTCCTGGCAGAATGCAATAACTATTCAACATTATGTATGTTAAAATCACCCAGAATGGTAATTTCCTTGCTAAGGGCAAGGTTAAGGTTACTCAACTGTGTGGATATGGAATCAAATACACTGGGTTCCGAAGAAACATTGAGGGAGCGATAGACTACACAGATATATTTGGTAATATTTTGACAATGTAGTTTATACAGTGAGTAATCAAAACTAGATGAAGTGAAGTTTAAAATGGTGTCAACTGCATATTGAGATTTGATATAACAATAGGTGCAGCCTTTGATACGGAATTTTGTGAAGAAATGGTAAGCAGGAAAACAAAATGGGAATATTTCAGTACAAGGAGAGATTTGTGGTTCTGTGAGGAATAGGGCCAGAGGTGATGTGGACTGTAGGAAAAAATGAACTGAATTTAAATCGGTACTAAGACCACGGATGTTGGTGAAGAATAAGGCAGCACTTTCACTTCTCTGCTGACGAGCATAACTGGAAATTGCACTAGTCGCTGCCGGCACAGTCGCTTGATTGGGTCCGGGAGGACCCTGTGCCACCAGCCCTACCCTGCCGGTAATGGCAATCTGAGGTACCACTTTGATAGAAAGTAATATTGCAGTGGCCATTGCTAAGGAAAGTGGGAAAAGATGGTGTGATATGTGCATGTAGTGTGGTGTAGACAGTTGAAGGTAGATGTGTTAAGAGAGTATGCTGGCCTACTCTCTGTGTAAATGAAAGCACTGAAAATATTCAGCAAAGGGAGATGGTCAGGATCAAGTCCTGAGGGCTGGTGAACTGGGAGCTCCAGCTCTCCCGATCACCAGCTTGCCATCCACCTCAGGAGTACTGCCCTGTTCGACTGGTGCTACAGTCTACTCTTCACAATAACATAACTGCATTACTGAAAAATGGCCAATGCTTCTCCAGCAACTTTATTGTATGCTTGCACCAAATGAACACAGTAATAATTTAGCGATAATACGAACTTTGGCAGCTGTGACAGTGATGAGACTAATTTTGACAGCTTTGTTGCCGGGTAAACAAACAAGCAGTTCTTGTCAGTTGTTAGTTTTAACTTTTGCATTCATTTAAACCTGTATTGGAATGATGGCTACGTGCAGCACGAGGGAAGACGTCAAAGATTCCATATTTGGTTTACCTGGTAGTCTTCCAGTGGATAAGCTACCTACATGAAAAGATATCAGAGAATATTTGGAACATAAAACGACTGACCCATTATCAAGTATGCAAGCCCAGCCTGAAACTATTGCTGACCAAGTAAGAGAACACATGAGAAGGCATCGATTCCAATAATTGATTACAAGAGCATTGGCATCCATATGAAACACTTGATAACAAAAGCATTGGCATCCATATGAAACACTTGATAACAAAAGCTCAGGAAGTAAGAAAATACTCTGCAAACAAGGGAACTTCAGGCACCTACTTGGAGAAGTTGGCCAGCTTTTATACACTGTTTGACTTTTGCAGCTGTAAATGCTACAGAAATGTTGATATTCCAGAGAGGTCTAAGTGTTGTTATGGCATGACTTTC
The DNA here is from genome assembly GCF_032717465.1 of Coenobita brevimanus. Taxonomy (NCBI): domain Eukaryota; kingdom Metazoa; phylum Arthropoda; class Malacostraca; order Decapoda; family Coenobitidae; genus Coenobita; species Coenobita brevimanus. Next base: position 28,543,361 of record NC_136961.1, on the reverse strand, counting down.
AAGATACCTCCTGAAGAGTGGCCCATTTGGGTGCACCAACGTAGTTGTAGGAAAACGTACGTCGGCCCCTCTGCCAGTGACGACTCAAAGAGCTGCCTGGAACCACTGTCTGATTCACTTCTTCTTCATTTCTGCAACATTCGTGGCCTTTCCTCTAACTTTCTGTTGAACATCACCTCTTCTCTTCTAATCCTCACCTTTTCTTCCTTACTGAGACTCAGCTATCTGAGGCAACTGACAGCAAACCCTCTTCTGTATCCTTCTACTTTCTCTATACTCATTTCAAAGCCAAAGGTGGCTGTTGTGTATATGTACGCAATGACTTAACTTTCTTTCGTGTTCCTGAACTTGATTCTTCTGAATTCTCAACTCACTGGCTTGTCATTCTCTGACTAATTATCTCTGCGCTCTTTACTTACACCCTAATTCTACTGACTATCAAAAATTCTTTGACTACCTTACTTCTATGATGGAACACATTCTATCCATTTCTCCTTTCTCTGATTTCCATTCTAGGAGATTTCAATGTTCACCATCACTTTTGGCTCTCATCTCCATTCACTGATCCACCTGGTGAACAAGCTTACATCTTTTCAATCCTTTACGACCTAGAGCAGCTTGTATAGCACCCTACCCATATCCCTGACCGCCTTGGAGAGAGCTCTAACATACTTGATCTCTTCCTTATAAATAATCCTTCTGCTTACGCTGTTAATCGTTTCTCTCCGTTGGGCTCCTCCAGTCACAACCTTATTACCTTAGCCTGTCCTATCGCTCCAGTATGGCCTACAGTATTGACCCTCCAAAGAAACATTGACTGGGCACTTTGGAACTGCAGAGTGGGAGACCCTAAGGCAGTACATCTTTGACTATCTCTAGAATGATTATTGCTTCCATGGCCGGGAGTCATCTGGGTGTGCCTTCCGCATTACGGAGGTTATTCTCTCAGGCATGGAAGCATACATTCCTTTCTCATATCCTTTGACTAATGCAAGAAAGCCTTGATTTAATCATGCGTGTTCTAATGCTGTCCACAACAAGGAGAGGGCCTATAAAAGGTTCCAGAGCCAACTCACCCCTGAATTACATCTTTTATTATGTTTCTGCCCAGAATCGTGCTAAGTCTATTCTTTCCTCTGCTAAAAATAATTTCATCTGTACCAAATGCTCTCAACTCTCCAACTCAAATTCTTCCCGCTCCTTCTGGCATCTTGCCAAAAACCTTTCTAACAACTTTACCCCATCATCCTTCCCTCCTCTTTTCTACTCTGATGGCTCTGTAGCTATTTCCTCTGCTGATAAAGCAGATCTCTTCGCTCAGACTTTCTCCTCCAATTCCACGTTAGACGATTCCGGCGCTGTTCCTCCATCACTTCCTCCCTTTGACTTCCTCATGGCTGACATTAAAATTTCTTCAGCTGATGTATTTTCTGCCATCACTGACCTCAATACTAACAAGGCATATGGGCCTGTTGGGGTCTCTCCTGTTGTCCTTAAGAACTGTGCTTCTGTGCTTACACCCTTCCTAGGTAAACTCTTTTGCCTTTGTCTTTCAACTTGTCTTCCTGGAAGTTTGCTCCCATTAACCCGCCCCATCCCATCGACGAATGGGTACGTCACAACATTTTGCATTTGCCACTCCCGGCGACGTACCGGTACGTCGTGCAATTGCAAGGTCCCTAATTTGCACAATTTTCAATTTTCTTGCGTGATTTTTTGTATGTATACACGGGACACATTCCTCTATTCCTCTACAAGATGCCAAGCAGGGACAATGCCTTACACCACATAACCTCCCCCCTCCCCCCCTCACGCCATTGTCTCGGCAATTCACCTGTTACCAGTGACCTGGCCAGTGAAGATATTCAGGGCCAGAGTGATTCCCCAATCGATGACAACGTGGAGGACAAAGTTTACATTAGAAGAAGAAACAGTCAGAAATAATGAACAGGTACTGTGGCAAAAAAAGGTCAGGTATGGTGATTAGGTAGTGAGTGAAACAAAGCTTATAATGCCTATATTACTGCTTGAAAACCAATATACTCTCATACTACATATAAATTCGTACCAAGTAAATAAATAAATACCGTTTATGAGTTGTGTGAAATAGTTACCCTCCCATAGAACTCGTTTTCTTTGGTGCCAGTCTGTTAGGAAACCCAGTCAGGTAAGGAGGAACTCCTACCTGGATCGAGTATTTTAAACCTCAGGTGAGCGATTTCTGTATGGATTTTTTATGCTTCTCACCAAAAGCGGAGGTTTTAGCCAAAAAAAAAAAAAGGAAAATACCTCGGGATTGGGGGATGTTGGAGGTGCGGAAAACCTCGGGACATGACGGGTTAAGCCAGTCCTAATGAAGGGTGACCATTCGCAACTCTCTATCATCCAATTGCTTTAACATCCTGTGCCTCGAAAGTTTTCAAGTCTATTCTTAACAGAAAAATTTTAAAGCATCTTTCCTATAACAACCTTCTTTTTGACTGTCAGTTTGGGTTCCATCAGGGACGCTTTGATGGTGATTTTCTTGTCTACCTTTTAGACTCCTGGTCATCCTCCTTTAGGGACTTTGACAAAAGCTTTGCCATTGCACTTGACATCTCAAAGGCTTTTGATCGAGTCTGGCATAAATCTTTAATTTCCAAACTACCCTCTTATGGTTTCTATCCTTCTATCTGTGCCTTCATCTACAGCTTCCTTTCCGGTCGTTCAATAACCGCTGTTGTAGACGGCCATCGTTCTTCTCCTAGATCTATCAACAGTGGTGTTCCTCAGGGCTCTGTCCTATAACCAACTCTCTTCCTTTTATTCATCAGTAATCTAAGCTGTACATCTAGCCCCGTCCACTCATACGCCGATGATTCCACCCTTCACCTTTCCACTCGGTTCCCGCAATGTCCATCCCAGCAGTTACTTCAACAAACAAGGGATGAGACTAAGGCACACTAAATGTTTTGACTTGGTTCATATCTCTGACAGGGGTAAAAGTAATTTTGTTGTTTTTAATGCATCAAAGACCTACCAACCCGACAGAATCTTCCATAGGAGTACCCACTAATGTTTAATAATATTCAGCTCAAGCCTGCATCATCCCTGAACATGCTCGGGGTTTCATTCACTCGGGATTTATCTTGGAAAGATCATATTACATCTCTTGTAAAATCAGCTTCCAAGAGATTGGGTGTGGTAAGCCGACTCCATTGCTTCTTTACTCCTGCACAGTTTTTGACTCTATACACGGGTTTTATACATGCCTGTGTACAGTACAACTCTAATGTGTGGGGAGGCTCCCCACATACAGCTCTTCTTAATAGAGTGGAGTCAAAGGCTTTTTGTCTCATCAGCTCTACTCCTTTTACTGGCTCCCTTCAACCTCTGTCTCTTCAGCGCATTGTTGCCTCTTTACCTCTTTTCTATCGCTACTTCCATGGTCACTGCTCCTCTGAACTGTCTGCTAGCATCCCTCCACCTCTACGACGGGTGTGTAACACCCATCTAGTAACAAACTCTCATCCCTTTTCTGTCCAACTCTCTGATGTAAGAGTTCACCGTTACTCCCAGTCCTTCATTTATGCAACAGGTCAACTCTGGAACTGTCTCCCTCTGTCTGTATATCCTACTTTTTATGATCTCCAATCTTTCAAACACAGTGTATCCAGGCATCTCGAAATGAACAGATCTTGAATTTGGCTCACTTTTGTATTGTTTTTGTTTTTTTCTTGGAAGGAATTTTTTGCAGGCTCCTAGCCTTTGGTTCCTTCTTACTCGGATAAAAAACAGTGTTGTAATTCTTGAGACTGGTCTTGGTTTCGAGACCAGTCTCAAGACCGGTTTGATGTGGTCTTGGTCTAGATCATGGTCTCGCATGACTTGGTCTTGGTCTTGATCTTGGTTTCGAAGCTTCTGGTCTCGGAGTTTTGGCTCAAGACCAGGTCGAGACCAGCATTACAAAGTGCATCGCGGCATGGGGAAGGTTCGAATTTATGATCATACACGGAGAAAAATCATGGCTGATTCGATTCACAGCACGCCATATAGCGTTGTACTGTTTATAATTACTACCTGGCTAGCGCTACGGTTATGATGCATGAGTTGATCCCTGCGAGTGCTGATAGAGTGCGTGCGAGTCGAGAGTGCATGCATTACGTGGCCATTCCTGCAGTGTTAATCTCCATTTGCATGCACGCACGTTTGCAGCTCTGTTCACCTCCGTATACTTCATATACGTGTATGGTGTAAGCATTCCCGCACCCTTCATACACGTACACCACAGGTTTAGCTAGTTCACTCAGAAAACATAACCACAAAATTTCTATTTTCCTATGTTTGTTACTTCATGCCAATGAAGCAATGAAAGCAGAAATATTTTACCTAGATGTTCAGTTGTTCACATGTTTTAAGTTTTGTAAGTATTTTTCCTCCCTTACAAGGGTGTAGCCAGGATTTTGGAATGATGGGGGTCAAATCAGACATCAGTGGCTTCTAACCTTTCGAGTTATGACCCTTCAGAGCTTCCAAACGGCTATTACGGAGGCCTGCAGTGACTTCTGTGACCTTTTTAGAAGAAATCAGAATGTTTCCTAGTGTTTCACAACCACCCTCGTATTTCATACAACTTATTCACCTATGAGCGGGGGGCCATGGCCATGTGGCCCAGTGGCATTTGTAGCCCCACTGAAGTGGGGGGGGGGGGCCACCTGGGGGCCGATAAATCATCTGTAGTAGCAAGAAGGGCAGTGAGCAGAATCGAATGAGGGCCCCTTTCAAGAGGGAAAGTTAGTGAAAACTGCTTTCTTAAACAAATAGTGGGTACGACCTTAAAAAGTATTTGGAGCACTTAAGGAAGAAAAATACATATTTTATATTTATGAAGATTTTTTGCTTCCCACCTCTGTATCCTGAAACCCTTTCGGTCTCTTATGTAGTTATCCTGAAAAATATGTAGTCCTCCTCGACTGTTCACGAGAAACGAAACATGAGTATGTTGTGTATGGGCACGGGTAAAGCTCGGCCTTGGTCTTGGTCTTGGAGGGTCTGGTCTTGATCTTGGTCTCGGAGGATCTGGTCTTGGTCTTGGTCTCGGAGGGTCTGGTCTTGGTCTTGATCCTAGTCTCGATATGCGTGGTCTTGACTACTATCTATCTATCTATCTATAGCCCGACGCCCTAATCCCGCAAAGGGTGGCCGCAGACAAAACGCCTCCAAGTCGCTGTCACCCACCATTTGACTACCTTCCCCCCAACTCACCCCCCCCCTCCCTCATATACCTCTCAACTCCATCCCTCCACCTCATCCTCGATCTGCCCCTCCCTCTCCCTCCCTCCACCTTGACTACAACACCGATAAAAAAACAAAAAGACAAGCAAATGACAGCAAAAAATGAACTCACTGCAAACAGACAAGTGAAAAAAAAACCTTCATGAAGAGTCAGTTCAGGAAGCCACACATGATGAAGAAGATGCAGGAACAGCAGGTAGGGATGATATTGATGATACTAGTTATGTTGTATCAAATGATCAGTGTGATGATGATGGTACTGAAGAAGTAGAGAGATCCAAGCAGGGTCAGAATAGATTGGCATATCCTGAACTATGTCGTGTTTCAGACCGATGCCAAATGAGCAACAGAGATATATGCTCCAGAGTGAATGCTGCACTGAAGGACATGGGTATTCTGGCTGAGGAAAACAAACTTGATCCAAGCATACTTCAGCGTGAAAGAAGATACTGGAGGGATATTGCCATTCAACAGTATCATGGTGCCATGACAAAGGTAGTTTGTCTGTTTTGATGGTAAAACTGACAAGACTCTCAGTAAAATTCCTCATGGTGAGAGTCATCATCAAGGAAGACACTACTCAGTAACTGGCTTCACTAATGCTGCTTACATAGATCATGTCTCCCCTGAGAATGGAAAAGCAGTGGATATTGTCAAGGAGATCATGTCCGTTGTCCATGAGACCGATTCATCAGAATCACTGCAAGCTATTGTTTGCAATGGCATGAATGTAAATACGGGCAAAGAAGAATGGGGTGATTAGTGTGCTGGAAACCCAGCTGGAGAGATTGTCATCGAAGTAGTTTTCAGACGGTACTTTAAAGCCATTGACGGTGCAATGATGGTCCAGCTGGCTACAGAGGGGAAGAGGGTAGATCCCTTGAGTTCGATCCAAAGGATTTGACAATTGCAGACTATGAACGAGTGTGTGGAAAAACTTGCACCCTAGCAGATGAAGTTGAGAAGGATCTCAGCAAAGATCAGCGATACTTGCACCATGCATGTCTGACAGTGCAAGTTGGAGGAGCCGAAGGCATAGTTTTGAAACCATCTGAACAGCCAGGACCACTGAACCATGTCAGATGGCTAACTAAAGCCAACCGTACTCTGCGGCTCTACATGTCGTCAGAAGAACCATCTCCAGTAGTGAAACGACTTGTTTCATTCATTCTCAACCTTTAGCGCCAGCTTGGTTCAAAGTGAGAGCGAACAGTTTGTGTTGGGATGGCGCCAAGAATTTTTTCTATATGGTGGAACTATTGCGAGAATTGCCGCCAGACGATCAGAACCAATACTCAGCAATAACAGTTACTTGTCACCCTGAAAATATCCTGCTGTCAGCTGTTGCTGATGAAGATCCACACATACGTTGCATGGCTGTTGCACTCATTCAGCAGGCGCGGGAGAAGACAGCAGCGATGTCAGAATGTTTGACAAATCTGATCTGAAGATAGATTTCGAGGCCAAGAACTACACCGAGCTGGTGCAGCTAGACAAATCGTCTGTCAAAATCCCTTCAGCTTTGAAGAACGTCACAATGGACAACAGCCATTGAATAATCTTGGACCAACGCTACCCGTGTCACTCTCAAGGTGTGGAGCGTTGCCTCAGAGATGTAACATTGACCACGCACATGGCATGCTTCTGCAATGTAAGAGGTCTCACAGAAACTTCCCGAAGTATAAAAAGACTTCGAATCAAAACATATGTGCCCGGTTCTTGTTCATGTTTCCCAATGAAATAATCGGAAATGTGTTATGTTGTTTGTCAGTGATTGGTGTTTCATAAACATTGTGATCTGTAGTTTTTTGTTTATATTGGCAGAATTCTGTTTGTATAATTATATTGAATACAAGCAAGCAGATAATTTTATGGTTCATTCAAACCTAAATCACACAAAAAAATCCTGTAACACGTATCATTCAGATTCTTCATTTTTGTCATCATTTCCTTGATTTTGGAGTGAAAGTTGCTGGAGTGAGCATACATAATATAAAAAGCCGTTTGCGCAGTGGCGTAGTGACCGTGATGGAGCATCATTTCCACCATGTTTCAAACTAGCAATTCTAAGTTCCTGGGAATTCAACCCACCCTAATATATATCTATCTATCTACCTACCAACCTATCTATCTGTCTATAGATAGATAGATAGATAGATAGATAGATAGACAGATAGATAGATAGATAGATATTAGGGTAGGTAAGTTAAGGCCAGGTAAAATGAAAATTGAGGTAGTTCGTGAATAAACAAAGAGAAAGTGCCCTTTATGTAGTATATATATATATATATATATATATATATATATATATATATATACATAATTGGAAAATGTGAGTACGTTTAAGTACTTGGGTAGTGTGAAGAGTAAGGATGGAGGTTTGGAGGGTGAAGTGCTTGAAAGGGTACAGCAGGGAAGAAAGGTTGCTGGTTCTTTGAAAGCAGTGATAAGAAACAGGGAAGTGAGCATGGAAGTGAAAAAGTTACTACATGACAGTGTTGTGATAACAACTCTAACGTACGGAAGTGAAGCTTGGACGTTGTTGGAAGGACACAAGTCAAGAGTGAGAGCAGTGGAAATGAGTTATTTAAGAGGAGCCTGTGGAGTCACATGGAGAGACAGGCTGACGAATGAGGACATAAAGGAGCGTTGTGGTGTTGATGTGGATGTGATAGGAAGCGTTATGAGGAACACACTGAGGTGGTTTGACCATGTAAAGAGGATGGAGGGTGAAAGACTGACGAAGAGAGTGTATGTGAGTGAGGTGGAGGGGGGAAGAGGGAGGGGGAGGCCGAGGATGAGATGGAGGGATGGGGTGGAGAGGTATATGAGAGAGGGGTGTGTGAGTTGGGAGCAGGGCAGTGAAATGGCGGGGGACAGAGCGACTTGGAGGCGATTTGTTTGTGGCCACCCCAAATGGGATTGAGGCGTCTGGCAATAGATAGATAGATATATATATATATATATATATATATATATATATATATATATATATATATATATATATATATATATATTTATTGACGTGTATGCGCCAACGCAAGATCGTGCAAGCAGAGTGAGAGAAGTTTTCTGGACAAATGTGGAAGCATGCATGGAAAATTTGAAAGAAATAAGAGAGTGTTTTTGATTGGAGAGATGAAAGGAAATGTAGGGAGGTGGATGGAACAGTTGGTGGGTGGGATGTGTCTGCAGAGATGGATGAGAATGGCAGTGGTTTAGTGGACATTTGCGTGGGGAGGGGGTTGGTAATAGCCAATACCCTCTCAAACACAAGATAATCCATACTGTAGGTATACGTGGCGAGTGATGACAAGGGTGGGTGGTGAACTGAATGAACGGAAGGCAATGATTGACTATGTGTGTGTGGATGATAGGATGAGAAGATGTGTAGTGGATGCAAGAGTATACAGAGGTTGGGGGAGCGGATTTTCTGACCACCACTTGGTTGTGGTGAGAATCAAGGACCAAATGAAAGAGAGAAGTAAAGGAAGGGTAGGACAGGAGGAAGTAGTTCATACAAGGAGGGTGGAAAAGTTACACGAGGGTGGAAAAAAGGCAGAATATAAGAGATAAATGGAGAAGCGATTGCGTACATATGGACCGGAGCCGATCGGGAATGTGGAAAGTGTGTGCAAGATATTCACAGAAAAAATCTGTGCAGCATGTGAGACAGACTGTGGCACAAATTAAGAAAGCGTATAGTACGTGAATGAGAAACAGGGGCGTGGAAGAAGTTAAGAGATGGAAGAGAGAGTTATATGTAGAAGGGAAGAGATAGGTGAAAAGATTAGTACGAGAGAGTAAGAAGAGAGTGGATGAGGGATTTGGAAGGAATTGGATGTAAAGTGGAGGGAAAGTAATTAAATGTTCTGCAAAGAAGTAAACACAGTTAGACAGCGTCTCAAAGAAGTTAGTCAGGGAGTGAAAAATAAAAATGGTAGATTACTAGTGGACAAGGGGGAAAAAGTGATGAGACTGAGAGAACACTTAAAGGAATTGTTGAACATAGAGAATGAAAGTAATGCGAGTATAAGTGGCTGGGGAATGGTTGGGAGACGGAGGGATGTCAGAAAAAAAGGAAGAAATCGGTAGGGTGGAAGTTGTGGAAGCAATGAAGAAAGTCAAAGTGGGGTAAGCCCCAGGAATTGATGGAGGGTGTGGTGAAATGCTGAAGCATGGGGGAGAGACGGTAGTAGAATGGATGTGGAAGACTTGCAGATTGGCCTGGAATGAAGGTAGAGTCCCAGAGGATTGGAAGTCGGGTATAATTATTCCCATGTATAAAGGAAAAGTTAGAAAGAAGTGTGTGGTAAACATAGGAGAATTTGTCTTCTTGGTGTAATAGGAAAAGTATATGGTAGAATAATTAATGACAGAGTAAGAGAAATAACAGAGGAATTAGTTGGAGAAGAACAGAGAGGTTTTTGGAAGGGAAGAAGTTGTTTAGATCAGATATGGATAGACAAGAATTGTAGAAAGTATTAAGAATACATGGAGTAGATGGGAAACTTTTGAATACCGTGAAAAGCATGTATGAGGGTGCAAAGGCTACAGTGCGTGTGGATAGTGAACTGAATGAATTTTTCTATTTGAAGGTTGCTTTGAAACAGGATTCTGTCATGTCTCCATGGTTGTCCAGTCTGTATATGGATGGGGTTATAAAAGAGACACAATGTTGGAGAGTGGATGCCCTAATGATAGAGGGCAGTGTTTGGAAACTCCCTGTACTGTTGTTTGCAGATGATACTGCGTTGTTAAGTGAAGACGAAGAGGAGCTGCAAGGCTCGGTGGATGTGTCTGGGAGTTTGTGAGAAATGGAATCTAAAGGTGAATCTAGGGAAAAGTAAAGTTATGGCCTTCGATATATATATATATATATATATATATATATATATATATATATATATATATATATATATATATACAGAGAGAGAGAGAGAGAGAGAGATCCTGTCACAATTTACTCGATTATAATAAACCTGTTTTTGACCATACGCAATTTCAAATATTTCCTTAATATTTAATATTTTAATATTTCATTGTAAAGTGCGGGCACATGACAAAAATTCAAATACCTCTCCATTTCTAGACGAGCGCCCATGCACAAGTGCGCGCGCGCGAACACACACACACACACACACACACACACATCCAGGAGAAATTATCAATAACAGACTATCTTCGGCTGACACATAAATGAGAAGGTATACCCACGAGCAAAAGTTCGCCGACAGTCCCTGCCAGGCATATGTTTCCAAACATAGCCCATAGAGGGTGCAGCGCTCGTCCACCAGGGTAAGGGAGAAGGGAGGAGAAGGAAATGGGAAGGGGGATGGAGGCAACGAGACGGAAGGGAGAGAGAGGCAACAAGGCAGGGGAAGGAGAGAGCCTGTGGAGATGGTAAAGGCACATATCGGGTATTTTATTATTATTATTATTATTATTATTATTATTTTTATTATTGGTAGGTGGGGGCGCTCTCGATCCAATCACTCTATGTAGTGCTGCTCTCGGGTGTCAGCCCTTTCCTCTCCTCCATCCTTCTTTCCTTCCATCCTCTTCTGTCTTCCTTTCCTTCATTCTTTCCTCTTCCTTCTGCCTGTGGGTGACTCTACACTGAGTGACAAGTCAATGGTTTCCTGTACACCAGGAAACCATTTATTAAGCTGGGTGGTAACCACCAGTGGCGTATCCAGGATTTTTGCCAGGGAGGACAAACACTTCGAATAATTCCCCAAAATATCTGTCACTACACTGGCATGAGGGTCCCGAACACTCACGCTTTCCCACATTCGTGATACTATAGGTCGTTTTTTTTTTTTTTTTAATCTATTTGCCTTTGCGAGTTTGTATTTCCCTCTCTCTCTCTCTCTCTCTCTCTCTCTCTCTCTCTCTCTCTCTCTCTCTCTCTCTCTCCACTTAGCACATATGTGTTAATTAAAATTCGCTGCCGGACCCACCCCAGTCTGCTATTGTTTTGTACTATTGCGGTGGTGGTAGACAATAGATATTCTGTTTTCCACTACTTATTCTTTTAGTGTGATTTTCACTGGCCCAGGCATCAGGGGTGGTGCATACGTCAAGACTGACCTAAGTAAATACATCTGGTGAAATTAACCTCTCTTAATCCTTGACTCAGGTGACCACTCGACCTGCCCCGCTCAGTAGGGAATGATTTTCATATCACCTGAACTGTACTGTACTGTATAGAATGGATTTTTCTATTAAGGAAAAAAAAGAAAAACAGCGTAAAGCTATTCATCATGAAAATTTTCACCTAGAAAAGTGGGGGGGACAAAAGGTACTCTGTCACCCAGGCTCCAAAAAGTAGGGGGGGACACGTCACCATGTCCCCCACCCAAACGAGGCCCCTGGCACACATATTTAGATCTGTTTACCTTCTAAAATGTAGTCTGAGTTGATCAAAATGGCTTCATACAGTCCTCAAAAATTCTGCTTTTTACAGTTGTTTGTAACAATAATTGTGCAGTGTTTGTTTGCAACTGGCTACAGGGTGAGAGAATACCTGTATAGCTGCAGGATGAGAAGTTGTGGCTGAGGGGACAGCAAGGCCATTTTTTCACCTCATTAGGATTCAAGTGCAAAACATCATTGGAGCTCTTATATTAACCACATTATCTAAGGTGATAGGGAAAATTGTTAAGTTATAACTGGTCATTTTTTCTCAAGGGTTTCATAATATTTAGTTTAGCTTTCGATTTCTAAGGAAATTATTGCTCCCAAATAAATATTGTTCGAAGTAGATATTATTGTTTAACCCCTACACCGCGGGCTTGTTTACCAATTACTTGCGTGTGCCGCGGGGTTATTTGGGCTCCGACAGACTCTCAAAAAATATTTGCCAAAAATCAGTTATTAGTCCTAGAATAATAAAATTACATATGCTTATGGCACATACCTTCAGCTTTCTCCTGGAATGATTGTTGAGCCTTCGTCGGTTACCGTAGGACTTGTGGAGACCTCTGAAGTAGGGTAACGAAGTCTCCACTTTACACTTCCCAACAACCCGTAATATGATTACCACAGCCAGATACAAACACTATAAACACTATTCTACAATTTTCAAGTAGTTTGGGATCCATAGTAAAAAAAAAAAACACTGTGAAAGCAATGGAAATTACGAGCGCGTCTGATCGTCGCACTGGCACTAGTTCGCTCATGGTAGTCTGTCATTTATTATTCATAAAACCCCTCACACTTTATATTTCTATTACTATATAACACTTATATATATCTACAGTCTTTATCCATAAGTTTCCTTCAGTAGTATTAGTTTATTGTCACTGTAGGGATTCAATTTCTTTCAGTAAAATACGTAGCATTCACTTTCTCGTCCTGTATACTGGCATTGAGAGTGAATGTCACTTTCATCTTCACTCTCATAACTCATAGCATTCAGACATGCTAGAGTGAAACTTTCACTTTCATTACTCCTAGGGTATATACTCGTATTCTTATAATACTACTCATTTACATTTCTATTTACGTTCTCTGTTTTATTTACGTTATTTACATTTCTATTTTATTTACAGTGTTATGCACTGTCACTTGAAATAACTTATAAAACTATTTTCCATTGTTCACGTATATTTACATTCATTACTTTCACTTGCTGTTTACACATTATTTACACATTATTTACAATTCCACTTGCACTGTTTTACTCAATAGAAAGATCGTAGTCACTCTTTTATCAATTGTCAGCCATTTACCTCTTTCCACACGAGGTTTAGTAGGGGGTAAAGGTCACAGAGCCATTTGCATGGGGGTGAAAAAAGGCCTTGAAGTCAGCAAGATGAAACATACGTCCTCTCACTTCGGAAGATGAGACTACACTGATAACGCAGTTGCCAGGCCAGCTAGCCTAGAGGCCTGCTTTAGGGGTTATTCAGAGTTACCAATATTACTTCTTGAAACAGCTAAGTCTAGCACTGATATGATTGGCAGGAAATCTAGACAATACATTATAAATTTGGTAGTTCCAGGTGAATGTAAATATCATTTAGGGTTCTCCCTTCCCTCCTTACAGGTATATTTATTACGAAAATAGATTAGAGGCCTACTTAGGAGATATATAATCAGAGCTACCAATGTTAAATCTTGAAACAGCTTTTTGTAGCACTGATATGATTGGCAGGAAATCTAGACAATACATTATAAATTAGGTAGTTCCAGGTGAATATAAATATCACTTAGGCTTCTCCCTTCTCTCCTTACATGTATATTTATTACGAAAATAGATTATACGGCATATTTCAAGGGGGAAAAAAACAGAGAAAATTAGCGAACGAGTGCACATGAGGTGTTGTCAGGTGATAATTAGCCAATTCCAGGTGTATGGCACTCTCACTTACCTGATTTCTTTCTTGTATATATTATTTGGTATAAGAATACGACATAGGGCTTATTTCAATGGATGAAATCAGTGAAAAATTCCAGGGAAGATTTACTTAGCGTAGCATGGCCGGGCAGGCGAGAGGATAGGGTAATGGAGGGGGGGTAGGGAGGGGAGTCAAGAACGGGGAGAAATGGCTAAATTGTCAACAATGGATGGGAGTACAGATGAGATTAGGAGTGCTGACTAGTGTTGGACATTGTCAGTACTGATAGATGATACAAGCCCCCACTTGAAAGCCCGGGTGAATTCAAAATAACACAGAATCACAAAAGCGACGCCCTGCGGTATGATCCCTTGCTCCCAAGCGTCACGAAAGTGACGCCCCGCGGTTAAGGGGTTAATATACAAGTGGAAAAATTAGGAAAACTGTATTGATATACAAGAATTATGCCAAAAATCCCTTTCATCGTTTCCCCAAAATTTTCCCCGGGGGGGGGCAAATTGCTCCCCTTGCCCCCCCAGTGGCTACTTGTATGGTAACCACATAGCCAAATTTTGGCGCCTGGTGGTTTAGTGGGTAATTACGGCGCTCCATTCGGATTGAGCAGGTGCAAGTTTATATCCATGGGGTGGTTGGTGTTTATTGCTCACGTAATGCCACCCAGGGATGAGTGAGGCTGGTCACTCTCATTTTAAAGGTCCGGACCATCTTGCCTAGCCCCGGGCTCCTACGCTCCTCATGGGGCAACGTAAGATTGGATGATGATGATGATGATGGATTTACTATTGTTGTTATTATTATTATTATTATTATTATTTTTATTATTATTATTATTATGTATGCGATAAGTATAAATAGAAGGACGTAAGCCAAAGTTAGCCCTTAGAGAACGGCTGCCATCTTTTGTATTTTCTCTGAATAATTGTAGACGTTTTCTTGTGTGACGGAAGCATTTGTGATGTCCAAAGGCTAAAGGTTTGATAAAGTCTAGCAACCCATAAACAACGGTTTGAATTTAATCCAGACGTTCAGAAAGGCCACAAGAAAATTTCCATCGTCTAAGGGTTAAGGAAGTAAGAAATTAATTTAATCTGCCAGGTAATGTGACGCACAGTGAAGGCAGACTGGAAGGTAGAAGGACGTAAACCAAGAGAGAGAGAGAGAGAGAGAGAGGGAGGAACAAGGAGTTAACAAATGAAACACGTAAAGGGCATTACCTAGTTTTTTTTTTTTTATGTGAGGAAGAAGGAACCAAAGGCCATGAGCCTGCAATAAGAGTTCCCTCCAAGAGAAAAACAAAATATAAGAGAGAGCCAAATTCAAGATCCATTCATTTCGAGATGCCTGGACACACTGCGTTTGAAAGACTGGAGATCATAGGCAGCAGGAAATAAAGACAGAGGGAGACAGTTCCAGAGTTGACCTGTTGCATAAATGAAGGACTGGGAATAACGGTTAACTCTTGCATTAGAGAGTTGGACAGAAAAGGGGTGAGAGTTTGCTGCTAGACGGGTGCTACGCGCCCGTCGTAGAGGTGGAGGAATGCACGCAGACAGTTCAGAGGAGCAGTGACTATTAAAGTAGCGATAGAAAAGAGATAAAGATGCAACAGTGCGGCGAAGCGACAGAGGTTGAAGGGAGTCAGTAAGAGGAGGAAAGTTAATGAGACGAAAAGCCTTTGACTCCACACTATTGAGAAGAGCTGTGTGTGGGGAGCCTTCCCACACATGAGAGTTGTACTCCACACAGGGGCGGATAAAACCCCTGTATAGAGTCAACAATTGTGCAGGCGTAAAGAAAGAATGAAGTCGGCTTAGCACACCCAATCTCTTGGAAGCAGATTTTACAGATGTAATATGATCTTTCCAAGATAAGTCCCGAGTAAATGAAACCCCAATCATGTTCAAGGATGATGCAGGATTAAGCTGAATATTATGAAACATTAGTGGGTATACCTGTGGAAGATTTAGACGGGTTGATAGGTGTAAGAACTGAGTCTTTGATGTATTAAAAACAACAAGATTATTTTTACCCCATTCAGAGATACGAGCCAAGTCAGACATTAGGTGTGCCATAGCTTCATCCCATGTTTATTGAAGTAACTGCTGAGATGGGCGTTGTGGGAACCGAATGGAAAGGTGAAAGGTGGAGTCATCAGCGTATGAGTGGATAGGGTTAGATGTACAGCTTAGAAAGTCATTGATGAATAGAAGGAAGAGAGTTGGTGATAGGACAGAGCCCTGAGGAACACCACTGTTGATAGATCTAGGAGAAGAATGATGGCCGTCTACAACAGCGGCTATAGAACGACCAGAAAGGAAGCTAGTGATGAAGGCACAGAGAGAGGGATAGAAACCGTAAGAAAGTAGTTTGGAAATTAAAGATTTATGCCAGACTCGATCGAAAGCCTTTGAGATGTCAAGTGCAATGGCAAAGCTTTCGCCAAAGTCCTGAAAGGAGGATGACCAGGAGTCTGAAAGGTAGGTGAGAAGATCACCAGTGGAGCGTCCCTGGCGGAACCCGTACTGACGATCAGAAAGAAGGATGTGATAGGAAAGATGCCTTAAGATTTTTCTATTGAGAACTGACTCGAAAACTTTTGAAATACAGGACGTTAAAGCAATTGGACGATAGTTGGAGGGTTGGGAGTGGTCACCCTTCTTTGGGACTGGCTGAATGAGTGCAAACTTCCAGCAAGAAGGAAAGGTACAAGTTGACAGACAAAGGCGAAAGAGTTTGCCTAGGCAGGGTGTAAGCACAGAAGCACAGTTCTTGAGAACAACAGGAGAGACTCCATCAGGCCCATATGCCTTGTTAGTATTGAGGCCAGTGATGGCAGAAAATACATCAGCTGAAGAAATTTTAATCTCAGCCATGAGGAAGTCAGAGGCGGGAAGTGATGGAGGAACAGCACCGGAATTGTCTAAGGTAGAATTGGAGGAGAAAGTCTGTGCGAAGAGATCTGCTTTATCAGTAGAAGAAATAGCTACAGAACCATCAGAGTAGAAAAGAGGAGGGAATGATGATGAGGTAAAGTTGTTAGAAAGATTTTTGGCAAGGTGCCAGAAGAAGCGGGAAGAATTCGAGTTGGAGAGTTGAGAGCATTTAGTACGGATGAAAGTATTTTTAGCACAGCGAAGAACAGACTTAGCACAATTCCGGGCAGAAACGTAAAGATGATGTGCTTCAAGGGTGGGTTGGCTCCGGTACCTTTTGTAGGCCCTCTCCTTGTTCCGGACAGCATTAGAACAAGCGTGATTAAACCAAGGCTTTCTTGCGTTAGCCAAAGGATATGAGAAAGGAATGTATGCTTCCATGCCCGAGAGAATAACCTCCGTAATGCGCAAGGCACACTCTGATGGCTCCTGGCCATGGAAGCAATAATCATTCCAGGGAAAATCAAAGAAGTACTGCCTGAGGGCCTCCCAATCCGCGGCTCCAAAATGCCACAGGCGACATTTCCCTGGAGGGTCCACAGGCCGTACAAGAGTGATAGGACAGGTTAAGGTGATAAGGTTGTGATTGGAGGAGCCCAATGGAGAGAAAAGATTAACAGTGTAAGCAGAAGGATTAGTTGTAAGGAAGAGGTCAATTATGTTTGAGCTCTCTCCAAGGCGGTCAGGGATACGGGTAGGGTGCTGTACAAGCTGCTCTAGATCATTAAGGATAGAAAAGATGTAGGCTTGTTCACCAGGTGGATCAGTGAAAGGAGAGGAAAGCCAAAGGTGGTGGTGAACATTGAAATTTCCTAGAACGGAGATTTCAGAGAAAGGAGAAATGGATAGAATGTGTTCCATCGTAGAAGTAAGATAGTCGAAGAATTTTTGATAGTCAGTAGAATTAGGGGATAAGTAAACAGCACAGATATATTTAGTCAGAGAATGACAGGAGAGCCGAAGCCAGAGTGTGAAGAATTCAGAAGAATCGAGTTCAGGAACACGAGAGCAAGAGAAGTCGTTGCGTATATATACACAACAGCCACCTTTGGCTTTGAAATGAGTATAGAGAAAGTAGGAGGATACAGAAAAGGGTTTGCTGTCAGTTGCCTCAGACAGCTGAGTCTCAGTTAGAAAGAGAAGGTGAGGTTTAGAGGAGGAGAGGTGGTGCTCAACAGAGCGAAAGTTAGAGGAAAGGCCGCGAATGTTGCAGAAATGAAGAAGAGAGTCGGACAGTGGTTCCAGGCACCTCGTGTCGTCACCGGGAGAGGGGCGGAAGGTGGGGGCATTTGTGGTCCCCCCCCCTGGGGACTCCGAGGCTGGGTGATGAGACGCCATGGTTTGTTTTTTTATTTTTGGGAAAGGAAGTGTAGTGTGTACTGTGCATGTAGTTCGGTGTAGATAGTTAGAGAAATTTGTATTGGAGAGCATGCTGGCCTACTCTCTGTGTAACTGAGACACTGAAAAAGTTCGGCAAAGGGGGTTGGTCAGGAACTAGTCCTGAGGGCTGATGAAATGGGAGCTCTAGCACTCTCTGTCATTAGCTTTCCATCTACCTCGGGAGTACTGCCCTGCTTAACTGGTGCTACAGTCTACTCCTGATGGTAAGTATTTGGGAATCATTTAACTGCATACTCTAAAACCGAAGGAAGCTGAGAAATACACTGTTATGATAATAACAAGGTATAAAACATAATAATCCGTATTATTTTGATGACGAAATGGCAGGGTCAGTGCTGTATTTTTACATTACTGATGTTACACATATATATATATATATATATATCATCTCTTTTGACCAATGACACCTCCCCTCCGTATTCGCTGTGACCACCTGGCCTTATCGTATGGCCTACGAACATCGAGGAAAAGTAATATCGGCAATGTGGCCTGTACCCCCCTGCGTCAATACCACAACCTTATGCGTGGGGTGCGTCGGCCACTTGCCATTCGACTCCACTTACTGACTCAGGAGCTTGGTGTGGACCTCACTGACTGTGACAAGTTGGTGTTTAAAAATATAGCATCTTGGGAGCCACCCGGTTTTACAGTGGATGTATCATGGCTCCCAGCACCAAAGGCCAAGGCGCCGAAGGCGGAGGTCCACCACTTGTTTCGTAACATCATCGTTCGTCGCTTGGGGTCCCATCAATTGTACACCGACGGCTCCAAGTCGAGTGAATGTGTGGGTGCAAGTGTGTGGTCTACTGAATGTGCACTTAGGTATCGGTTGCCGACTCGTACATCTGTGTTTACCTCCGAACTTTTTGCTATTGACAAAGCCATAGACTATGCTCTCAATTCTAGGCATGACTCATTTGTCATATTTTCGGATTCAAAATCAGCCCTTCAGGCAATTGCATCTTGTACTACGGACTCTCACGAGATCCAGGGCCGCATACATAATAAGTTGTATTCATGCAACAAGTCATTCACGCTGAACTGGGTGCCTGGTTATTGTTGTATCTACGGCAATGAGCAGGCTGACTTACTTGCAAAGTCGGTTGTAGAGCTCGAGGAAACTTGGGATGTTCCTCGTGATCTACGGTCGAGTTTCTCTCTCGGAAAGAAATCAATAAATCTTCTGTGGCAAGGTCAGTGGACCAGACTAAATATTCCAACTTGTAAGCCGCACCTGGGCGACTGGGACACTGCCAACCGCCCCAGTCGCCTTAAAGAAAAAGCATTGGTGAGAATACGGCTCAATGACACCGTTTTAACTCACATGAAACCATATATGGAAAGACGCTTCCCACCACACTGTGACATCTGTAATGCGGTGTTATCTATCAGTCATATCATCCTGCTCTGTCGGCGATTTATTTGTGACGTGCTTCACTTATAAATTACCACAGCACAGTAGACGTCCCCTTCACCCTTTCCACCATCCTGGGTGATGGGGACATTGTTAAGACTGATAAATTGATGGCTTTCTTGAAAGAGACCGGACTGATCAGAGTGATGTGACTTTTTTACTGTATGGTTATGGTTTTTATCAACTGTAAATATGTATATATTGTACTATTAATCAGAGTTGACAGTTGACGTATTTGAAATAATTCCTCTTCCCACTGACCTATCTCTAATATTGATGTCCCCTACATTAAACCTCATTCCTCGACTGACAGTCACCAGCTGATGAGTGCAAGTGTGCAATACAGAAAGGTATTGGGCACTTGCAGTCGTTGGTGGTCTGTTGGGCGAGGTTCTTCACTTTTTGTACATATTATGTAAATACATTATACCATGTTCCTGAAGTTACTAATTAGGGCCGACAGCTGACGTATATGGAAATGTTCCTGACTTGTCTGGTTCTCTTTCATATATTGATGTCCCCTACATTAGGTTGTGCCTCTGTCACAATAACTTTGTAGCTTCTTGTAGTGAAGTTTTGTAGATCAGTTATACATATATTATACTCGTGGACGAGCGGTTGTTATACTAGAGTAGTTTTGTAGATTGATAATCTTCGTTCCCTTTTGTCATGCAATGACAGGAGAGGTAAAGATTAGTATGGGACTATTTTTATTTGTCTTGGAAATATTAACAAAGTCTCTCACACACGAGTGAAGTATAAGTAGAATCCCGCGAGCTACCTCCTTGTCTCGCTCTCTCTCTCTCTCTCTTCCACTCTCTGTCGGTTCTATAGCTAGCCTCCTTCTGAGCTCTGCTTCCTAAATTCTGGTGTAGCAGGGGTCGTGTCATGTGGAATATTCTGATGTGAATCTTCTAGAAGCCTGTGTGTGAGTATGTGTGCATGTGTGTGTATGGTCACGAGGCGCTGTCGTGTGCCTATCAAGCATTCCTTGAGTTAGAGTGTGTAAGCATGTTTAGCATTGCTCGATTCTTGCAGACACAATATCTATCTCATCCTCTGACTTGCTGCTTCTATCTGTTTGTCTGTCTATCTATCTATCTATCTATTATGATTTGTAATTATAATATGGAGTCCTGACATTGCTCGGCCACGCTGCTGAAGGTCCTCCGACAGCAATCATCATGGACATATGCTAATCTATTAGTACATAATATTGATTATAATATTGTATACATATAATATTCATAGTAAATTGCAATGACCTAGTAATATTACATTTTAAACAAGTTGTATACATATTTGAATAAATGCAATGGTTGTTGTATGACATTTTGTAAGATGTGTATGCATAACAGACATATGCATATAATTGTGCAATGGTAATACTGCTAGGTTATTCAT
Source organism: Coenobita brevimanus (assembly GCF_032717465.1). Lineage (NCBI taxonomy): Eukaryota > Metazoa > Arthropoda > Malacostraca > Decapoda > Coenobitidae > Coenobita > Coenobita brevimanus. Next base: position 28,522,569 of record NC_136961.1, on the reverse strand, counting down.
TACATATTGAGTTATCCCTTTAGTAATGTCTAATATTTCACCTAACATGTATGATGATTCAGGTAATACAGAATTGTGGTATAATTGTATGATTTTACATAATAATGTAGAAAAATTGTGGTAATACATAATTGTAACATTGTGAATTGTTACATAATTGTATTGTAATTGTTACATTGTAGTAACATTGTAGTAATACATAACTGTAACATTTTATGAATTGTTACATAATATAGTGGTAATGCATAATCGTGTTGGCCTTATAACTGTAGTTACATTTTGTTAATGCAACTGTTACATAGTTGTGTTGGCCTTATAATTGTAGTTAACCCGCGCCGTCCCGAGGACGTACTTCCTCGTCCTCACGTTTTGTCACAGCTAATCCCGAGGACGTACTTCAACGTCCTGCAATTGCAAGGTTCATAATTTCCACAATTTTCAATTTTCGCGAGTCATTTTTGATACGTATACACGGGACACCTGCCTCAACAAGATGCCAGGCAGAGACAATGCCTTACCCAGCATGACCTCCTCCCCCCCCTGCATGCCCTTTTCTCAGCAATTCACCTGTTATCAGTGACCTGGCCAGTATAGCCATGTCATGCCACGGTACGAAATTCAGGGCCAGAGTGATTCCCCAATCAATGACAATGTGGAGGACAAACTTTACATAGCATTAGAGGAAGAAACAGTTAGAAATGATGATCAGGTAATGTGGCAAAAAAAGGTCAGGTATTAGTGAGTGAAACAATGCTTATAATGCCTATATTACTGCTTGAAAACCAATATACTTTTGTACTACATATAAATTCGTAACAGTAAATAAATAAATACCGTTTATGAGTGGTGTGAAATAGTTATCCTCCCATAGAACTCGTTTTCTTTGGTGCCAGCCTGATAGAAAACCCAGTAAAGTAAGGAGGCTCTCCTACCTGTAATGAGTATTTTAAACCTCAGGTGAGCGATTTCTCTATGAATTTTCGATGTTTCTCACCAAAAGCAAAAGTTTTAGCAAAAAAAAAAAAAGGTCGAAAATTGCCCGGGATTGGGGGGTACCAGTGGTTGAAAAGTGGCCGGGACGGGGCAGGTTAAAGTTACATAAAAGTTACATCTTGTTAATGCAACTGTTACATAATTGTTAGATATTGTTTGTAGTTACATAATTGTAATAATTGCAGTCCTGACACTGAATCCGGTCATGCTGCGATCGATGATGTGCCATGCCACTAGCTTGTGGAGACAACAATTTGCTTCTTGTTTCACTTATAGAAAGAGTTTATGTGATGATGTGCCATGCCACTAGCTTGTGGAGACAACAATTTGCTTTTTTGTTTGTAGTTTATGTGGTATTTTGGCATTTGTAGGAACACTTACACCTACTTTCATTTGTTTGTTATGTGATCATACTCTATTTCTTTTTCTTTTCTTATTTTTGTATGTATTGATTTTCTATAGTTTGTTTTTCTTCGTTTGTCTACGCTTTTTCTGTGTTGTTCATGGTTGCATAATTGCTGGTTAATTCCCTTGGGACCCTTTTTTAAGGTTTAGTTTATATTGCACAGTTATTACTGAAAATGATAATATATAGCCCCATATTTTGTTATTTTATATAAAAATATCTATATATATATATATATATATATATATACACTATATAGAGTATTAACTATATACACTGACTTGTTGTTCACTTGTACCTATTGTGGGCAATATATGTGTCAGCATTGTGTGGAAATCTTTGTCTTCATGATTGTGTTGAACATGTTGTTCATTCTTGCTAACGTCATTTGTGTTGGCCATTTTTTTCTGGTTTTCCTTGTAACTTAATTTATCTGTTTCCACAAGGTAACATTAATTAATAAATGTTTAATACAGTTCTTTTAATCGCTCACTGAGTAACTGTGATGGTATATTTTCTTTATTACTTTGTAGATGTGATAATGTATAGCTGTATGTATGAAACACGTATTTTATACAGGTATAAATGGTAACACTCCTTGGCAGTAAATAAATGCTATAATAAATGAATGAATATATACAGTGTAGAATATTTATTGTTGGTGCAAGTATATAATGATAGAATTATGAAGATAATTGAAGTAGGTATATGTACTTAAGTTGTAATTATGTAGCACGTGTTATATGTTTGTCCAGAAGTTTTTTGTCTATCACTGTGTATTGTATAAATGAAGTAACTATGTAACTCACTAGTTTTTACCATGGTGGGAATGGTATTAGTGATGGTGCAGGTGGTGAGTTGATTGACATGGTGTCTTTTCAGCAAGCATGCATGATGACGCCGACTTCCCACACTGGTAGCTGTGGTGAATGAATGAGTAGCGATGAGTAACTTGAGTGAATATGAGTGAGTAAAATGAGTTGTGAATATGGGCTTGGTATCTGCCGCGTCGTCTTGACCTCGCACTCCTGCGTCAGCAGTGAAGGTTGGGTGGAAGTAGCAGAGAGAGAAAGGTGAGGTCTGGTGGTTGTGAGTTGTGTCTCACTCTTTGTTTGTTTGTTTTGTTTTTCTTTCTCGAGGTATTCGCGGTCCTTTTTTCTTGTGATTTACTCATTGTGGGATGAAGACTGTTGCTACTTGTAAGTGCATGTAGAAGATTATACAGACGACTCGTAGAGTTGTTACTTGTAGTTGATCGTAAATGGTTGTAGTTCGTTGGTTCATCGTAGAAATTGCAAGATTGTTTGTATCACTATTTTGTTAAACTACTGGCAAGGTGTCGTGTGACCTCTTCACCTCTACATCAGCGTGATGATTGGGCAGACGGAGGGGGGGTTGGAGAGAATATTGTCAGGAGCTGGTTGTGAGCTGTTGGTTGTAGAGAGGTATTTTTTGTTTTCCATCTTGATAATGCAGAATCAACTGTACACTTGTAGACTCTTTGGCTTGTAGACTCATAGGCTTGTAGGCTTGTAGGCATGTAGACTTGTAGGAATTCACTGTTGATTTGTAGACGAGGTTCGTACATTCGCTGCCCCCATATCTCACAATAACTTTGTAACTTCTTGTAGTGAAGTTTTGTAGATCAGTTATACTGTACATATATTATACTCTTGGACGAGCGGTTATTATACTAGAGTAGTTTTGTAGACAGATAATCTTCGTTCCCTTCTGTCATGCAATGACAGAAGAGGTAGGGATTAGTATGGGACTATTTTTATTTGTCTTGGAAATATTAACAAAGTCTCACACACGAGTGAAGTATAAGTAGAGTCCTGCGAGCTACCTCCTTGCCTCGCTCTCTGTCTCTTTCTCTCTTTCTTCCACCCTCTGTCGGTTCTATAGCTAGCCTCCTTCTGAGCTCTGCTTCCTAAATTCTGGTGTAGCAGGGGTCGTGTCACATGGAATATTCTGATGTGAATCTTCTAGAAGCCTGTGTGTGAGTATGTGTGTATGTGTGTGTATGGTAACGAGGCTCTGTCGTGTGCCTATCAAGCATTCCTTGAGTTAGAGTGTGTAAGCATGTTTAGCATTGCTCGATTCTTGCAGACACAATACCTATCTCATCCTGTGACTTGCTGCTTCTATCTGTCTGTCTGTCTATCTATCTATCTATCTATCTATTATGATTTGTAATTATAATATGGAGTCCTGACACCTCGACTGACAGTCACCAAGTGATGAGTGCAGGTGTGTAATGTAGAGAGGCATTACATATCTGCAGTCGATGGTGTTCTCTTGGTCGAGGTCTTTATACCATTAGTATAGGTTTAGGTATTTGTCTCTTTTGGATTTAGTATAGGTTAGTGATTTGTCAGTTAGGTGATTAGTTTCAGGTTCTTTAGATTAGGCATTTTTGTTTATAATGTAAGGTCAAAAAATATAAAACTATAAAGAATATAATAAAAATCAAAATACAAAAAAAAAAATATTTTATATATATATATATATATATATATATATATATATATATATATATATATATATATATATATATATATATATACACGTGTGATTGAAAGTACGAGTATGTCTGTATATATGCATGGAAGTGTGTGTGTGTATGAATGTGTGTATATATATATATATATATATATATATATATATATATATATATATATATATATATATATATATATATATATACGTGTGATTGAAAGTACGAGTATGTCTGTATATATGCATGGAAGTGTGTGTGTGTGTATATATATATATATATATATATATATATATATATATATATATATATATATATATATATATATATATATATATATATATATATATATATCGGGGTTGCTGTATATACGTACTGTATATATATGTGGCCTGAATGACCAGGGGCTTTGCGCCAATGGTCGATAGGCAAAAAAACAAACAAACAAACAAACAAAAAGACATTGCCACGCTGAGAATGATCAACTAATCCTCTTCAATCGGAGTGACAATAGTACATACTGTTTATCAGCAATAAAATTATTCTACTACCTTTCTCCCTCTCATTTCTTCAGTATGTAATTATAAGATTCCAAATACTTACCAGCAATCTAGGCATTGCCCTTTAAGTGTTTCGCTTGCTAATTCCTTCTTCTTCTTCTCTCTCTCTCTTTCTCTCTCTCTCTCTCTCTCTCTCTCTGCCCCCCCTTGCCTCTTAGTTTTCGTCCTTCTACCTTCCAGTCTGCCTTCACTGTGCTTCACATTACCTGACAGATTAAATTAATTTCTTACTTCCTTAACCCTTAGACGATGGGAATGATCTTGTGGCCTTTCTGAACGTCGGGCTCAAATTCAAACCGTTGTTTATGGATTGCTAGACTTTATCAAACCTTTAGCCTTTGGACATCAAAAGTGTTTCCGTCACACAAGAAAAACGTCTACAATTATTCTGAGAAAATACAAAAGATGTCAGCCGTTCTCTAAGGGCTAACTCTGGATTACGTCTTTCTATCTTGTACATTACTTATCGCATACATAATAATAATAATAATAATAATAATAATAATAATAATAACAACAACTGCAATGCTAGGTGTTTTAGGTTCGGCTTCCCATTCCGTAAACGCCTAGTGTATAGCGGGGCTCTCTTTCGAGACTGGGGCTTAGACAAATAAGACGGAGGCAGGACACAAAAACTCTAGGCAATAACCTTACACGTGTATTGCTTAGTTAGACAGGGGGATAAGTAGATGTTACAGACACACGTATACTGGGCGATTATAAACTCTTATATCTAGATATGGTTAGTAGTATCTCGCAGGGTACTGTTTTATATCACAGTGAACAGTACTTAAGGCAGAGTGTTCTCAATTAGGGAAGTCCAGGGTTTCTATATGTGTGGAGTTGCTAAGGTTAATTCACACAGGGGAGTGTGGCATAAGGCACTGGGGTCTGACTTTGATTATGGTAGTATGAGACAATTTCTGATGGTAGCGTGTTTACTTCATTACCCTCCACTTGTATTCTGCTTTTGACTAATTATCATCACTTTCTATACCACTTTGATCTTGTCACTGTATCATTCTCTACCCTGTTCCCTGTACCTATTATTCTCTCCAACACTGGGTTTTGTCACTGATAAGGTCAATTCACTGTTCTGCCTAGTCACTGTTCGATCACTAATATTTCACAGTTAGGGTCACTCCGGTCTGCGTCTGGCGCCAGGGGCACGGGCGGAGGGGCAGCACAGCTCCGCTACTGACGGAGCTGAGTACCACCAGGGGCCTCCGTACTCAGAGGGCACGGGACCACACGCAGGGGCGTCCGTTCTCGTCCAGGACTGTGGGTGGCGAAAAGTCCAGCGCTATCAGGGCTGGGGACAGGAGTGTGGCCCTCAGGACTGGGGCCGAACAATTGCCTGAAACAGTTGTTCAGGCTCCTGACAGAGGATGAGGACCTCCGCCGTCGAGGTATGGGGAGTTCCCACCTGGGGGTTCTGGGGATGGTCTGGGGCTTCCGAGGGCTGCGGTCCCCAGGTCTTGGCGGCGCCGACAGGAAGGGGCTGCGGCACCGGTCTGCATCAGGGTCCGTCAGGTGGGTCTCCTGGCAGAGGCCAGGTGAGATTACAGGGCCTTTCCAATGCTCCTCTACGCCTGAGACTCCCTCTGTGTCGGGGTCGGGGAACAGGCGTCAGCTACAGGTGGCGAAGCGGCTACAGGCCATCTCCTGCCGTAGGGCCCAGCTATTGGCTGTGGCTTCCTAGGGGCGTGGCTACAGGCTGGCGCCAAGGCCCGGCTACTGGCCATGGCCTGAGAGAGTGGGTGGCTGCCAGCAAACCCAGGGGCACCTTCGGCGCGGCTACAGGCTGTTTGACGAAGGCAGGAGCAGCTACAGGCCGTCTCCTGCAGGAGGGGTGTTGAGTGACTACAGGCCGTATCAGGGGGAGCACCTTCGAAGCAGCTACGGGCCGTCTCCTGCAGGAGGGGTGTTGAGCGACTACAGGCTGTCTCAGGGGGAACACCTTCGAAGCAGCTACAGGCCGTCTCCTGCAGGAGGGGTTTTGAGCGACTACAGGCCTTCTCAGAGGGAACACCGAAGCAACTACAGGCCGTCTGACAAAGGCGGGAGCAGCTACAGGCTGTCTCCTTGTTACCCTCAGAGCGGCTACAGGCCATCTCCTTAAAGAGGGGTGAGCGGCTGCAGGCTGTCTCGGCAGAAGCACCTTCGGAGCGGCTACAGGCCGTCTCAGAGGGAACACCTTCAAAGCAGCTACAGGCCATCTGATGAAGGCGGGAGCAGCTACAGGCTGTCTCCTTGTTACCGTCACAGCGGCTACAGGCCATCTCCTTAAAGAGGGGTGAGCGGCTACAGGCTGTCTCGGGGGAAGCACCTTCGGAGCGGCTACAGGCCATCTCCCTCAGGAGGAGTGTTGAGCGGCTATAGGCCGTCTCAGGGGGAACACCTTCGGAGTGGCTACATGCCATCTGACGAAGGTGGGAGCGGCTACAGGCTGTCTCCTTAGCGAGGGGCGAGCGGCTACAGGCCGTCTCAGGGGGAACACCTTTGGAGCAGCTACAGGCCATCTGACAAAGGCGGGATTGGCTACAGGCCGTCTCCTGCAGGAGGGGGTTTGAGTGGCTACAGGCCATCTCAGGAAGAACACCTTTAGAGCGGCTACAGACCATCTCCTGATGAAGGCAGGAGCGGCTACAGGCCGTCTCCTGTTTACCCTCAGAGTGGCTACAGGCCGTCTCCTTACCGAGGGGCAAGCGGCTAACGGGGGTCTCAAGGAAGACACCTTCAGAGCGGCTACAGGCTGTCTCCTGACTAATGCGTGAGCAGCTACAGGCCGTCTCCTTAACCCCTAAAACGCGGCCATGGACAGCCGACAACCCCCCGGGTGGCGGGGTTGGATCGCGGTCTGAGTACCTGTAGGAAAATATTAGCCAAAAATCAGAGATTAACCCTAGAACATTATACTTGGTAAGGCAGATAGTACTTACATTCAGCTTTCTCCACAGACAGGTGTTGAGCCTTCGTGGACTACCCAAGGACTTGTGGAGACTTGCAAAGTTGGGTAACAAAATCTTCACTTTCACACCTCCAGCAACCCGGTTTCCCCTCTACCACAGCCTCATTCTGTCACAGTAAACATTATACTACAACATACAGGTAGTTTGGAATCCGTATTTGTACAATAAGCACTGAAAATAAGGCTAAAATCAATGAAGCGTACGGCCAACATGCAGCGCAGTGGCGGTCTTCCTGTCACTCAACAAACATTTCCATTCTCACAGCTAAAAACACGTATTCTACATTATTTTCAATCATAGTACTTCCCAAAAGACCACCGCGGTGCGCTTTTATTCTGCCTTACGCCTGTCACTTTATTCTCTTTCCTGTCGGCCGCTCACACTGACTTGGAAGAGCTAGAACTCGCCATAATGTTACTTTGAAAGCCTGCGGTAAACTGACGCTAAAGAGGGGCAAACCACGCGAAAAAAAGCTAGTGTGACAACTAGGGAAACAAGCATTTCCTATTAGCATAAACTGATTGTGAGAGGAGAGCGCAGATTTACAGTTCTGAGCAGTCAGAGCGCTGCCATATATCACAGCCAGGCTGGCCAGGCTATGGTGGGGGGGGAGGGGGGAAAAACGCGATACTTGGCAACAACGGAGGTCAGTAGTACAAAGGTCAAGTATGCTAATTGTAGCTAAAGGGTGGCGGTACTGATAGACAATACCAGCTGGAACATCCTTGCCCGCATTTATTCAAAATTAACTCGAATCACAAACACGACGATGCGCCGTTATGTCCTTTTTGGCGATCGTCGCTTTTGCGACACTCCGCATTTAACCCCTAAAGCGCAGCCAATGGACAGCCGCCCCCCCCCAGGTGGCGGGGTTCGATCGCAGTCTGAGTACCTGTAGGAAAATATTACCCAAAAATCAGAGATTAACCCTAGAACATTATACTTGGTATGGCAGATAGTACTTACGTTCAGCTTTCTCCAGACAGGTGTTGAGCCTTCGTGGACTACCCAAAGACTTGGGGAGACTTGCAAAGCTGGGTAACAAAATCTTCACTTTCACACCTCCAGCAACCCGGTTTCCCCTCTAACACAGCCTCATTCTGTCACAATAAACTTTATACTACAACGTACAGGTAGTTTGGAATCCGTATTTGTACAATATATAAGCACTGAAAATAAGGCTAAAATCAACGAAGCGTACGGCCGACATGCAGCGCGGCAGCGGTCTTCCCGTCACTCAACAAACATTTCCATTTTCACAGCTAAAAACACATATACTACATTATTTTCAATCATATTGCTTCCCAAAAGATCACTGTTGCGCGCTTTTTATTCTCTCTCACGCCCGTCACTTTATTCTTGTTCCTGTTGGCCGCTCGCACTGACTCGGAAGAGCTAGAACTCGCCATAATGTCACTGTGAAAGCCTGCGGTAAACTGACGCTAAAGAGGGGCAAACCGCGTGAAAAAAAGCTAGTGTGACAACTGGGGAAACAAGCGTTTCCTGTTAGCATAAACTGCTTGTGAGAGGAGAGCGCAGATTTACAGTTCTGAGCAGAGCGCTGCCATATGTTACAGCCAGGCTGGCCGGGCCGTGGTGGAGGGGGAGGGGGAAAAAATGCGATACATGGCAACAATGGAGGTCAGTAGTACAAAGGTCAAGTATGCTAATTGTAGCTAAAGGGTGGTGGTACTAATAGACAATACCAGCTGGAACATCCTTGCCCGCGTTTATTCAAAATTAACTCGAATCACAAACGCAGCGATCCGCCGTTATGTCCTTTTTGGTGAGCATCGCAAACGCGATGACCCGCGTTTTAGGGGTTAAAGGGTTAAAGAGGGGTGAGCGGTTACAGGCTGTCTCTGGGGTGATGGCAGGAGCTGGATAGGCAGCTCCACCCCTTAGCTGGTTAGTGAAGGCTCGCCCGGAGGGTAGTGTGGTATTCCTGCTATGGTGACGGCGGGCTGGCTCAGGGTCATAGGGGCGCGTGACCCGGGCAGACTTAGGCTGTTGTCGCACTGAGTTCCAGCGCGCTGCTGCTGCTCCTCTGTGGGCTCCTTGTGGGGGTGTCTGGGTGTTCATGGAGGCACTATACTGCATTCCTTGTGGGGGTATCTGGGTGTTCACAGGGGCACTATGCTGTATTTTAATAATAATAATAATTGTAATGCTATGTGTTTTAGGGTCGGCTTCCCGTCCCTCTAATGCCTAGTGTGTAACTGTGTTCTCTTTCTAGACCAGAGCTTAGACAATAAGAGAGAGGCAGGGCAGAAAAACTCAAGGTAACAACCTTACATGTGTACTGCTAAATTCTACAGTAGAATGGGTAGATGTCACAAGAGTAATTGTGCTGAACAATTTTAACCCTAAGGCCTAGATTATGGGTGTCAGTATCACACAGGATACTACTTGGGACAAAATCAGGTAAGGTGAATAGCATTAAAAATCAGGAGTCTTAGGGCAGTGAAGCTAAACATTATTACTTGGGAAAGTCTAGGTTTTGTATATCGGGTGGAGTTCGTGGCACTGTTTTCACTGTTGGCAGTCCAGCTGGTTTGTCTGTCGTGTCGTTAATTATTGTTCTTGCACTGGGGCCGCCGTATGATCTTAAGGTGAGGCTATGTCACTACATGGTAGCGTGTTAACTTAGACATTTATTTCATTGCTCTGCCATATTCACTGTTTCACTGTTAAATTATTTACTCCACCTCGCTTTTATATTACTACTGATTCTTTTCTCACTGACTTCCCATATTCTGATAACTCACTGTTCTGCCCTCACTTCACTATATCCACTGACACTGTGCTTTCACTGTCACTCACTTTCGGGACTGGGTGTAATGGCGGTCAGGTACAAGGGCGGGATGGATGACTCAGCCTCACCACTGATGGGGCTGAGTTCCACCGGGGGCTTCCGTATTCAGGGGCCACAGGATCAAGCATAGGGGAGTCATCTCTCATCCTTGGCTGCTGGTGGCGAAGGGTCCCGCACTCTCAGGGCTTGAGGCAGGAGTCTGGCCCTCAGGGCTGGGTCCTAACAGCTGCCTGAACCTCTTGCTCAGGCGCCTGATGGAGGACGAAGATCTCCGATGTCAGGGTCTAGGGATGTCCCACCCGGGGGTCCTGGGGTCTATCTGGAGGTCCTGTGGGCTGCGGTCTCTGGCAGTTGGGGACGCCGTCAGGAGTGGGCATCGGCATCAGCCTGCATCGGGGTCCATCAGGCAAGTCCTCTCAGGAAATGGCTGCAGTGAGAAGAGCCCGGTGGTAGTCACAGGGCCACTCCAACATTCCTCCAGGCTGGGGTTTCCCTCTGGGTTGTAGTTTCGTGGGTAGGAGTCAGCACCTGACGGAGGAGCGGCTACAGGCCGTCTCCTGCAGTAGGGCCCGGCTACTGGCCGTGGCCTTCTAGGGGCATGGCTACCGGCCGTCGCTAGGGCCCGGCTACTGGCAGTGGCCTGGGGAAGGGAGTGGCTACAGGCTGACTCAAGGGCACCTTCAGAGTGGCTACTGGCTATCTCCTGATGAAGGTGGAAGCGGCTACCAGCTGTCTCCTTATTACTTCCGGAGTGGCTGCAGGCCATCTCCTGTAGGAGGGTTGAGCAGCTACAGGCCATCTCTTGAGGGGCACCTTCGGAGCGGCTACCAGCCATCTCCTGACGAAGACAGGAGTGACTACTGGCTGTCTCCTTCTTACCTCCGGAGCAGCTGCAGGCCGTCTCCTGTAGGATGGTCGAGCGGCTACAGGCCGTCTCTTGAGGGGCTCCTCCAGAGCAGGTACTAGCCGTTTCCTGTAGGAGGGTTGAGTGGCTACTGGCCATCTCCTGTAGGAGGGTTGAGTGGCTACTGGCCGTCTCAAGGGTGCTGACTGGAGCTAGAGTTTTAGCCCCACCCCATGGTTGTCAGTGGTCAGCTCGACCGGAAGGTAGTCTCGCTTTCCTGCTATGGTGGCGGCGGGCGAGCTCCGGGTCATAGGGGCGGGTGGCCCGGGCGGACTTATGTTCCTGTTGCCCAGAGTCAAGTCGCGCTCTATTTGCCCCTCCATAGGCTCCTTCTGGGGGTGTTAGGATGCCCTTTGTGAGACTGAACTGAATTTTAATAATAATAATAATAATAAAACACCCGATATGTGCCTCTACCATCTGCACAGGCTGTCTCCCTCCTCTGCCTTGTTGCCTGTCTCTCCCTCCCATCTCGTTGCCTCCCTCCCCCTCCCCTTGTCCATCTCCTCCCTTCTCCTTTTCCCTGGTGGACAAGCGCTGCACCCTCTATAGGCTATGTTTGGAAACATATGACTGGAAGGGACTGTCGGCGAACTTTTGGTCGTGGGTGTATGTACAGTAACATGTATACACTGCTTCCTAATATGAGAATAGCATTCACATATATAAATGAAGACCTACTGAGCAAGATATTAAAATCATTTATCAAACCAACTCTGGAATATGCATCAGTGGTTTTATACACGGGACAGTACAAGCTTGACTCATTCCTGTAAAGATACAATTATGTAAGAATAATTAGGTAAGAACACACCTGTGTGTGTGTGTGTGTGTGTGTGTGTGTGTGTGTGTGTGTGTTTCACAATACACCCGCACCTACATAATGACAAAAAGATGAAGGGATACCAAAATAACCAAACAAAGCTTGTAGTGTGGTATTGTGTAATGTACAGGTAAAGGCAGAAACTACATTATATAATACAGTAAGCATGCAAATAAAGCTCATACAGGCTTTCAGCATAGCCTAAACATCATTATACATTGCACTATTTTCGGGGCCATGTTTTTGTGTAAATTAGCTACTTGGAAGTACAACAGTTTTGTGAAAGAATTTGCTACAATGAACGTGTTCGTATTATTGCGGTTATTAATCCAGTTAGCATTTTTTAAACCTTGAAATTTTCTTTCCCACCAAATTTTTTTTAATCGATTTTTACTCCCATAGGGACCGTAAGTAGTTTCAGCCAGGTTATCCAAATGGCAAGTTTGGGCAACTCTGGTAATTTGCATTTTCACGATAGCCATTGGCCGCCACCTTGAAAACTGAACTTTTGTTTGCCAAATCCTAGAGTGAGGTGTAATACCTTTTCTCCCTCTTTTTTTTTTTTTTTTTTTTTTTTTTTTTAATGTAGAATTCATTTCTGATGTTAACTGATCATTTCAAGGTCAAGGTTATGAGTTAAGGTCAGGTCAGGGTCTAGTTTGACATTTAAGTTTACAAAAAAAAAAAAAAAAAATCAGCTAAATGATATTTTAGCTTTATTTGTGCACATAAATTGATTAATTCAAATATTTTAGTCAGCATTTCATCTAAGAAACAGCATTTGTAAACAAAACAGCATAAATACTGTACATCAGTTAATAGTGCATCTGCAATGACTACTATGAGCTTTGGCTTACATAATTTAAAATGAATACATTACATGGCTATTCACATTTCTTTGCGATTAAATCACCAAATAATCATGAAGCATGAGCATGAAAGTGTGGTGACTGATATCCATAAAAATATATAAGAATTAGTTTTACAACGTCACAATGGTAAGAGTTGAATTAACCATAATTAACTACGTACATACCTCTATTCCCACTAGCAGTCAGGATCCACAAAACCAGCCTCAATATCACGACCTTCACTATCCCGGTTTACTTATTTAATCTCAGCGACCTCATCACTGTCTTGATCTACATAGTTATTATAGTCGTTTTCATCAACATCCTCTATCTTAGTACACTCTTAATTGCCAGCCTGGTCATCTCTAGTAGTGTATGGATTGCAACATCCCTCCTCACCAGAGCAGTTGCAGTATGATGTATATGATAAATCCTTTTTATGCTATCCACATGCCTCACAGCTGCGTTTCTTGTTTTGTGACCTGCATTGACAATGGAGCACATCAATCAGCTTTGATGGAACTGGGTCATCCTGGGCAATGACAGGAACTGAGCTTCCATCCTTGATATCCCGCCCATACGAGTGATATTAGCTGACTCTTCACGTGGGGCTTGCTGGTCTGCTGCTTTCCATAACATGGCCTGCAGATGAGCCCTCATAATGTGCAGAAACAAGTTGGTGAATGCTTAAGGTAGGGCCAGGATTTGGAGGGTTTACTTGTTTTCTGAGTAGAGACTGAAGTGGGTGGACTCCATGGATGTTCCCGGTAACATTCCATACCTAGCATGGAAGAAAGATTTTGCTGCATCCATCAGATCTGCTTGTGTCATGCGCACTTTACCAAACACCTCAGATAATCTTAAAAATCCCCAGCAAGGAACGGGAGTTTACCATCCCAATGCTCCATCTTCACCTTGCACTGCAGCTCTGCCCAATATTCCCAATACACAAGTAGACCAAACATATCAATGTCATCACTGTGTACGCAGATTACACCATTTCCATGGTTGGCAGCCTGAAGAACATAGATCAATGTGATGTCTGCTTCTTCATGACCATATGAATTGTCATGCTGAATATCCGTTTACACACTGTCTTCTAAAGATACACAGCACACTCAGCAGGCTCCACTTGTTCTTACTAATCATAATCACATCTATTTTTGACAGAGGACTGGTGATGGAGAGCTCATAGTCATCAGTGACTTCACTAACGTGCTGTACTCTCTTATGATCCATAGCAGACATCTTGATTTTTGTCAATAACTAGGTTTTTCTCAGTACCATCTGGATAGTGACATAAAACATGTTGAATGGATATCAGATGCATTATATTAGCAGGTGTTGGCAAGTTCTCAGTCACACCTATGCATTTCATCAGATCTGATTTGTTGCCTTTGCAGAGGCAACCATGCTCATCAGTGAGAGATTAAGGCACTGCACATAATTCACAGGAAAACAGAGGCCCTCACTCCATCTGCCACCATTGTTCAATCAACAATAGTCAAAGAAAATTTTTCTTGAGGTCTATTACTGGTCTAATCTTTTTGTCACTGATTTTCTCTTTGAAAACTGAAATTGTCTTACTGGGGCTACTGATGTTGTGAAAACTATTCGGGAGACTGGAAATGTATTTACCCTCCATACTTTCTCCAATCAGAAATGAAACAGCCACATTCACAAAAGTGAGGGCAGTTTGGCCAGTGACAGGACGATGACGATGATATTCCAATGGATGAGGGTACTTCACCTCCATCTCAGTGAGACCCCTATCATATGCACCCAAGACACGTCGATGCTTTATCTTCTTCTTGTGCTGTTTCTGTGCAGATTGGTCTGGTGCAGAAGTAGTGTATATATAATCAACTCTGTCTGATGCATGGACAGCGATTGGGAAACCACCAACCCACTCAGAGACAAGCTCATCAGACAGAGGCACACCTATGAGAGCTCCCTTGCCGATCTTTATGGCAATTTGTTCACGACACTGGTCAGCAGAGACTGCATTCCAGTAACCATCATGATGCCATCAGACATTTGCCTCTGCAGAGAGCGAACACAACTCTTGCAAGTACTAGATGAGATTGCAGGCATACTGGACATGGCTAGCAAGAAAAAAGTACTTTAACATGCACTCCATGGTCTGTTGCTACAAGCAGATGTCACCTCCTCTCTCTGCAAGGTCAAACTGGTGAACAGGCAGTGTTGGGAAAAGGAAGTTATCAACCCAGTGACGACCAGTGGGATAGAGGCGAGCAGTGTCTTGATACTGGTGTATCAGCAAACGTTTTCGGCCTAGTTGACAGAAACCGTTTTTAGGGTGCTGCAGATACACCCTGAAAGGATGGAATGGCTTTCACCCAGGACTTCCCATGAAGATACCTTTAACAGAGGAGAGTTGCTTAACATTAAACTTATTAACATACATAGCTTGGTATATAATAAAAGTTCCATATTGTACATAATATACCTGTCAGCCCACCATATGCTGCACCTACAAACACTTCCAGTGCTGAATCTTGCATCAGATTTGCAATGCAGCTAATGAAGGACAGTATGATGTGCATCCTACCACGATGAGCAGTTACATTATGGAACTGCTCCGGTTGGTACCAGCACGCTTGTTTAGCTGCTACAGATAGCTACATATCAATGCAAAAATGAACATTTGTCAGCCACATATCAGCCACTGACTTCTACATGAATGAGTGTTCTCTGGGTGAGAGAGTGGTGTGTCAATCAAAGGGCAAAACATTCAGGTACTTGCAGGTTTGAACATGCCCTCACTTGTGGCTAGCTCATTGTTAACCCCTAAATGGCCTCCGACATCGAGCGACACTTTACTATAAACGTGACAGTGAAGTCAGACTACTGCGAACTACCGTATATAAAACTGCGAACAATTGTGGGAGGGGAATGAAGGTCACTGGTATGTTTACCTGACCCTATTCTACTTCTGTGGAGTAGACTGTAGCACCAGTCGAGCAGGGCAGTACTCCCGAGGTGGATGGAAAGCTGATGACAGGGAGTGCTGGAGCTCCCGTTTCATCAGCCCTCAGGACTAGTTCCTGACCATCCCCCTTTGCTGAACTTTTTCAGTGTCTCAGTTACACAGAGAGTAGGCCAGCATGCTCTCCAGTACAAATTTCTCTAACTTTCTACACCAAACTACATGCACAGTACACACTACACTTCCTATTCAAAATTCACCAAAAATGGCGTCAATTCACCCAGCCTCGGAGTCCCAAGGGGAGGGGACCATAAATGCCCCCGACATCTGCCCCTCTCCCGGTGACGACTCAAGGTGCCTGGAACCACTGTCTTATTCTCTTCTTCTTCATTTCTGCAACATTCGCGGCCTTTCATCTAACTTTCGCTCTGTTGAGCACCACCTCTCCTCCTCTAAGCCTCACCTTCTTTTTCTAACGGAGACTCAGCTGTCTGAGGCAACTGACAGCAAACCCTTTTCTGTATCCTCCTACTTTCTCTATACTCATTTCAAAGCCAAAGGTGGCTGTTGTGTATACATACGCAACGACTTATCTTGCTCTCGTGTTCCTGAACTTGATTCTTCTGAATTCTCCACGCTCTGGCTTCGGCTTTCCTGTCATTCTCTGACTAAATATATCTGTGCTGTTTACTTATCCCCTAATTCTACTGACTATCAAAAATTCTTCGACTATCTTACTTCTACGATGGAACACATTCTGTCCATTTCTCCTTTCTCTGAAATCTCCATTCTTGGAGATTTCAATGTTCACCACCACCTTTGGCTCTCCTCTCCTTTCACGGATCCACCTGGTGAACAAGCCAACATCTTTTCTATCCTTAATGACCTAGAGCAGCTTGTACAGCACCCTACCCGTATCCCTGACCGCCTTGGAGAGAGCTCCAACATACTTGACCTCTTCCTCACAACTAATCCTTCTGCTTACTCTGTTAATCTTTTCTCTCCGTTGGGCTCCTCCGATCACAACCTTATTACCTTAACCTGTCCTATCACTCCGGTACGGCCTGTGGACCCTCCAAGGAAACGTCGTCTGTGGCATTTTGGAGCTGCGGACTGGGATGCCCTCAGGCAGTACGTCTTTGATTTTCCCTGGAATGATTATTGCTTCCATGGCCGTGAGCCATCTGAGTGTGCCTTGCGCATTACGGAGGTTATTCTCTCGGGCATGGAAGCATACATTCCTTTCTCATATCCTTTGACTAACGCAAGAAAGCCTTGGTTTAATCACGCTTGTTCTAATGCTGTCCGCAACAAGGAGAAGGCCTACAAAAGGTACCGGAGCCAACCCACCCCTGAATTACATAATCTTTATGTTTCTGCCCGGAATCGTGCTAAGTCTGTTCTTCGCTCTACTAAAAATAATTTCATCCATACTAAATGCTCTCAACTCTCCAACTCGAATTCTTCCCGCTCCTTCTGGCACCTTGCCAAAAATCTTTCTAACAACTTTTCCTCATCATCCTTCCCTCCTCTTTTCTACTCTGATGGTTCTGTAGCTATTTCTTCTACTGATAAAGCAGATCTCTTCGCTCAGACTTTCTCCTCCAATTCCACCTTAGATTATTCCGGTGCTGTTCCTCCATCACTTCCCCCCTCTGACTTCCTCATGGCTGACATCAAAATTTCTTCAGTTGATGTATTTTCTGCCATCACTGGCCTCAGTACTAACAAGGCATATGGGCCTGATGGGGTCCCTCCTGTTGTTCTCAAGAACTGTGCTTCTGTGCTTACACCCTGCCTAGGCAAACTATTTCGCATTTGTCTGTCAACTTGTACCTTTCCTTCTTGCTGGAAGTTTGCTCTCATTCAGCCAGTTCCAAAGAAGGGTGACCACTCCCAACCCTCCAACTATCGTCCAATTGCTTTAACGTCCTGTATTTCAAAAGTTTTCGAGTCAATTCTTAATAGAAAAATTTTAAGGCATCTTTCCTATCACAACCTTCTTTCCGATCGTCAGTATGGGTTCCGTCAGGGACGCTCCACTGGCGATCTTCTCACCTACCTTTCAGACTCCTGGTCATCCTCCTTTCGGGACTTTGGCAAAAGCTTTGCCATTGCACTTGACATCTCAAAGGCTTTCGATCGAGTCTGGCATAAATCTTTAATTTCCAAACTGCCCTCCTACGGTTTCTATCCTTCTATCTGTGCCTTCATCGCTAGCTTCCTTTCTGGTCGTTCTATAGCCGCTGTTGTAGACGGCCATCGTTCTTCTCCTAGAGCTATCAACAGTGGTGTTCCTCAGGGCTCTGTCCTATCACCAACTCTCTTCCTTTTATTCATCAATGATCTTCTAAGCTGTACATCTAACCCTATCCACTCATACGCTGATGACTCCATTCGGTTCCCGCAACGCCCATCTCAACAGTTACTTCAACAAACAAGGGATGAGGCTGTGGCACACCTAATGTCTGACTTGGCTCATATCTCTGACTGGGGTAAAAATAATATGGTTGTCTTTAATGCATCTAAGACTCAGTTCTTACACCTATCAACCCGACAAAATCTTCCACAGGTATACCCCCTAATGTTTAATAATATTCAGCTTAATCCTCAGCTTAATCCTGCATCATCCTTGAACATGCTTGGGGTTTCATTTACTCGGGACTTATCTTGGAAAGATCATATTGCATCTCTTGTAAAATTGCTTCCAAGAGATTGGGTGTGCTAAGCCGACTCCGCTCTTTCTTTCCCCCTGCACAATTGTTGACTCTATACAGGGGTTTTATCCGCCCCTGTGTGGAGTACAACTCTCATGTGTGGGGAGGCTCCCCACATACAGCTCTTCTCAATAGGGTGGAGTCAAAGGCTTTTCGTCTCATTAACTCTCCTCCTCTTACTGACTCCCTTCAACCTCTGTCTCTTCGCCGCACTGTTGCATCTTTATCTCTTTTCTATCGCTACTTTAATGATCACTGCTCCTCTGAACTGTCTGCTTGCATTCCTCCACCTCTACGACGGGCGCGTAGCACCCGTCTGGCAGCAAACTCTCATCCCTTTTCTGTCCAACTCTCTAATGCAAGAGTTAACCGTTACGCCCAGTCTTTCATTTATGCAACAGGTCAGCTCTGGAGCTGTCTCACTCTGTCTGTATTTCCTGCTGTCTATGATCTCCAGTCTTTCAAACGTAGTGTGTCCAGGCATCTCAAAATGATCGGATCTTGAATTTGGCTCTCTATTGTATTTTGTTTTTCTCTTGGAGGGAACTGTTACTGCGGGCTCATGGCCTTTGGTTCCTTCTTCCTCGCATTAAAAAAAAAAAAAAAACAAGCACTCAGGTGGCCACTTTTTCAGGAATGTTTTGGCCCGTATGTTTACTTGTTAGTGGCCCATGCACAGTGAATTTTATAAATTCTATGATATCTGCTAATCACAGCAAATCACAGGTTGGATTTAGGAAGATAAAAAAAATGCATTGGCGGGTGCGTCAGACGATGATCTTCACATCGGTAAGGAAAAGAAATCGATTTTAGAACTCTGAAAAAATGGTCCTGGGGCCAGCCAGGGCAGCCCACTAATTACGGAATCCATGGCCATTAAGAGGTTGAAGCCATTTCACTCCATAGCATCTTTGCTCCTGACTCAGGTTGTTAAGCCACATTGCATTCTTCTTTTGGGAAGCCAGCAGGGTTGTTTAGGATATACTGGTTCACAATCCATAGAACCGAATAAACATTGTTATTTAAAGTCAGAGTCTTGTACTTGTAACCTTTTGATTTTGACAAGTGGTAATTCACCATTGTCTAATGAACCATCCTTCCGTTTCTTGGCCACAACCGTTTTTACATGATCCTTGGAGGTGAATGAACAATAAAATTTTTTAATAAACTGATGCTTGCTCTCCTTGAGAGTCGAAAAAATCTAGCATTCTGTTACAGGTGCCAACATCGTGCTGCCCTATTGTACAGACAATAAACTTTTTTACTGCTTGGAGTTTGAATGTCTTCAGTTGTGTAGAACTGCTACAAGTCGGAAGGGGGCACCTCCCATCGTCACGGGATACATCAGGCATCTGGATTTGCACAAAGGAAAATTCAGTATTAATAATATCCTACAGTCAATGACTAAATTTAAATGTCTCATGGCATGCCCACAAAATTACAGCAAACATCTACATTCTCCATAACGAGTCAGTATGTTTAAATTTAAACAGATAGGCCCGGTAGTCACAGTAGTTGCATAGCTTATAATAATATATCTGAGGTCTTGTATAAACTTTTTAGTTGCTAAACAGATATGTAATAAATTTAATTCCGCCTCTTTGTTTAATTTAAAGTAATCGCCATTGTATAATGAGTAATAACCGTAATTGTTTTTTTGGATCATATATCTAAGTGGCCACACTCTCATCAAAACTATCTAAACATTTTCTTACCATATCTAGGCCATAAAGTTGAATAAAAAAACATGTTTGTTCTTGAGGAAACTTGACAAAACACATTTCAATGTGTACACTTTTCTCATCATTTGGTGGAACAACTATCATCAAAGGAAAGCACTATAGTATTTATTGTAAAGTCTGAAATCAAAGTTATAAATAAAAAGAAAAAAATATATTAAAACAAGATATATGCAATCAAAACATAAAGATATGCAATCATGAATAAATAAATGACATATCTTAGTATAACATAATTTTAACAACTGATTGACAACAAAACTATTATAATAATACTTAAACAATGTTCTCATGGGCCTATCCATCTCCCATCTTAACACTACTTTTATATAATTTAGACCACTCTTTTGGATGTCACAAGCCCATTGCTTTTTGCTGTGATGGCGCCAGTTGTGACATGGAACAACAGAAAAAATGCAGAAAAGAACATAATATACTGAAAATTTGTTGCTTTGTCAGAAAATTAGCAGAATTTCATGTCATGCATCACATGAATATTATTCAGGAAGAAGCTTCCCTTTATAGGAGTCTACATTCAACTTTGAAACTTTGAACATATTACATCTGTGACCAAGGTATTCTGAATGCAACCAAGCTAAGTTAGCTTAAGGACCAATATGAATGTAAATCAACAACAGAAGTTCATAGGGATGGACACTTCCACTTTGACTATTGGTTACATGGGCGTGTCCATTTGCTGTTTACTGAATTGTCAAATCTGACCTTGACCTGACCTTAACTCTTGTATTTGACCATCAGCTGATAAAATAGCATCAGAAATGGATTCTGCACAAAAAAAATATAAAACTAGAAGTGAGGTATTACACATCATTCTTTGACATGTGGTCAAAAAGTAATTTCCAAGATGGCGGCCAGCAGCCATTGTGAATCAAGCAAATTACCTGAGTTGCCCAAACATGTCACTTGAGCAACCAACATATATTTGTTTTAGTACCCCATATGAGTACAAATCAACAACAAGTACTGCAGAACAAAACTCGCCTGATAGCAGCTATACTGCTGTTAAATGCTGAATTGGTAGTTACATAGTGTCAGTAAACAATTAACCCATACCCTCCCGGTTTTTTCGGGCCTCCCCACCCCCTGAAAACCCGGATAATTGATTTTTTTTTTCTTTTTTTTTGGCTCAGACATTCTCTTTTGGCGAGAAACTAATGAAAATCGCCAAGAAAGTTGCTACCATCACCCCTAAGTGCTCCCAAGGTGGGTCCCCCCTCACCTATGCCAGGTGTTCTGAGGCCGGGCCGGTGCAGCTACTCCGTTTTCTACAGTGGGAAGGAAGAGGGTAAATAATCAAAACCAACCTAATTACATATATTTACATTTATTTGCTACAAAAGTTCATATAAAGCAACAATGGATTTATTTATCTCAGAGACCTATTTACTCCATGGACCTATTTTTGTGCTACCCGTGTACTCATATAGTCACATCCTGCCTCAGTGTAGTCTGTCTCAGTAGCAGGATAATGTCCCAGAAACTCCTTCCACCCTACACACATAGAACGAGGCACTAATCAGCTAAGTTTATTGTACATACAGAGATAAACTTAACTGTTAATGAAAGGTTTGTTAAAGGTGTGTTATCTCACCCTTTTTGTAACATACCTCGTTTCAAATAGTGAGAACAGGCAGAGGAAGATTTCGAAAATGACGACAAAAATTGTATTTCAATCTCCCAAAACAGACGTGACGAAAACCATTGGGTGGTGGTGGTGGGAGCGAGTGGTGCAGGGGGTGTGGATGATGATGATGATGGTGCTGACACAGAGTTACACCGGCAACCTCATGTCCCTTCTGGCCATCAGGCACATCGATCAGCCCTACGAAACGCTTAGGGACGTCCTAGATGACACTGATGTGGGGATAATTCTTGTTGCAGATTCTGCAAATATTCCATATTTTCGGGCAAGTATTATTAACGCAGAAGTAGTTGAATCATATAACAAGAGCATGCAATTTTTGTATAGGCCAGTCATCTATTTTCGGAGAGATTCTCCATTTATGATGTTGGTGATAATATTAATTGGCATGGAATATTCGAGCTGTGATGTATGCAGATGATGCTGTGTTACTTGACAGTGGTGAAATATCAGCGATGTGCACTGCTTTAGCGTATTGTATGCTTGTGGACAGAAAAGATTTAAACTAAGCGTTGATGCGGGTGAAGTGTTTAAAGTGTTCTTTGTTGAGAGAGAGAGAGAGAGAGAGAGAGAGAGAGAAGTTGGCACACAGTGTTCTGTGCTGGTAATGGGAAATACTGGATGTAGTGGATGCTTGCAGTAGATACATGAAACAGAAGGGGTAAATATTATCAAAATGTCTCCGGCAAGTAAGGTAGCTGGTGTTAAGAATGCCTGGGTACCGAGCAGACGTCTGAGTGCATAGGCTGGAAGCAAAGTGCATCAATGTGCATTGGTGCCCAGACTAATGCATGAGTGTGAGATCAGCAATGGCATGAATGTAAAATAATGAGTTAGAACAGCTAAGTAATATACAGTAAGTGGGCTGTCTAGTTTGGACATAAAATGGAATGTAGACGTTGTTAAATGATTTGGAGTAAAGAAGACTATTTTGGAAAGAACAGGAAAGAGGATTCTTAGATAATATGGTCACATGACGACATGTAAAAGGCATCTGGTAAACGTAGGAAGTCCATCGGGTCTCGGAGATCTGGCTGTTAAGCCTGTGCTCCGAGTCGGACCCACAAAAATTAATAAAAAAAGGAAAATGAATGTTAATGAAGTAGTGAAAAGAGGTTTTTATAATTGAAATTATGCGAATTGAAAGGCTGGAGGCGAATGGAAGGCAAAAAAAGGTGGAAAATGAATAATATAAGTACTGTATGTGAATAAGCGGTGAACTGAGGTAGGCAAAATAACTGATGAACGACAGAAAAGGATGGGTTTGTATTTATATATCTGGATGAGTTATGTAAAGAGGTGCACATGATAAGGGCTGCACCCTTATTTGACCTTTCCCAAAGGGATTATTGTCCTCTCTGTTTCTTTATGTTCTTTGTGTAATTGGTCTTGGTGTTCTTAACATCTCGTAGCCACGCCCTTACAAGATTAGTTCTGGGCCGACTGAGTGTAATTTACTATGCATATTCAGCACCTAAGCTTGGTATCAGAAGACACTTTTCCTAGATTTTACACGTGCTTTTTTTCTGGACCCGCATAAGTGTAAAATTCAGAGCAAAGAACCACTAGACACTAGAACAACCATTTCAATGAAGCACTCTCTCTCTTAAGCTTAGAACGCATTTAGTGTGGGGTAAGATCGATTTGAAATGATCTCCAGCGTGAGAGGAGATGGATCTTGTATTTAGCCCATAAGAGGAAACTGTATAGCAAAAAAAAATATGAACTGTTATGCATTTACCTGAATGGCTCCACACCACACGTATTATGACGCTTTTGACTTGTGAGACGGAGATAAAATATTAAAAGATTTAATGGTGAGTAAATGGATGTGTAGCTCATTTTTACTGAGCACTCTTTAGACCTTTCTATATTTATACATCTCTCTTCCTGTTTCTGTATCCTTCCCACACTATGTAGTAGGAGAAAAAAGGGTGAAGGAGGTATGTGATATCTACTCATTAGAATATATAGTAGGGTGTGTCAGTTTTGGCAAAATCCTAAATTTACTTAGTACAGTAAAAGCCCTATTATTCGGTATCTATGGGACCGGGATGATGCCGAGAAATTGGATCTGCCGAATAATCATAAAACCTATCCACTCAGTACCTTATATATATTGGTGAACACTATCGTCACCACTTATGGTATTACAACTGTGTTTGGAGAGAGTACTGTTTACTGTACAATACTGCAATCAATACAGTACTATACCTGACTCTGAAATATATATATATATATATATATATATATATATATGAATTAGTGAACATATACAAATGTAATGACACAGTAGGCCTACAAGTCAGATAACACGTCCTGGATGGCCGAAATGGTACGGAATATTACCTACCAGCTCAGTACATCATTTGTACTGGTGAACACTGTCATCACTACGTATTATTACAAATATGTTTGGAGTGAGTACTATACACAATTTCTAAACACAAAATTAAATAGGTGGAAAATTACATAAACTGGAGGACTTTCTGATGAAAGTTAAACGAACATTTAGCACTCATTCTTTTGTTCGTTTTTTTGTTTACACGTGAATGGGAGAGTATTGATATAAACAGTAATGTATTCCATTAACCCCATAATAACCTCCAGCATTGAACAACTCTTTACAATACCGATGTCAGTGATGTCAAATCAATGTGAGCTATGAAAAACTGTGAACAATTATGAGAGGAGAACAATGGTCACTGGTATGTTTACACGACTCTATGCTACGATTCGAAGCAGTCAGGCGGTCGGTTAATCTCAGATGTTTTCACCCATATGGTAAATGCACCGTAACTTTATCAATTCTCCCGTGAATCATAGCGAATCATAGCATGGGTTTAGGAAGCTAACTAACACATTTCTAGGTGCGCCAGACGATTATCTTCACATATTTAAGGAAATGGATGAAATTTAATCCCTCTCTGAGTACGTAGAGCAAGTTTCTCCCATTCTTCTGAAACCAATTTATTTGTCTTAAAGACATGAAAATAATCATCTGGCGCACCTAGCATTGTGTTATCTATCTTCCTAAACCCATGCTATGATTTGCTATGAGTCACGGAAGAATTGTTTAAGTTACGGTCATTTACCAAATGGGCGAAAACATCTGAGATTAACCAACCGCCTGACTGCTTGGAATCGTAGCGTAGAGTCGTGTAAACATACCAGTGACCTTCGTTCCCTCCCTGTAATTGTTCAGTTTTCTTTATAACTCACAGTAACTTTACAACACTGACATCAGTACTGTAAAGGTTGTTCAATGCCGGAGGTTACTAAAGGGCTAATGGGATATATTACTGTTTGCATCAATACTCTCTCACATATAAACACAAAAACGAACAGAAGAATGAGAGCTAAACGTACATTTAACTTTCATCAGAAAGACCTTAGCAATTCATATTCCTCCAATTTATGTATTTTTCCGACTTTAGGTTAGGTTAGGTTAGGTTTGGTTAAATTCTTAGATACAGTTAAACTCGGGTAGGTTAGGTTTAGTTAAACACTTAGGACAGTCCCTTCCACCATTATGCTGAGGAATCAAAATATAAGAGCTGTCACAGCCATACAGCTAAAAACAACTGGGAAATTGATTTAACAACCAACATTTATTTATGGGTAATGCATTACAGTATCAGTGGTTCATGGGCTATGCAATTACTGGTAAATGTCATTGTCAGGAAGGCGTCAAGAATGAGCAAATTTCAAGAATTAGCGAGGGGGCTTGGAACGTAACCCTCGCTAATTTGGGGGGAGGGGGACACTGTACTGTATGATACTGTGCAATATTTTAATGAGAGCTTTGGTTGGAATACAAAGTCAATTTGGACCACGTTCAAACACAACGGAAATCGACCAATCACAGCCCGAGTGCATCGTGCAGTGTTACCAAATCCACCTGTCCTCGGCTAGCAAAATCAATGCGTCAGAATCCGTGAAACCGAGTATAGTTACTAGTTACAGTACATTCAGTTAATGTTATATATAGCTTTTAAACTCAGTTTCTATTATTCCCAGGTAAATGTACTTTGTTATATGTTACTTATTATATTATTCATAATACATATTTTTAATTATAGGATCACAAATATGAGATGTAATATTGATACCGTAATCTGTCTTTTGGTGAATGTATTTTTTTTTTTTTTTTTAATGCACATTCCAGTACCTGGCACGCTGTGGCTGCTTCGTAGTCTATGAGATTAGTTAACAAACAAGCAACGCTAGCCTTTAGCCTACCACTGTTAGCTAACCCATCAACGGCAGGCCTCAATCCCCGTGCAAAAATTTTGCTTGGACTAGGCTCACATTCAGCTGTAGCCTCTTCTATGCTTCGACCTCTGAGGGTTTCTGCAGCAACTGCTCCAGTAATATTTTCTTCTACGTTTACCACCTCTGTGACCTAGTCCTCGGCCTTGGCACAGGCAGTACTTTGCACTTTGTCACTGTCATCACCATTGGTACGTACGTTACAGGCACTACTAGTAGCAGCACTGGCTGCACTGCTGCTACCGAACATGTCTGTTATTTTCGACATTTGGCTGCATCAGCCTTAAGAGACTTTATTTTCTTGTCTCTTAATTTCTCAGCACCACCTTTGCATTTTTCACTGGACTGACTTTCCATGGTCAGCAGTCAACACGGTCAGTTCAAGTCACACAGACGCTGAAACACACAAATCCAGCAGGTTTTCGTCACCCAGCCTGTCTTCCTATGGCCTATGGGTGTGTACTGCGTCACGTGGGACCGTCGCGAGGGAGGGTTTGTTCAAGACTGCAAGTGTTGCCATCAAAAAAGTGTTCCAGATCCGTATTAAAAATTTTTTATTTGTGAAAGTTTATCATAACAAAGCAGAATATATATATATATATATATATATATATAAATTAGGACCATGCCAGTTTTCTTATTTTTGTTTCACTCCAGTTTAGCAGTTCAAATAATTACCTGAGGCATAATTTGAACAGCTGAATGAAACGAAATTAAATTGGCATAAAAGCATACGTGAGTACTTAGACTACCTTTGAGGAAATTATTATTTTTTTACTCTTATTTAAAATGTGGATGTAGTTACATCTACACCAGCACACGCAGCCTACAGACCATGATGGAGTCATGGAGATGGCAAATTGTCAGGGGAGTGGGGGACGATGGAAGCCTAGGTCTTAAGTTGCTGATAAATTGCATGCAATTTTTTTTTTTTTAATCAATACAGTACTATACCTGAATCTAAAAAATGTAGAAACTAGTGAACATACATAAGTGTAATGGAACATTAGACCTACAAGTCACAGATAACACTTCCTGGGCTGCGAGATGACTCCGGACATCTGCCAAACAATCAAAGATTTTCGTAAATGGGATTAATGTCAGATTTACTGAATAATCAGCTGCTGAATAATAGGACTTTTACTGTACTAGTTATAAAATGGATCCTTTTTATCCAGAAAAGCAAAATATATACTTGCTTTTTATTTTAAAGGCATTTACCTACACATATTTCGTTTTTAACCCCTCCCATCCGGGTGACTTGTATACATGACATGGGGACATCCGGGTGACATGTATAGAGTACATGATCTAGTGTTTTGTAGTATTATTGTTATTGTATTATTATTATAATTATTGCATCATGTTATAATAACATATTATACTAGGACTGGCTGAGAGATTATGGTTTAAATAACGATGATTTTTAAGAATAACACCTGCTGGTGGTTTCATTGGTGAAAACAACCCCTGGACGTGATGGGTTAAGTTCTGAAGGATCTATCCAGTAAAATTACATAATCATTAAATGCAAATATCCAATAATCTTTTCTCAGGCGATGTATTTACCATCAAATTATAAATAAAAAGATGGATGTATGATTGTATATTTTTGTTTGTAGACTCCAGTATAACACATTTTTGCTTTTAATGACTTGATCATCGTTTAATAATACCGTTTTTAGACATATCTTACACACGGATAAAGAGAGACCTTTAAAAATGACTATGACAACAAGTTAAATTTTGCTTGACTGTTGTGATTCTACAATTTACCTTGTTTCTAACAAACTGGACTTCTGATTTAAAATTTGCCTTTTCACAGTTAGATTACAATGCATTTAACTAGGATTCTAGGCTGGTGGCAGACATACCCACACGAGTTACAAACTGTTTCACAGGAGTTAGTGTTCAGAAAATGAGTCAGAGAACAGTTAAAACCCGTGCAAAGTCAACCTGACATCTCCGTCTTTAGGTGGGATATGGAAAAGTTCTACCCCCAGCTGAACTCCCAGCAGCAAGAGATCTGCTCTGGGATGGCCTGCTTAGGAGAAAGCAGATGGAAGAGGAGAGATGCAATTATCCTATTGGTTACCTGATCAATAATAACATTGTTCTTGCCCTAATAGGTCAGTAGGAGAAAGCTATTGCTTTATTGAAAGTGCCTGTATTTAACAGTGAAGGTAGGATCAGGACAAAGGTAAATGCGTTATGGGATGGGGCAATAAAAATGGCTCTCGGGAATGTAAAACTGGAAGTCAAGGACAGATTCATGAACAAACTGGACAGACTAGTAGATATTTTAAACTGTCACTGTGAAATAAGAAGTTGCAGTGAGGCAGGATGCAACTCAAACTAGTGAGGTTCACACTGACTGCACCTGTAGGTGAGAACAGAAAATACCAGTCCAGGAGCTTGCCTTCATTAAAGGTCAAAGGGAGAAGATTGGCAATGTAGGACCACATCAGATAGGCCTCACTGACCACAGGGAAACCAAGCGACAAAAAGATGTATTACAAAGAAAGGAAGAGAGAGAAAAGGCAGCAGAGAAGAGGAGGAAAGAGAGTGAAGTATCAGCAAAGAGTGAGGAACTGTTTAGAGAAGAGCCAGGTTTTGAACCGGAGACATTGTCCAGTGAGGACGATGAGGATGTTGATGTTTCTTTCCCAGAAGCTTCAACATCAGCCTCTCCAGTGAGAACAAGAAGTAAATACAATACAGAAGACATCTCCAGTATAGCAGGCCTCCAGGAGACTGCTGAAATTGCGACTGCAGCCTGGATAGGTGCTGGTCTCATCCCAGAGACAGACACAACACTGATGATTGATCACAACAAAGTGAGAAGGGCTCGGGAGAGACTAGCTAGGGAGTTTATTAAAAATACAGAGGAGAAAATTAGGGAAAATGGAATCACCTGTATCTTTGATGGGAGAAGAGATGACACCAAAATAATGTTGGAAGCTAAGGGCAGTAACAGGCTTTTTCATAGCCCTGTCAAACAACAACACTACACAGTACGTAGTGAACCGGGTGGCAAATACTTGTGGCATTTTGTCTCAGAAGAGGCAGCAGAAAATAGGAGCCATGCTAAGGTAATTGCTGATCATCTGGTGGAATGGCTGAAAGAGAGAGGAGCAGATAAAACCCTGGTGGCATTTGGGGGTGAGAGTACCAATGTCAACACTGGCTGGTCAGGAGTCATGCATGAAGGGGAGGCAAACCTGGGTAAAAGGTTGATTTGGATTGTTTGTGATCTGCATACAGGAGAGCTGAGCCTAAGACATCTGGTGACAGCCTTAGATGCCAAGACACTGAGCAACAATAGGTGGCCTGGGATTCTAAGATCTATGTTACACACTGCCATGGAGTTGGAAAGCAAACCTAAATTCACCAGGATAACTGTAGGACCCCCTTTGCCCAACGTCAGTTAAGAAGTCATCAAAGACTTCAGCACCGATCGAGTCATATGGCTACAGGATTGTCACTGCCATCAGATCAGGAAATCTACCTAAGGATCTCGTCCTTCTGGAGATTGGACCAGTGTCTCACAGCAGGTGGATTACCACGGCTTTGATATTTTGCAGACTATGGATATCCAACATGATTCGAAAGGAGCAAGGCTAAAAAAGCTGAGAATGACAGGGGAATTCATTGTGGGGTTCTACATACCTACCTGGTTTAATATTAAGTTAAATCCTAGTTGGGTCAGAAGAAACAAGTGGTAGACATTGTGGTGCCAACAGTGAAGCGTTTTGCCTGGTATGCACATTGTGAAGCTGTACTTCATGCTATGCTGTGCAGTGATGAACCATAAGAACGGAGGGAGGCAGATGAAAGAATATGTGCAGTTAGAGGTGAAGAAGATATGGAGACACAGGTTGGAGACTACAGTGTCAGACCCAGAAAGACACCCAGCATTAATCCTGATGGCACCAAACTTATTGAACTCAGTGACTGGAACACTCATATAAATGAGCCACCTTTGACAGGATGGTTTACCATTGCAGCACTCAGAGAGTAACCCATGGAAGTTCCAGCCTGGCCATCACACACCCAGTCAGTCGAAAGGTGTGTAAAAATGACAACCGAAGCAGCCCAGCATGTCTTTTCTCAAGATAAGAGGGAGATGTACATGTCAAGGAACAAGAGCAACGCTGATCTCACTAAATTCAAATACTGAGATAACTATGAACTTGAATTTTGATGGATAAGCTACTGATAGTAGGCCATGACACAGATTTTGTTTGATAAATGTTTCTAGACATGTGTATATTTTGTTCAAAAATTTTAAATTTTATAGCTATTACTCATGTGGATTAAGACTTTTATAAGATCTGAGATTAAAGTTTAGCTAAGTAAAGAACATGATTGTCATTTGCAAGTCCTGGAGTCAGTTTAAACCTTACAGATTGTTTAATGGTATACGTTTCTGCTTTATATGTGACAATTGTGACATTATGTGTACTTGATGTTTGTCATGTTACATTTTGAAAGGCATAAATAACTAAAACAGTATTATATAGTTACTATAGAATATTAAAAGTTTGAAAATAAAGTAACTCATTGGAGAACTTTATTCAAAGCATTGTACTGTAATAGTCCAAGTGGGGGTATAAAACTAGTGCATAAAAACCCTATATCCCGCCCTTATTTTAACTTGAAATATTTGTAGGTAGAAATTACCTGATATGTTAGTTTTTGCCATATATGAGGTCAGCACACCAAGATGTACTCTTTGGACACTAGTACCTGTGAAATATTTGCAGTATTAATTCTGGATCAGAAGTTGATGCACTCTAATATGTAGTCTATTCTTCATGATAACTCATGAATGATACGGGCATAATATTCGTTAACTGTATTAAAATCGTAAAAATGTTTTGTTCACTTACTTCTCTGGTTTTCATTACACTTGTATTACTTTCATCCATTTACAGCATTTGTAGAGTGTAGGAAATGAGGATTATTTTTAATCACTTAAACTCACACTAAATGAATAAGTGTAGTGTAACCCATCAGGGAAAGATAATCGAGATGCTTCCTTTCTAGCACCAGTATTTCACATGTATACTGAGGGAACACATTATACAGCACCATAAGCTCAGTGATACAAAGGTTGGTCTCTTGAATCGTCAGCAAGCCACCCAAATATGGCTTCAAATATGTCTACACGAGTGAGTAAATGGCACACAAGACGGAAATTCTCTGTCTTGTGTGCCTGTGTATGTCTGAGTCTGTGTTATAACTGGAAGAACCTGAATAGATGTAAGTTCATCGAGCACTCATCACTGGCTGTTGCCACGGTCAAGTGCATCTCAGGCAGCTGTTCTCATGTTCGATATAGGCCTCACTATACCTCAATCGAGTGAAATTAACACCATCCTCGTCCTAATAAGCTACAGTAAGAAAAAAAAAAAAAACATAAATAAGCTTTTCCTGTGAACGTGATAGTGAGCGTCATTAAGATGGAACTAATTATAAAGCGAAAATGTTGAAATACCGAAATACAAATGGGTTGCAAGGAAAATGCAGAACATGGAAAATATGTGAAACGGCAGAGGAAAACAAGAAGCACAAAGAAGAGGCTAAGAATGATACAGCTGATGAGAAAATTATGCCAGGTATGTCAAGTAGGCTACATATACAGTATTTGTTGGTAATCAGGAAACAAGAGGCTGAACTGTGATGATAAGGTCTGTCATGGCCAGGTGATAATCACATGTAATGAAAACCAATTAGGTCCGGGAGATGCAGTTACATGAGGTGCTAAAGGTTTAGCA
This sequence comes from Coenobita brevimanus, assembly GCF_032717465.1. Lineage (NCBI taxonomy): Eukaryota > Metazoa > Arthropoda > Malacostraca > Decapoda > Coenobitidae > Coenobita > Coenobita brevimanus. The sequence continues at coordinate 28,490,627 of NC_136961.1, read as the reverse complement.
AGAATCAGTGTGAAGAAGAGCAAAGGTGGTTAGCAGTGTGGAGTTATGGTGGAAGTGACGAGGATGGTAAGTCATAGTAATGAAAGGTTTCTGCGACATTCACGGTTACAGGAGGTGGATGATAAAAATTTTGAAGATCCTTAAAGCATATTATTATTATAACAATTTTATGAGTGCACAGTCAGAGAAACAAGTAACTCTTCTAGGTTTGATAGATACATAATGGAAACGTCGAACTATCCCAGATACATAAGCTGAAAAAGGCTTTTCGTTGTGCTTCATAAGTTGAAAATTTTCTTCAGATAATAATTGGGAGGTACAATATTTGTGTCTCTGAGTGTACACTGTGTATGGTTTTATAATGACACATATTTAAAGATTAGTAGTTAGTTAAGCGTCCTAACTAAAGAAACTAGTGACCTTCGACTTACCACTTAATAAACAATATTGGCGGGGACATATTTGTTTGAGTAATGCAAAGCTGTTTAATTGAATGCCTTCCTTGCAGGCCGTGGAATCTGGAATATTTTGTGAACTTGGGGACCTGTTGGACACAGAAAGAGTGACCTTCAACACGTTTAGCGAGTTGCCAGCTAGTATGAGGAAGTTGGTGAGGGCCGGCACCCATGCCATCTTTGATGTCGACATCAACTTTTGGAATATGAGGGCTGAAGATTTCTCAGTGACAGGTTATTTTACAGACTTATAACTAACACAAGAAAATTTTGATATGTTAACATGCTGCTTCTTATTCAGAGAATATTTCAATAATGCAAAAAACATGGAAGTGCTATAGGTACCCACCCTCAGTGAAGTGATCATACTGTTTACAATTACCCGTGTTTGATTCATATAAAGAAGTACATAAATAGATAGACAGACGAATGGGTGGATGGATAAACGTTTTTGTCTTTCAAACAGGTTTGGAAATATTGATATAAAGCGACCATCGTCTTCCTTAATCCAACACCAAATTTTCCTTTGCTGTGGTATATTATATTGAATGAAGTTTCAGGAGACTCATTGTGAAGAAAGGGGTGTGATTGACTAATGCTTTAAAAAAAATTATTGTTATGAATAACGAATGTGGATATGATTGAATGCGTTAGGAGAAATGCATCGAGGTGGTTTGGCCATGTGGAGAGGATGGAGGGCGAGAGACTAATGAAGAGAGTGTGAGTGAGGTGGAAGGGAGGGGGGAGAGGGAAGGGGAGGCCGAGGGTAAGATGGGGGAATGGAATGGAGAGGTCTATTCGGGAGAGGAATGTGAGGTGGGGTGAGGGCAGTGAAATGGCGAGGGACAGGGCATCATAAAAGTGATTTGTTTGTGGCCACCCCTTACTGGATTAAGGCGTCTGACAATAGATGATAAAAATAATAATAATAATAATAATAATAATAATAATAATAATGTGACAATACTGAAGGGGTTAACAGAATGATTTTCATTCCTTTAACACGCCCCATCCCGGAGACGTGAATTCGCGTCCTCACATGATGTGCACTCATATCCCGGAGACGTAAATTAACGTGGCAACATTGCAAGATCCCTAATTTGCACAATTTTCAATTTTCGCGAGTGATTTTTGGCACATATACACGGGACACCTTCCTCTACAAAATGCCAGGCAGGGACAATGCCTTACCCAGCACGACCTCCTCCCCCCCCTGCATGACCTTTTCTCAGCAATTCACCTGTTATCAGTGACCTGGCCAGTAAAGCCATGTCATGCCACTGTACGAAATTCAGGGCCAGAGTTATTCCCCAATCAATGACAATGTGGAGGACAAACATTAGAGGAAGAAACAGTCAGAAATTATGATCAGGTAATGTGGCAAAAAAAAGTCAGGAATGGTGATGAGTTAGTGAGTGAAACAATGCTTATAATGCCTATATTACCATTTGAAAACCAATATACTCTCATACTACATATAAATTCGTACCAAATAAATTAATAAATACCATTTATGAGTGGTGTAGAATAGTTATCCTCCCATAGAACTCGTTTTCTTTGCAGCCAGCCTGATAGAAAACCCTGTAAGGTAAGGACGTACTCCTACCTGGATCGAGTATTTTAAACCTCAGGTGAGCAATTTCTCTATGAATTTTCGACGTTTCTCACCAAAAGCAGATATTTGAGCCAAAAAAAAAAAAAAAAAGGTCCAAAAATGTCAGGACTGGGGCATACCACTGCCCAGAAAACGTCGGGATGGGGCGGGTTAATAGGAAGCATCTAACCTTGACTAAATATTATCATTTCACGGTAACAACAATAAATTTGTAAATGTTATAGTTTTGAATGAGTCAAAGCTCGTTTTCTTCTTTTAGCAGACTCAAAGCCTGCGTTTTAAGCCTTACAGTTAGTAGTAGTATCAGTAGTGGTAGTAGTAGTAGTAGTAGTTGTAGTAGTAGTAGTAGTACTTTCTGTAACTCCAGGTTCATTTGATGACCTATGTGAACCCAGTAGACAGCAGGCTGAAGTTGTCACCCCCCTGCAGTCCACGATCCCCTTTTCACGGGACAGAAAAGGAACTGAGGGGCGTTTGTACAACCAGACAACTGAGCCGCTCAGCTTTGTTAGTGCAACCGTGCAAAGGGGCCAGTTTCCAGCACCATTTTAAGCTTGAAATTATTTAATTGAAGTACAAAATCGGTCTCTTCCTAAACAGGTAAATGTGACTTCTACCTTGGAAGGGACACTTACCTACCCTACCCAATGGCCATGATAGCACAGAAGAACAGTCCTTTAACTCCTGCCATTAATGAAGGGTAAGGTTCGAGGAAATGCTGTGGAACAAGAGAGAATATACAGGTGTCCCATGAATTGACCTACTAACCTCAGGATGTTATTCCTGTGATTATTCCAAGACACAGATGATGTGCGAACATATGTCGGATTTGCAGCGTTTCGAGAGTAAAGGATATTTAAATATAAATGAAAATACCGATGAAACTTTCAGTTTTCAGCCCTTGTTGCCAGTCTCTCTACTCTGCATTGCTTTATTTTTACTGAAACTAGCAAGCAGTAATACGCAAGTACTCTCTGAGGAGCAAAGCAAGAAATGTAATGAGAAACAGTAAAGTGCTCAGAAGCAGACGGGAATCGGAAATAAAATACCGTAACCATCATTAAATAATAAATATCAATTACACATTAACCACTACGATTCTGCATAATTCATAAAACATTAATTTTATTTCTTAGAACAACCTCAGGACCCACCTCCTCAAGCTAATACATCAAGTCCTGGGACATCTACAATTTTTTAATGTCGAAACTCACTGTCTCTAAGGATATCATGAAATCGCTGGTTATACAAATTCCTTGTAATATATATATATATATATATATATATATATATATATATATATATATATATATATATATATATATATATATATATATATATATATATATATATATATATATATATATATATATTTATATACACAGTATAGATAGATAGATGTGTGTGTGTGTGTGTGTGTGTGTGTGTAATTTGTCCATTAGTATTTTTTCTAAACTCAGTTGCCTATCTAAATTTCTCTTACTATATCTGGAAAATCGAAAACATTATTTTCACACTTTTGTCATATTTCTCCATTATTTTAAGGTATTTTTTTTTTCTTTTTTTTATGTGTCCGACTCTGGGCATAGGCTTCACAACCTGCTGTCAAGGTCCAGCAGTCCTCCTACATACCATACACCTCTACATGTCACCACTTCGGCGCTAACACTCTCTGTCCATATTGAATTCATGCTAGGGCTGTCTCATACAGAACTGGTGTATTGGTATTAGCGGGGGTATTTTTATGACATGTCGGCGGGTCTTCTGGTAGATCAGTAAGGCCTGATTTAATGAAATTCAAATCCTTAAACTGTTCCCTGCTCCAGCCGGGATTCGAACCTGGGTCCGCTAGGACTGCAGGCCACCTCTCTACCGATTGAGCCACCGCCTCCCCCATAAATGTAACTGCCACTACCTTTGGCTCACTTCTCCAATTACTTATTCAATTAATGCGCAGTCTCACATCTTTTCTAACCTTAAAACAAACAGCTTGTAAAACTTATCAGTACCCATGACTGCATGGGAGAGAGTTCCAACATACCTGACCTTTTTCTAACTAGTAAGCCATCAAAGTATGCTGTCAATCTTTTGTCTCCACTCGACCTTCGATCCCAGCTAAATCTCGAAAACCTGTCCTGTCAACAGCAACAGCTGTGGATGCACTCCTTTGTAGGCATCATTATCTGTTTCACAATGTGTGAGTTAGTCATGGACTTGAACTGACCTTGGGCAAAACCAAGCATAACATTCCCTGCCATCCATTCCCACTATAGTCTCACCAATCTAAAACCAAGGTTTGGGTGGGGTCTGGCGCTGGGTGCAGCCATGTCATACTTCCTAAACGAGCGATGAGAAGATTCTGTTATATATGTAATAGGCATGACAGATAGGTACACACATACTAGTACAATATAAACGTAAGTATTCTAGCATATCAAAGGAAGGTAAACTAGTAATGCATATGGCTCTTGTACATCAATAAAGAAACGTGGCATACATATTTTACAGTGTTGCTGAAAAAAATGTGGTTACTTTTACCGACTTTCACAGTAGTTCTAAGCTGGGTAAGTAATGTAACAATTACGTTTATAATAAAATTTTAAGGAATCAGTAGAACATACGCTATTTTCTTAATAGAAATAAATAAGTTAAAACACTCACGAGCGGCAACATCCAGGCCCATACTGGGAATTGATCCATTGGAGGGAGATTTAAGCTTCTGTCACGTGCTTCCACTGTTCACTTTCTGTTATATATATAACTTAAATTATATTTATGACTTAAATTAGTTTGTCTTTACACACACACACACACACACACACACACACACACACACAGAAGTGGGTGAAGTCATGTCAGGCCAGGTGGCGAGATGTGAGCGGACGAACTCTAACGGTGTCAGGTCAGCCACTAGCCAATCAGAATATAGGAAACAAGGCAGCGCTGTACGCCGGGAAATCCCCGGCTGGACTCCACCCAAACCTTGGTTTTAGATTGGTGAGACTTTAGTTCATTAGGCAGGCATTCCAGCTATCTGAGTAGTGTGTTTCAGATGAAAGTAAACAAATTTGTGATAACTACTTAAGGAATAACAAAGATAATAACATGTGCTAATTATCACTCTCAATACATCTGGAAGTAATGAGAAGCTGTATATCTGAAGTATGCAGTTCAACTTAGAATTGATAACCCGTTATCAGACAAATGTGTCAGTGACGGCACACAACACAATCAGTTCAATCAGTTGTTTTTCACAGGTGACCTGTGGTAGCGAAGTATAATGTGCAGATTTTAACCCCTCAAGTGCTATTCTCATCGATCGGGCTTTTTGCGCAATTTCTTAAGAGGACGAGCAACACCGATCGTACAACATCCACAAAAAACTGGCGGCAGCTGGCTCCACCCCAGCTGTGACGTAGATGGTTTCTAACCAATCAGAACTAGTTGTTGGACACACCGGAGGGGGGACCCAGACCCGTACCCAGGCGGTGGGGGGTGTACCCCCCCACCTCCCTCTTGCCACGTCCCTCTACTCCACTACCTTGTTACTACCCTACCTCCCACCATTCTTACCACCACAACAACCCCTCCCACCCCCTCCTCATGCATCTCCCCCTCCCGTGTTGAATCCCCCCCCCAACGTCCCCCTCCCCAGTCAACTGGGGGGAAGGTATTTCCCTCCTACCCTCCCTCCATGTCCCTGTACTCCACTTTGACCCTTCCTTTGTGTCTTGTGGTGGTCTCCTCCCATCCCTCCATCCCCATCCACCCCCTCCTGAGCTTACCAGCACCCCCCACCCCTCCACCCCCCACCTGAACCCCCTAGCACCTCCCCGGCCTCGAATATTTTGGGTATTTTTTACGCTTTGTGTCACATGTTTTTGAATCATTACCTGTAATTTATTGGTGTCTGCCTACAGATGTGCACACCACAGTTATTTTAGCTGTCTTTAGTCGAAACCCACTTGAAAAAGACATTTTATTTTATGCCGATGCATGGAAGCATGTTGGAGCCTTCAAAACGAAACGAAACGAAATGAAAACTAGATTTGACAGCTCGGAGGGGAGGGGAGGGGGGAGGGGAGGTTAGGCGAGGGGAGGGGAGGGAAGGAGGGGAGAGAGGAGGGGAGGGAAGGGAAGGGGAGGGAGGGGACTGGAGGTTTGAAGAAGGGAGAGAAGGGGAGGATAATTTTTACTATTTATCATAGTTTTATTGGGGGTGTTCATGACCAATTTCCCTTGCTAGATTTGACAGCTCGGTGGGGAGGGGAGGTTAGTTGAGGGGAAGGGAAGGGAAGGGAAGGGATTGGAGGTATGAGGAGAGGAAAGAAGGAAAGGATAATTTATATTTATCATTTATTTGGGGGGTTTGTCACTATTTTATTTTTCTAAGCACATTACAATGGTTTATAACATCTATACACACCAAAAAAAAATTGATTTTGGTGATATTTTTACATATTGTTGCGAAGAAAACATTTGCGAGCGGCGTATTTTCTTTCTCGCCGGGGCCACGACGGGTAACTATTAAAAACTTTGATGGGCCATAGCTCGGTAACTGTTGGGTCTAGGAGGGTGGATTTTGCTTTTTCAGGTGTGTAAATTCAAGCTCTGTAAATCGGGCATAAAACTTTAAACTTTGAGGAAGTAAAAAAATTGGCCTGTTTTTGCGGCCTGGGGAACAGTCAAGGCTGGAGAATTGCGTACCCTAGGGGTTAATGTTGAGCCAGTAGTACATTACCTTCATGGATTTAGTTGGATAAATGTAACTGAAATATCTTTAACCCTCCCAGGCACGATGATGCAAATCATGTTCTTTGTGGTTTGGCACATAAATGCACATAGACACGAATCGCGTTCCTAATCAGGATAAAACGCTGTCAAAAGGAAAATTTTGGGCTGATTTGCGTCATATTTTGGTGTGTTCTAGCTGGTGTGTCTCTCTACCGAGGTAAACACTTGGCAACACTGTAGACCCTCTTCGGACCCTGTCTGTAGCGATAAACATCAGTATTTCACAAACAGTCTGGCTGTAAGGTTCCGCTGTGTGTGTTGTCCCTTTAACCCTTTCACTGGATAGGTTTAGTAATTAGGCCCACTCTCCTGTGTTGCAGGCTTAATGAAAAATTTTCTTTATCAAATATCACATATAAACTGCCTAAATGAGTGGGATGCTCATTCAGTGACATAAAATCTTCGTCTCTACTTCGTGGAGGCACCCAGCCAAGTGAGAGAGTTATGTCAGATCGTGGCAACACGGTTGTGACCACGCTGCCAGAGGGACAATGAATCCACGTGCTTCTCTACATAATACTATATATTTTGGTACATAAATACTTCCTTGACATTGCTTTGTTTGTTAATTGTTTGTAAATAAGAAAAGTTTACAAATAAACCAAGAACTAAAATGCACTATTTATGACCACACATAGGAACAAGATAAGAGTGGCAGATAGCAGTACTGTTCTGTCACCTCACACACACACACACACACACACACACACACACACACACACACACACACCATTCTTTACTGCCTCTCCACACTTGCACTGTTACTTCATGGTTAGTTTTACATCAGTTGTTGTCAGTGACATATGATTTACATATTACTGTGATGAGAGAGAGAGAGAGAGAGAGAGAGAGAGAGAGAGAGAGAGAGAGAGAGAGAGAGAGAGAGAGAGAGATGTGGGGAAGGAAAGGGTGTGGGAGAGGAAGTTTTGGTAGGGAAACTGAGATAGCTAGAGGTTTCTTTGCTGTCCTTGTCTTATTATTCTGTTAGATTTCACAGCCTCTTCAAATCCTATGCACTACATTACATTTCCAGTACATATCATGCAGAAGTTTTTCTGTGTATGGAATGCCTCAAAGCATGGGTACACACAGAGAGGAACATCGCACTCTCTGCACTTGTACGTTGTTCGCTGATATTTTCTTGGTCCCCTGACTGTGTGCGAACATGCATGGTACCTCCTGCGTCCTTACAGAGGCTCAACGAAGTGCCTTCACACCAGACATAGGGCATGTACACCAATTTGGCCATTGGTGTTTGGTTGCCCATGATAGTACTTTTCGATCATCTGGTGGACAACATTTTTGCTGAAATCAAGTAGTGGCTGTGTACGACCAGTCTTTACCTGATGCAAGTAGGCTAGTAACTGTTTAGCAGTTATCCAGCATGTGAAAAAAGAACTTTATGTACCACCTGACACATTCTCGTAGACATTCCACACTGCTGAGTAACATGTCACTTTCATCCACCAACCTCATTTTCTTGTTGTATTCTAACACAGCTATGAGTTTTTTCACAACCTGTCCTTCTCTGTCTCTGTCATTAGTGTCACGCATACCTTATTCGTGAACAGTGGACAGAATGTGCACCACTATCTTGTCACAACACTTCAGGCACATGATATTATTGCTGTGATGTACCACATGTTCACCACACCTTTGTAGTGCCACACATTTGATATTCATGTATGTACTTAGTAGTACTGTAATTTTAACCCGCCCCGTCCCGACGACGTATGGGTACGTCACCATGATTTGCATTTGCCAGTCCCGGCGACGTACCAGTACGTCGTGCAATTGCAAGGTACCTAATTTGCACAATTTTCAATTTTCGCACGTGATTTTTCGTATGTATACACGGGACACCTTCCTCTATTCCTGTACAAGATACCAAGCAGGGACAATGCCTTACACTGCATAACCTCCCCCCTCCCCCCCTCACACCATTGTCTTGGCAAAGGACCTGTTACCAGTGACCTGGCTAGTAAAGTTATTCAGGGCCAGAGTGATTCCCCAATCGATGACAATGTGGAGGACAATGTTTACATAGCAATAGAAGAAGAAACAGCCAGAAATAATGAACAGGTAGTGTGGCAAAAATAGGTCAGGTATGGTGATTAGTTAGTGAGTGAAACAATGCTTATAATGCCTTTATTACTGCTTGAAAACCAATATACTGTCATACTACATATACATTCGTACCAAGTAAATAAATAAATACCGTTTATGAGTGGATAAAATAGTTACCCTCCCATAGAACTCGTTTTCTTTGGTGCCAGCATGTTAGAAAACCCACTCAGGTAAGGAGGAACTCCTACCTGGATTGGGCACTTTAAACCTCAGGTGAGCGATTTCTCTATGAATTTTCGATGTTTCTCACCAAAAGCGAAGGTTTTAGCCAAAAAAAAAAAAATCGAAAATACCTCGGGACTGGGGGATGTCGGAGGTGCGGAAAACCTCGGGACGTGACGGGTTAAGTTAGATAGGGTGTAACCTGAATATTAGTTTATAAGTTCCTACCCTAAGTAGTAATTCATATATTAATAATTACTGTAGGGCTAACTCTATTTTTATATGTATGTATCTCTGTATCTATGCAGTGGGTGATGTAATTGTAGATGTTGAGCTATGGGAATTCCTTAGTCAAGCCGAGTAATGAAAGACATGCGAGCAGCTTATCCCCTCCCTTTGTGCGTCATTGCCGGGCGCCGAGTTTAAACGTTAAACAGAGTAATGATGAATATACAATTCTTTCCGTAACCTAGTTGTGAAATGCTTGCTAATGAAGCTGCTAGAACACAAGTATGTAAGATTAGCAGTCCAAAAGGGCCTAAATAATGTCATTTGTGAGGATTTAAAGTCCCGTTTATCTTGGCCGTCACTAGATGGCATGAGCTGCTCTCAGATTCAAATTGAGATAGTGATAGAATCAGTATCTAATTTAAGTAAGGATAAATCCCAAATTTTCCCCAATTCAATCAAAAGTCCTGGCGTCATGGGTACACTGCTAAATAAATTGTAAAGAGAATTGAAACCCCCCCATATTTCAAAAACACCACCTCATTTGACTTGAGCAGTGGCGTCCTTTAGTGCCCGACATGCCCCACTTGCTGCCCAGACATCGTGTGTAACAGACGTTCGTTTAGGTGAGTCGTCCACATTTCTTCTTCCTCCCCCTCTTTTTCTTTGTTTAATCCTTACTTATTATGAACTATGAGAAGTAATATTGTTGAGAGTTTAACGTAGTGACTTGCTGCCCAGACATCGTGTGTAACAGACGTTCGTTTAATCCCCAGACTCCGGCGGCGACGTCCGTGGGAGCACGCCATTATTCCCAAGTATTGCCCATAGACTTTTACACTTACACTTACACCACTCACGAGTTATTTTTACAAACCGAAGTTAGTTGATGTGTTATTAATAATTCTATCAAGTGAACTTTTTTTTTGTAGATAAGGAATAGAAATATGAAAGTGATATGTTCTGTAACGGAAAGGAAAAAAATTCAAATTCATTAACTGTTCTCTTTCTTTAAAATTAGTTTATTAGAAAAATTATAATCAGGAGCGTGGAAGGGAACTTACTGATTGTGAGCAATAATGTGATATTTGAGTTGTACCTCGAGGCTAAACAAGCCCGAGTGATTGAGGTGTTCCTAGTGATTGTATTTCTTTTTTTTAATTATTCCTCGAGGCTAGACAGGCCCGAGAGATTATGTATTTCTAGTGATTATATAACATTGTTGATGGTGAACTGTAAAAAAAATAATGTTTTGATGTGAGAACCGAGAAAATTATATGAGGAGAATACCTTATATGGGTGAAAGATGAATACAAATAATCATTCTTATTGACTCGAGGCTATGCCAGCCCGAACAGACAAATCATACCAGTAAAAGTGTCCCTGTCTTGAGGCCATTGTTGAGCCCAAGAGTAACGGCCAAAAAAGAAAGAAAAGTACGACGACTCCATACCTCGCGTGTATCAAATTGTTTCGTCTGGTAATAATGTTAAAGGAATGATCACCCAAAAGTCTTAGTAACATTTACAATCCTCATACTAAAAAGGGTCATGTAATAAAAAAAAAAAAATTTTGTGGAAATTAACAGAATTATTAAAGTAGAGTAAAGTAGATAGCATTTTCTTTTCTTTATTAGTATATCTAATCAAGGAAATTATGTCCTCAAGCCAAATTCACTCCCCTTCCAATTCAAGATTCCTTCGCTGAGGGAACGACAACCACCTGAGGTACCGACTAAATCTAAACTCGGCCAAAAACTACAAACGCTACCACAATTCATTCTTTTCATAAATATTTACCATCTACAATACTAAGTCGAGTACCACTTGTATATCCATGGGTGAGTTGATCAATACCCACAACAGGTAAGAAAATACATACCACTAGCATCACACTGGTGAATACCGGTGGGGCAACATTCATAGCTTTACACTGGTGTCAACTGGTGGGATAAAGTTTCAGGTATTACACTGGTGGCAATAGCGGTGGGATACTCATCGTTCCCAAATTAGTGGCGTTGGTGAGAAAGTGAAGGGTAGCGAAGCACAAAAAAGTAGAGAGGACGTTAAGGGTAGCATTGGTCGGTCATTCCCAAATACCTCCGCAACTCGATGTGCAGGACGTAGAAATCAGAATTTTTCGAGCAAGCGGAGGCAAGGTTAAAAATTTCTTTCAGGACTCTCGACTAAATTCAGTATTGGAGTGGGAATGTGATCTGATATTTTTGTGGATTGGAAGTAATGATATTGATGACAATACCACCCCCCAAGAGATTTTCCATAGAATAAAGAATGTTACTAGGGAGCTGGAGGAACAATGCCATGCCACGGTGATTGTTTGTCAAGTAGAACCAAGAGTGTATCAGGGAGCAAATCCTCCTATTTCATCTGAGAATTATAACACAGTAAGGAACTCGATCAATAAGAAAATTCGTCGAAAATTACCAAATAAGAACCTGCAATTCAACAAGGCTTACTATAGTTATAACCTGGCGGACGGAATACACTGGAGTGGTGAAGTGAGAGAGCAAGTAGATGCCAAATTTGTCAGAGTCATTGAGTCCTACAGAGATGATGGAAGTGATTAGACCTATTTAAAGTAAAAAGAGACTATTTCAAAATTTAATTTCCTTTTTTTTGTGAGTAAGAATAGTACATTAGTCACCATGTCTCTATATGGACAGTTGTTTGCTCAGACGCAGCCGGAAGCTGATCGTCCGTCACAAGTAGGGCGAGATCATGTAACCATTCAATTGGATGAGGCTGAGGAACAGTTCGGTGCTACTAACAGAACGCTGCTTTCACACTCGACCCCTTGTTCACACATTATGAGTTCACACCACTCTCTCACAAAACCGCGCGATATCCCAATTTTGGAATTGAATCAGCTACAAGGGATAGAAGCTACATCTCGCCTCGAAATGTTTTGTGAGGCGGTGGAACAGACTCATACTAGCAACGCAATTAGAATCCAGGTTGCCAAGAGTCGAATGGGTTCTGAATTGGCCACTTTTATTCATAACTATCAAAAGAAACATTTTGCACTGTCATGGCCCGAGCTTAAAAAATTCTTGAATGCGGAGTTTGCCATCGAGTTGAGTGTAGATCGAGCTTGGCAAGAGTTAGAGAACATGACCTATGACTGGGAGGAATCACCCCAGGCGTTTGTACATAGGTTCATGTGTAAGCATGCGGCTCTCGAAACAAAGTTCCCAAAAGAAAAGTTTCCCTCGCGAGATAAACGGATCAAGAAGAAACTGTGGTATGGTCTTCCGCTTGAGTCTAGGGAAAAATTGGAAGGTTACCTTGATGACGGATATCCACTCCGTAAATTCATTGACAGGATCGAAAATGAAAGGCAGCTTCTCGAAGAGAGGTATACCACCAGAGTTAATGCAATGCCGGATAGAGACAATAAAAGTGAAAATCCCTCAGATACCAATGTAGTTGATAACCCACCAAGACCATCCCATGATAACTGCCAATCTGAGTCAGACAAGGAAGTGACTGAATTGAGAGCTCAATTAAGGGATTTGAAAACAAATTTAGAACAACTCAATCAAAAACAATCTACTGAAACACCGAGGCGAAAATACTGTAGTCATTGTCTGAAGAGTTCACATACGTTGCAAGAATGTTGGGCTAAACCCCCACCAGGCCACTGTTTTGATTGCCGTAGGTTGGGATGTCGTAGAGGCAGTAATGATTGCCCAGGCGCATAAACCGCAGCGCAGCGATGCGGGCAATAACAGATTTCACCCACCCAGTCCAAATGCGAGGCAGACTGCCACTCAAAGTAAGTTCCCCCATCAGGCTATTTGACTAACCGCAGGTATAACATCGCCCACAATAAGTGTCAACGTGAATGATAAAATAGTGGAAACTGTTGTTGACACAGGGAGTGGATATACCTTACTTAGAGAGGCCACCGCGAAGCGGTTAGGAACAGAAATAAACACGAGGAGAAATCCACCGAGATTACAGGGAGTCACAGGAGCGCCACTCCGTATCCTAGGTATGGTCAAAGTAGATATTAGAGTGGGAGATGAGAAAGTTCATCAACAGTGGTGTCCAGTCGTTCCGAACGCCTACTTGACTACTGAAATGTTGTTGGGATGTGATGTCCTTGGACAATCTCCGTTGATCTGGAATGGTGCACAACGAGCGCTAATGTGGGGAGGAGCCCCGTACGTCGTGAACCACGTTCCGCGGCGAAAAGGAAAAGTTGAACGAGTCCAGGCCACACCTATCAGAGCCGTCAGGAACCCTCAACAGTTGAAACAAATTAATCTTGTAACAGAAGAGAGACTCACCCCATATCAAACCAAATTCATTGCCGTGCCAGTGAGTGAGGAGCCTAAAACCACTTTACTATTTTACCCACAAGCACGTTTCAGTCACAATAGTCACCTTTACTTATTACAGGTGAATTCAGAGGGCCTAGTCTATTTGCCCCTCAATAATAGAGCCAAACAAGACAAACTGTTTCGGATAGGTACCATTCTAGGCTCATATGAAATCATTGACGATCCTCCTGTAAGTCCAGTCAACTCAGTAACCAAAATCCAAAATGATCTGATCCCTACCAGTGATCGAACAGATGAAAGTGGAACTCGTGTTCAACGACTCCGAAAGCTAATTGACGAACAGACATGGCCACACTTAGATTCAGCTCAACAAGAAGAATTAGCTAACGTAATTCTGCAACACGATCCTCTCTTCATTTTGGAAAAAGAAGAACTAGGAACCATCAGCGGTCCCTCCGTTCACATTAAAGTAGCAGATCCACAGCCCAGCCGTGGACCAATCTATCGATACCCTGAGCAAGCTAAACAGGTGATCGCTGAAATGTTGCAAGACATGGAAGAGAGAGAAATTATTGAAAGATCAACAGCTGCCTGGTTATCTCATATTGTATTAGTTAACAAGCCGGACGGCAGCAAGCGCATGTGTTTAGATTATCGCCACGTGAATCAACACCTATTACGGATATCTATCCACTGCCCAGACTGGAAGAGTTAGTCGAGCAGGCTACAGGTCATAAATACTACGTGACTCTTGATATGCGTGAGGCATATTTTCAAATCATGTTGGACGAGGAAAGTCGTGATTTAACCACATTCAGTGATGGAGTCACACTTTACAGATTTAGGCGCTTACCATTCGGACTAAAATGTTCCCCAGCCATATTTTCCCGACGAATGCAGGACATTCTTACTCCATTGTTGAAGCAAGGATGGGTAAAGAATTATTTAGATGATTTGATAATCTGGGCTGATGACTTCTCCATGTTGTTGAGTCGCTAAACAGCAACTATTCACTTTACTCTCACAGAATGGGGCCAAGTTAAATTTAAGCAAATGTACCTTTGGGTTAAAGAAGTGACCTTTCTGGGCCATAAAATCTCAGCAGCCGGGAGTACTGGACCCAAAAAACATAGAGGCTATCAACAAAATGAAAAGACCCACCAAAGTAAAAGAAGTCCGGAGATTCCTTGAATGTGCGGATTCTACCGAAAACACGCACTTCGTTCGCAAAAATAGCAGCTCCCCTAACTAACTTAACCAGATCAAGAATAGCGTTCGAATGGTCAGATGAGTGTCAATCTGCTTTTGATCAATTGAAGTCGAGCTTAGTGAACGCGCCAGTATTGGTAAGAGCCAACGTGACTCGACCATTCATGGTAACCACCGACGCGAGCAACACTCATATTGGTGGCGTATTGAGTCAGATCCAACCAGACAACTCCAACTTGCCAATTGGTTACTTTTCCAAAAAGCTCAATCCTTGCGAGAGAAAATATTCCGCAACAGACAAAGAAGTATTGGCAGTTGTTCTCACATGCCGCAACTTTCACCATTACTTGTGGGGTTCCCACTTTACTATCTTGACAGATCATCAACCGCTTACTAGTATATTTAAGCGAAAAACCAAATCCCCACGTATGAACAGATGGATTCTCGAGATGTGTGAGTACGACTACAACGTGCAGTATGTCAAGGGTAAATATAATGTAGTCGCTGATCAACTATCCAGACCTGTCAGAGTGATATTCCACCAGTCAGAAACCAACTGGCTTGGATTTAGTCGAGACGAGATGAGAGCTAAGCAACGAGAAGAACCCATGTGGGATGAGTTAGTTAAGTACTTGCGTAGTGAGAAGCTCCTGCTAAAAGACTGCCGAAAGCTATGTTGAGCCAGTTCGCATTGATTGATGAACTATTATATTTTGCCCGTGAAACAAGTGATGGTAGCATCCAATATTGTTTGGTGATTCCTAAGTCAATCAGTAGAGAAGCAATCAAACACGCGCACGAAACCTCAGGACATCTAGGTCAGAAGAAATCTATTAAGAAAGCCGAAGAACTATTCTATTGGCCAAATCTAAAGGTAGATGTATGCGAGTATGTGAAACAATGTCCCACTTGTCAAAGATTCAAGGGTGAAACTGGGTTGCAGCAACCTTGGAAAGGTTTCCCGCCTGTAAGTAAACCATTGGAACGTATCGGGATTGACTTGACTGATATGGTTGCTGGATCTCAGGTTACCGCTATGTCCTTACTGTGATAGATCATTATAGTAGGTTCGTCAAATATTATGCCATCAGGGATAAACATACACAACACATCATACACTGTCTTGGGCAATACTTCACCGACTTTGGGACGCCACGAGGTATCGTGCTGGACAACGGCGGAGAGTTCACGAGTGGAGAGTTCAAGAAGTTCTGCCGGAGGAACCAGGTGGACTTGTTCTACGTCACCCCTTATCATCCCCAGGAAACTCTACCACTGAAAGGATGCATCGGACAATGAAAAGCATCCTAGCGTCTCTCTGCAATGGACATCCCTTACGTTGGCCTCAGCTGCTTCAATCGTGTCAAACCGTTATAAATCAAGCGGTGCACTCGAGCACGGGACAACAACCTTATTATGCCTTCTTCTCACGCCATCCCCCTCGCCTCATTGGTACCTTATTGCCTTCTGTGGATGCAGAGGAGGACGACCTGGCGATAGCACACACACTCATAAAGGATACGACCCAACGAATGACGAGGCGATACCGAGAGGTGGCCAATAGGCGGAGGAAAGCACAGAAGGTTGGAATCAATAGTTTGGTGTGGGCGAAAAAAGAGACCATACAGCCGGGTACCTGTAGAAAACTGAATGCCAAATGGGACGGCCCGTATAAAGTGATTGAAGTACTGCTAGATGGAAGTGTTTATATCATTGAAAATGTATTTAGTGGAAGAAAAATACAAAGGGCTGCTGAAAAGGTAAAACCATATTACGGTACCGAGGAATGGCTCTTAGAACCGCTGCAGTGGGAACTCGCCCCGGAGCCGAAGATGAGCGATTACCACCGCAGTGAGGATTGCCCTCGGAGACTCATAGAGGAGTGTTAGAAAAGTGGATAAGTGCATGTGACGAATGTTGTGAAACATAACTGCTTAAAGTTATGTTCGGGTGGACTCATCCCGAGGAGAGGGTGTAAAAGGAAAGAGAGAGTTCCTGTTGGAACCGGGAAGTGCCTTATTTCGAGGGGAGTGGCCATTCCCCTCACCTTACAGTTAGCACGGTTTGTGAGGTGGTGGAGTCTTCAGGACAGAATGAGCGCTCACCTCTCGCGGGTGGAAAGCTGGAAACGAAAGGACTGAGTGAATGTGATTGTGAATGGAAGAGTGTAAGGAAGCGCCTCCCGTGGTGATCTCAATCTCGAGAGACCCTGTCGAGCTCAGGTGAGCGACAAGCTATCCTCCAAAACCTGAGGCTGACTGGGGCATAAATTCCCTCATAACATCTCGAGTAAGGAGTGATCATACCTCCTAATGTAGTGAGTAAGCGACCTTCCGAGGTACGCATCAGGTGTTTAATGTGGACCGACAGGTGCCACCGATTGTGGGGAAAGGTATTCCAACTTCAAAGTGTTTATAGCAGTTATCAGAGTAACAACATTCCATCCATGCACATGTCATAGAAAATTGACTTGGGTAAAATTTGTTTTCTGAACGTGGGAGCCGTGTAGTGCCACACATTTGATATTCATGTGTGTACTTAGTAGTACTGTAATTTTAAGTTAGATAGGGTGTAACCTGAATATTAGTTTATAAGTTCCTACCCTAAGTAGTAATTCATATATTAATAATTACTGTAGGGCTAACTCTATTTTTATATGTATGTATCTCTGTATCTATGCAGTGGGTGATGTAATTGTAGATGTTGAGCTATGGGAATTCCTTAGTCAAGCCGAGTAATGAAAGACACATGCGAGCAGCTTATCCCCTCCCTTTGTGCGTCATTGCCGGGCGCCGAGTTTAAACATTAAACAGAGTAATGATGAATATACAATTCTTTCCGTAACCTAGTTGTGAAATGCTTGCTAATTAAGCTGCTAGAACACAAGTATGTAAGATTAGCAGTCCAAAAGGGCCTAAATAATGTCATTTGTGAGGATTTAAAGTCCCGTTTATCTTGGCCGTCACTAGATGGCATGAGCTGCTCTCAGATTCAAATTGAGATAGTGATAGAATCAGTATCTAATTTAAGTAAGGATAAATCCCAAATTTTCCCCAATTCAATCAAAAGTCCTGGCGTCATGGGTACACTGCTAAATAAGTTGTAAAGAGAATTGAAACCCCCCCATATTTCAAAAACACCACCTCATTTGACTTGAGCAGTGGCGTCCTTTAGTGCCCGACATACCCCACTTGCTGCCCAGACATCGTGTGTAACAGACGTTCGTTTAGGTGAGTCGTCCACATTTCTTCTTCCTCCCCCTCTTTTTCTTTGTTTAATCCTTACTTATTATGAACTATGAGAAGTAATATTGTTGAGAGTTTAACGTAGTGACTTGCTGCCCAGACATCGTGTGTAACAGACGTTCGTTTAGTCCCCAGACACCGGCGGCGACGTCCGTGGGAGCACGCCATTATTCCCAAGTATTGCCCATAGACTTTTACACTTACACTTGCACCACTCACGAGTTATTTTTACAAACCGAAGTTAGTTGATGTGTTATTAATGATTCTATCAAGTGAACTTTTTTTTTGTAGATAAGGAATAGAAATATGAAAGTGATATGTTCTGTAACGGAAAGGAAAAAAATTCAAATTCATTAACTGTTCTCTTTCTTTAAAATTAGTTTATTAGAAAAATTATAATCAGGAGCGTGGAAGGGAACTTACTGATTGTGAGCAATAATGTGATATTTGAGTTGTACCTCGAGGCTAAACAAGCCCGAGTGATTGAGGTGTTCCTAGTGATTGTATTTCTTTTTTTTTAATTATTCCTCGAGGCTAGACAGGCCCGAGAGATTATGTATTTCTAGTGATTATATAACATTGTTGATGGTGAACTGTAAAAAAAAATACTGATTTGATGTGAGAACCGAGAAAACTATATGAGGAGAATACCTTATATGGGTGAAAGATGAATACAAATAATCATTCTTATTGACTCGAGGCTATGCCAGCCCGAACAGACAAATCATACCAGTAAAAGTGTCCCTGTCTTGAGGCCATTGTTGAGCCCAAGAGTAACGGCCAAAAAAGAAAGAAAAGTACGACGACTCCATACCTCGCGTGTATCAAATTGTTTCGTCTGGTAATAATGTTAAAGGAATGATCACCCAAAAGTCTTAGTAACATTTACAATCCTCATACTAAAAAGGGTCATGTAATAAAAAAATGTTATTTTTTTGTGGAAATTAACAGAATTATTAAAGTAGAGTAAAGTAGATAGCATTTTCTTTTCTTTATTAGTATATCTAATCAAGGAAATTATGTCCTCAAGCCAAATTCACTCCCCTTCCAATTCAAGATTCCTTCGCTGAGGGAACGACAACCACCTGAGGTACCGACTAAATCTAAACTCGGCCAAAAACTACAAACGCTACCACAATTCATTCTTTTCATAAATATTTACCATCCACTATACTAAGTCGAGTACCACTTGTATATCCATGGGTGAGTTGATCAATACCCACAACAGGTAAGAAAATACATACCACTAGCATCACACTGGTGAATACCGGTGGGGCAACATTCATAGCTTTACACTGGTGTCAACTGGTGGGATAAAGTTTCAGGTATTACACCTTGCCACAGGGAGCTTAGGCATGCTTTTTCTAGTTGTTTTCACGGTTCCACGTGCACCAGTATTTTCGTCAAGCAAGTATTTAAATAGGTTAGGGCTAGTGTACCAGTTGTCAACGTACAGAATATGTGCTTTTTGTAAATATGGAGTCAGTAATGTTTTGACAACGGAGCCACTGATGCCTAGATGCAAATCTTGCACTATCTCAGTTTCTTTTCCAGTGTGCACAGTGAAATTTAATAGGTATCCACTATCACAATCACACAACACACTTAGTTTTTCTCCAAAACGATTCCGTTTCTGTGAAATAAACTGTCTGAAGCTGAGGTGACCTCTCTACTTCATCAAACTTTCATCCACACACAGTGCTTGGAACTTGGTCTTGAAATCAGTCCGTATTTTCTCCAGAACTTGCTGTATTATTTGAAGTTTGACACTTTCAACACGTGTATTGTTGTCTTTGAAATGAAGCACCTGTAATATTTGCAGAAATCTGTCACGAGGCATCAATTTTCCAAATATTTTCTGTTCATTAACTTCATCTTTCGACCAATAGTCATTCATTCTGTTCTTCTTGTTGTGGGACATGAGTATCATTATGTACAAGAACAGATACATTTCATCTCTCATTGTATTAATCCAGTTTGCCAGTCTACTACGAGGAATGTTAGCAGGCAATGCTTCACGGACATACTCAGCATAACAATTAGTTTCCGACACAGTCATGTCCACTAAATCATCATCAAAGAATTCACTGAACTCAGGTTCATTAGAATTCTCTGTGACAACATGCATCAGTTAGGCCACATGATGTTCTATCAAAATCAAACTGCTTTGGAGTGAAGTGAGTTGAAGACCATTCCCACCTCACAGCTGATTGCCTCCCCACCACATTGCCAGTCGCCTCTGCCACAACCCTATAGGAAAAAAAGTTCTCTAGAATTCACTGTGGCAGTACATGCATCAGTTAGGCCAGATAATGTTCTGTCAAAATCAAACAGCTTTGGAGTGAAGGGAGTTGAAGACCAGACCAACCTCACAACTGATTGCTCCCCTGCATCCTCGCCCCTTGCATCTGCCAAACCCCTCCCTGCTGCCGCAACCACCTGGCCACCATGCGTTCGTTTCCTCTATCTACCTCCATGTGGGTCATCTGCTTGGTCAGGACTATCACTGGAGTCGCTGTTTTCACTGCTTTCTTCTTCTTCACTAGGCCAGTCTCCATCACTTTCGAGATCACTCAGCTCATCTTATTGATATTCATCAAGGAGATGGTGAAGATCGTGACTATTTTGTCTCGCCATTGAGGCAGAGGGTACGGCAATGTCGACACTTTACCCCTTGACAAAATCAGCCACACTGACTCACTGAAGCAGAAAAAGAGGTATTATTGTATGGTAGCACTTGAGAGTGTTGCCATACAAGCCTCTCATAGCTATTATTTACCCACTATACCATCGAGCGTAGACTCTGAATATGGAAACCGCATATGTTACAGCCGCAGTGAACCCTCACAGAGCTGAAAGACCATATATGTACCAGCCGCAGTGAAAGAGTTAAACATCACTAATTTTCCGCCTCCCGCCTGAGCCGAAGCCCCTTTGGTCTGGGTGTGATAATATATTATTTCTAAGCATATTTTGATTTGATTTTGTCAGTGGAACCTAGATATATATCTTGAAAAGAAATGGTGTCCATTATCAGTCGTTAGGCCTAGGGGCAAGATGCGTGTTCACTTTTGTGAGGTTTTGTTACTCTGCCTCCCCTAGGACCTATGATGTGAGTACATTTGTATATGCTGTATAGTGAAGTCAGTGCCTAAACTGTATATTATGTGAAAGATATAGTGGCTGGCACTGTGATATATATTGGAACTAGCATGCCTTACAAACCATAGCCATAGTGTGGAGTGGGGCAGGCGTTACCTGTACGTTATAGTCGGGAAGGGATTATTAGAGGTGTTTAGGGATGGAATATGATAGCAATATTGTATATGCGTATGAATCTGTGTGAAATATACGTCAAACATGCTGCGAGTGTCCGTGAAGGAGTGTGGTGTGTGCCAATAGCTGTGCATTGTAACTCTTGAGGCGAAGATACTGCGTCACGGTCACATTGTACCGTAGTAAGGAACGGAATAATTGCAGAGGTAAGGATGGAATCATTGTGGTAGTCATGTATTTGCATATGATTTAGTATGAAGTGTACTTGAATTAAGCCACGAAAGTTCTGTCCATCTATCTACCTATTGCCAGATGCTTTAATCCTGTATGGGGTGGCCAAAAACAAATCGCCTCCACGTCACCCTGTCCCCCGCCATTTCACTGCCCTGCTCCCAACTCACACACCCCTCTCTCATATACCTCTCCACTCCATCCCTCCATCTCATCCTTGTCCTCCCCATCCCTATCCCTCCATTCACCTCACTCACATAAACTCTGCTTGTCAGTCTCTCACCCTCCATCCTCTCCACATGGCCAAACCACCTCAATGTGTTCCTCCTAACGTTTCCCATCAAATCCACATCCACACCACAACGCTCCTTTATATCCTCATTTGTCAGCCTGTCTCTCCATGTGGCTCCACAGGCTCCTCTTAATAACTCATTTCCACTGCTTTCTCTCTTGACTTGTGTCCTTCCAACAACGTCCAAGCTTCACTTCCATACGTTACAGTTGGTATCACAATACTGTCATGTAGTAACTTTTTCACTTCCATGCTCACATCCCTGTTTCTTATCACTACTTTCAAGGATACAGCAACCTTTCTTCCTTGTTGTACCCTTTCAAGCACCTCACCCTCCAAACTTCCATCCTTACTGATCACACTCCCCAAGTACTTAAACGTACTCACATTTTCCATTTCCTCACCATCCAAACTCACTGTACATTCACTGACTTCACCTCTCTCAAAGACCATCACTTTACTCTTCCCTACATTCGCCTTTAGATTCGGTTTCCTACATACTCTCCCAAACTCATCCACCAAGCTTTGCAGCTTCCCTTCGTCTTCACTTAACAACACAGTATCATCTCGAAACAACGGTACAGGGAGTTTCCAGACACTACCGTCTCTCACTAGGGCCACTCCAACATCCACTGCCCTACCTTGTATCTCTTTTATTACCCCATCCATGTACAAATTGAACAACCACGGAGACATGACACATCCCTGTTTCAACCCAACCATCAAAGAGAAAACTTCACTCAGTTCACCATCCACACGCACTGCAGCCTTAGCATCATCATACATACTCTTTACAGCATCCAGCGGCTTCCCATCTACTCCATATATTCTTAATGCTTTCCACAATCCTTGTCTATCCACCCTGTCATATGCTTTCTCGAAATCCACGAAGGCGCATACAGCTTCATTCCCTTCTCTTGAAACTTTTCCAATAAAGATCCAGGAATGAATATCTGATCTACACAACCTCTTCCCTTCCTAAAGCCTCCCTGTTCTTCTCGAACTGATTCCTCTGTTATTTCCCTAACTCTGGCAATAAGTATCCTACCCTACACTTTTCCTATTACCAAACACTTCTTTTTCCCATTTTCCTTTGTATAAGGGAATAATTATACATGACTTCCAATCCTCCGGGACTCTACCTTCCTGCCAGGCCAATCTGCACATCTTCCATATCCATTCTACTACTGTCTCTCCCCCAAGCTTCAGCATTTCACCACACACTCCATGAATTCCTGGGGCTTTCGCCAATTTGACTTTTTTCATTGCATCCACAACTTCTGTCCTACTGATTTCTGCCTGTCTTCTCACCTCCCTCCGTCTCCCAGCCTTTCCCCAGCCACTTATATTCGCATTACTTCCATTCTCTATGTTCAACAAATCCTTAAAGTGTTCTTTCCATCTGCTCATTTTTTCTCCCTTCTCCACTAGTAATCTACTATTTTTATCTTTCACTCCCCTACTAACTTCACTGCCACCCTGTCTTACTCCCTACACCTCTTTCCAGAACATTTTCTTACAGTCCCTCCACTTTACACTCAAATTCCTTACAAATTCCTCATCCATTGTCTTCTTACTCTCTCTCTTACTAATCTTTTCACCTCTTTCTTCCTTTCTACATATAACTCTCTCTTCCGTCTCTCAACTTCTTCCACGCCCCTATTTCTCATCCATTCATTGTATGCTTACTTCTTTTATGCTACAGCATGTTTCACCTCTTCACTCCACCATGCTGTTCCTTGCATCCCCTTCTGTCTTCTCTTCACCCACCATATCACATGCTGCACATATTTCTTCTGTGAATATCTTGCACACACCTTCCACGTCCCCCATCTGCTCCAATTCATATTTACCCAATCGTTCCTCCACTTCTTTCTTATATTCTGCCTTTTTCTCATCCTCTTGTAGCCTTTCCAATCTCTGCAACTACTCCTTCCTCCCGTCCTTCCCTTCATCTATATCTCCATCTTATTTGGATCTTGATTCTGGCCACCACCAAGTATTGGTCAAAAAGTCTACTTCTCCAACCTCTATAAGCTCTTGCATCCATTACACAAATGTTCATGAAGGGATAATTTTAGGGTGCATATTGTATGTTAGCGATACCTTAGCGACAGGTGTGGTGTGACGTAAGGACGCCTAGGAACCACAGACGTCATTGAACAGGTACTGTAACTTGATCAGACATCTAGTGAGAACTTGTATTTATGTAGAATGTACGTGAAATGTGCCGCTAATGTTCGTGAAGAGATATTGTGGGTGGATAGCATAGGTTAGCGATACCTTAGCTGCAGGTGTGTGAGGATGTAAGGACACCTAGGAACCATGTGCATTATTGAACAGGTATAGTACCTTCCTCAGACATTTGGTGAGAACTTATACTTTATGTAGAATGTATGTGAAATGTGCTGCAAGTGTTCATGAAGAGATATTGTGGGTGTGTAGCGCAGGTTAGCGATAGGTCAGCAGCACGTGTGAGAGGACGTAAGGATGCCTAGCAACCACGTGCGTCATTGAACAGGTACTGAATCTTGCTAAGACATTTTTTGAATATTTATGATTTATATAAAATGTTAGTGATATGTGTCACGAGTGTTTGTTCTGGGATACTGTTGGAGCATAGTGTACGTCAGCGATGCCTTAGCGGCAGGTGAGCAGGGGACATAAGGACGCTGGGCAACCACAGACGTCAGTGGATAGGTACTGTACCTTGCTAAGGCAACCGTTGATATTTATGTTTTATATAAAATATTTGTGGTATGTGCCACGAGTGTTCATGGAGTTTACAGTATCATGTCTTGGGGGAACTTTAGGGAAGGTATATATATATATATATATATATATATATATATATATATATATATATATATATATATATATATATATATATATATATATATATATATATATATATATATATATATATATATATATATATATATATATATATATATATATATATATATATATATATATATATATATATATATATATATATGGCACACACCCACAGACGTCTGTGGACAGGTATATACTGTACCTTGCTAAGACATTGGTTGATAACTTATGATTTTTATGAAATGTTAGATATGTGTGCCACGAGTGTTCGTGGAGCTATTGTTAGGGTGTATATCATGTGTGGGGGGAACCTAATGGGAAGGAGGGCAGAAAAAAAATTCTATATATATCTATCCATCTATCTATCTGTCAATCTATATATCTCTATTTATCTATCTATCTATCTATATCTATCTAACTATCTATCTATCTATATATGTATATATGTGTGTATGTATGTATGGCACACACCCACGGACACCAGAGGACAGGTATGACACCGTGCAGAGACACTGAAAAGTTATCGTTTATGTGAACTGTTGATAAATGGTGCAGCGATTGGTCTTACGGAAAGATATAACATCACTTGTGTTGTGCTACTCTCAGTGGAAGGTGTTGCGTGACAGTGAACAATATCTCTTATTTTTCAGATGAGATCCTTTAGCTCATACTGGACTTTAGTGTGTCAGTGCTTCCCACGATGGAGAAGGGTGTGTTCTGAGAAGTGGCGGAAAAATCTTTGAGGAGACCGAGAGCAAGGAGGACGAGCTGCTGAGTGATGCTTGAAGTGGGGAGGACTGGGATGATGTCCCGCGCCGCTCCCGTCGGGAGGCTTTGCCCCGACCCCTACCACCATGGGAGCAGCCACCACCACCAGTGTCGGAACCATTAGCCCAGCCATCGTCTTCACTTGGACATCAGGCATCACCATCGCTTGGACCTCTCACGCCAGCAGCCAACGCAGTCTCTCCACCTCTAGCCTCCAGTTCCCCCTTGGCCCAGCCCATGTCACTGGTTGCAGGGCCTAGTTAAGTTACACTGGCACCTGCACGCAGCACAGTGTCTGTGATGCAACTGCTGCAGGATGCGACTGTGTCGTCGTCCCCTGCCCCTTCAAAAAGGGTGCTGTCTCCAACAGCACTCATACCCTCGACATTTTGCAGCAGCAGGAGACAGCCTCATCATCCTCATCGCCAGTGCTGTCTCCACCTTAACCAGGCTGCCGTGGTCCATGGCCCGGCTATAAGGAGAGGCCAAGGGGTGGCTGAGGAGGCAGAAGGGTGTCAGTAGGCTGACCCACTGCCACCACTGTGGTAGGTGTTGCCGCAGAGGATCCAATGGAGCAGTGGCCCATTCATGCCATGTAATGGGTCCTTCACAGGATCCCCATGAAGGAGGGTGACCCACCAACAATGCCACTGCAGTTTTTCCAGCTGTTTTTCACCAGAGAGTTTTTGACGTATTTCACCCGTGAGACCAACAGCTACACATCATTCCTGGGGACTATCTGTTTTTTTTTGTGTGAGGAAGAAGGAACCAAAGACTGCACCCGCATGAATGTTTCTTTCAAGAAAGAAAAAAAAAACAATACAAAAGACAGCGAAATTCAGCATCCATTCATTTTGAGATGCCTGGACACACTGCGTTTGAAAGACTGGAGGTCGTAGGAAGTAGGAAATACAGACAGAGGGAGACAGTTCCAGAGTTGACCTGTTGCATGAATGAAGGATTGAGAGTAGCAGTTAAATCTTGCATTAAAGAGTTGGACAGAAAAGGGATGAGAGTTTGTTGCTAGACGGGTGCTACACGCCCGTCGTACATGTCGAGGGATGCAAGCAGACATTTCAGAGCAGCAGTGACCATTGAAGTAGTGTCAGAAAAGAGATAAAGAGGCAACAGTGTGGCAAAGAGACAGAGGTTGAAGGGAGCCAGTAAGAGGAGGAGAGTTGATGAGATGAATAGCCTTTTGACTCCACCCTATTGAGAAGAGCTGAATGTGGGGAGCCTCCCCACACATGAGAGTTGTACTCTAAACAGGGGCGAATAAAACCCGTGTATAAAGTCAACAACTGTGCAGCGGTAATGAAGGCAAGGAGTCAGCTTACCACACCTAATCTCTTGGAAGCAGATTTTACAAGAGATGCAATATGATCTTTCCAAGATAAGTCCCAAGTGAATTAGACCCCAGGCATGTTCAAGGATGATGCAGGATTGAGCTGGATATTATTAAACATTAGTGGATACTCCTGTGGAAGATTTTGATAGGTTGATAAGTGTAAAAACTGAATCTTTGATGCATTAAAAACAACGAGATTATTTTTACCACAGTCAGAGATGAGAGCCAAGTCAAACATTAGGTGTGCCATAGCCTCATCCCTTGTTTGTTGAAGTAACTGCTGAGATGTTGATAGGTCTAGAAGAAGAACGATGGCCGTCTACAACAGCAGCTATAGAATGACCAGAGAGGAAGCTAAAGATGAAGGCACAGATAGAAGGATAGAAACCGTAAGAGGGCAGTTTGGAAATTAACGCTGGATAGGTAAATTTCTTTTTTTTGTTTTTTTTTGTTACTATATTAGGTAAAGTGGGGTATGATGTACCCCAAGGAAAAAATAAAACAAAAATACATCCGTTTGAGATATTTCAAAATGCTTCAATACACAAATAATTCAACCCATTATCTTTGAACAGAGCCAGAAAAAATAAAGTTTAAATGAAAAAAAAAGATATTTTATAAAGTTTTCAGAAAATTGTGAAATTTTAGGTACACAAATTTTAAAATTAAGTTTTGCAAACTGAAAAGTAATATCATGATTCCTTGGGTGGTCTGCAGTAGACTGATGTTGGGACCTTCTGTATACAAAAGGAGAAAGACCAAATTTAAATAAAAAAATCACATGAGGGCTAAGCTGAGGTTACATTATGGGTAAACTGGGGTATGACATACCTCAGTGGCTCTATAGAGCAAAATCAGAGCCAGGTACAGCAATGTCCCCATCATCCCCATGAAGAGCTTTACTAGGTAGGAAGGTAATGAGACGGACAGATCTGTAGACCTTATGCTCATATTTTTAAAAATTCAGTTTCGGGGGCTGTGGTTTCTGATACCTCCACATTACCTATCTAGGGTTAAAGATTTATGCCAGACTCGATCAAAAGCCTTTGAGATGTCCCACGCAATGGCAAAGCTTTCGGTAAAGTCCCGAAAGGAGGATGAGCAGGAGTCTGAAAGGTAGGCAAGAAAATCACCAGTGGAGAGTCCCTGACGGAACCCATACTGACGATCAGAGAGAAGGTTGTGATAGGAAAG
Source organism: Coenobita brevimanus (assembly GCF_032717465.1). Taxonomy (NCBI): domain Eukaryota; kingdom Metazoa; phylum Arthropoda; class Malacostraca; order Decapoda; family Coenobitidae; genus Coenobita; species Coenobita brevimanus. Next base: position 28,462,539 of record NC_136961.1, on the reverse strand, counting down.
ATGCTTTAAAATTTTTCTGTTAAGAATCGACTCGAAAACTTTTGAGACACAGGATGTTAAAACAATTGAACGATAGGTAGAGGGTTGGGAATGGTCATCCTTCTTTGGGACTGGCTGAATGACAGCAAACTTACAGCAAGAAGGAAAGGTACAAGTTGAAAGACAAAGGGGAAAGAGTTTACCTAGGTAGAGTGTAAGCACAGAAGCACAGTTCTTGAGGACAACAGGAGGGACTCCATTAGGCCCATATGCCTTGTTATTGAGGCAAGTGATGGAAGAAAATATATCAACTGAAGAAATTTTAATATCGGTCATGATGAAGTCAGAGGGGGGAAGTGATGAAGGAACAACACCAGAATCGTCTAATGTGGAATTGGAGGAGAAAGTCTGAGCAAACAGATCTGAAATGGATTGAATGTGTTCCATCGTCAAAGTAAGATAGTCGAAGAATTTTTTATAGTCAGTAGAATTAGGAGATAAGTAAACAGCACAGACATATGTTTAGTCACAGAAAAACGGGAGGGTCGAAGCCAGAGAGTAGAGAATTCAGAAGAACCAAGTTCTGGAACACAAGAGCAAGATAAGTCGTCGTGTACATATACACAACATCCACCTTTGGCTTTGAAATGATTATAGAGAAGGTAGGAGGACACAGAAAAGGGTTTGCTGTCAGTTGCCACAGACAGCCGAGTCTCAGTAAGGAAGAGAAGGTGAGGTTTAGAGGAGGAGAGGTGGTGTTCGGCAGACAGAAAATTAAAGGAAAGGCCGCAGAAATGAAGAAGGGAGTCAGACAGTAGATCAAGGCAGCTCAAAGAGTCGTCACCGGGAGAGGGGCAGATGGTGGGGGCATTCATGGTCCCCCCCCTAAGGACTCCGAGGCCTGATTTGTTGCAGCCATGTTTCTTCTTTAATTTTGGAAAGGGAAGTGTAGTTTATACTGTGCATGTAGTTTGGTGTTGACAGTCAGAGAAACATGTATTGGAGAGCTTGCTGGCCTACTCTCTGTGTTGCTGAAACACTGAAAAAGCTCAGCAAAGGGGGATGGTAAGGAACTAGTCCTGAGGGCTGATGAAACGGGAGCTCCAGCTCTTCCTGTCATCAGCTTTCCATCCACCTTGGGAGTACTGCCCTGCTCGACTGGTACTACAGTCTACTCCTTAGAGTAGATGGAGGCATGGTTCATCTGTAATGAAGAGGAGATGCCCAGGTTCCTGGGGTTATACTTTTTCATGGGATTGGTCAACATGCCAACCATCAGGCATTACTGGTGAAGTTCCCGTTTCCACAAGTACCCCCTTTTCCAGCAAGTGATGAGTGGGAGGGGTTTCAGGGCCATCCTGAAACACTTCAATGCCTTCAACTCACTCGCTTTACCCCAGGATAATCTCAGTCGGGTCATCAGAGTTCGCACAGTGATGGAGTACCTCCTTCAGTGGTTCCAGGACACCTACCTACCTAAGGAGCACATCAGCCTGGACGAGGGCTCGCTGGCGTGGAAGGGGCGCCTCAGCTTCTGTGTCTACAACCCCATGAAGCCCTCGTAGAATTCCATCAAATTCTACATCCTGGCTGAGGCTTCCTCAGGGACCATCTGGAACTCTGAGGTGTATACGGGGCAGAAGAAGATGCTGTAGTACACCGTTTGGGGCCTCGTAGAACCGCTGAAGGACCAGGGATACAAAGTTTACATGGACAAGTATTACAACTCTGTATCCCTGTGCGAATGCTTCCTCAGTGCACGAACCTATGTGTGTGGGACCCTAAGCCTGACAAGAGGAATGCCAGAGCAGCTGCAGGATGTTGCCAGGGTTAAAAGCCTGCCAGAGGGGGGCATGGCAGCAAGGCACCAGGACAATGTGATGGTGTTGTTATGGAATGACAAGCGCATCGTCAATATGGTCTCCACCTTCCACAGCACAAGCATGGTCCAAAGGCAGGTTCAAGGGAAGACCAGGGGTCCTGATGGGATGACAATCTATGTCCAGAAGACTGTGGACTAGCCCGTCATGGTGGAGAACTATAACCAGCACATGGGTGGGGTGGACCACATCAACCAGATGGTCCAGAATTAACCTATCCAGTGGCAGACCATGAAGTGGACCAAGACGATCACTTTTTACTTCATTCCAGATGGCCCTTTTTAACTTGTTTGCCCTTTATAAATAGTGCTCGCATGGGTCAGTCAGTCTGCTGGAATATGTGGAGGAGATAGTTGACAAGCTCCTCCACTTTAATGAAGCAGAGTGGCCAGCATCAGGGCACGCCATCAACCATGCCCCTAACCTTCCAACCCGACTTTCAGCAGGACCTCTGGCACTTGTGGCACCTGCAGCAACACTAGCACAGGCACCAGCACCACCGTCTCCTGGGCCAACACCATCTCCTGGACCAGCACCAGCACAGGTGCCAACATCACCATCTCCAGGAGCAGGAGCAGCACAGGAGCCAACGCCACTGTTGCCTGCAGGACCAGCACGAGTGCCCAGACCATCATCTCCAGCAGTTCCTGGTCCGGCAGGAGAACCTGCCACTGCTGCCATGCCCGGCCCTGCAGCTGCACGTCCAGGATGACAGGACCAGGGAAGGGCAGGAGGACATGCAACCAAGCATCAGAGACTCATGAAAAACACTGTGAATGGATCACACACTGGGCCATCAATGGGAGGGGATCCTCAACTGAAGAAGGCTCCGGTGCACCCTGTGTGCCCTAGCGAAGATGAGGGACACAAGTCACATGTGTCCTCTTTGTGATGTGCCGCTTTACGTGAGTGATTGCTTCGAATGGTAACATGCCAATCGAAGTATTCCCTAGTGGAGCACACACACACACACACACACACACACACACACACACACACACACACACACACACACACACACACACACACACACACACACACACAGCAGTGATATTGAGAAGATAACCCAGGTAAATGAATCAATGCAAAGCTACAGAAATGATGTGGAAACCACATATGCTGAAATGGTGAAAGTAAACAAAGATGTAGAAACAAGAATTGAAGAAAAGAGCATCAAAAAGGAAGTGAAGAAAATAATCCAGAACAATCCAAAATTGGTCAAAGATTCAGCAGACATCAACAAATCTATAGTAATCACTGGTATAGAGGAGGAAGAAATAAAAAACAAGATTTCTAGAGACAAAAAGGAGGTGGCAATTGTAATGAACATACTGTAGGAAGTGTCAAAGGAAATCTGTATTAAAGACATACCCGGTAGAGGAACATAAAAGGCTAGGGAAATATGAGAGAAATAAATCAAGGCATCTAAAAGTAACCCCATAGAGTGTAAACATTATGGAGGAAATACTGAAAAATACAAGCAAACTTATGGAAAAAGAGGACTTCAAAGATGTATGGATAAAGAGATGCCTAACTCAAGAGGAACTTGGATTACTAAAAGATAAGAGGGAGGAGGCAAGAACAAAGAATGAGGGAAGATCAGAGGAAGAGAAGAACACATATTGAAAAAAAAGTAGTTGGATTGCAGGTTCCAAAGTGGAGCATAAACAGGAGGGAATAAAAAGGAGAAAGGTAAAAGACCCAAGTCATGACAAGTATGTAAACAAGATGATTAAGTCGATGTACCGTAATGTAGATGGAATGGTATCTAAATTACTAGAGATGAATGATTATATCAAAGAAAAGGAACCACATACTGTTTGATTAACTGAAACAAAATTAACACCAAGGATATCAAACGATACACTAAACCTAGAGGAATACAATATATCGAGAAGAGATAGGATCCTAAAAAAGGAGAAGGAATTATAATATTAACAAAGAAAAATCTGAGAGTCAAAGAAATAGAACTAGATGTATTCTCACAGGTAGAACTAATCGCAGTAGAGATTAGTACATCTGAGGGGAAAGTCTATCTATCTATCTATTGCCAGACGCCTCAATCCCGTTTGGGTGGCCACAAACAAATCGCCTCCAGGTCTCCCTGTCCCCCGCCATTTCACTCCCCTGCTCCCAACTCACACCCCCCTCTCTCATATACCTTTCCAATTGTGGCAAATTAATACATATCACCCAGATCAATCATTTGGGAAAAAGGCGAATATGAAGACCTGGCATAGAAAACAATTCAAAGTTTAAGAGCATTACTACATAGAATGGAGGAGAAATCTGAAAGAATTATACTAACTGGAGATTTCAATACAAATATAATTGAAATACTCTATATATAAAAAGCCAGGAAAGCTGTTGGGACCAAAAGCTCTTGGACCTTGTGCGGGAGTTTTTCCTAACACAACATGTAAAAGAAAGCACCAGAAAAAGAGGGCTTGACATACCATCAGTACTAGATCTTATATTTCCCTACCCCTGGGGGTAGGGGGGTTTCAAGAATACTCCCCCAGTATCCCCGCTTGTCGTACGAGGCGACTAAAAGGGTTGGTGGTGAATTAGTGCCCCACCCCGTAAAAAGAACTAACTAAACAAGAGAACAAAGTGTCTTGGACCAGGATGGACCATACGTTGACGACTAAGGAACGGACAAAGGACATTCTGAGGGTGGGAACGTGGAATGTGCTAGGAGTGAATGATAAAGTGAAAGAGAGAGAGATTGTTTAGGCGCTTGAGGATGCAAAAGTGGATATATGTGGACTGATTGAAACTAAATGGCAAGGTGAAAGGGTGAGAGAATGGGAATATGGTTTAGGTATATGTGCAGGTGTTAATGAGAATGAGAGGGCAAGAGATTGAGTATGTCTGATGATGAGCAAGAAGTGGAAGGAGAATATAAGAGAGTATGGAACAGTGGGTGCACGGATTGTATGAGTGAGGATGAAAGTAGGTATACAAGTGTGGGTGATTGTATGTGTGTATGCTCTGACAGAGGACTGAGTGGCAAGAGTGAAAGATGAGTTTTGGGCGAGAGTAGAAGCATGTATGGACAAATATGAGAGGAGCGAGAGAGTGCTTTTGATTGGAGACATGAATGGCAAAGTTGGGAATGTACGAGTGGATGGAATGGTTGGTCAGTGGGGTGTGCCAGCTGAAGTAGATGGCAATGGTAGTGCTTTGGTGGACATCTGCGCTGGTAAGGGGTTGGCAATAGCCAACACCTACTTTCGGCATAAGATGATCCACCAGTATACCTGGAGAGTAATGAGGAGGATGGATGGTGAACTTCTTGAATGAAAAGTAATGATAGACTACGTGTGTGTGGATGAGCTAATGAGAAGACAAGTGTTGGATGCAAGAGTATGGAGAGGGTGGGGGAATGGAGTCTCGGACCATCACTTAGTGATGGCCAAGGTAAAGCTGCAAAGAAAATTGTTGAGGAGACGAAGGGGAAGACAGAAGGAAACAGCTCCTGTGAGAAGAGTGGAGAATTTGGAAGATAGTGAGAAAATGGCAATGTATAAGAGCATTGTGGAAGAAAGATTGGGAAGGTATGAGCTAGAGCAGATGGAAGGGGTGGAAGAAGTATGTAAGATATTCACGGAAGAGATAGGCGCAGCATGTGAGTTGGTTTGTGGAGTGAGGAGGAGATGCAAGGGACAGCATTGTGGAATGATGAGGTGAAACGAACTGTGGAACAAAAGAAGAAGGCATATAGTGAATGGTTAGCGAGTATAGGTAAGGGAGAAGATGAGAGAGAGAAAAGAGAGGTATATGTGAGCAGAAGAAGGGAGGTGAAGAGACTGGTGAAAGAGAATAACAAGAAAGTGGATGAAGAGTTTGAGAGGAATCTGAGTGTGAAATGGAGGGAGAGTAAGAAATTGTTTTGGAAGGAGGTAAAGAAAGTAAGGCAGTGTGAAAGGGGAAATAGTAGGGGAGTGAAAGATAGGAATAATAGATTGTTGGTGGAGAAGAGAGAGAACTTGAGGAGGTGGAAGGAGCACTTTGAGGATTTGTTGAATGTAGAGAGTGAGAGCAGTGTGAGTATAAGTGGTTGAGGAATGGCTGGGAGAAGAAGAGATGAGAGTGTCAAGTAAGACTTTGTAGTATAGGCACACGACAGCGCCTAGTGACCATACACACACATACACACATACTCACACACAGGCTTCTAGAACTTTCCAACCACAGGGAACACACGTGACACGACTCCTGCTACACCAGAATTTAGGAAAGAGAGCTCAGAAGGAGAGAAGCCATAGAACAGGCAGGTCGTAGGGAGAAGGGCTTAGCAACATGGAAGAGAGAGAGAGAGAGAGAGAGAGAGAGAGACATGAGGTAGCAAGCGGGACTCTACTTAACTTCACTCGTGTGTGAGACTTTGTTAATATTTCCGAGACAAATAAAAATAGTCCCATACTATTCTTTACCTCTCCTTGTCATTGAATGACAAATGGGAAAGAAGATTATCTACTTACAAAGCTACTCAAGTATAACAACCGCTCATCCACAAGTCTAATATATATAACTTCTCTACAAGTAACTACAAGTAACAACTCTACGAGTCGTCTGTATAATCTTCTACACGCACCTACAAGTAGCGGCAGTCTTCATCCCACAACGAGTAAATCACAAGAGAAAAGGACTGAGAAAACATCGACAAAGAAAAACAAAACAAACAAACGAAGAGTGAGACACGACTCATAACTCATAACCACCAGACCTCACCCTCCTCTCTCTGCTACATCCACCCAACCTCCACTGCTGACGCAGGAGTGAAGAGGTCAAGACGACGAAGCAAATACCAAGTCCATATTCACAACTCATCTTACTCACTCGTCTTCACTCAAGTTACTCATCGCTACTCATTCACTCACCACAGCTACCAGTGTGGGAAGTCGACGTCATCATGCGTGCTTGCTGAAAAGACGCCACGTCAGTCAACTCACCACCTGCACCATCACTAACACCATTCCTACCGTGGTAAAAATTAGTGAGTTACATAGTTACTTCATTTATACAATACACAGTGATAGACAATAAGCTTCTGCACAAACATATAAAACGTGCTGTATAGTTACAGCTTAAATACACATACTTACTTCAGTTATCTGCATAACTCAAACACTAAATAATCACCAACAATAAATATTCTACACTGTATATATTCATTCATTTATTATAGCATTTATTTACTACCAACGAGTGTTACCATTTATACCTACATAAAATACGTGTTTCATACATACAGCTATACATTATATCTACAAAGTGATAAAGAAAATATACCATCACAGTTACTCAGTGAGTGATTAAAAGAACTGTATTAAACATTTATTAATTAAAGCTACCTAGTGGAAACATATAAATTAAGTTACAAAGTAAACTAGAGAAAAAAAAAAAATGGCCAACACAAATGACGTTAGCAAGAGTGAACATCTTCAACACAATCGTGAAGACAATGATTTCCACACAGTGCTGACACACATATTACCCACGATAGGTACAAGTGAACAACAAGTCAGTGTATATAGTTAATACTGTATATAGTGTATATATATATATATTTTTTTTATATAAAATAACAAAATATGGGACTAAATAATATCATTTTCAATAATATCTGTGCAATATAAACTAAACTTTAAAAAAGTATCCCAAGGAAATTAGCCAGTATTTATGCAACCATGAACAACATAGAAAAAGCGTACACAAGCGAAGAAAAACAAACTATAGAAAATCAATACATACAAAAAAAAAAAAAGAAAGAAAGAAAAAGTAAGAAAGAAAAACGAGAGAAATAGAGTAAGATCACATAACAAACAAATGAAAATAAGTGTAAGTGTTACTACATATGTCAAAATACCACATAAACTCCTTCTATAAGTGAAACAAAAAAATTGTTGTCTCCACAAGCAAGTGGCATGGCACATCATCACATAAACTCCTTCTATAAGTGAAACAAAAAGCAGATTGTTGTCTCCACGAGCCAGTGGCATGTCACATCATCACTATCATCGACCGCAGCATGACCGGATTCATATGTCAGGACTGCAGTTATTACAATTATGTAACGACAAACGATTGCATTATGTTACACTTGCTACAATTATGTAACTACAAACGATATGTAACAATTATGTAACGACAAACGATTGCATTATGTTACACTTATGCTACAATTATGTAACTACAAACGATATGTAACAATTATGTAACTCCATATTATAATTATGTAACGACAAACGATTGCATTATGTTACACTTATTACAATTATGTAACTACAAACGATATGTAACAATTATGTAACGACAAACGATTGCATTATGTTACACTTGCTACAATTATGAAACTACAAACAATATGTACCATTTATGTAACAGTTGCATTAACAAGATGTAACTTTTATGTAACTTTAACTACAATTATGTAACTACAAACGATATGTAACAATTATGTAACGACAAACGATTGCATTATGTTACACTTTGCCAATTATGTAACAGTTGCATTAACAAGATGTAACTTTTATGTAACTTTAACTACAATTATAAGGCCAAGACACTTATGTAACAGTTACATTAACAAAATGTAACTACAATTATAAGGCCAACACAATTATGCATTACCACAATATTTTGTAACAATTCATAAAATGTTACAATTATGTATTACCACAATGTTAGTACAATATTATAAGTCATACAACTATACCACAATTCTATATTACCAGTATCATCATACAAGTTAGGTGAAATATTAGACATGTTTGCTGATGATACAGTATTGTTGAGTGAAGATGAATGGGAGTTGCAAGGTTTGGTGAATGAATCTGGGACAGTGTGCAGGAGGAGGAAGCTGAAAGTAAATGTAAACAAAAGTAAAGTTATGGTGTTTGAGAGGAATGAAGTCACAGAATGTACAGTGAGGTTATGGAGAATGTGAGTGCATTCAAGTACTTGGGTAGTGTGATGAGTAAGGATGGAACTTTGGGGGATGAAGTGCATGAAAGGGTACAGCAGGGAAGGAAGATCGTTGGTTCACTGAAAGCAGTGATGAGAAATAGGGAGGTGGGTATGGAAGTTAAGAAGTCACTGCATGATAGTACTGTAATCCCTACCCTGATGTATGGAAGCAAGGCGTGGACCTTGCAAGAGGGGAACAAGTCAAGAGTGAGAGCAGTGGAAATGAATTACCTGAGAGGAGCATGTGGAGTGACGTGGAGGGACAGGTTGACAAATGAAGAAGTGAAGGAACGTTGTGGGGTGGATGTGGATGTGGTTGAGAAGATCAGGAGAAATACACTGTGGTGGTTTAGACATGTGGAGAGAATGGAGAATGAAAGACTGACTAAGAGGATGTATGTATGTGAGGTGGAGGGAGGGAGAGGGAGGGGGAGACCGAGAACGAGGTGGAGGGATGGGGTTGAGAGGTATATGAGGGAGGGGGGGTGAGTTGGGGGGAGGGTAGTCAGATGGTGGGTGACAGAGCGACTTGGAGGCGTTTTGTCTGTGGCCACCCTTTGCGGGATTAGGGCGTCGGGCTATGGATAGATAGATAGATCCTCAATTCGGCAAAAGTGACCACGCAGTATTAAATGACAACTTCAGGATTGCATATGACATAGTTAATAGCAATGAAAGTTACAGAAAGAGCCTTAACTACAAAAAGGGCAACTACCATGACCTAAAGAAATACTTCTTAGAAAAAGATTGGGAAAAAGAGCTTAGAGGACAAGAATTAAATGTTATATAAAGAAAATTCTGTGAACTTTATGAAATATGAGTCCAGAAGTAGGCCTACATCCCACAGCACAAAGAAGCAGAAAAGAAAATAAAGAAATAGTTTAATACAGAATGTAAAAAATCAAAAGAAAAAAGAGAATTGTTGTGGAACAGATACAGAAGACACAATAGTGAAAGGGCATATAACGACTATAAACAGACAGAAACGATTATACAAGAATAAGGAGGGAAGCCCCAAAACAGTTTGAAGAGGACATCATAAATAAAAGTAGTGATCAACTGAAGCTATTTTACAGCTAAATCCGAAGCAAAACCAAAGTAAAAGATAAAATATAATCCATTACAGATGATGGGATCGCCCACACACAAAAGAAGGATATTTGTGAAATACTAAACAAGAATTTCCAAACAGTTATTACAGAAGATAATTTTGAGAGGGATGATATGGAACATGCATGCCCACACACATACCTAACAGATATACAAATATCAGAAAAAGAAATATAGATTTAAGTAAATTAGGCAAAGGAAAAGCAAATGGTCCTTATGAAATTTCATGTTGGGTGCTACAGGAATGTGCAAAGGAGTTAAGTAAACCATTATCTTTAATTTTTCAAGAAATCCCTGGGACAAGGTAAACTACCTGATATTTGGAAGAAAGGAAACATTGTTCCCTTTTTCAAGAAAGGGAATAGACAAAATCCACTCAACTACCGACCAGTATCATTAACCAGTGTTGTAGGCAAGGTATTAGAAAAGCTGATAAGAAAAGTTTTGGTAAATCATATAGAAGAACACAATATAATAACAGAAAGACAGTTTGGTTTCAGAAAGGGAAAATCATGTGTTACTAATTTGTTGAGCTACTATGATAGAGTAACAGAAACATTACAAAAAAGAGTAGGATGGGTGGACAGTATCTATTTAGATTTCAAGAAAGAATTTGACAGAGTACTACACCAAAGACTTTTAAGGAAACTGTACCATCAAGGAGAAATCCGAGGCAAACTGTATTTTTGGATGCAAGATTTTCTAAAAAAAAAAAAAGAAAAAAAAAAAAAGAGAGAAATGAGAACAGTACTAAGAAGTCACTCATCATGGAGGGAAGTGATTAACGGAGTTCCACAGGGCTCAGTGTTGGCACCAATTATGTTTTTAGTGTATATAAATGATACAGACAGTAACACTGGAAATGAAAGCTATCTAAATATGTTTGCTGATGATGCAAAAATACAAAGGAGAATTACTAACACAGACTCCTGTAAAGAGCTACAAGAAGAATTCAATAAACTTTCTGAATGGAGCAGTACGTCGCAAATGGATTTCAACGTGGACAAGTGTCATGTAATCAAGTTTGGTGAAAGTGGAATAAGACCTGATTGGGATTATAGGTTAGGAAGTTAAACTCTACACACATCAGAAAGAGATAAGGACATAGGTGTGATTATCAATAACAGATTACCTCCGGCTGATCACATCAGTGAGAAGGTACAGAACATGTATACACTGCTTGCAAATATGAGAATAGCATTCACATACATAATCAGACATGCTAAGAAAGATAATAACATCATTCATCAGACCAACCCTGGAGCGTTTGTCAGTAGTCCAGAGTCCTCATCTCGAATAACACATAGATAAAATTGAAAAAGTTCAAAGGGCCGCCACAAGATGGGTACCAAGCTTAAGAGATCTAAGCTACGAAGAAAGACTAGAAAAACTTAACCTACCTACACTACAGGAGAGAAGAAAAAGAGGAGACATGATTATGTTACATAAATGCATACCAGGAAGGAGAAAATAAACATAAATGATTACATAACCTATGGGGATGCATCAGCAAGAGGACACTGCAAAAAACTGCAAAAAAGAGAGACGATAAAGACGTAAGGAAATTTAGTTTCCCAAATAGGGTAACTGATGAGTGGACTGCACTACCAAATGAAATAGTGTGTGCCAAAACGATTCATAAATTTAAGGATCTGTACGATAAAAATGGTTTAAGACACGGGACATTACGAGCATGACTCATTCCTATAAAGATACATTTTGGTAAGAACAATTAGGTAAGAACACACACACACACACACACACACACACACACACACAGTCATGCACTACATAACTCCTCATCTTCAAACCCCACAAGGTCCTGCAATCAGCTCAACACCCCATGTGGAAGTGAGTTTTCCGAATTTTGTGGAACTGTATATTTACCTTTTTCAATACCTCTATATTTTTCACACAAACAACTATTTTCTTCTAAATATTACACATACGACAGAAAGTACAGCTTCATTACCAGTAACTAGGGAAAAGAGTAGTGGTCATGTCGAGTAGGTTAGAGCACTATAAAAACAACCCTTGGAGATTTTACAGTCTGTACATGACAAAAAAAAAAAAAAAAAAACCGTTTTGGTAGCATATTCTTCAGGTAAAGGGTTGGGGGGAGAGTGTTTTTTTTTCTTGCTTGTGGTAAAAGTAGGCAGCGCTTGGAGGAGTAATCTAACTTTGTCGTCCAATTACTCAAAAACTATTAGACATCGATTTCCTGTAAGAACCATGAAAAAGTTCAGTGATCTCTACGTATGTTCATAACCAAAATATAAGCCTTTGGGAGCATATTTCTTTCGGTAAAGGCGGGGGGAAGAGAGTTTTGTTTTTTCTCTCGCTTGCGGTACAATGTAGAGAGCGTTCGGAGGAGTAATCTAACTTTGTCGTCCAAGACTCGAGAATTATTGGACATATCGATTTCCTATAAGAACCATGACAAAGATCAGTGATTTCTATGTACGTTCATTACCAAAATATAATCCTTTGGCAGCATATTTTGTAGGTAAGGACAGGGAAAGACTGTTTTTCATCTCGCTTGAGGTAAAAGTAGGTAGCACTCGGAGGAATATTCTAACTTTGTCGTCCAATTACTCCAAACCTATTGGACGTAGCGATTTCCTGTAACAACCATGTTAAAGATCATTGAATTCTACGTATGTGTAGGATATAACAATATAATATCTCCGATGAAAAGTAGTTGTTATGTACACGGGAATATAACGGTTGTCGTGCGTGTATGACAAAAGTGCAGCACGGCCGTGGGTACCCAGTAGTTTTTTGCAATTTACTAGGAAACTATGAGACCTATCAAAAATCTGCAAGGACACTGAGAAAGCTCATGAATTTCTACACAACATTATGAAATAAAAACATAAGGTGTGCAAAAATACTTTTGCGGTAGAGCTCCCTGAACAAAAATCAGTTTTTTTTTTAATGGCTTTCAGTGTTTGACTATTTTCTCAAAATCTACAAATTATATCCCAACCAGATTAAGCTAATTAGAAAGCTTATGAAATTCTCTTTCAAAACTTCTAATAAAATTTTTCTGTGCAATGGAAAACATTCGAATCACGATGCTGGGAAGTGAGATTGACGTTCTTAAATGATTATTCACGCTGGCCTAATGCACAGTTATTCGTATTTTTCTGTCTTTTGTTTTTTAATTTTTTATTTTTTGCTTATCAGCTAGAACAACCATCGAAGAAGATGATGTAGGTTTCATGATAGTATATTGAGGTTTGGGTGACGAAAATAAGGCATGCAGACAGGCTGGCCGGGCGGCAAGTCGGATAAAATCATGTCCCATAAAACTTACTGAAACTTAGCCCTACATGAGAAGGTTAATATGATAATTAAATTTGGTGACTTATGATGAATTTTGGGTTATGTAAAAATTAGCATCTTACCCTTCCCAATTATTATGCCTACACCCTTCCCCCATACTGGCTATTATCTTGCATCTCCTCTCTCTTTTCACCAATGGAGGAGCCTGTGGCACAATGGTTAGCATCTCCAGCCGACAGTTGGAAGACCCAGGCTTGATTCTGGGACCAGTCACACTTTTGGATAATTTTCTTTTCCTGTCCTTGTCTATTTGGAACTATAATTTGGCTCATACAGACCGTCCTCTTGTGGATGATTGAACCTTAGCAAAAACTAATTGTTTGCCTTAATGATTCTTATACGGTCGATGGTCCCCACATGGTATTCTCAAGGGTCTGCTGCACCTCCGTGTAGACCTCGAGGTTCCAGATGTAGCCCAAGGATGACTCAGCCACCATGTAAAGCTTGATGGAGTACTTGGCGGGCTTCTGGAGGTTGTAGACATGGAAGGTCAGCCTGCCCTTCCACCCCAGAGAGCCCTCATCAAGGTTGAGATGCTCCTCGGGTTGGTAGGTGGTCTGGAACCACTGAAGGAAGTTCTCCATGACTGCGAACTCGAATGAGCCGATCTTGGTTGTCCTGGGGTATGGTGAACGGCTTGAAGGCATGGAAGTGCTTGAGGGATGGCGCTGAAGCGCCTTTCACTCATCATTCGCTGGAACCTTGGTTAGTTACGCAGGTCGGTGCTCCTCCAGTAGTGCCTGATGGTCGGCATGTGCCCGACCACCATGGACAGAGTATAACCTCAGGAACTTGGCCATCTCCTCTCCATTGCAGGAGAATGAGGCATCCAACTGAATCCCCAGGAATGTGGTTTGTATTGGTTGGTCTCCACAGTGAGATAGGATAACAACTCAAGAGTGAAGGAGAGCTGGAAGAACTGCAGTGGAGTTGTTGGGATATCCACCTTGATTGCTGGGAAGCCAGTGAACGGGCCGTTGTTCGGTGTGAATCGGCCACTGCTCCACCTGGGATCATCTTTGGCAGCGATGGTGACGGTAGGTCGGCCTTCTGACACCCTTCAGCCTGCCCTCCAACCCCTTGGCCGTCCCCATGGCCAGGCAGCGGACCATGGCGCCCTTGTCTAGGAGGGGACTGCTCGGACGAGGATGAGACGGGACTCTGGGGACACCATTATCCTCAGCATGGCTGGTGAGGATGTCACTGTTGCGTCCTGTGCAGCAGACGTGGGTGGAAGGGCCAGCAACATATATGATGGCCCAGATTCTGGTGACACTGGCTATGGGAAGGGGACAGAGGGGCCTGGAGATGGAGAGGGGATGAAGACAGTGCTGGGACCAGCAGATCCTAGAGGTGGCAAGTGCCCCGCAGTTGGTCCTGCTGCCGATGGTGGTGTTTGCCCTCTCAGTGGACGGCACTGGAACAGCTCCTCTGGAGGGCCGGGGGAGTGGGATCTCAATCCACTCCTCCACCCCAGACCTGTTGCTATCGCTGTTGCTCTCGATCTCAATTTCGTTGAGGAGCTTCTGTCACTGGTCTGGTGCCAACCCCCACTGCATATTTCAAATACATTTTGTAGCAAGCCAACTGGAGGACAACTTTGCTGTGCTAGGGTTGCATGCTAAAATAAAGCAATCAGTTTATTGTATTCACAGCCAGCCAAGAACTTTGCTCGACACTAGCACAATGCAAAGGATTCATGATATATGTGTATGTCCTTGAAAAACATCGTCTTCTACACCTGAGTTGGCACACAGGTAGCAAACACCTATGTGACCAACGGAACACGTGCATGTACTGTTGTGTGAGAGTATATTGTTTTTCTTATAAATTGATAAATTTGGTTATATCTCATGTGAAAAAAACACGTAAACAGTGCATTGTGTGCTCGTAAAAAATATGTCATCTCCTAGACGTAAGTTAGCACAGAGGTAGCGAAGAGACCTACGGAACACGTGCATGTACTGTTGTGTAAAAGTATATTGTTTTTCTCATAAATTTATAGATCTGGTTATATCTCATGTGAAAAAAATGTAAAGAGTGCACTGTTTGCTCATTATAAAAATGTCGTCTGCTAGAGCTGAGTTACTGCACAAATAGTGAACATCTGTGTGACCTGCAGAACACGTGCATGTACTGTTGTGTGAAAGTATATAGTTTTTCTTATAAATTGATATATTTGGTTATGTCTCATGTAAAAAAAAATGTAAACAGTACACCGTGTGCTCATAATCAAAATATCGTCTGCCAGACATCTTAGCACACAGGTAGCATACACATACGTGACCTACGGAACAAGTGCATGTACTGTTGTGCTAAAAGTATATTGTTTTTCTCATAACTGAGAGATTTGGTTATGTCTCGAGAAAAAAAACGTAAACAGTGAACCACATGGTCGTTACAAGTGCTCGTGCAAGACAGGTAGCACTACCTTTGCGCTAACTGAGGTCTAGCAGACGAGATTATTATTACGAGCACGAGGTAAATTGCCAACGAATATTAAACCTACTTAGTTATTTTGCTGCAGGTGCAGAGCATTGAGTGGAATTCGGACTGTATGACAGATGGGTGAGGTTCTCACTGGCTAACACCTCGTCCTGCCTCAACACGCCCAAAACCATCACCGTCACCAACGTCCTTTCTCTCAGCAACTTTAGGGTAACAAACCATCACACTGGATTACAGAATCAGAAAATAACAGCAGTCACACTGGGCAAATGTACTCATTTTTCACAGCAGGCTCCCTCTCACCTACTATGTTTGCGAACTTTTGGATGCCATATTATAATTCACCATTCTCTTGGCAATTTTTGTTGGCTTTTACACATTTTTTTGTGTTTTTGTTATCTTTTATACATTTTTGTGTGTGCTTTGGTTATCTTTTACACAGACCTCCATTATCACTGTTAAGTTCAAGTAACTGCCTTTGTTATCTTTCATGCATTCTTGTGGCAACTTTTATCCTTATACATTCTTGTGGCACCTTTTATCATTAAATATTCATCTGTGCGCTCTTCTTATGTTTTGTTCATTCTTTTGTGTGCTTTTATTCTTATAATAGTTTCCTGTGTCTGCATTTGTTATATTTTATACATACTTTTATTCACTCTTGTCTTTTATACATTCTTGCATGCGTTTTTCTGTATCTTTTATAAAACATACTGTACATAATTTTCATCAGTAACAGAATATTACTCAGTTAAAAACAAAGAATGCTTTTCTGGGAATAGAAAAGGATTGGTAACAGAAAGTAATACTTGACTGCCAAGCATAGAGCTAAAATGGAGGCATATAGGGCAAAATTGGAGTCTCAAAGTCTTTCTGGAAAAGGAGGCATATAGGGTAAAATTGGAATCTCAAAGACTTACTGGATAACCTGTATTCCGTTGAAAAAAAGAAAATGGTATGTATAGCAATGTGGTAAATCAGATGATGAGGGAAAACGGAGATATACGGTAAGTGAGAAGAGTGTGAAGAATGATGAAGGAAAGGAGTGGTGGACAATGACGAGATCAAAAACATCTAGAGAGACCATTATAACTCGTTGTTGAATGAGGAGTTTGACTGGAACAGAGACGGTGTGGAGTCAACAGATTCAGTGTTTGGGCCGTGACCTTTGATTGATGCTGCTACTGTGAATAGGGCAATGGGGAGGATGCAGTTGGGGAAGGTGACATGTGTGTCTGTGTTGACTGCTGAAATGCTGAAGGCCTCAGAAGATACATGAGTGGGTTTAGTTACTAATTTGATAAATACGATTGTATGTGAGTGTGTAGTGGTAGGTGGGGCACCCATCATCCACCCACTTAGTGTAGTGGTACTCTGTTATTAGGGTAGCTCTACACTAACTGGCAAGCCAAATGATTTCCTGTAAACCAGGAAAACATTTACAACACTGGACGGTAACCTTATAACTAACCGACACGTGTTTCCCTACGTGACAGCAAGTGGGTTGGCGGAGGGTTAGTGTCCTTCCCCGGAAAACAACTAACTAAAAATACGAACAAAAAGCCTCGGACCAGGACTGACCAAAATATGACGAGTAAGGACCGAACAAAGAACATGATGTGGATGGTGACTTGGAATGTAAGGGGTGCAAATGATGAGGTGAAAGAGAGATTGTCCAGGTGCTCGAGGGTGCGAAAGCGGATGTATGTGGATTAACTGATAGTAAATGGAGAGGAGAGAGTGTGAGGGAATGGGAGTATGGATGGGGTATATTTACTGTATAATTTAAGAATGAGAGGGCATAAGAAGGATTGTGCATTGTTGTGAGTAACAGATGGAAGGAGAATATAAGACAGTATGGATCATTTGGCTCAAGGCTTGTGTGGGTAAGATTGAAAGTTGGACTACAAATGTGGGTGATTGTGTGCGTGTATGCACCAACGCAAGATCGTACAAGCAGAGTGAGAGAAGAATTCTGGACAAATGTAGAAGTGTGTATGAAAAAGTTTCAAAGGAATGACAGAGTGTTTTTGATTGGTGATATGGATGGTACTGTAAAGTAAGGAATGAGAAGGTAGATGGAGTAGTTGGAGAATGGGGTGTGCTTGCTGAGATAGATGAGAATGGCAGTACTTAAGTGGACATTTGTGCCAGGAGGATTATGACACCAATACCCTCTTCAGGCACAAAATGATCCACAGGTATACATGGCGAGTGATGAGAGGGGTGGGTGGTCAACTGAATGAAAGGAAGGTTATGATTGATTATGTGTGTGTGGATGAAAGGAAGTGAAGATGTGTAATGGATGCAAGAGCATATAGAGGTTGGGGCAGTGGACTTTCTGACCAATCAAGGTCCAAGTAAAATGGAGAAATAGAAGAAGGGAAGGACGGGAGGAAGGAGTAGATGCAAGGAGAGTGGAAAGGTTACAAGAGGATGAGAAAAAGGCAGAATATATAAGTGAAGTGGAGGAGCGATTGGGTAAATATGGATTGGAGCTGATGGGGGACGTGGAAGGTGTGTGCAAAATATTAACAGAAAAAGATATGTGCAGCATGTGAGGTGGTGTGTGAGGTGAAGAGAAGACGAAAGGGAGTGCAGGGAGCAGCATGGTGGAATGAGGAGATGAGACAGGCTGTGGGACAAAAGAAGAAAGCATATAATGAACA